>NC_134530.1:58141386-58812220 GCF_050624435.1 Tenrec ecaudatus
ACATTCATATCATTGTGAATGAGGGGAGTGTGGAGTGGAGATCCAAAGCCCATCTGTAGGCAACTGGACATCCCCTTACAGAAGGGTTTCGGGGAGAACATGAGCCAATCAGGGTGCAAGGTAGCAATGATGAAACACACTTTCCTCTAGTTCTTTGTCTATCATGATCTTAATTCTACCTTACAAATCCATCTAGACCAGAGTATGTACACTGGTACAGATAGGAACTGGAAATACAGGGAATCCAGGACAGATGATCCATTCAGGACCAGTGGTGAGAGTAGCGATACCTGGATGGTGGAGGGAAGGTGGGGTAGAAAGGGGAAACAGATCACAAGGTTCTACATATAATCTCCTCCCTGGAGGACAGACAATAGAAAATGGGTGAAGGGAGACCTTGGACAGTGTAAGAGATGATAAAATAATAATAATTTATAAACTATCAAGGATTCATGAGGGAGGGGGTGGCAGGGAGGGAGGGGAAAAATGAGGAGCTGATACCAAGGGCTCAATAGAAAGAAAATTTTTTGAGAATGAAGATGGTAACAAATGTATAAATGTGCTTGACACATGGATATATGTATGGATTAAGAGTTGTATGAGCTGCCAATAAAATGATTTTTTTAAAAATCACGACTGACTCATAGTGATCCTATAGGACAGGATAGAACTGCCCCCTTTGAATTTCTGAAACTATAATTCATTATGGGATTAGAAAGCCTCATTTTTTTCTCTCACAATGTTACTGGTGACTACTGGTGGTGTGTGTGTGTGTTTACACATATATGTGTATGTGTATGCATATGTATATCTCATGAGGTGATAACAAAAGTAGATTAAATACATGTTAATAGTAGATACTAGATAGAAAACCAAGCCCACTGCTATCAAGTAGATTCTAACTCACAGCCACCCTACATATTGTTTCCAAGTTTGGAAATCTTTATGGGAGCAGACAGCTCCATCTTTCCTCTTCTTTTTAAAATCATTTTATTGGGGGCTCTTACAGCTCTTATAACAATCCATATATCCATTATGTCAGCACATTTGTACATATATTGCCATCATCCTTTCAAAACATTTTCTTTCTACTTGAGTCCTTGATATCAGCTCCTCATTTTTTTCCTCCTTCCTCCACACTCCCTTCCTCATGAACCCTTGATAATTTATAAATTATTATAATTTTCATACCTTATAACAACCACTGTCTCCATTTACTCACATTTCTGTTGTTCATCCCCCTTGAGGGCGGGGGGAAGTTATACATCAATCATTGTGATCAGTTCCCCCTTTCTCCCCACACCTTCCCCCACCCTCATGGTATCCCTACTCCCACTATTGTTCCTGAGGGATTTGTCTGTCCTGGATTCCCTGTGTCGAGAGCTCTTATGTGTACCAGTGTACCTACTCTGATGTAGCTGGATTTGTAAGGTAGAATTGAGGTCATAATAGTGGTGGGGGAGGAAGCATTAAAGAGAAACAGGAATGTTGTGTGTTCTGTCAGTGCTATACTGCACCCTGGCTGACTTGTCCCTTCCTTGTGACCCTTCTGTGAGGGGATTGTCAACAGATGGTCTTTAGGTCTCTACTCCGCCTAAGCCCCTGTGCCCACCCCGTATCACATTGATATGATTGTTTGTTCTGGGTCTTCTGATGCCTGGTACTAGTTCCCATGGACACCTCATGATCACACAGGCAGCTGTGCTTCTTCCATATGGGCTTTGTTGCTTCCTAGCTATATGGCTGCTTGCTTATCTTCAAGCCTTTAAGACTCCAGGCGCTATATCTTTTGATAGCCAGGCACCATCAGTTTTCTTCAGTACATTTGCTTATGCAGCCGATTTGTCTTCAGCAATTGTGTTGCCAGGTTATTGCAACAAAGTTTTCTTGCATTGAGGGATTACTTTAGTAGAGGCCCAATGTTCATCATAAGGTCCGTTCTAATAAGATCTGTCTGCTACCTTATTATTTGATATACAATATATGTACATAGAACTATGTTCTGATCATTAAATATAAAGATATTTACATATGTACATGCCTGTGTTTATACTTCTATAAATGTCCTTTGCCTTCTAATTCTTTCCTCTATTTCCTTTTACTTTCTTCCTGTCCCTCTATCATGTTTGACATTCATTTGGCTCCCAGTAATTCCTCTTGGCTACATTGCACTTCATCGAGTCCCACCAGGCATCCTACCACCTACCTTTCCCCCACCTCCTCGCTCCCTTATGCCCCCAGAAACATCTAAAGGAGGGATTGGTGAGTCTGATGTGCCAAACTGGTAGTAAGCAATCCAACATGTACCAGACAGTGCCATGAGGTTTCTCCATAGATATCAATAGTAAATTAAAATATATCAATATAATTAATGCTTGATATATAGATATGGATATGGAAATAGATTATAGAGATTTATATTCCGCCACTGTTGTAAATCCTTAAGGCAGCAGATAACCTCGTCTATCTCCTTTGAGTTCACACCGCTGCCCCTGCTCCTAGCAGTCCCCCTCATAACTCACTCATTGTGCCATTAGGGCTCCAAAAACATAAATGTGGTGGAATATATCTGCATCTGTGTGTATTTGTGTGTGCGTGCATTCTTCTCTTGTCATCACCTCATTAAGAAATGACATTTTAACAGTGAAATTTGGGAGGACATAATAGCAAAGTACGACCCCTTTTCAGGAACAAATGTTGGGAAGCTTCAATTAACATTGAAAAAATACACAAAAGGTTGTACTTTAGGACGTTTTGACCACAGAACAATTACAGTGTGAAGTTTTATCATGTCACACGATCATTTTTCCTGATATGTTTATAAACTGAAGAAGAACCTATCATCAAAACAGAGTGACAATATTAATGACAGAAAACACTCAGTGAGTATGCCCTGTGACCTCTATTTACTGGCAAACCTTGCCTCATTTAGCTGGGGGGTTACATATGGGGTTGCCAATTGCAAGGTCTGGAGCTCGAAAGTACCATCAGCTCTGAAGGAGAGAGATGAGATTTTCCACTCTTATTAAGAGTCGACAGCCTCAAAAGCCTGGGAGACCAATTCTACTTTGTCCTGTCGGGTTGTTGCTATAAGTCAGAATCGAATCGATGGCAGTGTGTTTGGTTTTGAGGGAGGTGGCAACTGTGATGAACTCAGATTTGGGGAGCTTGAAGTTCCTGTCTTCTCCTCCACTAGAGGCTGCCCACTCATCTGACCCACTGAAAGCCACAGGAAGGGGCCTCAGTGGCTCACACCCAAGTAGCACTTGCTGGAGACCACTTTAGCTCATCCGTATCTGAAGAGGGGTTCAGGTCAGGATGTCCCTGGTCCCACTACCCACAAATTGCACCAAGCCCCACTGCCCTCCATTGCTGTCCACCCACAGAACAGGAGAGCCTGGCAGCTCTTTCCAGGACCTACAGAACAGAGACCATGGAGGCCCACAACCCTCCCAACACCAGTATATCACTCCAGGGAATCCTGAGGTCAGAGCAGGTACTTATTAAAGAAAAGCTGATCTAATCGCTAGTAAAAAGGTACCACAATGGGCTTATTGATTTTTATTTTTTTTAAAAAGGTTACATTTTTAAGAAGAAAAATACCAATTCCACAAGCAATCTCTAGTCAGATTCTGGGTCCTTGAGATAGCTCACGGCAATTCTGGTAAATAGATACATATATATTGAAAAGGATTTTTTTCATATAGACATACAAGCGAGTGACTAAAATCAATTGGAAATAGTAACAGAGAGCAATTCATTTTGTTAAGTGCTATAAAAATGCCAAAGCAGGCAACCTCCTCCTCAGGTTCCAGGACCCCGGGATGTTCGTTTTTTTCTAAAACTGACATCTATTAGGAGGAAAACACAAATAACGAGGGGTGGAAAAAGATCAACACCATTTTTTTTAAAGGTCCTAAAGAATGGTCCTAGGATGGCAATGACTGAATCCCATTGACTGTGCAGCAGTCTCCTTTTTCTTCCCTTTCTTGGGTTGTGGCCATCATGACCCGTGGTCTCTTTGTGGAGAACCTTCTGGACCGAACAGTGTCCTCCTTGGGATTCAAAGATGAACCTTGCAACCACAATGCTCAGCCAGTCAACATGCTTAGGTTCTGGGTACTAGTAAAGGCTCCAGCAGAAAGTATGTGGGACACTCAGCTTGGATGAGTGAGGGCTTGCAAAGGAACTATTTATCAAGGGTGGAGTCTCTGGGTAGAATAAATAACTAAGCACTCAGCTATTAATGGAAAGGCTGAGAGTTTGAATCCACCCGAGGTGGCCAAATCAACCTTTGAAGGACCATTAGAACCCCTATATAGCACAGTTCCACGCTGAAATTCATGGCATTCCCATGAGTCAGACTGGACTCAGCAGCCACTGGTTTGGGTTCATTTACATAATGGTGGGCAGGGCATCACAAACTACCAGGGAACATGGCCTTCCTGGGCTCCTCATCCAGGCCGGATGAAGGAAAGGAGCAGTTAGAGGGACCTAGAGAAAGAGCGATGGCTTGCTTTCAAGGGTCTAGGCAGTTCATGATGACCCCACATACTGGAGAGCAGGAGAAAAACCCGCTTCTCCTTTCATGGGATCCCCTACTGGATTGGAGTTCCCAAATAGCCACACCCAACCGGAAGTCAGAGGGTAAAAATCCAGCTGCCCACACAGGTCAGCCTCCCAGGCCTAGAGCCAGGGGTCTTGGAATAAAGCGTGTCTAACTAGGCATTGAGGCTTTTGAGTTATATTGACACTGAAGAAATTAGCTATTAACGGCTACTGTTAGTTGCTGTCTAGTTTACCTTGAACCATGAAAAACAGAGAACACTATACATCTGCTCTATCCCCACAATCAGTTGCAGATCATTCAGTTGTGATCTATAGAATTTTCATTGGCAGATGTCCATAACGAGATTGCCAGGCCTTTCTTAAGCTGCCATGCTCTGGAAGCTCCACTTGGTCAGCATGCACTCTTCCACTGACATACATGGGGTGTATCGCCTAGGAATCAAATCCAAGTCTCCCGCATGGAAGCTGAGCATTCTACCACTGAACCACCAATGCCCTGTAGATGCTAATATGTTCTTTAAAATGGATGTGTGGCTTGGATTTAACTAGAAGGCTATTTCTCATTGGTTATTTCTGGCTGAATTGAGAGATGGGCTTAAAATGTACATCGGATCTAGTATTGTGTGGACACCACACAGGTTGTCCTCAAGCCTGTCTGACAGGGAATAATTCCACGTTTCTGCAGAAAAGGATCATTCCAGACCTAACCATTCACATCTATTAGAAGTTTGGGGACTTAGAGGCACCCTAAGAAATTGAGAACTGTAAGGGCCTCCCCATGCCCTTGAGAGCAAGATGGTCATTGTAACAGTCAGAGAGCATGAGCAGAGCAACCAGATGTTCAGGTCAAGGCCACAATAGGTTGAGTGTCAGCTAAACCCAAAGGATGTGGGGGGGGGGGGGGAGGGCGAGGACTCCCATGGCCATTAAAGAGATGCTTGAGGGACAAACAGGTCATGAGAATTTAGGGACCCAGAGAATTCAGAGTTGGATGTCAAAGCCAGACCATATGCCCCGATTCCCATCTTTTTCTTCTCTCTGTCTTTCATACACATATTGGTTTGGCCTTGAAAGCAGAAAAGACACTGAAGCACCAGGGATCAGTGGGTGCCATAGCTAACTTTGGGAGATATAACAGTACTCACAGAGCCTTTAAACTAGTTTGGTCTTAATTCACCAACCTGTGTCTGCCTCTTCTAAGCCTCATCAACTCCAGCTGACTCTGCCTGGCTCCCATTGCGGTCAAGTCAATCCTGACTCACCGAGAGCATCTTTATGA
Source organism: Tenrec ecaudatus (assembly GCF_050624435.1). Classification (NCBI taxonomy): domain Eukaryota; kingdom Metazoa; phylum Chordata; class Mammalia; order Afrosoricida; family Tenrecidae; genus Tenrec; species Tenrec ecaudatus. The sequence goes on from NC_134530.1 coordinate 58,147,235, forward strand.
GAGGAACCACGCACTTCAACCACTGCACTACCAGGGTGCCTGCTGAACTCCCAGAATGACTTCCAAAATAAATCAACAAACTTGTTTAGCCATCCCCCAAACCCGCAGACACACACTGTATGTATGTATGTGTATATATATATATATATATATATATATATATATATATATATTCTGCTATTTCAGTGTTTAATATGAGAACACAGAGATGCAATTCATTAAGCAAACTAGGATTCAAAGACAGTTTTCTGATTCCAGACCTAATTCCTTCTTTATTATTCCACAACTCCCATTATAATCAGAAGAAGACTGACTCCATCTCCTCTGGGAATTATTGCTTTGAGTGCCCAGGCAAATTATGCTAGTCGGGAGGCATGCACTGTTCCCAGACTGCTGAATGGCAGAGCAGACCTTTGGCCCTCTTGTCTTTACATGTCGTTCAAGATGGGGACTGGTATTTCTGAGAGACAAGTGAAGGAGGGGCACTTCTGCATTTGTCTTTGGAGGAGCAAAGCAGCAGCTCTCTCTGACCCAGTATTCCACTGTTCCTTTCAACTTGGGAACCAAGCTGACAGGTCCCCAGGATCCATGCCTCCTCCATCCATTCACACCCCCAGAGAGGGCTCCTGGGAAAAACGAGGCCAACGCTAGTTGGTGTAGACACAGAAGTCCTGATGGACAGATCTAATGGAAAGCAGGTGGATTGGGCCAGGCCTCTCCTGGACCAGACCTGAGACAAGGATTAGACACAAGTCGTTTATATGTGGAGGCAGTGGTGATTTGGGGGGATAGAATTCTTTTCTTTGTTGAGAAAGACTGGGGTTCAATTCCCCATCATTTCATCTCATGCATAGCAACCGGAGTTCCCAGACTAAGATGGACCAGGAAGAAAGGCCTGAGAGAACTGCTTCCTAAAATCAGTCAATTAAAAACCCTACAGAAGCCAATCGTTTGAAATGTAACCAATCCTGAAGATGACATAAGTAGAACTGACTGGCCACTGAGTCTATTGTGTATCGGATTCCTGTGAGTTGGGGGCCAACTGGATGGGAGCAGACAACAAATTATTCGGGAGGTGAGCCCAGATAAAGGAGTGGGAAGGTAATATAGAGACGGAAAGAAGCTGCTGCAGATTACGTGGGCAACTGGGATCTCTGGCACACTGCAGAGAGAATTACCCCGCCTGAAGGTGAATAAGCTAGGGCATTCATTCATCTACTTGTCCCTCGTTGGAGGCTATTTCTTGGGGTGTTAACTCCCAGACAGTCCCGCCCTCCAGAGAGCACGGCTGGGCAGAGAGAAGCGGGGACTTACTCTAGAAAGGCATTGCAAAGACGGGAATTATGTGGGTGGAGAGGGTAAAGGTTGAGTATCTATTTTCTGCTACCCCAGAGTGAGTTCATACCAGGTCAGTTAGGAAGTGAAGGAGAAGAAAGACAGAGAGACGGGGAGACTATGAGGAACATGGTGGGGTCCATCTGTCCATCTGGAGACACTGGACAGGAAATTCTTGTCGTTGCCTTCCTGGCACCCGATTTTGTGTGTATGGGAGAAGGTGGTAGCACTCTTTAGGCCAGGAGCCTGGCATAGCAGCACATGAGCGCTGATGTGTGAAGCACTTGGGACAGAGGCTGGCATTTAGTGCTCAATAACTGACTCGACTTTAACTGATCCTTACCATCGAGAAAACATCCAAAGCTCCATCCTCAGCCATAATGACAAGATCACTCGGAATTCTCTGATCCTGGGCTTGGGAATCCTGGGAGACTTCTGACTTAGTAAGTTGAATACACTTCAAGCCCTTGGATAGCTGGCTTGGACAACACCTACTTCCTTCCCACAATAATCACTCCTGTTGAGTGAGGCCTAGCTGCTGCTGGGGCGTGCTGCCCAGGGTTGATTCTCCTGCTGGGTCTGGAGCACCGTGTGCTGCAGCCCCGGCCATGGATCCAGGTGTAGGACTCTGAGCTCTATTACCTGGGCCCTGCGGGGATGGACATTCAGCCTGGCCTTTGCTGAAGACTGCTCCAAAGGGACGATGCTCATCTCCCTTCTAGTGTCGCCAACCACTGGATATCTCAGCTGTTCATATCACCCTACCACAGCCAGTCTTGCCTGGAATCCCCGAAGTATGAAACTGAATTTAGGACATGGGCAGTTAACAGAGGTCACAAAAGCTCCCATGCCCAATCCCCAAACCGGAGGCACACAAGCAGGAAGGAGAGGGATCAGCAATGGCAAAAGTTTGGCAAAGAGTGCGTTAAATGGCACGATAAACCCAGAGTTGAAACCTCCTCACCCAGTGCTACAGTTGCTCCAGGCAACCAGGCTCTGCCAGATCTCAAGACCCAAGGGGAGCAGGAACATCCTGATGGAATGAGACAGTCCAGATAATTCTGGAACCTGCTCTGGACTCTGGGAGACTGACCTCAGTACTCTCTGCAAGGACAAGGCCCCAGGATTCAAAGGTCCTGGCAGGGTGATAGCATCAGGGGACATCTACCTGGGGCACCCCAAGGGAGCTGGGAAGACGGGAAGCCCAGCATGAGCATCTGAACACCTCTGGCCTCTTCCTCTGATCCCATCTCTGAGGCTCCCAGAGAAGGGCTCTATCTATTTCAGTACCCCAGGTGCTACCAGCCCTACCCCTCCTCTCAGTCTCTCTTGAATTACACCTGGTAAGACCCAGCGAGCTCTCCCTCTGGCATTTGGACCACCTCTGCTTTGTCTCCAAGGTCCTTCCTGTAGCCCTGAGCTGGCCTACAGTTGGCTTTTCCTAGGGTTGCCCCTTTCCTTAGGGATCAGTTGCTTCCAGCAAGAGCTCTTCCCAGGCCAGGGAAGGCATGGAGGCAGGCAGGGTAAATGTGGGCCATTGTTGGAGAGCATCGTTTCCAACTCTGTGGCTCTTCGGCTGCTCAGATTTTTGAATTCATATTTGCTGCTGCTAGTCTTTGGAAATTCACCCGCATTCGCAGGGACATGATAATAGACAGAAATGAGCTATGCAGTGAGCTGTTGGGGAAATGCAAGGGGTGATGGATTCTCTTAGGGGCACGTGGCCACCAGGAGGCGGGGCCCATACCTACTGCATTTAGCATCTTTATTAAGGATCTGGTTGAAAGAACATGAACAGCGTGCTTCATCATCCTGTTTTATAACATTTAAACTTTTTTTTTAACAAATAATACATATGTATTACAGAGAAGCCAGAGGAAAATTAAGAAAACTCACTCTTTATCCCACCACTGTGGAACAACCACTTAAAAAAAACAGACACACTTTTTTTGACATTTAAAACATACATGTTTTCACACTTAAATATGCATATAAAAATATATGTCCTGCAGGAATTCTGGACCAATGGTTTTCTTTTTAAAACTGGAGGATGAAAGCTTTGATATAAACCAGTTTTGATCCTGGAAGGGTTAGACACTGGCCTTCACCTTTGGAGTTGACTGTTTATTTTGGGCAAACCCTCTGAAAGGTTATTTGTTACAAAATGTTAAGCAAATCCCACTGCAGCTCTGGGGGAAATGATCAGATATGGAGCCATGGTACAGAGGCACTGTCTTCTTGGAGGCCGCGAGGCAGGCCCGCCTCATCCTTAAGGAGAAAGGTGCTTTGCACCATTGTGCAGCCTGGGAAGAAACATGCAGAAGTGCCGGTGGGCAAACCTGAGAGGGGAGATGCCTGCTTCCTATCAACGGGTCCCGTAGCAGGTGGATCAAGTCTCTGAGGCCCAGCTAGTGCAGAAGGTCTGTGTCATGTTTGGTAAAGGGGAGAGCATGCCAGACAGGACCCCAAAGGGGAACCCCCAAATTGGGTCTGGACTTGTGTGCTCCAAACAGTCATTTCTGAAAGGACTTGTTAGTTTTTCTTAGAGGTGGGGGGGTGGGCTTCCTTTCAGTTCCTTAGAGGTAGGGGGGCTTCCTTTCTTAGAGGTGGGGGGGCTTCCTTTCCTATCCCCAAAGTTAAGGTTCATTAGGACTCGCATCTCCCAGGCAAGAGAGCCAGGCTCAATTCCTAACCAATGCACCACCAACCCTCTGCCCCCCAGCTCTCAGCGTCTTGTGCATCTCTGATTTGGAATGGGTTTCTGCAGGATTTCAGACTGAGATGGACCAGGACCATCATCCGGAAAGAAGGCACGGTGATCTCCATCAGAACAAGCATGTTAGATCCCCGTTAAACCCTAGAGAACACAGAAGGCTTAGCCTGCTTGCAGGAGGTTGGGAAAACAGCAAGCTGGGAATGACGAAGAACACAAGCTCTCGCAGGTTTCAGGGACAGAGGTAAAGAGGTGGTTCTCCTTAGGCCAGCCTGAGGGCTAGCTCAGGAGGGTGGGAAGTCACCATCCCAGGTCGGAACAGGATGTGGGGACAATCTCCTGGTGCTTTCTGCGGAGTGGGAGCAGGGCGATGTGAGCAAGCAGTGCCCTGGGGACCCCTGAGGAGTGGCCCTGGCAGGAAGCTCTATTCCTGTAACGAAGCAGTGCCGGGTCTTTGAAGGTGCTGGACACTGCAGAGGAGCCGTGGTGGTCAACCAGTAACTAACTGGTTGGGGGTTTCAAGCCAGCTCTGGCTGGAAAAGATGTGCCCATCTATTTAAAGGATACAGCCCAAGAAACCTTACAGGGCAGTTTTTCTCCTGCCTAAAAGGGTTGGCTCGGAGTCAGAACAGACTAGATGGCAGTGGGTTTAGATAAGGTGTAGGGTCGGGGTGGAGCTCAGGGCTGCAAACAGAGCTTATTGAAACTGTAAGTCTGTCAGTGGAGTGGGTCAAACGTTGTAAAGATTATGAGGGCTTTCTACCTAGACTTGAACTCTATCCATTTCCTCCTTCACACAAAGCCCTGATTTTGTTAGAGCATCCCTCCGCCATACAGCATGTGCTGCAGGGAAGACCCCTTGCCCATAGCTCAAAAGCAAACACGGCCATGGAGTGAATGCTGCCTCTGAGAGACACACCCCTGCCCCTGGGGGTTTCCGACGCTGTAACTGTCTAAGGGTTTAGAAAGCTCAGTCTTTCTCCTGTACCCCTATCTAGGGATTGAATTTTCTAAGCTGTTCAATACATGGTATTCTACATGGGCTCCAGGGGTGAGCTCCTGGCCCACGTTGACCAAATCAGCTAGAAGAGGGGGGACCTCGTATACAATGGAGCAGAACCCTGCCTGGTGCCGCACCACCCTCACGATTGTTCTTGTGCTTGGGCCCATTGTGGCGGCCACGGAGTCGTCCAGCTTGGCTAGGGCCTGCCTCTTTTCCCTGCCACGTTGCTTTGCCAAAACTTTTCATTTTTCCCCCCATGCACTCTTACTAAACCTTTAACACAATTAGATTTTTAATTCATGGGCCCATTAAAGGATAGTAAAAACAATTGGTTAATAATACACAATGAGTCTGTGATCGCTAACGAAATACTTTCTAGCATCTGTTGTTAGGTGCCATTGATGGGGTTCTGACTTGTCGGGACCCGAGATCACAAAATAGAAGGAAACAGCTCCCAGTCCTGCGCCACCCTCACCATCACTGATGTGCAAGCGCGTCGTGGCAGCCACGGGGTCAGTCCGTCTCATCGAGTGTGGTCCTGTTTTTCACCGCCTCTCTTCTGGCCACAGTCCTCTCTTGGAATGATATCGGTCTTGCCTGCTTTCACGTTGTCTGGTACAATGTTTCCTTTGGAAATTGCCAGGAAGGCCCTGGATCTCCCTACAGCTCAGTCCAAGGCATACATATTCCATCCGCTCCACGCTTCCTTTTGTGTCTCAGAAACCTGTAGGGCCACCAGAGTCAGCACTGGATTCCAGACCTGCTCCCAGCAAGAGGTTGCCTGAAGTGATTTATCTAGCGCCTCTCTTTCCCTCTCTGTCCCAAGGGAGGCTACTAATTGTACCTCTGCCAGGGCATTGCACTGTGCGGAGCATAACAAACCGTGGAGACCGTTGAGGAGGATGGGAATTCCAGAGCACTTCACTGCGCTCATGAAGAACTTGTGAACGGATCAAGAGGCAGTTGTATGAACTGCCTGCATGTTTGGACTGCATGTTTTAAACTCAGGAAGGCTGTGCATCGAGGTTAATCCTCTCACCATACTTAATCAATCTTATGCTGAGACAATCACCAGAGAAGCTGGATTATATGAGGAGTGTGGCATCAGGATTAGAGGAAGGCTTGTTAACAACCTGTGATATGCAATGATGCAACCTTGCTTGCTGAAAATGAGCATCACTTGAAGTACTTGCCGAAGAAGATCGGGGATTGCAGCCTTCAGGATGGATTACAACACAATGTAAAAGAGATAAATTTCCTCTTACCTGGGTCAGCATTATGACACATGGAGAAAAAATTGAAGTTGTCAAGGATTTTGTCTTGCTTGGCGCCACAATCAGTGCTCATGGAAGCAGCCATCAAGCGAAAAAAGGTGCACTGCATTAGATAAGTCTGCTGCACAAGGTCTCTTTTGGGTATTGAAAAGCAAAGATGTTACGTTGAGGACTAAGGCGTGCCTGATCCAAGTCATGGTATTCTCCATTGCCTGCTATGTGTATGAAAATTGTACATTGAATGAGGAAGACCAAAGAGGAGATGCATTTGAAGTATGCTTATGGAGAAGAATATTGGTAGTACTACACAGTTCTAAAATGACAAGCAGGCCTGTCTTGGAAGAAGTATGGCAGGGGTGCTCCCTAAAGGCAAGGAGAGCAAGGCTTTGTCTCACATACTTTGGGCATGTTGTCAGGAGGGACCAGTCCCTGGAGAAGGATGCCATGCCTGGTCATGTGGAGGGGCAGCAAAGGCTTCCTTCACTTGGAGGAAGGTCTTCCATGCGACGATTGACCCAGTGGCTCGAGCCTGGGATCAGCTGTGAGGACGGCCAAGGACTGGGCAGTGTGTCCTCCTGTTGTACATAGGTCCCTCTGGGTCGGAACCGACTAGATGGCACCGAACATCATCCACAACAACATGTTGCTCCTTCAGAGAGGGCATCACAAAGTCACATGTTCAGATGTGCCCATCACTATTCCCGGCACATTTCGGGTATGCTTCCCTGCAAGATCAGGCTTCAAACACACCAGCTGCTGAGAGAGAACAATGAGGCTCCTGCAAAGATGTCTAGTCTCAGGGACCCTGGGGAGCAGTTCTACTCTGACCTGCAGGGGTCAGCCAGAGTAGGTAGTGGATAGCAGAGGCTCTGCTGTTTCCGTGGTAGAATTCTTACTCTCCTTGCACAAACCCAGCCTTGAGTCTGGGCTACGGCATCTCCTGTGTAGCCACCACCTCTAAGTAATGATGCGGAACAGGTTTCAGCGGAGCTTCCAGACTAAGATAGAAAAGGAGGAAACGTCTGGCAAACTATTTCTGAATATCAGTCCATGAAAACCCACGTATCCGCCTTCTGCCATCAAGGCGATTTTGACTCATAACCTCATCTTTCTCCTGGGAAAGAGTTGAACCTCTGACCTTGCAGTTAGCAGCCCAGTGCTTACCTATCAGGGATTCAAATGACCCCCCCCCAAAAAAAAATATTGACAATGGTCCCAGCCACAGGGGGGTCTGGCAGGAGTCAAGAACTGACCTGGTGGCCTCTAACAATAAGTACCAATAAACCTCAGTGACCTGAACCACCAGGGCTGGAGCAGACATCCTAGAAGAAGGAAAATCAGATGAAAACAGGCAAGATAGGTCCGATTCAGGTTCACCCTCTCAGAAACAGGGGAGGGGCCTGATGTGTGGAAAGTCCAGCTGAGCTGCCTTGGGGCCTCCAGGGCAGCCAGAAAGGAGGGGCGCTGGCCCCCACCCGGCTTCATTTTCATAATCAGTGTTTGCTTAACATGGACGGAGAGATTTTTCTCTCTGAAAGTTCAGTCTGTAGTTTCCGTGCCCCCAGTGGCCTCTGGAATCCCGCTCTGCTCAGGCGAGAGCGCTCTTTTCAGGCTGTCAGCAGGGGAAAGATGACAAGGCTTTAATGAAGTGAAGTCATCATTTTTTCATGGCGCACAAGGCTGCAGGCCTGCGGCTCGGCTGGGAAGGGAAGGAGATGATGGTTTCTTTTGCCTCTGTCTCCTCCCTGATCCCCTCCACCCCCTGCCCTTCAGCCTGTCCCCCACCCCCCGGAGCTTCTTCACACCAACAAGCCCATGCATCTGGGCTCCTCCAGGCCACTGCGTGCACAGCCCAAGAGGGTCCGGGGCCTGGCGCCGTTAACACCCAGATGCAGCGCTTGCGGATTCTTGACTCAGCTGGGAGCTCCGTCTCCTCCCTGCCCCCAAGAGGATGGATCTGTGGATTTTCACCCTGTGATTCAACCAGCAGCTAATATTAACATGGCTTAAATCATCGAGACTCCCAGAAGTCAAGTGTTGTGTTTTTTTTCCCCGCTAGTTCTCCTACAAATGAGCCACCAAATTTAGCCAGAAATGCTTTCTGTTTAAATAAAAACTAGGCATCCATTTGGAAAAATGTCTTTCAAGGTCTAGTTAATATCTGATTCCCTAACCTCCTCCCACAGTCCTGTATAATTCAAAAGCCTCAGTGAAAGACAATACTCATGGGCTGATAGGAATTCACATCTCTGGGAGGGGAGAGAAGGCTTCTCTCGGTCCCCAGGATTGCTTTAGATGCAACTGTGAGCATCTTGGGGAAATCTGCCAGCTGTGGGGCAAAGGCAGAGGACTCGGATGAGATCCGGAGTGTGCCCAAGGCTAGTGCTTCTCCGAGTCCAACCTGTATCACAATCCCCTGGGGGGCTCGGTACAATACAGATCAAAACCCCAGCTCAAGAATTTCTGATTCTGTAGGTCTAGGTGCATTCCACTGCTAGCCTTATGGCTTGAGGCTTGAGGTCCCACCCAGGGAACCTCAGAAGAAAGTCCTGGCACTCTACTTTCAAAATCATCAGTCATTGAAAACCCAGTTCTCCTCTGACGCATGAGTTTGCCATGAGCCTGACTATCCGACAAGGGCTTCATGTGGCCCTGCAGAAACTACATGGAGCGCTCCCACTCCCACGCCTGCGGGGTTGGCATGAGTCAGAATTGACTGGACATTGTTCTTTTCCAAGTGCGTCTCTTTTAATCAGAGAGGGAACCCTGTACTAACTCATCTCAAGCTGGACTATTGGGACCCAGCTCTCCCGAAGCTTGGAACCATGGCTGTGGCCCATACGGAGTTGTCCGTGGAAGACATACGGAGTTGTCCGTAGACGTGTGGGCCAGGACATGTGCTCTAGAGACAGAGCAGGCTTGCGCTCCTGATCTTCCATTTGTTGACTCTGTGACTTTGAGCACACGGGTCCTCTGAGCCCCAATTTCTTCATCTGTAAATACGAATCAGAATAAAACCTACTTCATGGGCTTACGATGAAGAATAAATGAGCTAAGACATGTAAGATACTGTATTATTGAACTATTGCTACTGTAGCTAATGAGCACAAAGTCGGTGCTAATTGAGCTGCATACAGCTGCAATGCATTCTGAAATCTTGGAGACCAGAAGTGAAAAATGAGTCTTATGGACTTAAAATACAGGTGTGGTCAGATCACTTTCTTCTGGAGGTTCCTCAGAATCTGGTGGATGCCAGCCTCCCTTGGCATTCCTGGGCTTGTGGTGTGACCACATCACTGCGATCTCTGCTTCCAGTTTCACATTGCCTTCTTTGCTGTAGTTCAAGCTCCTTTTGCCTCTCTCATGCCCTAAGGATGCTGTGGTTACCTTGACAGCTCACCCAATAGTCAAGAATAATCTCTGCATCTCAGGGGCTTCATTTCATCATACCAGCCAAGGTTTAGGGAATTAGGACCTGGGTAAGTTTCAGGGCAATCATTCACCCTCATGCAGGTGCTTAATGGAGTGCCCAACCTATAAAGTAAAACATGCATGGCCACGGAGAAGCTTCTAAGCCACAGTGACCCTACGGAACAGAGTAAAACCCTCCCTGGGGGGCTCACAGACTCTCTTTGTAAGAGTAGAAAGCCTCAACTTTCTCCCATGGAGAGGTTTGTGGTTTCGAACTGCCAAAATCGTGGTTATCAGCCCAGGGCAGAATCCCCTAGGACCTCCATACCTTACTGCCACTACTGTTCATGTTGATTTTTAATTACGAATGCATTTTCTATCCCCAGTTCCGCCAAACATTAAACCTTATGATTGCCACACAGTCAACACAAGGTTGGTTCCAAAGAGTACAATTTTGTGAGGCGTGGATAAAAAACACTCAGAACATTTCGCCATTTATACCATCTTTAAAATTCTTCCTTCCCAATATAAGCTTCTGGCAAGAGGTAGGGATTCTCAGTGGGGTGCAATGGAAGCCCCTCCAGGTGAACTTGTAACTAACAACTTATCAGAGCACTATGAGGCTCTAATGCGCCCTAAGCATGGCTTCCGCTGGCGATTACGTCTGAGATTCCTTTCAAGATATGACTGATCCCTGTTCTCCTCCTAACTATCAAGAGCTGGGAAAGCCCCACCCCACCCCACCCCACCCCCAGCCCCTGTGGCTCTTACCCCAGGGCACAACTTTGAATGAAAATGGCCACTGGCCTCATCTGTCCACATCTGTCTGCGTGTGTCCACAGAGCACTTCCACAGGTTCTTATTAGGTGGCATTTCTACCTGAGCCCCTCCTGGAGCCTCCATGCACTGCTTGTTGTCTCCCTTGGCCACTGGGCACGGATGAAAGTCCCAGGTGCAATGAACACACGGAGTCAAAGCATGGGTTCAGCTCTAGTCAAGAAGTGGTCAATGTTGACCCAAGTTCAATGTGATCCCAAAAGCAGGACCACAGAGCCTCCAAGGCCAAGGAAAGAAAGTTGGCTGACAGAGACATCTTGGGGTGCACTAGTCTAGACAGGAGCTAGGGCTCAGGCCGTGGAAATAGCCAAGGTGATAAATGAATAAAAAGGCTGGAATGGGAATGGGACTCAGGAAAGAAGGGATGCTATGATGGAATTCTGGGTCTTTAGGGTCTAGGGTCTCTTCTGGAGGGCCAGTCCTTGCCTTCCAAAAGTTTCAAGACCACAGACATTCACATTCTCCATCCCTTGAACATTCAGAGTTTCAAAATGCCCAAGACCTTTCGCTATGGGCAACCTAGGCCCAGCAAGCTCCCTGACACTGAAGGTGACCAGTGCTCGGCTACACTATACCAACCATTCTTAGACCCTCTCTCTCCAAAATGGACAGCCTCTTGATCCCTATGGGACTTGCTCACCGTGAGGCACCCCTTGGTCCACCAGATGCTTTCAAACTGAGCTTAAGGTTCCCAGACTGCTCATTATCTTCTAGAGGCTGAGGGTTGGGATCATGGAGACTCCATCTTGAGTCACCTAGCTCAGGCCCAGAGGTGTCATGTCAACTGAGGTCTGCTTTGAGGACTGAGGAAATTCACCCTGTGACATTCAAGGGAGCTCTGCCTGGCTCCAATCTTTGCTTTCCCCTTATCTCTATTGACACTTCCATAGTGGGTTCTTTTTATGCCTTCTGCTCTCAAAGCCTTGTCACCTACTCTCTCTTTGACTACACTCCAACCCTCACCACCATCTCCCAGTTTCTCACCTCCAGCGCCACAGAAACATCAGGGCCCTTAACAAGGGACGCCCAACTCGGCACCCGTCTTTATGCCTCCTTCTCCTTCTTGAGAGGAAAAAAGCAGGGTCAGTAGAGCATGGGTTAAGTGTTGGGCTCTTGAGTCTTGCATCAGAGTTCAAGATCAAGCTCTGTCTCTTAGTCACTGTGAAACCATTAGGTAAATGACTTCATGTACAGTGTGGGACAGCTTTATTATCTTCTTCCTCACTGGGATGCTGAGAATTAAGGGACCTGGCACAGGTGAAACTCCATGTCTAGCCCAGGGATGTGTCCTGAATAGCGGCAGCCGTGATGATTATTTGTATGCAAAAAGCACAACATGCACGCCAATGCAAAGGAGTGTTGGGAACATGCGCTCTGAAGTGCTGACTGTGTCGTTCCTTAGCTCTGGGACTTGGGGCAGTCACTTAACCTCCTTGGCCTTCAGTTTCTTCATCTGGAAAATGAGGGCATGCCAGTGGCTCTCCGTGTAAAGTTGTCAGCAGGCCATCTGGGCCACAGTGAGCTCTCAGTAAAGTGGAGCTCTTGTTGGTGGCGAGTCCCTGACTGGGGCAAATGGCTAAGCCTCTGCGTCTAGCGGGGAGGGTGGCGATTTGAGTCCACCACAGGAAGCTCAGAAGAAAAGTCTAGCAATCTACGTTTTACAAGTCAGTCACTGAAAACCCTTCTGGAGCAACTGAGTGGGAGTTGACCCAACCCCAGCTGGCCATCCTGGCTGGAGTGTTAAAGCAGGAGCCTGCCTTCTGGCTCCTTCTCCAAGGCCAACCTCTAACACACGTAACTGGGCCCCAGTCCATCCATTGAGCATACCTGCCCCTACCCACCTCCCCATTCATGGCTCTTGTACCTTCAACATCTCCCTCCCCTCTGGATCATTTTTCTGAGCTTTCAAACAGATTCCCATATCCGCACCCAAAGAAAGCCCTCTTGCAAGCTCATTTGATTAAACTGCTACCTGATTCTCCTCCTGTTTTCACTGATGGGTGTTTGGGAAGGGTCATCCGCTCTTGGCTGCAGGCTTCATTTGCTGACAATGGGACTGTTTCGAACAGTTACCGTTTCCCACCAGATGTCTGGCGTCTCATAGGGACGTCTGAGGCTAATGAAGTCCTCGAGTGTTTGCAAGCTCTCGGTTGAGATGTTTGTTTTCTGCCTGATGAGTTTATTTGGGCAGTCCAGTATCCCATCCACTCCCCATCTGCCAGTTTGCCATACTTGTGTGTTGCTGCGGTGCGGAGAGCTGTACCACTGGTGTTTCGAATGCCAGCAGGGTCGACTGGAGTGTACAGGTCTCAGTGAAGCTTCCAGACCAAGAACAGCCTAGCACTCTACTTCCGAGAATCCGCCGATGTAAACCCTGTGGATCACAAGCAAATACTGCTGTGCTGAACAGTGAGCCCCTAGGGGCGAAGGTTCCCCATAACACCGTGGCCACACAATTCGCTGGAAAAGTGCTCTGGTCCATTGAATAGCAGGATCGGGCAGTGAGTCCGAGCTGACTTAAGAGCAACTAACAACAGCAACAACCACATCAAGTAGTGAGGGTAGTCAGTGGGGGTAGCAATTTATATTGGTAGTTACGGCAACAGGTCTGGGTGGCTGGATTCAACTCCAAGACAACTTCCCTCCCACGGCCCTCTGTGGAACCCTCTGAAGACGAAGCGGTCTGTTGAATGACTCCCAGGGTGGGGCTGGCTGGCGTGGAGGTGACACAGAAGGCAGTGGGAATGGCTAGGGAAAGGCAGACCCTGAGAAGGGATCTGAGTTCGATCGTGCACAAAGCAGAGATGACACAGCCCTCACAGCTGTCTAGCAAAATTCTAAGGCGGGACAAAAGGTCCCTGATACCTGTCACTTGGACAAAGGATGAGGACCAGGTCAAAGGAATCGCTGCTCATTGTTGGGCTGGGCAGGGCAGGGGTGGAGATTTTTGATCAAGAAGGAGGGTCTATATTTACCTTCTTCCGAAGAAGCAAAGAGCCCCATCCTAGGCTAGCACAGACCCAAACACCAGATGTCCACTAATGTGACAGGCTCCCCTGGGCACCGTCCCAGCGTGGGCACCACCATCTTGGTGAGCTTGCCCCTGAAGGACCCCTGCCAGGCCCTTGTCCCGGGGCTGAAGCATCAAGTCCTGGTATTCTGGGAGATGAACCACTTCACAGGCGCTCAGCGAGGAGAACTTTCTCTGCCCAGCCTGATCCCTGCTTACAAGACCCAGGAGTCTCCCTAGTTTCAAGACTGCTTCTAAAACCCAACCGGCTTGTGCTCTCTATGGTTTGCAATGGCAGGTTCTGGGGGAATTAGATCCCTGGGCCTTTCTGCCAAAGGTCCTCTGAGTGGAGTTGAATCTCCAACCTTTCAGGGAGCAGGAAAGTGTGCTAACTCTGTATCACCAAAGACTGCCGCATGGACAGGACGCAACGGAGACTTCTGAGTAACCTTGGGAGGCTTTGCCCTCCCCAGTCCCGCCCCATAGCAGGACTTACACACCCTCACTCCCCTTTCGAATGATCTGTGCCTGTGTCCCCTCCCACCACACTGCGACTTCAGAGCACATTTCATTGTTCTTTGACCAGCCCCTGGAACTGGCACAGGGTCTGACCTATAGGATCTTAATGACTATGTTTTGAATCGAAACAGAAATAAACAACTCTTTTGCTCTAATCCGTGGGCATAACACAAGCATGCACTGAGGGAGTGCTTACTACATGCTGGATCTTCTTTGCATCATTTTATAGACACTGGTTCATCTTATTCCCACAAAAGTACTACGAGTAGCTACCTCTGTCATCCCCGTTATAAGGGTGGGGGATCAAGTCCCAGCGAGATCCATTAACTTCCTTCATGGCTGGCAAGTGAGGGAGCCAGGATTTGAACCCGAGCCATCTGACACCTGAAGTTGAGCACTTCACTTCCACATTAAGTGGCTTCTTAAAATATTTAAGCCAAGTTTTCTCACTGGGATTGCCAAATGCACCTGTGAGCAGATTAGTAAGAATGCATTCGATGCCGGGGAGATTGCATTCTGGTTTGAAATGGGTTATTGCTCCCAGGAGGCCACAGGGCTCTGGTTGGAGGCTGCAAGGGGGAGGAGCGAGAGCAGAGAGAAGAGGGCAGAGGACAAAGGAGCCTCTAGTCAGAGTCAGATTAATAAAGAACAGGCAGCAGGCCCAGGGGCCGTGCACACGGAGCGAGAGAGGAGACAAGCTTCAGACCCCTCAGGCCCCGAGGGATGCTCATGAAAGACGCTAAAGATGAGACACAGGCATGTTTCCACTGGTGTCAGGTCCTCCCCAGAGAGGCTGGTGCTTTAGATGGTCCTTGCAAAGGCTGGGCCACATCAGGGGACTGACAATGGCTGACAGTTGGTTCTGGTGTCATTGTCTGCGGGGACAGGTTAGACATGGGCTGGAATGGCTAATATGCACTCATCCAGTAGGTGTGCAGAGCGAAGTGTTGAGAGCCGCCGAGCACTGTGATTTCAGAGGGTCCCACCAGCTGACAGCTGGAATTAAACCCCAAACCAAACTCCCTGCCCTCTAGGTGATTCTGACTCCTAGGGACTCCATGGTTAGATGCATGTCAACTCGATGGCACCTGTGTGACAGCCGAGGTCGTGTCCAAACTCATACCTACACCTTATCCTCGTCCCAGGATACACAGTGAAAAGCAGTTCATTGTCCAAGGGATGTTGAGTCATTTTGTTCATTTTCTGACCCTATGACCTAGACGACGGGTTGGCACACTTTGGAGACGGAAGAGCCGATCCCTCGCAACAATTTAACAATTATTTGAGAGCCATAAAAATATATATACACATATGTATGTTTTTACTTTAATCATTTTATTGGGGGCTTGTAAAACTCTTGTCACTATCCATCCATCCATCCATCCATCCATTGTGTCAAGCACATTTGTACATTTGTTGCCATCATCATTCTCAAACATGTTCTTTCTACTTGAGCTCTTGGTTTCAGCTCCTCATTTTTCCCCTCCCTCCCCGCTCCCCCTTCCCTCATGAACCCTTGATAATTTATAAATTTTTATTATTTTGTCATATCTTACACTATCCGACGTCTCCCTTCACCTAGCTTTCTGTTGTTCATCCCCTAGGAAGGAGGTTATATGTAGATCCTTATGATTGGTTCCCCTTTCCATTCCACCCTCCATCCACCCTCCCAGTATTGTCACTCTCAAATGAAATCACCCGGATCTGAATATCTTTATTTTCTTCCCCTTTTGCTGAGGACCACGTGACTCCTGCCTCACTGGGAGTCACAAAGGCACCCCTGGCTGATGGGTGCGTATAGTTTTTACGTTCCTGGTTTATTGCTTCCCTCTCGGATTTAAGCTGCACATGTGTGGGCCTCTGCTCTGCTGTGTTCCTTGGTGTGTCCCGAGGACACTGAGCAGTGACAGTTACGTACTCAAAACGAAAGGAAAACTTAAAATAACAGCCACAAAGTTGCAGTCCAGCTGATCTTTGACCCATGGCAACCCGCTGCGCATCCCTGTGGAACTGCACTCCATAAAACTTTTTCAGTGGCTGATATGTTGCAAGTAGATGGCCAGGCCTTTCTTCCGTGGACCTTCTGAGTGGATTGGAATCATTAGAGCAAGCTATTAACATCACCCAGGAACCCCAGCCATGTAAACCAAAAACCCAAACCCTAAAACCGTCTCATCAGTCCGCACTCAGAGCAACCCTATAGGACATAAGCAGCCCCTGGAAAGATTTCCAAAGTTGTAAATTATTATAGAAGCAGCTTGCCTCACAGTTCGCCCACAGAGTAGCTGGTGGGTTTGAATTGCTAGCCTTCTGGTAAGTAGTCCAACATTTAATCAACTGCGCTACCAGGGATTCTCCCAGTAATGTAGATATTCAATATATTTTTTGTTAAGCACATTTATAAAAAATATAAGCTCAACTACATATTAACTTGGTGTTACATTGGGAAGTTACTGTATTTAATCTCAATTTCCCCAGCCCCACGGTTGGCAGTTTGAAACCACCAGCAGCTCTGAGGGAGAAAGATATGACTTTCGGCTCCCATAAACAGTTATGGTCTAAGAAACCCACAGCGGGTCGCGATGAGTCAGTATTGACTAGATGGCAGTGAGTCTAGTTTTTGGAGAAACTGGGGACAAGAACAGGACCTGCCATATACGTTGGTGTGAAGATTTGATAAGGTAATATCTGCAGGACCCTGCCAAGTAGAAAGCCTTTTATCATGATCCTCATTGTAGGGAAAGTACACCCAAGGCCCCTCCCCCCCCCCCCCCCCCGCAGTACCCTGGTCTTTAGATGACAAGAGAAACAAAAACAGCAAGCAGGTTCAAGTGTGCGAGGAGAACCAGCCAGGGCACTGATTCTCTAAGTGTGGTCGCTGGAGCAGCAGTCTCTGCATCACCTGGGAGCTTGTCTGAAGTGCGCATTCTTGGGCCAGCTTCAGACCTACTGAATCAGAAATGCTTCAGGTGGAGCCCAGGAATCTGTGTTTTAACAAGACTTCATGATGCAGCGGATGCACACGAGGTTCAGAATTGCAGCTCTAGATCGAGGAGCAAAAGAGAAAGGCGAGCTTCCTGGCTGGAAAGCCTAATAGTTTCTTGTGTTCACAATAGATTCATAAAGAAGGCAGAGGGGGCATCTGGGCCCTCGAGGTCCAGCACCAACAAGGCTCTCATTTTGTAGCCACCAGCCTGGCCTTGGCCTCCATCCGCCGCAGGGCAGGTGCCTTTGGCTGTGGGAAGAGTAGTGTTTGCCCGGGCGCCATTATGAGCCTGTTCGCTGCTCAGCAGGACATGCACCTGCACGGCTGAGCCCTGCAGCACGAAGCAGGGCTGAACACGAGTGCTAAGCTGCCGTGGGGCCAAGTTGTCCTGGGCATCCATGTATGCTGGGGATCCGGGGGAGAGGTGGAGAGAGCTGTGTGGTGATGAAGTCCCCCTGGGCCCTGGGAACAGTTGGTGGAACAGCAGCCACAGGCCACTGTAAGGGTCTGCTTAGTAACTAGCCCCCCGCTGCTACCACAGTCCTGGGAAGAGTTGTGGGAGAGAGATTTGCAGCTCTACCTGGAAGCAGGTGATGTCATGGGGAGGTCTCTGGCTGTCAGGTTGTGATGGCAATCCCCATCCTCCCTGTCCCCCCGGGCCACCTGGGGCCAATGCAGAGATGCATGCGGGCACTCCCTTAGTCCTGCTTCTCTTCAAGCCAGTCCCGGCTACAAATCCGAATAACTGGGAAAGTATTTAAAAACACCACTGCCCAAGTTCTGCCCTGCGGATTCTGATTCAGCTCATCTGGAGTAGGACTCAGATATTAGCATGCTTATTTTATTTTATTTTATTTTATTTTCTAAGCTTCCCTGGTGATGCCATTGTCCAGCCAGGGTCCAGAGCTACTGCTCTAACCATTTCCATTTCTTCTCAGAAGCACAAATATGCCATCTTGACTATAGGTCGCTCCAGTCTCTGGTCATCTGTCTGTACCTCCATTTCTCTACCTCCTTAAGGGAATCCTGAGCAGTCAAACCAGGAGCCCTGGGGCTGTAGTGGTAACTCCTTAGGCTGCAATCCACATGGTGGACAGTTTGGAACCACCCACAGCTCCTCAGGAGACCAACTGGGCTTTCTACTCCTGTAAACAGTTATGGTCTCAGAAAGCCACAGGGGCACCATGAGTCAGCACTGACTCACTGGCAGTAATCAGTGGAACCAACTGAGAAATTATACCCAGCAGAAAGCACATGGAGCCCAGAATGTCAACTCATGACCTTTTAAAGTCAAGTGGAGAGTGTAGCCAAGATGTAAAGCTGGTAAATCCTTTGTCGGTGAATTAGAAACAGTCTATGCACTGGGCACTAAGCACACTGATAGGTTAGGGATCATGTCAGCTAGACAATCCTGGGTAAGGGTAGGGGTGGAGGCCAATTGATCAATTGTGTTGCAGCCTAATGACACCTCCTTGATGCCATAAGCCTTTTTGTATAACACAGAGAGACGGAGAAGAGTCGGGTCCTCTTTGGTCTTTCGCCTTCTGCTGGAGCCGGATCTTGAGTCTGGTCCCTCAGTTCCCTGTTTTGTCTCCTACTGATCCCAGGAGCTATGAGTGGTGGATTCATTTGGCCAACCTCAGACCTCTGGATCCACCAGCCTGTGCCCACTGTCCTCCTTACTTCATCATTCTGCTTCCTGTTCATCAGTTTCCACAAGTCAGGAGAAGCCTGACATAAACTCAACTGGACGTAGCTATCTCTACAACAGTGTAAACCCATTCTTCCTTCACACACACACACACACACACACACACACACACACACACACACACACACACACACCACTGCTCTTTGCTTCCCTCCAGAATCCAAGCGAATACACACACATACATGCCAAACAATTCCCCAAAGGGGAAAACCCACAAAGCCAATCCGTGAGGTTGTTTGGTACTGGATGCATAGTCAAATGTATCCTCTCTACAGGCAGACTGAACAGAAGATGTGCTCAGAGGGTTCACGCCAAGTGTACTCCATCTTTGTCACCCATCAGATAAATCATTTCCCCTTCTCTGGGGACAAATGGATGAGAGGATGGAAAGGAATAAGCAGAGTTCCCTTTACTTGTCCCTCATGGAGAGTGCAACAGAAATGTCGTCCTCCCATAGAAAAAGGAGTCATGGGGCATAAATGTTCCTGCCTAACACCTGGGCATTTATATTAGGATCGCTGGCTTTCTTTCCAAATATCCAACAGTGTGTGTCTTTGTGTGCATGTGTCTGGGAGAATATTTGTATTAAGACAGGTGGCTGTGCATGCCTGTGTATCCACGTGGCTCCATCAGTGTCGCACAGCCAGAACTGCCTTCCCTCTGGCCTCCACCCCTCAGATCTTGCCCGCTCCCCTACCTTTCTGCGGGTTCCCTGTGCCTGTTGGCCATACAACCTGAGGGGGATTTGCGGTGCCCATAACCGTCACTGTGCTCAGAGGACATGATGCTTTCAGTGGTGACGGTCACTTTCTTCTTTCTGCTATGATGATCGTCACTGACAATACCAGGAGGAAATGCCCATGACAATGGTCTTTGCCAAGATGGGGCCTCTCTGGATGGTTTATCCCAGGATTCCAGTTCACAAGCCCTGGAAGGAATGAGAATAGGGAAGAAGGGACCAAGGTTCTCACAAACCCTTGCTACAGACTCAGCTTTGTGTTTCCCGTGTGGGGGGTAGGCTCAGTCCTCAGCTAAGTCTGCAGCCGGGGCTTAATCCTCTTGCATGCGGTGTCTCCATAAGAGCCTGGATGCCGCTCCCTAGTCTGGGACTTGACCTTCCTCAGCCTTGGAGCTTCTTCTTTCCGCCAAGGCTTCCCATTGAACCCTGCTAGGGACCCCCAGGAGCTGGGTCTTCCAAAGTTTGAGAGCACTAACTTGGAATCAGCTGGAATAGGGATGGAGACTCTACTCTGCTGCAGAATAACTATGTAACTCTGGCTGGGCAAGTCTCCTCTCTGCGCCTTTTTCTTCGTCTGTGAAATGGGAGTCTTCATCGTGGTGATGATTCATACCTGTTAAGGATTCATCACACAGTAAGAATTTCTAAGAATTGTGGATGCGTCCTATTCATTGTCTATTTTCATTGTGTATCTATGATCTGAGAGTTTCCGTTGGATAGGAATCTATGCATGACTCATTGGGCCCGGTCTCATGACTGCCAGTAGATTGTTAGTTAATCAAAAGGCAGGCTCGTAAGGATCCCCGCCCAGGTTTGCCTGCGTGGCTCTTGGGAGGCTTCAGCTACCCGAGTCCCAAGCTGGTTATTTCCAAGTAACCACCTTCCGTTTTTTTCCCAGATGGGCTTCTCCCGGGGGCAGCTCACAACACAACATCAAGAGCAAGCCAGAGAGCAAGAGCAAGCAAGCAAGACGCAAGTCATCAGCTCCTGTCACCAAATCCAAAAGGGATGGCCTCTCTCTTTTGTCGCATTCTGGTCTCTAGAAACAAATGGCTGGGTCCAAGACACCCGTGGCACGACTACCAGGAGGTGGGAGTCACTGGGAGCCATGACAGATGCTGCCTGCTACTGCTGTCTGGGTATGTGGCTGTGTGTATATCTCTGTGTGTTTGTACATCTGTGAATCTGTCTGTGGGTGTTGTGTGCCCTCTCGGCAACACAATGTGGCAGACATTGTTAATGTTCTCCTTTATCATCATTCTACAGATGAGGAAACTGAGTCCCAGCAATTACCCGAGGTCAAACACGTGGTGTATGAAGAAGCCCAGTAGCTGGCTCCAGAGTCTGGATTCCTAACCATTAAATCAAAGCGCCCAGAGGACAACGGAAGCTGCAGTGTCGCACGGTAAGTGATGACTCTGTTCGCTCCTGTGACGTCAAGTTCCTTTCCCTCGTGGTCCTCCTCCAGCTGCACTTCACTCAGCACCTTTCCCTTGAGCAACCAGTGGAAACCTCCATCCAGCCATGTTTTCAGCTTGTCACAAGCTGAGTGTTTGCTCTCAGCCAAGCCATGTGTTTTATTTCCAACTTCTGACTGGCTGTAGGACAGACTGGCAGCCAATCTAAGATGAGAGGGGGCAGCATAAAAGGGGCTCTAGCCTGCACAACGAATTCCATTTTAGGAGGTGTTGAGATCGTGCAGGTGAACTTCCCACAAAATAGATCCTTCTGCTCAGTGGGGATGGGTCAAGAAAGAGGTTCAGATGAGGGATGAAGGTAGTAGCCTTAGGCTGTTCCTCATATGGACTGGGTAGTGAGAGAGAGCTGTTCTAGGCATGCTAGAAATGCCTGAGGGCTCAGATGTAGCACGTGACTCGGTGCCCACTGCTGCTAGGCAATATTGATCCCATTCTAGAAATTGTGCAAGCCCTCTCCCCTTCTCCCATCTCCTGCTCGCTGGTGTAATGGAAACAACATCCCTCTTAGACATGGTGGGAATGAGTGGAAATAATTCCATTCTTCCTTCAACCCCACACTTCCACCTTCCTGTCAGTGGAGGAGAGATTGCTGTCACTATTGACAAAGTAAGAGTCTGAAACCCCTTGGTAAACATGCTCTAAGGCAGTGGTTCTCAACCTTCCTCATGCCATGACCCTTGAATACAGTTCCTCATGTGGTGGTGACCCCCAACCGTAACATTATTTTTGTTGCTACTTCATCACTGTCATTTTTCCACTTTTAGGAATTTTAATGTAAATATCTGATATGCAGGATGTATTTTCATTGCTACAAATTGAACATGATTAAACATGATTAAAGCAGAGTGATTAATCACAAAACAATATGTAATTATATATTGTGAAATATTTCTGTGTTTCCCCTTGGTCTTTGGTGACCCCATTGAAAGGGTTGTTCGACCCCCAAAGTGGTTGCAACCCACAGGCCGAGAACCGCTGGGTTGGTTGTACACTAGAGTGTAAAAGTCCTTCACGGGTGAGGGCAATGAATGGACAGATGTGCTTTACACAATTGATGTATGTATGGATTGTGATAAGAGTTCTATGGGCCCCAATAAAATGATTTTTTAAAAAGTCCTTCAAAGGTGTGGTCTTCCTCTTGGCCATTCTCTCTGCATCTCATTCAAAGTCTCCTATAAAGACACAGATCTACCTTCAACTAGACTAGGAATGAGACTTAGAAGACCATTCCCGTTTCATGTCCAAACTGTTTTCAAGTTCAATTTCACCAGTTACAAAGTTGTTGTTTTCATTGCCTTCAAGCTTACACATACAATTCAGAATTGGTTTAGGACTTTGAGGGTAGAGGAGTGTGATTAATTACGACACTCACAAACTGCAACATTAAGCAGCGATAAAGGGCTTGCTAGGGTCACCTTCCTTGCAAACAGCAGAGAGAGGATGCACGACTATGTCCAACCAGACCTCCCATGCATTTTACAGTGTTCTCCATTCTTCCTTTCACTACTGCGGTGGTGGATAGAAGACACCACAGAGGTGTCTGAGGAAACGCCATCTCTTCTCCAAAGCTCGTCTTCTCTTAGAGACAGACATACAGACACAGAGACACAATTCCTAAGAGGAGGAGGGAGCCAATAAAGTGCCTAAGTCAGGAACGTAGGCATAAGCTCTCTTTGGTAGATCAGATTGTTGTTTATCAAATATTGACTCTTCCCTCTTGACCTTCACTGGTATGGAGCTTGGTTCTTAAATTTCTTAGCACCTGGAACCCAAACCATACAACTCATGCCAATCCGTGAGTTTCAATAGTTGAGAAAGAAGAGAGAGAGAGAAAGGTAGGTGGTCAGGTCTTTCATCCAGGATGCCTCTATGGGCTTGAACTACCAAACTGTTCAGTTACCCACCAAGAGCATTAATATTTGCACTATCCAGGGACTCATAGTCAGTGGAAGTAGCAATGGGTGGAGGTAACAGTGAAAGAAACAAAACCTATATCTTAAGGGGAATCTTGTCCTAAACAACATGATCAAAGTAGTCTCCTTGTACCAAAGGAATGGGAGAGATAGGCAACTGGCTTGAATCAAACTCATGACCAATCCCAATACCCGCCTTGATCAGCCCAGCCCCAACTGGCCTGTAGAAGTGAAAGCAAAATGCAGATGCTCACTGCTATTGAACATTGAGTTTGGGGCTGACTTGTTATACAGAGAAGAGACCCTGGTGGCAGAGTGAGCTACACAATGAACGGCTGTCAGCGATTTGAACCCACAGCCACTCCATGGGGGAAAGATGCGGCTGTCTACTCCCATTCAGATTTAAAGTCTCAGAAACCCAAAGGGGCAGTTCTGCCCTCTCTGGTCGCTATGAATTGGAGTTGACTCGATGACAGTAAGCTGAGTGTGATACAGAAGGATTGTGGTAATAGCTAGTTAATACATGATTTAATATTATCATAGAAGAGAAAAAACCAGTAACGCCTGGGTGGTCAAGGAAGACATCAGAGAGAAAAGAGCGCATGAAGTCCTGTATGGTGTTCTGGATTCGGAGGCTCTACCTGTTAGCTCAACGCATCAAGTCTGTTCTTGAGATGATGTCTAATCCAAGTAGGATATATGCAAGGTTGTGCCTTTAACTTTCATGGACTTTATTGTTCTTCAACTTCAACTTGCATATGAACAATTGATAGTTTGTTCTGAAGTTGGCCCCTGACCTTGTTCTGACTGATGATCTTGAGCTTTTCCATCCTCTTTCCAAAGATGCAGTCAACTTGATTCCTGTTTATTCAATCTGATGAAGTCCACCCATATACTATAAAAAGGTGAAGCTGTCCCTTTGAGAATGAAAGCGCTCTTGACCCAAGTTTTATCTATTGCGTCATATTCTTGTGGAAGCTGGAAATGAAGAAGAAAGATTGAAAAAGAATCGAGTTAGCGTGTTGACAACGAATATTGAAAGTACCATAGATTGTCAGAAGAACAAAGAAACCTATCTTGGAAGAGATGCAGCCAGAATAGAATGCTCCTTAGACGTGAGGATGAAGAGATGTGTATCTTAAGTCCTCTGGACATGGTATCAGGAAGGACCAGTCCCTGGAGAAGGACGCCATGCTTGGTACTGAAGATTGTTGGCAAAAAAAAAAAAAAAAGAGCAAGATTCTCAACGAGATAGACTGACACAGTTACTACAAAAATGGGCTCAAATTTGGCACTATTGTGAGTACGGTGCAGGACCAGGCAGTGTTTTGTTCTGTTGTTCATAGGGTTGCTATGAATTGTAACTGGCTCATAGCACCTAACAATAACACCACCTACCCAGTTGTTATCAGTTCAATTCCAATTCATGGCAGCCCTGTGTCTGTCAGAGTAGCACTGTCTCCATGGACTTTGAGTGATTGATTTTTTGATGTCTCACCAGGCAGTTCTTACAAGGATAAAGAGCCCTGATGACTCAGTAGGCTAAATGTTGGACTGTTAACCAGAAGGCCAGTGGTTGGAACCCAGCAGCCACTCCACGGGAGAGAGGTGAGGCCGTCGGCTTTCAGAAAGAGTTTCAGCCTTGGACACCCACAGGAGCAGTTCTACTGTCGGACGGGGTCACTGTGAGTCAGAGTCGGCTCCATGGCAGCTTTCTTACACGGTACTCAGTCAGAGTGGACTTGAGTTGCCGACCTCCGTCAGTCAGGTAGGAAGACCGTGTGAGCAGGGTCTCCGAGGGAGCGCGCTGGGGCATGTGCTGAGACATGTAGCTGCTACAGAGCATAACATGCATCTTCACCTGTCTGTGAAGGACGGAGTGAGGCCCGGATAAATCCCATTTGACAAGTCCCGAGTGTCACGTCTCTTTAATCTGAAGACATTTTTTTTCCACTTAAAAAAAAATCCCCAATGATTTAATCTTCTTGTATAATTATGATGTTAGGTCTATCTCGAGTGAAACGTGGATGTGAATTTTATCTACGGCTTAAGACATAATTGTGGGATGAGAAATTCAAACACCCAAGAAAAGCACCGCTATCGGCACCTCCTTGCCCGGAGGTGAAGTGGGGCCCGCACCGCAGAGCACGCCTGGTGCTTCCTCCGGCGGCGTCTCTTCTGGGAGCAGATCATCCCCACCATTTTGATGAGGTTATTTGCCTAATTTAGGAAATCATTACCAAGAGGCTAAGTGGGCCTTTTCTACGGCACACTCGCTCAGCCACGGGTTGAGGAGGTGCACGCAAGTCATGGTCCAAGCCAACCTTCTAGAACAGGGTTCCCGCACACTCGGGCAAATGGTAGTTTCGTGGATTGTTTAAAAATGGTACTTTACAAAACAGCAGAGGGGAGTGGATGGAAGAGGGGGAAAAGAGGAGCTGATACCAAGGGCTCAAATAGAAAGTAAATGTCTAGAAAATGATGATGGCAACTTTTGTACACATAGGCTTGATACAATTGATGAAATAAGAGCTGTAAGAGCCCCCAATAAAATGATTTAATTTTTAAAAATACTAATTTTTAAAAAGCCCAGTAGTCAAATATACAAGGAACTTTGTTTGCACAATGGTCAAGGACTGAACTGCTAACCCAGAGTTTGTTGGTTTGCACCTACCAGGGCCTGTGCAGGGGAAAACCCTGGTGATCTATTCCCACAAAGACCGTTGTTGTTAGGTGTCGTCACTGCAGGTGACCTTATGTACAGCGACACGCTGCCTGGTCCTGTGGCATCCTCGCCATTGTTTGGTTTGAGCCCTGTGTTGCAGCCCCGGTGCCAATCTGACTTGTCAAGTTGTCATTCACTTTTTCGCTGCCCCTGTGCTTTACCAAGCACGATTTGTTTGTTTTTCTCCAGGGACTAGTTTCTCCTGATAGCATGTCCAAAGCATCCTTGCATCTAAGGAGCATCCTGATTGTACTTCTTCCAAGACAGGCCTCTTTGTTCTCTTGGAAGTCCATTGAATACTTTCAATATTCTTGGTCAGCACCATAATCCAGTGTGTCGATTCTTCAAGTGGTGGTCCACAAAGAGTGCAGCCCAGGTTTACTGTGCCATATCGACCCCGCAGCACACATCAACAAGAAGTACAGCCAGACAGACATGGGAAACCAAGGATTCCAGAAAGTGAGAGTCAGCGTTTCTCCCACAGGGCTTGTCTGAGCATTTTCCCAAGAGAACACATGCACACACTTAATCGCCAAGAGGGGATATTTGGTTCAGGGTCCACATCAGAGCATTTCATGCTAAATTGCCCATCCTCCACCCCTTCCTCCCCCCGCCCCCATGAGGCATCTGATAAGTGTAGAGCTAGCTCCTGGATCACATTTTTTAAAGCTACTTAATCATAGCTGTGGCCCCACTAGACCCCTGTGTGTCAGGCTGTTCTAACCATGAGCGAAAGTCCGCCCGCTCACTGTTCCTCCCACTGACTTGAACTCTGTAGTGAGACTCTACCTTCTGCCTGCAAGGGTTCTCTCTTCCCAGGTCAGGTTGCCTTGATGTTATCTCCTCATCCACTGTTTATAGGACGAACAGGTGGCCAAGTAAAGGAGGGAAACAGAAACAACATACATGCACGTGTCTCCACCAGGTACGGAATTGTCTGATCTTGAGCAAGTTTCTCAGTTTCTTTGAGGCTCAGTCTCCTCATCCATCAAGAGGACATGAGAAGTCGTGCACATTACAGGCAGATCACTTGGAGGCTGACACATGGAGACGCTCGAGAAATGGAAACTTCTCCTGTTCTGGACTCCTATCTGCCAGTTTCTGAGCCTTCATTCACCCACAACCATTTCAATAAGCATCTTTGTTTCTCTGGGCAGCATACACCTGGCTTTCAGTCAATTCCAACTCAAACTGACCCAGGATAACAGAGTCGAATGGTCCTATGGGATCTCCAAAGCTAAAATATGTAACAGATACAAGCTGCAGAGAAACTGGCAGGTTTGGTGAGCAGCTGACCTTTTGGTGAGCAGCTGAATGCTTAACCACTGTGCCATGGGGGCTCGCCCGGGCTGCACAGCCTTGTTGAATCCAATTCTCGTCAACATGATTGACACTGACTCCCACCCTCTGAGGAGCCCTGGTGGCTTTGTGAGCCACACATTGAGCTGTTGGCCACAAGATCCCAACCTGCCAGCTTCTCCACAGGACAAAGATGAGACTCTCTGCTCCCACAAGGATGCTAAGTCTCAAGGGTTCATTCTACTCTGGCCTATAGGGTCACAATGAGTTGGAGTCAACTCAATGTCCCCGAGTGTGTTTGTTTGTTTGTTTGATTTACTCCTACTCTCAAACTGCCAGGCAGTCGCAGCAAAGAAACCTCAGCTCAAAGTCCTTGGGACAGCAGGGCCACCAGTATCTCAGGTTAAGAAGAATAGAGAGAGTCCTGGTTTGGCCCATCAATTCAGGACCAGGGGCTCCCGTGTACATGCTACCCCCTATCAGATGCTCTCGCGGCCGCTCTGCAGCTGGTGGTTTTGTCTGGAAACGGTGGTGTCTCCAAAGTCCCTGTCATTTCTAGCAGGATGTCCCTGGAGTTTAAGCTGCCTGGGAGGGAGGATCCGAAATGTGCATTCCTAGGCAAAGGGCCCATTGAGGAGGCCCTCTCCCTTCCTGCCTCCTGCTGGTGTTCCAAAGTGAAAAGGGACATTTCAAAAGCATAGCAGCTTGTTCAAGAGCAAGAGAAGACTTTCAGAGGAAGCCAAAACTCTGCCCTCTGCTTTCTCCTTAAATCTAAATGAGAAACATTTGTTTTTCTGGGATTTTACGTCCTTGACTCTAAAGGGCTCCCTCCCTAAATCATAATCACCAAAGTTTTAAAAGGTCTTGTTCTTCTCTTGCCCTGGCCCTGCCGCTCTCCAGAGGTCAGCGTGGTCTTCTAGATTCGGCAGGTTAATTTTTTTCAGAGAACACTGAGAGTCTGCTCCCAATCACTCATCTTCCCCCAGGAATTCAAATCACACAACGGAAGCCAAGCTCGGTGTTCGATATCTGAAAGAGCTTTGCCAATGCCACAGATGTGAAATACATTACCGCAGCAGCTGAGATCATTCGTTCATTTATCCATTCCGTACATGTTTATTGAATGCCTGCTATGTGTCTGGCACGGAGCTAGGTCCTAGGGATGAAATGACAACAAGGACAACAGCAACAAAAACAGCCGACTCTTATTGAATGTCTACTGCTTGCCTGCCACTCTTTGAATCCTGTAATCTTCACAACCCTGTGACATAGTACTATTTTTTCACTTTGTATGCATTTCGGGTTCTCTAGAAAGACAGAACTAAAAATAGAGAGTGAGCAGGAAAGAATTACTTTCAGGGATTGGCTCCCGTCGTGATGGGGGCATGCGAGTCCAACATCTGGGAGGCTGGACACTCCTGCAGGTTTGGGTCCCCAAATCCAGAGGTCGAGCACCAGGAAAAAGAAGCATGGGAATTTTCTAAGGAATTGTCTATTTATAGTCAGAAAGCAGAGCACACTCCCGGGGAAACTTCCCTTTTGCTTTAAAGACCTTCGCCTGATTGGATAAGATCCACCCACACTTATGGAGGGTCTTTTGCTTGACATGTGAGTAACTGATTTAATCTCATGCATCTGCTGCATAACAGAAACTAGACTACTGTGGACACTTAAAACGAACTGTCACTTGCACAAAGCAACTAAGGCATAAGCGAGTGACAGAACTCACCCAGGGTCGTGTTACTAGTAAGGGCAGAGGCAGGGCTAGGGCCCAGCAATTTGGCTCCCAAACCAGTGAATTTATGCACTACAGGTCCCTGTCACTCAATAGTGATGAACACAAGTTTTGCCCTCAGTCTAGTAGGAGAGGGACGCGAGTGGCCAGACCATGTTAATAGGGTGTGATACCTGCTATGTACAATCAGGGCATCAGAGGGAAGAGGGAAAACTGTGAGTCCCACGTTCCTTCTGAGGAGCTCTGTCTTGGTGCCTCTCCAAATGCAATGTGTGGAGTAGTCCATTGTGCCCATGTACCAAGTTTATTTTATCCATTCTTCCATGGGTAAATTCAATTGTTTCCATCGTTTTGCTCTTGTGAATACTGTTGGGATGGGCATGGGTCTGCATATATCTATTCATGTCACAGCTCTCAATTCTTCTAGATGGGTTAAAACAAAATGTGTCTGAATTGTTGAACATAAAACGGGTGATCTGCTCTGTAAACCTTCACACAGCTTACACTGAAGTGTTAAAAATATTAATGTGTGGCGCCATAGGATTTCGAAGAAGATCCCCTTGCTAACAGATAGTAGCTGTAGGGCAGGTTTGGCACACTGTTTCTGTAAAGGGCCTGGTCATAAATATCCTGGGCTGTGAGAGTCAGGCAGTCTCACTTCAACTACTCTACTTTGTTGCTACAATGCAAAGTCACCATAGATGATATGCAAATGAATGGACATAAATGCGTTCCAAAAAAATCATATTTATAGAAAGTGGTAGCAGGCCAATTTGGTCCATGGGCCATCAGAAAGAAGTCAAAATGGAAGAACAACATCTTCTGGCTCTCCAAAGCATTGAGATGAAAACTCGGCTACAAATCCCAAGGGCCAGGAAACTGTCCTACCGCCTGTACCCAGAGACAGATGTCAAATATGGTAATTGACCAAGCCTCAAGGAGACAAGAGGAGAAACTGGTCCCCATGCTGAGTGAGGATTTGGGGCTTGAGGTTTTGATCATCCCGAAGAAAGATCTCAGCAGAGAAAAGTGAGGGATAATAGTTTCCAGCCAGTCTTTGGGCATGAGTTAGGCACGCTCTGGATTCCGCTGAAATACACGCCCTTAAAGGACAGAGATCTTTGGCTGTTTGTTGTTGTTTCATCATTGTATCACGAACACCTAGGACAGAGCCTGGCACATAATAATCACTCAACAAATATTTGTAGAATGAATGAATCTGAAATTAATAAATAACATTAATTGAATTGTTCCCCCCTCCAACTGATGGAATCCTAATGTATACGCATGTGGATGTAATCCCATTGGGTAATACGATTTTCTTTATTAGATTAATTAAGCCATAACTGTATAGGGCATGTCCTAAACCTAACCACTGCTGAGTTATAAAGAACAGGACAAAGAGACAAACAAGAACAATGGATGGAGATATGGCCCAGTGACTGAGGATTACGGGTTAGTGGGAAGCCTGGTGGTACAATGGGCTACTAGTTGGTCTACTAAATAGAACGTCAGCAGTTTGAAACCACCAGCTCTCTGCAAGAGGAAGATGAAGCTTTCTTCTCCCGTAAAGAATTGCCATGTCAGAAGCACACGGGGGAAGTTCCACTCTGTCAGATAGGGTTGCTAAGAGTTGGAATCAGCTCAATGGCAGTTGGTTGGTTGGTTGGTTGAGTAACTGAAAGACACAATGAAAGGCTTTCCCTAAAAGACTCTAAATAGGAATTCCTGGCCCCCTGAACTGTGAGAAAAAATGCTTTTATTCTTTAAAGCCAAGGACTTGTGGTATTTCTATTACAGCGGCATTAAGAAACTAAGGCAGTAAAGTCCTTCTTCCTGACTCCAGCACCATGTCTAGCTTTCTGTTTCTTGAGGTGCAAGAACAGACTGTGTGAAGCATTTCCTCATCTCGGCTTTCTCTAGCCCTACTTTGTTGGAGACACCAGTCGGTGGCTTCCTCCGGTGAACTTGAGCTTGCCAGTGGCTGAGCCTGGATTCTCCATGGTCCACAGTGGAAGGAAGAAGACCATGTGATTCCAGGAGCAGTGTTTGGAGTGATACAGCCTTGAGCGAAAGGACGTTGAGGTTTGCCAGCAACCACTGGACAGGCAACATAAGTTCTTCCAAGAAATGAGTCAGGACTTCATCTCGACACAGTGGCTCCAACCAGGGGCTTGAACAGAAGCACCATTATGAGGCCAGCATGGGGTTGGACAGCATTTCATTCCATTACACATAAAGTTGCTATGAGTCGGAACCCACTAGATGGCACCTAGCAACAAAATCTAATATTGAAAATGTTGGGGGAGTCAAATTTACCCCGATCTCGGGACCAGCATGCTCACTGGCAAGTTCTCACCATTAGGACATCCTAACGAGGACAGCTGGTCAGTCTCCTCCTGATGCCAAGTTTAGTTGCTAATATCTTAAATAAGACATCAGTGCTGCCCTCAGATCCCAATGCATCCTGCTCCAGTGCCACCCCGAGTGCTGCCTCACAGGCGGTAACTCATGTAACCCTCATACTGACTCTGGGAGAGCAGCACCTCTAGAATCAGCCACCTTCAACAGGCCGGAGAGTGACGTCTTGACACTACATGGTTTGTCCAGTGTCACGCCTTAGTAAATGGCAGAGCAAGGACTGAAAGCTGCGTGTGTCTCGTGTGGTTCTTCTGGAAGCTTGCCCCTCGATCGCATCTGTTTCTCAAACAGAGACTACCCTCACTTTCTAATAAAGGACTCTGGGGGCCAGAGAAGTGACATCAGTGCAAGATCAGGCTGGGAGTGGCTGAGCCAGTACTCACTCTGGGGTCTGCCTGGCCTCTAGCTCATTCATTCTAACCCCTTTTACAAAAAGTAGGTAATTTTCACTCAGTCCCTGAGTGGTCACCTCCTAGGCTAACACCAGAGTTAGAGTCAGCCAAAAAGTGAACAGACCAACGGAGGCCACCTAAATCTCCTGCCTGGGCTGTAATGGGTTGAATAGTGTCCCCCAAAATCCATAGCCACCAAAAGGCCCCGATGTGATCCTGTTTGGAAATAGTGTTTGCAGATGTCATTATAGCTAAGATGATTTTGTGTTGGAGTAGGGTGGCCCTTGAGTCCAATGACTGGGATCAAAGAGGTGGAGAGCACACACAGAGAAACAGGGAGGAAGATCCGTGATCACAGAGACAGGGTTTAGAGTGAGAAAGCTACAAGCCAAGGAAAGCCGAGCTTTGCAGCAACCACTGACCACCACGATAGAGGCATGCATAGGTCCTCCAGAAGGAGACAAGCCCACTGCCGCTTTGGTTTCAGCCTTTTGACCTCTGAAGTTGTGAGAGAATGAACTTCTGTTCTTCTAAGCCGCACAGTTTGGGGTGGTTTTTAATGACAGCCCTTCACTTTTTCAACATTCCGTTTCAAATACGGTGATGTGCTTTTCTTAACTCTGATCAGAAAGTGTCCATTTCCTTTCATCCCTCCTAAGACAGATGCTGGAGGACGCTCTTGGGGGAATGTTGGGAGAATCTGAGTCCCCATTGTTGAGAGACTCCATAAACTGAGTCCTTACTGAGGCAGAGTCTCAAGGACCTGGAAGGGGTGGGGTGGGCAGTGGGTAGCTGCTGCCGAAACAGTCCCCTGAGCCTCATCCTACAAGCCTCTGACTCTCAGCTTTCTGTTCCTCATCGTCTGCTTCCTCTTCCTCCTCCTCCTCCTCCTCTTCCGCCTCCTCCTCCTCTTCCTCCTCCTCCTCCTCCTCCTCCTCCTCCTCTTCCTCCTCCTCCTCTTCCTCCTCTTCCTCCTCCTCTTCCTCCTCTTCTTCCTCCTCCTCCTCCTCCTCTTCCTCCTCCTCCCCCTTTTCTTTTTCACGTTCTCTTCCTCACCTCAACAGTGTCCTCTCAGACTCAACATTGGGCCATTTGCAGTTAGCATTTCTGTCAGGGCACTGATTGCTCATAAAAGCTGTACAATTGTCTATTGGGAATAAAAAACAAAAATCAAGTACTCCAATTGGCCAGTCACTGTGACAGGCCTTGTCGTCATACAGGCAAGGGAATAGAAAAGACTGTCACCAGCAGACTGGCTTCCATACCACCCACACCAGCTCCCCAAGGCAGCATCTACTCGCCTTTTCAAAGTTGCTTCTCTGTCCTGGACCAGTCCCAGTGTGTGCATCACTATGCCAGTCCTCTTCCCATTTCCTTGCATGCTCAACAAGCTATACCTAGTACTGCCAGGGTCCCGCTCCACCCCTGGCCATGGCCATC
Source organism: Tenrec ecaudatus (assembly GCF_050624435.1). Lineage (NCBI taxonomy): Eukaryota > Metazoa > Chordata > Mammalia > Afrosoricida > Tenrecidae > Tenrec > Tenrec ecaudatus. Next base: position 58,180,176 of record NC_134530.1, read on the forward strand.
CCTGGGAAATGTGCTTGTTCATTTATCTACAGGGAGATGCCACAAGGCTGGAAGTAGATGAGTCTGGGACAGTAGGCGTTGAGGGTAAAGTACCAGAGGGTAATAGAGATTCAGAAATCAGGCAGGAGAACACATGTAAAGCTGTGGGCACAGCATTGTCCAGCAGGGTTTAAACATCAGGGACAACTCAGGAGCATTGAGCAAGAGTTTGCTGACCACCAGGCAGGAAGCTGTCACCAGGGAGGTCAGCCTGCATGAAGCAAACCCCCAGCCAAGCCGTAGTCCTGTCTAGGTCTGTCCAGCCGTCCTGTCTAGGTCTGGACAACTGGAAAAATTGCTGGAAATTTATTTCAAAAGGGGCTCAAAACCAAAGCCTAGTTGAATGGTGTCAAGTATGTCAGGGAGCTTGAAGTCTCCAAAGGAACTCACATTGGTGACATTGGTAACATTTCAGGGGCTCCGAGTCATCTCTGGATTCCTAAGGCAAACTGGAAGGTAATGTAAGAGTGATCATTGGCCCCAGCCTGGCCCCACCCCAGCTTAGATATTTCCTACTTTTCCCTCAAATTGGCTAAAAGTCTGTGGGAAGATGTCTTTGGGACATAAGAAATTGTGCCTTTAGTTGAGGCCACCAAGGCACTCAGCTGTAAGAAGACCAGAGAAACAATGAAGACGGGAGGGACCCTCTTTCTTACTCGGTTTCCAGCACCCATCTTGTTTCCTCTGGGGTCTGTTGGCTCCCATTGGAATAAAAATGATGCCACCCTTGTGGTCCAGATCTTTCTTTTAGATAACCTTTCCCTATCTGGAGAAATAGAATATCCATTCATATTATGAAACAGAATTTTTAAACAAAATCATGGGCTTTTCTCTGATTCAACCACGTTGGGTCGTATTCCTACCCCTGAACCAACAACTGTGCCTGGAAGAATGTGTTGTGCAGATGTGAATGAGACCATGTTACTTGCTTAAGACAATCGGAACCCATTCCTGGAGCTTCAAGTGGGTTAAACCCATCCAACATGGTCAAACGGGAGATGGGAGACCCTTTTAAGAAGAAGGAAGGGAAATGGTTGCTGGGGAGGTAATGTCCGCCAAAGCTCGCAAGTATTGAGCACCTACTATGTGACCAAAACTATATGCTCATGCAAATCCTCATTTAATTATTCACTTCAAAATGCATCTCCGATACTATTTAACCCAGTGAGTCTAGCTGCTCTAGGGGGTACATAGCAGAATCCCTTGGGGGCAGCATGAGGTTTCTACATCTAATGAAAATGAGTGATAGGTTTTTAAAGATTGTGAAACACTGCTCAACTATATCACAGCAGTCTTGCTCTGGGGTCAGACAGATTTGAGTCAGAAGAACACTGCTTGTGCTTCAGCATTCGGATTGGGGGCTGGGAACCTTATCAAAGCCTCAGACGTGGCATCTGTAAAGTGGTGTAAAAGAATCTCTCTCAGAAGGGTGATGTTAAATATAAAGTGAGATCACGCACTGGTATGCTCCGCCCATTTCTAGAATGAAGTGCTCAGCAACTGGTGGTCCTATTAGTTGAGAGTCAGCCTCACGCGCCACTAAGAGGAAAAACCAACCACACAGCCCAACTCCCTCGTTTTTGTGGATGAGAAATCCAGTCACAATTAGAGCATAACAAACCGTGGTCCAGGATGAATGATTGATTGAATGACCAGTTCAAGACCCTTAATCCTGGGCCTGTATCTCCCATCATACTGTGCCTTGCTGTCCTACCAGATCCTGTGCTCCCCGTCCCCACCCCCACAGCACCCAGTGTTGCATCCAGCATAGCACGGACGGCCAATGCGCATCTTGAGTATCTGCCGTGCTGGAGGCAGGGCGATGGACCCTGTGACTTACCAAAGACTTCCAGAAAACACATTTCAAAGAATTCAGCATCAATACCCGACTACCTTCTGCCCATTCTCTTCAGCCCAGTCCTGTTCGCGGCTATCAGTAATTGATTTGAGCAAAAACTGCTGAGATATCACTCAGCTTTTTAAACCACTGCTGCTGCAGCAATAACAAACAGGAGCTGGCTCTCCCTGTGCTGGCGAAAGAGCTTCGATTGGGTGAACCTGTTACTAGGAGATGAGGCTCCCTTAACAAGCATCCCTCTGTAGGTCTCTTTCTGATTGGACTTTCAGACACAGGACCAGTGCATCTTTGAAGGCCTCTCTCCACCGGCCTTTATGTTCCCACTGCACGCACAGATATACACAAACACGCGTACACACACGTACACATGTGTGATTCTCACAGCTTGGTAGGTAGACACTCCTTCCCAGATGAACTACCACCAAATCCCAGCTGGCGCTCAGGAAACATAGGCTCTTACCAAACGAATGGTATGGGCACTGTCCAGTGCCACTCTAGCTGCTGCTGGTCTCCCTGGTCTCTGCTGTCAGCTCCTGCTGCCGTCGCCAGTAGGCTTCCAGGAGCTCGTGCAGGTTGAGCGGCCAGTGCCTTTCTTTGGATCTCTTTATAAACCTCTTAACTGCTTCTTTTCTCTGCAATGCCTCGTTGGATACAGTGGAAACTTGCCCACCATCCCGCACATGAACTCCTTGGAATGCATTAGGTAAACCTATGACTACTGGATGATACGTTCTTAAATGCACCGCACTACGAGACGTTTCATGGGGCTTTTCGATGTTCTGTGTAACCAGTGGCCTCTGGCTCTCACCGAGACCATGAATCATTGGGCTCGCTCCCCCTCGCCCTCCGTTCCCTCCGTTTTCCACATGTGCTCCTTAGGGTCGTACTTTCCATGAAGCGCAGGCATGTACACCTTTGCCTCGGGCTCTGTATCCAGGGATGCGGCTAAGACAGTTGTTTTACACAGTGACCGGGAGCACAGACCCTCGGAATGGGATTTAAGCCTGGGTACCTCACCAGTCACAGGCCATAAGGATTGCATTGCTAGCAGGAAGTGGAGGCAGGATAACCGCTGACGTGCGATGGCAGTACCATTGCGGCATCTTGCGCCGAACGCTGCCTACAATACGCAGTCAGGGTGAAAATGGTGTGGGCGCTTGAATTTGGGGGAGACTGTAACACTAAGAATTGCAGCGTGACGTGGTCTTTTGTCAACTGCATGAATGGTCGAGGGGAAGGAAAAATGAAGAAGCAGAAAGGCTCACGGCAGCCAACTATTGGTTTCAGCCCCACTGTGAAAGCCAGACCATCTCTACAGAAGCTTTGAAGAGACGTTCATGTTCTGCAGCCACGAGGCAGACTGGGCAAATATCTGGCCCAGGATCTAATGGAAACAGGAGCAGTACTGCAAAGCTGATGTCACAAACAGACTTGCTAGGTCTCCTATTCCGAAACCAAGGCCCTGATGGCAAGAGGAAGGAATCCTGAGATGTAGCGTGGGAACAAACATGGGATCTTAAACCGTTAGCTTCCCCTGAATGATCTAGGTTGTCAGAAAGATCCCCCTAGTTTCCCTAGTAATTCACCTGAGGCAGATTCTTAAAAATAGGACCTGCCCCTCACCCCTTTACACGGCTTCTAGACAAATAACGGAGACCCCGTTGGGTAGGAAGATGGACGATTTGGGTACGAAGACTGAGGTGATACTGATAACACATTTTCTAAAATGCTATCACGCTCCTTCCGCTCAGCTGGGGACCACCAGAAGGCAGGTATCAATGGATTTCTGGCTGTAGTCTCTCTCCCCTTGAGACTCCAGTGGGTTTTTGAATCATAAGTATTCATCTGCATAGTGCAACTTTTAGGGACCAGGAAAGTTTGCTTTCATCCACCCCCCCCACCCCCACCCGCTCTGCTGTAGATAGGTTTCTTCCTTGGATTGAGCATTGCCATTTTTTAAATGCACAACCTCGCGATGCACCAGCACAAACAATACTGCCTCGTGAGCCAGGCAGGCCCCTCGCTGGATGAGTCCCGGTTGTTGAACCGGAGCGTGCACATCGTGAGAAAGTGGCCAACTCCCACAGACCCTGCCGTGCGGTCTCACCTGCTGTTTTTGAATCTTCAACAATCCTGAAACCAAACAGATGTGATGATGAAATATACAATTTTGGAGATGCTGGCAGCTAATTAAAACTTCAGAATGCCGTGAAAGTAGGTCTATAGAACGGATACACATCTATCTCAGAGATTTCCAGCCTCTCTTTCTCACCTTCAGTCTTATCAAATTCTACATGGTTCACTCGGAAGTACCCATAGAGTACCTACTATGCGAGCCAGGACCCCGGGGATTGCAGTGGTTAAAGCCCTCAGTTCAAGCACAGCCGCTGCTCAGCGGAAGAAAGGCATGGCCAGCTACTGCTGTGAAAATGTATAGACTTGGGGACCCGACAGTCGTTCTGCTCTGTCCCATGGGGGTGCGATGAGTTGGAATTGACTCCCCAGCAGTGAGTTCAACTGCGAGTCACCACTTTCTGCTGGATGCCAGCGGTGAAGACACGCAGACAAGTGAAGAGAGAGACCAGGAAAACTGAGTTCTATTGTGTGGCTTTCCACCCTGTGTCTGTCAGTGGGGTAAAGTGTGCTCGCTGACGGGGTGCTGCGATACTGGAAGCTTTGCCACTGGTGTTCCAAATGCCAGCAGGGCGAACAGGTTTTAGCTGCGCTTCCAGACGAAGAACACACGAGAAGGAAAGAAGAGGTGGCTCATTTCTGAAGAAAAAAAAAAAATAGTCACCGCAAACCTTATAAATAACAGTGGGATATTGTCTGGGATACTGCCAGACAGAACCTAACAGCAATAATAACATGACGGTTCTTTGATAAAACAAAAAAGCAACTTGAGGAATTAAGGTGCCTGTCGGGGGAACTGAGGGGAAGTCTGCATGGTCAAGAGGAGTTGAGAGAGCTGTGCTTTTGAAAGAAGGGAGTCTGCCTTCTTGCTCCCTCATCTTGATCCTGAGTTGTAGTCTACTGCTCCGGATCCCAAGTTCTGTCGTGTTCCTCGTACATGAGTTTGTGAGTCCTGTGAGATGGCGCAGCCATTTGCTGAACACAAACGGAGGAGAGAAGAGTACTGAGGGAAGTGGTGGCCTCAGATTATTTAATGATCGGCTCACTGCCCTCATGACTGGTTTAAGTGTAAAAGGAAAAAAAAAGGCGATGTACTGAAAGGTAGTTTATTATTTGATACAATTAATAATTAAATAAGAACATAAAAGTGGTGCGTAAACCTAGATTAGGGTATAAGAAAGAGTTTTAAACTATTCATGACAAAATATTAAATAATAGTTGACAAAAAACAATAAAATTGTTACTGAAAATATTTCCATATTGCTTCTGGATGGGCATCGGTACTTGGAATATTCTTCACTTGTCTCCGAACATCATCGGCAGTGTGATCGATCCTGAGCCACCTTTCACTGTAGGAGAAGGAGCCCGTTCCGGAAGAAGTCGGTCAATTACACTGTAGCCATTGTGATTGCTGTTCGAGAAACAGCTAGGCGACTTCTCTTCTCCGAACATACTATGTTCATCTTTGAAAACCTCCTCTCTGTTTCTGCTGAACTTAGAGCAATTGTTCTGACGACTGTTTGTAGCTCGTTGAACACTTTCAGGAATTGCCCAATTCACTCATAAGAGCTCATGGGAATTGGGGGCACAATTCAAAGATGAAACAAAAGATGGTATCTCTTCCTCTGATTATTTCGCACTGTTTCTCATAACTTTGTTGACTGAAGTAACAAATTCAAGGATCTGAGAATGTAGTGTTTCATCAAAAAGATAATGGATTTTATGAAATGATTTAAAAAGTACTACAAGCATGTTGCTGTTGTCATTAGGTGCCTGTGTTAGACAGGGTTCTCTAGCAAAACAAAACCAGAATGCTAATAATTTTATATATACTTATACAGATAGATAGATATATAACATAAGAAATAAACAGTGAATTAAATTATAAAGCACTACCAATGGCTCAGTGCAACTCACTCCCATGAGACAGTTGTGAGACACAGGTAGTCCTTCAAGTATTGAGGGCTGCCGGGTAGTCCTCCATGAAGCAATTCAGGCTATCTGGGCACAGGCAGCAAACAGCAAGGCAGGTCACCAACAGTCAGCCAGATGATGGGGTCCAACAGTCCCCAGCTCAAAAGATGTAATTCCAATGGTGTGGCGAAGCAGGTCTTGAAAGAATCTCAAATTACAGCGACACAGTCCATGAGTTAGGTGTCCCACAGTTAGTGTAACTTGTCAATTGAGGCACAAAATAAGAAAGGCAGCCGCACACTGGTCCAATGGTCAAAGAGCGAGAGACAAGAAAGGCAAGGCTCACCGAGCCATTTATCTCTCTGCCCTTCAATCAATCCTACATGTGTTTATCGGCCAGCTTGGCACAATAAACTAAATAAGTCATCTCCAGCCCATAGTGACCCTATGCTCAACAGAACGAAACACTGCACAGTCCTGCGCCTTCCTCACAGTTGTTCCTGTGCCTGAGCCCATCGATGCTGCCACTGCGTCAATTCATCTCGTTGAGGGCACAGTTCCATTTAACTTTTTATACGTGTGGGTGGAATGAACATTATTATGAGTGCTTACAATACAGTGCTGAATGTGCAGATGAACATTAAAAGAGAGTAAGGAATGTGAATTTGTGATTTCCAAGTTGGGCAGCTACTCAGCCACCCACCTTAAAGAGAACTCTGGTTACCAGTGCCATTTTAACAATTCATTCACCAAACGCAATCAAAACTTAGGTATTGGTTCTGTTGAATTAGTACGAACCGGCGGAAGCCCACCACTGGAAATGGAGTGGGTTGGCAGCTTGGAGAATGTGGGAATGTGGAATATATCTGACCTCTACCTCACAGGAGATGTTGTCTTACATCCTGTGGACATATTGCCAGAGGAAACCAACCCCTGGTGAAGGACATCATACTTGGTCAAAAAGAGGGGCAGTGAAAGAGAGGGAAACCCTCAAGGACAAGGTTCGGTCCGGTGGCTGCAATATCGGACTCAAGCTCCCATTATGAGGATGGCGCATGACCAGGCAGGACTTTGTTCTGTTGTGCCAAGGGGTGCTACGGGCTGCAAATGTGTGGATGCCACCTAACCACACCCTCATAGGCACTATGGGCGCTGAGCTGGTTCTGATACTTGAAGTTCTTGTACAAGGGCTAACCTGGGGAACAACACGGGGGTTGGTGCACTGAGGGAGCGCAGCAGTTTGTCACAGTGCAGTCGTTTGTGTGTTGCTATGGTGCCGGAATGATACATCCCAGCAGGGTCACCCCTAGTTACCAGATGAAAACACACTAGCAAGAAAGAGCTGGCGATACCCTTCCAGAAAAATACTAGTAAGCACTCAGAGGTACCCTAAAGTCTGAAGACTTCCTACTGGAAAAGAAGCGACAGCTGATCGATGCCTCGGCTGTGTGTGCCTCAGGAAGACAGCACACACTGGTTTACTGAGGACGAAAGAGCAGAAAGAAAGGCCCAGAAATCTACCTTTGTTAACTGGCCAAGGAAAACACGGACCATTGTCCAAGCCTTCAACATTGGGGCCATTCCAAATCGGGTCCTTTTCTGGTCTGGTGTTTTCCACCTCAGCTCGGACCTCCCTCACCTCACACTGCAGTCATTGCAGAAGCCTTGGTTCCAACCCATTCGCAGACTCTGCCAGGCTCCCCACTTGCAAAGGCACCTACGAGGGAACTGCAGAAAGTTCCTGGAAGAATAGAATCAAGGGATAAAGGCATTTTTCCCACCATGTTTTGGAAATCCCCTTGTATGTTATATCTCTCTTGTATGCTAATTTCCTGGAAGGTGTCCCAGTTGCCTATAGAAGCCTTCAAATCACCTGATCAACACCCCACGGAGAAGTCAACACTTTTTGAAATGGTGATACCACCATAAAACTATGTTTATGAATTATACTTTATGGTATAAATGTATATTTATAAATGATCTACCTGTGTATTATGATTGATAAATGATATACCTGTTTATTATGTTCATAATATGTGTTATGAACATAAATGCATATTATGAAAATAACACGTATTATGAGCATGATATATATGATGAAGATAATAGGCCTTGTGTACATTTCACAAAATTAGTAGACCATTTTGAAGAATAATATAGAAAGTTGAAAAATGCAAAGTACACTGCTATATGTAAAATATTGTACCATTAATTAAAATAATGTGTGCAATGTAATTGCAAATGCTTCATTACATCTAAAAATCTTAGTTTAGCACTTTTTAATAGAATCATTTGTAGGTCAGGTTGAAAGTATAAGGTTTTAGTGATTTCACTGTCTGACAATGAGACTACCCAAAAGTATGGAGGGCAACCTGGAAGAAGTACCTATTGGCTGCATAATACTCCTGCTTCAGTCCTATCTACCCATCTGGTGGAGAACTTTGTAGCCATTTGGCTAGTAAATGTTTATATTCCACATACCAACCAATAGTTTTTGAAAACAAATCTAGAGGTATGGCTTTTTTATATACTGATATTTTAAAGAAACGTGTCAAACATCCTTTCAAATTCCTTATTTGGAAGATTTCTTTTAACACTTCGGAAAATCCTGTTTCCAAGTTTTTATGGTGCTCAGATATGACAGTTCTTTATTGCACATAATATAATCATATAATGGTGGAAACACTTCCAAACTTGTTTTAAAATGTTCCCTCTTTATTGTAAATTCTTTTCAAAAGAGAGTTCCTTTCTCATTCGTTTTTAAAAATGTCACTTTAACCTTAAAGGGGCAGAACATAATTATTTACTTTAAAAAAAAACTACAGTCTTCGCTTTTTAGAAAAGAAAATGATCTTTCTCATTACTAAGGTTAAAGAGATATCCAGACGCTCTCAGTGACGCCCACATCACTTCCTTCTCATGACAAAATATTGAAGGAGCCTGCCAGTTAAAATATTGCCAATTGCCCGACCCAAACCAAAGCCACTTCCTCTAAGGCGGTCCCGACGCCTATTCAGCACATGGGACAGAATAGAAGAGTCCCATCAGATTTTAAAGGCTGCAAATCTTCCCTGGAGCAGGAAACGGCCATATCTTACTCCTGTAGAGTGGCTGGTGGATCCAAACCACTGACCTTTTGGTTAGCAGCTGAGCTGTTTAAGCCAAGGCACGAGCAGGCATCCAGTTTTCATCTGCCAGCTCAAGCCAGCAGCAATGAAGCTCACCAAGTTTGGAGTGAATGAGAGTATAGTCTGGACAGTGGGCTGTCTAGAGGGACTCTCCTTCTTTCCTTGGGAATCCCCCGGCACCCTAGGGATCCCCAGGCACCCTAGGGACCAGCATCATCCCATCATTAATGGCTACACACGTCGCCACGGAATCGATTAAGCATCATGGCGACCCCGACCCTGTGTGTACAGAGTAGGGCTGCTCCCTAGGGCTTTCTTAGCTGTAACCTTTGTAGAAGAAGATCATCAGGCCTTTCTTCCCCAGTGCCCTGCATGGTTCGAACTTTAGATCAATAGTTGAGAAGGGAAAAAAAGTGTATATATATATATATATATATATATATATATACACATTTTTTTCCCTTCTCAACTATATATTGGAGAAGATCACAAACCAGTCACACCACCTGGGAATCATCGGCTCTGACTCACAGCGACCCTATGAGACACTGCCCGGCCCCATGCCATCTCCATAATCATTGCTGCAACCACCGTGTCGGTCCATCTGGCGAAGGGTCTTCCTCTCTCTTTGGTTGCTCATCTACCAAGCATGATGTCCCTTTTTTTAGGCTTCTTCCTGAGAACACATCCACTAAATAATAATAAAGCTTAATTCCTTTGTTATCTGTAAAATAGGACTAAATGCAAACAGAGCGTCATTTTCTTCCCACACCTCCTCGGCCATCTGGCATTTTGGAGAGCACTGATCTGCAGTGATTAAGTTCTGACGATCAGCCAATTTCCTCGCCACCTCTCCCCTCGTTCTCTCGCTCAATGCCCCGTCCACAGTTCTGAGCGCTCCGTCTTAAATTGCGTGCTACTCGGTACCAGGCAATGACCTACTTGCTGTGCGTGGGGTGATTCATCCCGTGGAATAAGAGTAATGATTATCCATTTTTTTCAGTTGAAAACACTGAGACACAAAGAAGCACAATAACTAAACTGAGGTTATCGAGCTTGGGCGCGTTGATGTCGGTATTCACACCCCAGCTATTTGGTTCCAGACTACACGCTAAAGCATTGTGCTGTATGATCGCGCCTCTTTTTATAAAGTGGTGCAAAGGTCTGCATATATTCCACGCTCTTTCGTTCTTTCAAAACTCTGCGCATACTCCTCCTTCTGTTGAAACCAACCCTTCAAGGTTGAATGCAAATCACAGAATCTCCAAGAGCCTTCTCTGATCCCACAGAGAGCATTCATTGCCACTTGCCGCCTGGCTCACAAAGGAGCCCGAGTGGTTTGGTGGTTAAAATTCAGCCGCTCACCAATAGGTCGGTGCTTCAAATCCCCCTGGGAGCTCTTCTTGAGAACGATGGGGCAGTCTGCTCCTCTAAAAGATGTATCACCTTGGAACCGTTATGAGACTGTTCTACTCTGCCCTAGAAGGTCGCTATGAGTTGGCATCCACTCGGCAGCAGTGGGTTTGGAGAGAGAGGACATTTGGGTCAAGCTGGGCCAGCCAGGTTCCTTCTGCTGGGCTTTGAAATTTTCCCTGAGGGACCCAGACCCAGCTTGGGGTGAGGAATGGTGGTACTAGGAAGAGAGTCCAGAAACCAGCTCTCTAGAGGAATGCGTCTGACTTTTTGCTGTATTCTCTTTTGTGAAACTATACCTCATACATATACACCACGTTAACCATTTCTTCAACTCAGCTGACATGGATAACAGCCTTCAAAGCATGCGAGCATCCTGGCAACTGAAGAGGAAGTTGTTCATTCTTGTTCTTGTCCCCAGATCTGTTTGGTTCCTTCCCAAAGCTCAGAGATCAAGATCGTCCTTTGACTTATAAAACAATCTTGGTGTATTTGGCTAAATCTTCCCAGAATCCATTGGCATTGGCCTCAGAGAAGACAACGGCCAACCAAACCACGGATTCCCTGCAGCGTGTATCATCGTGATTCTATTTGCAGCAGGCTGGGAGCCCGGGGTGTGTCGGCTGCTGCCGTCTGCTTCCGGTGCCAGCATTGCAGGTGACCCAAGCGGATGTCAGCCAATGCTTGTCCAGGGTCTCCACACGCCAGTGCGGCCCCTTCTCAGTGCGCTCCACATGCACAGCCAGGGCCTGGAAGCACTCGCTCTGAGAACAAAATCCCGCTGGGGATCATGAAGAGCATTAAGAAATGGCCTTTCCCTGTTAACAGCAATGGCCATTAATAATGTACCTGTACTAGCTAGAGAGAGCATGGGAGCCCCCACCAGCCCACGAAAGAACAGTGGGGTGTCCCCACCCCCAGCCAACCTGGGGTTTGGGGGCTCAGCTCACGGGGAGACCCTCTGGGACATGGGGGTACAGTGAATGGAATGACCCTTTGCTGGGCATGCCTACACAGTAGGGTATGCTGGGCCCCTCTAGGGTTTCCCGTATGGGCTTCAATAAATTTCTTTCCTTTTGCTTAAAAAAAAAATAGAATGGTGGAGATTTAAGGTCCACACTCCTGCTCCAGAGGGGCTTGATCCCTTGGGAGCACAAGCAGCAGGGAATAGCAGCCTGCCTGAAGTCGCCAGAGGAGTGCTAGATAGAAGACAGACTTAAGTCAGTGAAGTCCCACTCATGCAAGTGTATCTACCAGGCCCTGGTGGTGGAGTGGGCTGCCATCCACCTAGTCAGCAGTTCCAAACCACCAGCAGTTCCTCGGGAGAAAGACCGGGCTTTCTACTCCCGTAACAGTTACAGTCTTATAACCCCGCAGGATGTTGCTCTAGGTCAGCATGGACTCGGTGGCAGTGACTTTGGAGTTTCGCTCTCCTACAGGCAGTCTCACAGGAGGCTCCAGCCAGGGTTTAAACTCAGGCAATTTGGTCCAAAGCCCACGCTCTTAAACACGGTGCCATTAGAGTACCTCTCACACAGAGCTACCAAAAGTGCTGCACATATTCCACGCGCAAAACCAAAGCCAAATGTTGCCCGAGCGTCGTTTCTGACTTCATGTTTGGTACCTGTCTAGAGGGAGGTGACTGACCAGATGTTCCAAGAGGAGTCAGGTTTCAGGAGGTGATGGAGACCTGGACACGGCGATGGAGGGACTGAGTGGGTGTGGGTGGCCTGGGAGGAGACACAGAGAAATGGGTTGGAAGAAGGGGCTCCGCTGGGTGGCTGAGCTCCTGCCGGGCCCTGCCTGCCTGTACTCTCCCACCCCAGGCCCTGAGACACGGAGGGGTGTCTTGGCAAGCGGTGAGCAGGCTTTGGAGTTTGACCCAGTTCTGCCACTTCCTACTAGCTGCCTGGACTGGTCTGATGGGGATCGGCAAACGTTTGTGTAAAGGGGTACGTGGTGAGTATTTTAGGCTTTGCAAGCCAGAAATAAGGTCTCTGTCACAGCACCTCGGCTCCACCACTGTGACATGGGAGCAGCAATATAAAATAGGTAAACGTATGTCTGGGGCTGCGTCCCAGTAAGACTTTATTTACAAAAACAGACAAGGGATGCTTAGAGCATAGCTTGCCAGCCTTCTGAAAAACAAAAACATCTCCATCACGTTAGCTCTGGTTCCTGGCAGCCCCACCTGTGACCGAGTAGAACAGGCCTCGGAAGAGCACCCGAAATTGAGCGCCCGGCGTTGCTTCTGAGGCACCTCTGAGGAGACTTGACCCTCCAACCTTTCGGCTAGGAGCTGAGCTCAGCGCGTTAGCCATTTGGACCACCCAGCTGAAGAATTAGACATTTTCTGCTGGGTGACTGTGGTGGTTGATGAAAGTGAGGGTGTGGGGATGATGCCGGCTCGAGGGTTTGGAGTGGTATCGATGCAGGTGGTATCTAGGGCGAAGGCACGCAAGCCTCGCACACAGCTAAGGCCCCAACTCTCCCTGGTGACCGCACAAATCTCCATCATTCCTGATTCAGAGAGTCACTGTGTCCTCAGGTTGAAAGACCTCAAAGGTCATCTTATGCTTGGGCACCTTGGTGACAGGAGATTTACTACCGCCTGAGGCAGGCCGTTCCATCCTGAGAGTTCTGACACAGAATGAATACGCTTCCTTACGCCGAGTCCAGATTGAGTCCTGCTGTGACCGGGGCTACCTCTGTCGTCTGGGGTTCTGCAGGACAAACAGCAGAGCTGCCCGCGCCAGGTGCCGACACCTAGAGGTAGCACAGGCCTTAGAAAATGTAAAGGCAATAAGAGAGGCCACCAAAGTCCCTTTGCTTTTACTGTCACCAGGCACCGGCCATTCTGAATTCTGTTAGTGATGACATACCAAGCGGCAGAATCTTTTGTGGGTCTATTTTCCAAACGTTTATTTACAGTCACCCCTGGGCATGACTGATCCTTCGCTACAGGTCAGAAGCTTCCATTTAGCGTGCATTCTTGAGGTACCCTTTTTTGATAAACACCGTGTTCTAAACAAAAGCCATCTGTTGGCTCTGTGTTGAGTCTGGCCTCTCATGCTACTGCGCCCGTTGGATTTTCAGGGGCTGGTTTTTCCCCTAAGTACCAGGCAGCTTCAAAAGGTTCATGGGAAAATTGAATGAAAAAATCATGGAAGTTTCCCACAAACCCTCTGAAACAGATTGACGGCCTTCCTTCCAAGGTCTGCCTGGGGGGACTCACCTCGCTGCCCTGTGCCTGGCAGTGGAGCACGTTGTTTCCTCCAATCTGCTTCGATTCTAAGGAGCCCTGGTGGGTGATGAGCTGGGCTGTTAAGGACAAGATCAGCAGTTCAAGCCCATTAGTCACTCCAAGGGAACAAGATGAGGTTTTCCCCTCTTGTAAAGATTTATGATTTATAAATTATCAAGGGTTCATGAGGGAGAGGGGAAAATGAGAAGCTGATACCAAGGGCTTAAGTAGAAAGGAAATATTTTGAAAATGATGATGGCAACAGATGTACAAATGTGTTTGACACAATGGATGGATGAATGGGTGGATTGTGATGAGCTGTATGAACCCCCAATAAAATGATTAAAAGAAAAAAAAGATTTATAGTCTCGGAAACCCACAAAGGCAATTCTAATCTGTCCTATAGGTCACTCTGAGTTGAAAGTGACTCAATCGCAGTGAGTGAGTGATTTAGATGCTAATTTGGAGAAGTCCCACTTATACAATTATCACCTAATACATGTGAACTCAGCCGAGAGGCCATTCTTCTTGGTAGTGCAGTGTTTAAGTGCTTCTCAGCAAATGGAATGAAACATGGTTTGTGAGGAGAAAACTGGTGCTCTGTGCCCAGAAAGCTTCCAGTCTAGGGACCGTCTGGGGGCAGTCCTGCGTTGTCTGGGGGGTGGCTGTGCATCAGAGGTAACTCGAGGGCACCGCCACCGCCACCGCCACCACATCAACAGATACTTCAGGGTTTGGACTGATTCCAGCTTGCTGCAAGCAGAGTTCCTGTCTCCAGCCCCTGGGCTTCTACGTGCCCCTACATTTAAATGGTAAATTCAAAATACATAAAATTACAATTATGGTCAAGACACAGAAACAGTGTGTGAGTTGTTTCAATTCTCACTTTCTCGGAGACCACTTGGGAGATTGATTTGCATTGAAAATTTGAAACTGCAAAACCAAGTTAGACCCGCAAGGTGCAATGGCTTTAGCTTGGTAAGCAGAATTTTGAGTTCATCCATATTTGATTAGCACAGTATCCTTAAAATGGAACTCCGTCCTTTCCTGCTAATTGTTTTTAAACTAAAGGATTAATCAGGGAAAATAAAACCGTAATGTTGTTATCACTCCCACAGACCCACGTGCAGGTATAAGGGGTTTAATCCTCCTTTTCACAAAAAACTACAAAAGCATAATAAAAACTATCAGTCCTCCTGTATTTGAATAGTTGTTGTGTTTTATTGATATGATTTCTGCATGTGTCCATACAGATAAAGTTTATTAAAAGGAATTTTTACTATATGCTTTTCTTTTAGGGCCATCACTTGTTCCAGTTTTTCTTATTCCAAAATTAATGTTCCTATATCTAGGAGGGGTTGCTTAAATAAATGATTGGTTCTTGATGTCAACTACAGCAGGCACACCACTGACTCTAAAGCCTTTCTCTGGGTGCAGTTTCCATATTTGAAAATCCCCATCACGTTCTCTTTGGACTTCTGTAGGTGGATCATCTCAGTCTTCCCCAAGCTCCCAAGTAAAAATGGTTCTGAGTTCTTTCTGCCATCCTCACTGTAATAGCTACCATTGATCAAACACTTACCGAGTGCCAGATAATGTACACGATCTCACTGGCTCTTCACTACAACTCCCGGGAGCAGAGATTAATCTTCCCATTGTATGGCTGGAAAAACTAAGGCTCAGAGGAGTAAAATAGCTGGCCCAAGATGACACAGTTGGTGAGCAGCAGAGCTGAGCTGGGATGTTTGACAACAACCCCCATCTTTTTAACACTGGGCACTTTTTCCCCCATGTGATGTGGCCTGTGCGCAGTTTCCCCCTCTTGGTGGCTTCCAAAGCTGAATGTCACACAAGCTCCACATGTGGAGTGTGAAGAGTTAGCACGAGCACTGTCACTGCCTTCATCCCAGAAGCAAGACCCAAATCCTCGCAACTAGACCAATAGGTAAGATCGTGATAAAGGGAGATGGTTGAAGTTGTCAAGGATTTTGTCTTATGTGGGTCCATAATAAATGCTCATGGAAGCAGCAGTCAAGAGATCAAAAGGCATATTGCATTTGGTTAATCGACTGCACAGGCCTCTTTAGAGGATTGAAGAGCAAGGATGTTACTTTAGAAGACTAAGGTGCACCTGATCCAATCCATGGTATTCCCCATTGCATCGTTTCATGTGAAAGGTGCACATTAAGTCAGGAAAGCCATAGAAGAACCAATGCACTTGGATTGTGGAGCTGGAGAAGAGTACTGGAAGTGCCATGGACTGCTGAAAGGACAAACCAATCTGTATTGGAAGAAGTGAGGCCAGAGTGCTCCTTAGAGGCAAGGATGGCCAAGACTTTGTCTGAAACACTTTGGACATATTGTCAGGAGAGACCAGCCCCTGGAGAAGGACATCATGTGTGGTAAATTTGAGGGGTGGCAAAGCAGAGGAAGGCCCTCCAAGAGAGGAACTGATACAGTGGCTGCATCATAGGAGCCATTGTGAGGATGGCACAGGCCCATGCATTATGCAGTGTTGTGCATCATGTTGCTGTGGGTGGGAGCAAACTCCATGGAACATAACAACCACATGCTAGTTGAGTTAGGGTACAAAAATGCCCCGGTTCCAGAGAGAAGGTCTTGTGTAAGTCCCTCACTGCAAATAAGTGCAGTGTCTGAAAAGGCCTGATCAAGAAGCAGAAGGTGGGGCAGAGCAGCCATAAGCTACAAACTAAGACAGAGAAGTCTGTGAATCAGACCTGGGGAAAGGCCAGGTGTCCCTGGGAACGCAGGAGTCCCACCCACCCACATTGGCATGCAGCAACCTGCAGCTGTGAGTAGGATGGAAGACAAAGGTGGAAGTAGAGCTCAGCTGAACCTCAGGTGAAAAGAACAAACAGAGTCCGGTCCTGCTGCTAAGAATGACTTCATCAGTGCTGGCTCTGCCCACCTCACAGGTGGTGGTTTGAGTTTCTTGCCCCTCTTCTAGTGGCCTTGGGAAGACGCTCTCAGCTGTCTTGGTCTAGGGGTGGCATATCAAGTGCTTTTGTGTTCAAAATGCAGTACTGATCGTCAGTTGGATTCTTCGGCTTCAGGGAACACTCAAATAAGGATAGATATTGGCTCTTTAGGGAAAACTCCATCCCTGGGGTAGGAACTTGAGTTCACCTCCCTTGGAAATAAATGGCAGATCCAGATAGTGGGTCGGATCCTTGAACACCAAGCAGAGAATTGGGGTCATGTTGGGAATCCAGCCTTCAAGGAGGCTTAGAGTGTTGTGCAAATCACCAAGCAGAAACCAGTCTTAATTTCTGCTCCAGCACAGTTGTCAGGAAAGGAGGCATTGGTTCCATGACTCGTAGAAAAGTAGGGCCCCAGGCTAAGGCCATGAAACTAGCCTCACCATAGTGGAGACAGGGCTTCTAGCATGCCAACCTGGATAGGTTCAGAAGGAACTGAGCCTGTACGTGAGCATCTTTGGAGACTCTGCATGAGCAAGGAGAGGACGAGGCTGAGAAGCAACTGAGTCTTGAGCAGTGCCCTATTTAGAAAGTGAGGCTCTCCACCCCGGAGTCTAGTGAACAAGTTGAACTTGGACTTTCCAGGTCTGACACTACATCTTACTAGCAATGTCCTCGCCATTTGTTCAGATTAAATGTGGGGAATGAGAACGTGATGGTTAGCACTGGTTAACACAGGGGAGATGTTTCTTCTCTCTCTCGCTCTCTCAATCTCTCTCTCTCCTTTCTTAAGAAGCACTGCGTTTTGTCCTAACCTATGCAACGGTGGGCTAATTGGCTTATAGAGCTGCTGAATATGGAACAGAGTCCTAATGGAGATTTAATCAAAGGAGACAGTTGTGTCGAGTGAGGTGTAAAAGCCATTGAAGATGAATGGAGATGGAGACAATTTTCCCCCCAGAGTTATTCAGAGCAATTTTAATAAAGTGCAAGCTTAACTATAGACAGGATTGTGTGACCAAGTGTCATTTGGCTGTAGGGCACAGCGGGGCAGGCAAAGGAAGGACTTGGAAAGTCACTTAGAGACGTGGAGCCTTTCTCTGGCCTCAGACAATGAATGCCGGGCACATATCCAGTGCTCCCATCCAAATCTACCTTTTCCCTGACGGTCCATCTACGTGACTCATTTCAGTGATATTTCCTGCAACCTCTGTGGAGGATGGCCAAGCAAATCAGTGGTTAGAGAAGAAACCTTACTAATCCTACATTATTGCTGTGACGAAAGGCCCCACACGCACACACGCACACACACACACAGTCCATTATTGTCTAGTAGATTCTAATTCATGGTAACCTCATATTATAGTGTAGACCTGCCCGGTAGGGTTTTTCTGGCTGTAACCTTTGTAGAAGTCAATTGTCCGGTCTTTCTTCGGTGGTGGTCCTGTTGGGCTCACCAACTGACACGTTCAAGGTTGAGAGCACAAGCTTTTTGCCACAACTAAGGCCCATAAACACCAGCCCAATCGCCATCACGTTGGTGCCAACTCATTGCGCCTCTGTAGGTGGATTGACACTGCCCATTCAGGGTTTCCAAGGCTGCAGTCCTCGCTGAACGAGATTGCAGCCTCTTTCTTCTACGGCGTGACTGGTGGATTCAAACCATTGACCTTGTGACTTTCAGCCAAGTGCTTACCACCAGACCTGAACGTATACTAGATGCTTGTCCTTGAATCTGCACTTTCCTCTGCCAACTGCTACTTATCTTGCAGCTCTCCTTAGGCGCTCCTCCCATGTTTCTCTAATGACCTGGAGCATTCACAGACAATTCTGTAATTACGTTTTCGTGTGCTAGCCACCATGGCTGTCTCTCTCTATTCACACGCATGTGCAGACTCAAAGGGCCCTCAAAAGGTTCATGCCATGTCATTTTTGTTGGACCCTTTGTTTGTGTGTTGTTTGGGTTTTGTATGTTTTTTTCAATACATGAAACCCAGGACAGGTAAACCTATAGCTAACAGCTGGATGAATCGTTTCAATGGGATATGGCAGGGGAAGTGGGTGGGGAATGGAGAGTTAACATTGAGTACAAGGAAGGAGAAATAATCTTGGAATTGATAGTGGTGATGTTTGCATAACTCTTATGAATGTGATTGAACTGGTGAAATGTACGATCTATTAACTGTGTGTTGGTGAAACTGCCAAAAACAAATAAACTAATTCATTTGAAAAAAAGATAATGGAATTTTTTCCCATGCACATTTTGAAGGCCCTTTGTGTGCGTGCGTGAAATCTACCTACCAGGATTATCTTAGACAAGCGATTGTGTAAATTGCTTCTTTGCTCAGCAATATGGTGTGGACATCTTTCCATATCAATGCTTCTTACTCTATAACAAGCTCGTTAGCAGCTGCACTGTATTCCTTTGTATGACTGCAACATGCATTATTTAATACAGATTTTTCTGCTCTCAGAAGTATCATTGAAAGACACTGTCTCTTATGCAGATGGTTTAGAACATTTGTCCAATCAACTCCCTGATAAACCCCTAGAAGGGAAATTGTCGAGGTCAAATTTTGGATGCATATTTTCAATCTTCAATACAGGGGAGTAAAAAGAAAGAAAAAATACACTAATTTACACTTCCAAAGATGCTGGCCGGGTATCTGTTTCTCTACAGCCTTTCTAAGCATTGTCAATCATGTTCATTTTTGCCAATCTGATGGGTAAAAGTTAATGTCTCATTCTTGTTAAACTTGACAATTTAATAGTCCAAGAAAGGACCCATCTAAGATGATAATACAACTACATATCTTGTCAGACCTCTGAGAAATGCTGAAAACCCACGTAAGAGAGAGAAGAGCTCGCTGAACCTTTTCTTGGAGAACTCGGGCAAGATTTCTGGTGGGATAGGCTAGCAGCTGGAATCGTTAACCCCAGGGAGCATGCCTGATGCATGGAAAGCCATACCCAATGTAGACGTTTGGATTGATGTTTCTAGATGACACCACCTTTTCACACCTGATGCGCATCTAAGTCACAAATCTGAGTCCATGAGAGGGTAGCAGGAGCAAGGTGAGGTCAGCTCAGGGAGGTCATGGGTAGTATCCGTCAAATATAAAAGCCAGCTGCCGTTGAGTGGCTTCCAACTCATGGCAGCTCCATGCATGTCAGAGGAGACTGTGCTCCATCCGGTTTCCAATGGCTGGCTTTTCGGAAGCAGAGAACCAAGCCTTTCTACTGAGTGCCTCGGGGTGAACTTGAACCTCTAACCCTTTGGTTGTCAGCTACACATGTTAACCACTGCAGCATCCAGAGACTCCAGATACAGGGCCTAAAATATAGATCTAAGGGGCACAGAACAACTGGGCTGGAGTATGGAGCTAGACAACAGGCTCCAGGGGGAAATTCCAAGCCAGAGACTGAACTGAGAGAAGTGAGACTTACAGCGCGGGCTGCTGAGTCTACTGTCTAATGCTCCCTAAGCACCACGGGAATAAATACTCCTCAGTGTTTGCCCCACTGCAGGTAAGAGCGGCTAATGAATTAAAGGTGCTGCTGCTGACCAGCGAGGTAAGCCCCAGAGCTGGGTAGATGGCAGAGCAGGAGAAGACAGGGACTGTACTCTCTCGACAAATGGCTTAGCAAGGCATGAGATGTCTTCCCCCCAAAACATGTAGATGATTCCTTCCAACCACGTCCTGTTTGGATGTGGTGATGGTGGGAGCAGGGAGTTGGTGGGGGGAGGGTGTTGGGGGAAACGAGGGTGAGCAAAGCAATGCACTCCTCACGGATCAAAGATGGGAAGTCGACATTCTAAAATAAGTGGATTTGAGCGAATGTTATTCCCACATTGACCAGCATGAGTTCAGGCCCTGTTCCCCGAGTTGTCTCACAGGTACCAAAGAGACCTCAGCGAAGCCCAGGGAAGATATCTGACCTGGGAAAGGGCAGTCTTTGGCCAACAAGGTCAAAGGCCAGCTCAGGAACACTGGCCAAGCAGACTGAAGCTTAGAGGCTTAAATCCAGAGGAGATTCCAAACCACGCCCATGCAGCCCAAGCCCTGCTTACATTGCAGGTGTGGATGTGAAGCTTGGAAGTCGAAACTGAAAATCCATAAACTGTCCAAAAGATGCAGAATAAGAGGCAAAAAAGCAACGAGTAGTAGTAATATTTCCTGGGCTTTTGAAGATTCGAGGAGTTTGTATATGCAAAATCTTTTAACTAGTACCACACACCATCAAGCCGGCTGCCGTGAAGTCAATTCCTGCTCCAGGCAATCCCATGTGTGTTAGGTTTCAATGGCCGCTCTTGTTGGAAGCAGAGGTTCCTTTCCTCCCGGGAATCTCTCAGCAGGCTCCAACCCCTACATTTTCCAGCGCACACACAGTAAGTAGCCCGAAACTGCCACCATTGGGGTTATCAGGCACCATCGAGTCGGTTTCCATTTGTAGCAACACTCTGCACAACAGAACAAAACACGGCCCAGTGTTTGGTCCCACTGTCGCAGCCGCGGTGTCAATCCATCTCCTTGAGAGACTTCCTCTTTTTTCACTGCCCCTCTGCTCTCGCAAGCATGATGTCTTTGTCCAGGGACTGGTCTCTCCTGACACCCCATCCAAAGTGCATGAGACGAAGTCTTGCCATCCATGTCCTCGCTCGACAAATGGCTTACCGAGGCATGAGATGTCTTCCCCTCAAACATTGTGGCTGTACTTCTTCCAGGACAGACCTGTTTGTTCATTTGTCAGTCCGTGGGACTTTTAATATTCTTAGCCAGCACCATAATTCAAATGCATGAATTCTTCTTCAGTCTTCCGGTTTCAATATCCGACTTTCATATGCATAGGAGGCGGTTGAAAAGCCTATGGCTTGGGTCAGGAGCACCTGTGTCCTCGAAGTCACATCCTGGCTTTTCCACACTCTGAGAGGTCTTGTGCAGCACACGTACCCAATGCACTGCGTTTCCATCTCTTGACTGCTGTTTGCACGAGCACTGATGGTGGATCCAAGCAAGACATTCCCCTGACACCTCCGATGCGTTAGCTGTGGTTGTCGTTCCCGTAGTTTTTATGGTTATTGAATCATGAAGGACAAGTAGGAGAAAGTGAAAGACAGCTGGCTTCTTATTTAGTTTTCTCTTTTGACAAAAATAATGCATCTGCCTTGAGTAACAGTGCTACCTTTCCACCACAGAGTGCATGCCAGGCACGCTAAGCAACCGGTTGTGAAGCCTGTCAGTATTCCTACTTTTTAGGTGCAAAACACAAGTCTCCATGAAGTTAACTGGTCAGAGATCACACGGTTGATAAGCAGAGGAATGTCGATTTGAATTTGAACCTGACTCCTAACTCGCACCTACTTCCGCTCTCTCGGGTGACAGTGTAAGGGACCATGAGAAGCACAGGGGTAAGAGGTTGCTGCCACCTCTTGTTTAGTCATTGTGGTGCCTTCTACGCTGCATTCATAATTGTGTGTTCCCTCCTGTCCACAGCGTGCTTCCCTGGAGGCAGCGAACACTTCTTACC
This sequence comes from Tenrec ecaudatus, assembly GCF_050624435.1. Taxonomy (NCBI): domain Eukaryota; kingdom Metazoa; phylum Chordata; class Mammalia; order Afrosoricida; family Tenrecidae; genus Tenrec; species Tenrec ecaudatus. The sequence goes on from NC_134530.1 coordinate 58,202,373, forward strand.
CCCTTGGCCCTTGCACTTGGACCTTGCACTTGGCCCAAGGTTTTGTGAACAGGCACGGGTTACTCCATATCTGAGCGGGCTCTTTACATGTGGTTTGTGCTCTTTCCCTTATGAGTTTTCTGCCACAAGAACAACATGCCTTCAGCCGGGGTCTTGGGATACAGGAGATCGTAGCTGGTGAGCCAAGCCCCATAAAGGCCAGACGAGCCCGGCACAACTCCGGCTGACCGTCCGCCCTCACACACAGACTATGAGCAGGAAATCCATGTTTGCTGCTGTAAGCCACTGAGATTTGGCAGGAGTGGGTGGAGGTTGTTGCCACAGCCAAAGCTAGTTAATACAGACATGGTCCCTGGGGCCGAGGCACAGGCCAGGTAATCTCCACTCGGCTAGAACAAGCAAAGGAGAGGCTGATCCACATTTGCTGGTTTGCAAAATAATACATGCGGTTGTAGAGATGGGCTTTGTACCAGTCCAACACATTTGTGTACATAATTGGTGGATCCAAGTATGCTCTCTAAATTGAAATCAAAATAATGAAGCCACAAAGGACTCGGGGGCCTGAGGGAGGAGGAAGGAGAACTTGGCCAAGGCCTTTTGAGCATCCCTGCCAGGCCAGGGAAAGATGGTAGGTGGCTCCAGCAGAGACAGAAATGAGCCCTGGTAGACACTGCTTTTCCTGGAGAAGACTGGGCCTGTGTAAAGGGTGTTCTCCAGGAAGGCAGGGGGGGGAGAAGTTGTCAGAGCCCACCAGTTATCATGCCCTTGGCTCCCCCAGTCTCCTCGAGGCTCCTGGGGTAAATGGCAGACACAGATGTGAAGCTATCATTCATACACTCAGGTCAGAGACCAGCCCAGGTGCCCTGAATTCTGTCTGGGATGTGGCCCACCGTGTTAAAATGCCCAGCAAATCAAATAGATTTGGGCTCAACTTGATGCTCCGGTGGGAACTGGCAAAGACTGGCTTTTGGAGAACGCCACCCACAGTGGTATGCCAAGGTGCTCACTGCTGAGGGGGGGATGATGGTGTTACAGAAGCTGGCCACTGGCCACACCCTTTTCCAAGCCTGCCTGGAGCCCTTGATCACCCTTAATGCGTCCCAGGGTAGATGGCTCAGGCCTTTGTGAGAGTTCAGGGGGCTCCTGGAAAGGGAGAGAAAAGAAATCCTGGGGCCACTTCATGCGGCCTCTCATCTTGGTCTCAGGCCAGCTGAGATCCAGGAAAAGGCTGCCACACTGGCTGAGGCGTTTCCATGGCAACAGCAGGCAGCCCTGCTCTTTAGGCAGAGAGTTGGAGGAAGAGGGGAAGGAGGTGATGGAGAAGGGAGGAGAGGCGCAGGGAAGGGGGAAAAGAGCAGGGGTGATGGAAGGGGAAAGAAACTAAGAGATAGGACAGAACAAGTCAGAGGAAGGTGAGACAGGGAGGGGGAGGAGAGAAACGGAAGAGGAATGAGAGGAGGTGTATGGAGAGGGAGAGAGGGAAGGGGGTGGGGGGAAGGGAGAGAGAAAGAGAACTGCTGGCGTGGCCATGCTGTTGAGTGCCGTGAGCCAACTCCCAGGCCAGCCTGGACCCAGCCTGCGATGGGGTAGAAGGGAAACACACAGTCCTGGAAGACCCTGGCTTGAGCTAGGTGCTACCCTCTATTAGCTGCGAGACGGGGTCCCGGCACGGTGCAAAGAGATAGCATGCTGAACTGGGGTTGGACGTCTGAGTCCACCTCAGAAGAAAGGCCTGGAGATGGACTTCCGTAGAGGCAGCCACCGAAGCCCCATGGAGCACAGTTCTCCTCTGACCCCCACGGAGGCACCAGGAATCCGAATTGACTGCAGGGCAACCAGGCGACTGTGAAGTGGGACCACAAGGAGTTTCAGGACCAAGCTTTGCCTGATCATGCAAATGTGGACACGTGGGGATTGTGTAAGTTCTCAGAGCTTCAATTTTCTCATCCAAAAGTAAAATGGAGATAATAACTGGCTTGCCTGTTTGTGACAATGAAATAAAACAATGTGTGCAAAGGCCTTAACACAATGTCCAGCATATGGTAACACAAATGATACGTGTGTGTTGTTTCTTTTATACCTTTTACCCATGATTTGGTCATCCTTTAACCTCTCTGCACCTCCATTTCCCCATCTGTAAAATAGAGATAATCCCATTGTAAAGAGTTGTTTGCTGTGTGTTTTTTAGAATGTATTCTTGTGCGTGCTCAATAAATGCTAGCTATGAACATCCTTTCCTTAATCATAAGAATAAACATTCCGTGCCTGGTGACTTTTTTCAAAGCCCATATCTTGATGGCTACCTCACTTAGCGCTTGAGGCCAGCAGTGCGCGATGAGGGGGCCGTGTTGTTTTCTGTGTTGCACCTGAGGCTGAGCTGTACACTGTGCTAAGTGCTGGCATCCATTACCACATCTAATTCTAAACCACAGCTCCTCGAGGTAGATAGTATCCTCATCTTACAGTTGAGACAACCAAGGGGTAAAGGAAGGCGCCTCTAGCTAGCGGTGTTAGAACCTGGACTTCGGTGCTCAGTGGCAAGCAGGGGAAACACAACTCAGTTGAAGCCACTCGGTGAGCTCAGCATGGCTGCCCTAAGCCCACGCTTTTGGTGTGCTCTGTGGCTCTGCAGGGCACAGTGGAGGGAAATGACCTCAGTCTGGAGGGCAGTGGAGCCCCAGGAGGCTGCCCATTGGCCATTCTGGCAAATCCTCACCACAGAGGAAGCTCTTTTGGGGTGCCAGACATGGGAGTCACCCACGGCTAGGCCCAGAGCCTGGTAGGGAATAGACACTCCTAAGAAACTACACAGGGAATCCAGGATGCATGATCCCTTCAGGACCAGTGGTGAGAGTGGCGATACTGGGAGGGTAGAGGGAAAATGGGGTAGAAAGGGGCAACTGATTACAAGGATCTACATATAATCTCCTCCCTGGGGGGTGAACAACAGAAAAGTGGGTGGAGGGAGACGTTGGACAGTGTAAGATATGACAAAATAATAATAATTTATAAATTATCAAGGGTTCATGAGGGACGGGGGAAGCAGAGAGAGGGGGCAAAAATGAGGAGTTGATACCAAGGGCTCAAGCAGAAAGCAAATGTTTTGAGAATGATGATGGCAACAAATGTACAAACGTGCTTGACACAGTGGATGGATGGATGGATTGTGATAAGAGTTGTACAAGCCCCCAATAAAATGATTCTTTTAAAGAAAGAAACAATGGAGGGGGGAAAGAAACCACTGAGTGAAATATCCAGTAAAGGCTGGACAAAGAATAACGAACTCTGCCCTGAGCCTTTTCCCTCGGAGAGTTCCAGTCCTCTGAGAGCCTGACCCAGGCCTCAGGAGGGGGAAGCAAGGGCATGCAGATATCCCCCCTTCTTTTTGCAAGAGCACAGAAGCGTTTCACTGCTCTTTGGATAAAATTTAAAATAAAAGGGGGTTTCAACTGTTTGTGGGAAAATTCCAATATTTGTGATTTCATTTTTCTACAAACTTTGTGAAGTCTTCATGTACATTTGTATTTGTTTATTTAAGAGATGGTGTGTGTGTGTGTGTGTGTGGAGAGAGAGAGAGAGAGAGAGAGAGAGAGAGAGAGAGAGAGAGAGAGAGAGAGAGAGAATAAGGAGGAAAAAGAAGACACGGGTAGAAAGAAAGAGAAACCACCGGAAAAGGCAGAAATATAGATGCCAAAAGCCCTGAGGACAGAGCCCAGAAATACCAGAGGAAGAGAAGGAGAGAAATAAAGAGCAGAAAGGGGTGACCAGCAATGAACCGACTGTGACAGAAAACATGCAAGAGAGATGGTCCGGGAAGCAGAGATGCACAGAGGTGAAGAGACAGAGACCTCGGTAGAAAGAGAGCAAACAAGAGAACGCGTCCTGTTCCTTTTGTCAGAAGAGAGCGCTCATGAACTCCGTGACATTGGTTATGGATCTATGAAAATGAAACATTGATGCTTGCACTCCAGGAGGAATATCTCTCTCTCTCTCTCTCTCTCTCTCTCTCTCTCTCTCTCTCTCTCTCTCTCTCTCTCTCTCTCTCTCTCACACACACACACACACACACACACACACACACACACAGCTGTCTACATTCTGAAAAGTTGAGGCTCAGCCAGAGATTGTTATAAAGGTGTTTTAAACCAGAATTAGAATGTGGCAGCACAAATGTTCCTGAAACCCTCATATTGTTGTGAAAATAAAGAAACTTTAACTTAATATTCTTGAAATCATGCCATCTCATCTTTCCAAGGAATCACGTTGCTCCTCATTGCAAACCACTCCTCTTGCCACTGACCTTCTGAAAGAGAGGCGCCTGGTTACCGTGGTGGACCTGCTGCCTGTGTGGCCCATGTTGGGGTGGGGGGAGTCAGTGTTTGTTCACAGGGCATTTTTCAAGCACCCACTTGGCTTGAGGCCTGGACTGAACTGGCCTGGGTGTTCTGTCTGCGTCAGCAGGAGAGCTTGCCTGATGTGTAATTGTATCTCAGCTAATGCTTCCATCAATACCCCATGGCTTTCTCTAGGACCCACCCCCAGGTGACCTTGGTTCTGTTCTACTGTCTCCAAGGTCAGTCTAAAAGGTGAGTTTCTCAGGTGACTGGACACAGAACAAGCTTATCTACCTATCCTATGTCCTGTAGGCAGTAGTCAAAGCAGCACTATTCCAATTCCAAGACCCTGGAGCACATCCTGTCATTGTACCTGGTGTCCACCAAGATTCATGAGGAGGAGACAAGAGGATATAGATATGCTTTGGTCTTGGGTAGAAAAGGTCTTAGCAATCACTGAAGATGGGCCACCCACCCAGGAGGTTGCCTGCAGGCAGTTCTACACAGCTTCTGCCCCTTTGTCTGGAGACCTTCTCTGGACTTGAAGTAGGAGTGTCCGGAGGTGAAAGAAGGGAGTGATCCTCAGATCCTGAAGCTCGGGAATAAGGGAACAAATGGCCCAGTTTCTTCATCTCTCAGTTGGAAAATCCCAACCTGTGTTTCATGATACGGAACTGCCTCAATGGCACCCGGACTTTTTGATTTTCTGAGAAGTCCCAGCAGGACTGAGCCCTCGCCTCTTATCCTGGTCACCTGCTCATAGAACATTTTCAGGAAACCCCTGTTATATGACAATTATACTGGACTCTGGAAGTGCATACATGGTCTCAGCCCTCCTAGAGTTTATCTCTCAAGCTTCAAAAAAAAAGATGTCAGATAAATACCCGTTTGATAATTATAAAGTTATTGTTGTGTACCTGGGGCTTTGCGGCTATAAAATAGAATTGACCTTGTCAAAGAGGTCGGGAAAGGATTTCCTGCTGGAGTGGCCTATTGTTTGAGATCAAGAGGAGGAGTCAAATTTAAATAGGGACTTGGCACAACTCAAATAAATAATGAAACAGGCCACTGGTGATTACAGTCACACATTAAGTAGTAGGAAGAAGATTTGAATCCAGATCTGGATGACTCCAGTGTCCAAGCTCTTTACATAAGGATAGAGAAAGGTGTGTAAGGGTGGAGGTGGGAGATTTACCCTCGTTACTCATATTATGAAAGGATTAACTACAAGTTTCCTTTCAGTAGAAAACTTTCATCATGCATCTAACAAGGGGCGTTACATGTTTGCTTAAATGTGTCCACTGGGTATAGAGGTGAAGGTTGCAGCATGTGTGTATGCCCCCCCCCAGGACACTGGGCATTTTCCCAAGCCTATTTCATAGCACCTGCTTCCAAAATAAGCAGCCGTTGAAGGAAGAAGCGAAGAGGGAAGGCTTTCCTAGGTGAGTCTAGATGGCAATTAAATGATCTGTGAGTGTCCAGGATTACAGGCCTTCCCTCCGTCTCATGTAGGGAACCTTCGGAGTCTTTCCAAGGAAAGACAGCACTCTGGAGTTGGAAGAGGGGGTCGAGGCTCATTTTTTGCTCCTGGTTACTGTGTCAAAGAATGTGTAAAACATCTTGACTTCCATGGAAACAACCAGAAAAACATACACACACACACACACACACACACACACACACACACATGCAAAAACTAAACCAATGATGGTGCCTTACAGAGCAATGACTGCAAGCAAGCCTAGTGAGAGCAATTCCAGAGAGGAAGGAGCAGAAATTAGTGGCAGATTTCTTACCCGGACCAAGTATTTTACAAGCAGACAGAGGGCCTGGCACAGACAGAAGATTTTCAGGAAGAATCAACCAGCCTTGAAAAGACAGGATGAGATGGCAGGAAATAAAATAATTTTTAAAAAACTCCACACACAACATTATATCATTTGACCCCTCGATTGGACAACTCTCCACTCCCTACAGTCTTGTTGAGTAGCCAGCTGTGAAAATGTAATTGTAAAGGAGAGAATCTGGGGGTACTTGGGTGTATCCTTGTGGAATTTGTGGGATCTGCTGGAGTTGAGTCCAAAAGCAATGCAAACTCTTTAAAGTTATAACCCAACTCTCTCATAGCAAAACATGTGAAATAGTGGAAAGATCAGCTGCACCTCGAGAAACCAGAGTTCGGCTGGGAGGCAAAGGGAATATCGTTGGTCCCACTTGAAGTCAAAGGTAGTGTTGTGGTCTTGTTCCAGGTGAATTCAATTCCTAGTGAAATATGAATTCTACCAGAATGTTAGGTAAATAACCACATGAATAAATACAAAGTTATTATTGAGGCAACTGCTCTAAGTCAGGGGTACGTAGGGCTTTGCAGTGATAACCTGACCATCTAGGGGCAGAGGAAAAGACTGTGCTCTCTGAAAAAAAATTTAAATAAATAAAGCAAAATCAAAAATGACCCTGCAGTATCCACTGCTTCCAGGTGGAGTGTCTGGCAGGCCACACAAAGTACCATACAGCTCACCCTGCAGGGAGCTGTGCTCCAGGGCGGCCTCGGACAAGACTTGCCTATTGGGATTAACAACCAAGGACTTAAAAATAACTAGTATAAACCTGTTAGCAAATTTGTAGCAAAAGGTCAATAGAACACATGAAGAAGAGAAGGGTATCAGGAGGTATATGGGAGCTTAAAAAATAAAGAAAGTTGTAGAGCTCGATTTTTTAAATTGACATTAAGGGCTACTTTTATGAGTTCAACATCATACTGGCTATAACGGAAAAGGAACAATGCATTTGAAGTAAAGTCAGTCAAAATTCTCCAAACTGAAACATGGAGAGAATACACACAGAAGAAAAAGCAGAATAGATCATGGGTGACCTCTGAGATAAGATAAAATGATCTGACATATGAGGAAGCGTCAAAAAGTTCATGGAAGAATTCTATTGCCTTCTTATTCTTATATTTTGTATTGTGAATTGGGTGGAGGTTTACAGAGAAGATCAGTTTTCCATTCAGTGATTTGTTCTGACACATTTGTTCCGTGCCTTGACAGCGGTACCCACAGTGGACCGCCACTTTCCCCACTTCTTCCCTGTGTTTCCTGTTTCCGTCCCTCCCCCTTTCCTAACCACCGAGAACTTTGGGTAAACATTGCCTTTCTGATCACCAATGGTTGGTTATGCTAGGGTCTGCCAACCTCCCTAGTGTTAATGTTCCCCTTATAGACTTGTCTACTGTTTGACTGAACACTGAGCCACAAGGGTGAGTTCCGTTCCAGATCTGCAGAGAGACAAAGGGCCGTAGTCTTGAGGGATCTACCGTTCTCTACCCATCCAGCAAGACAGGAATGGTGGAGTGAAATTTCTTCATATGGCTCTTCTACCCAAATCTCTGTCACTCCTACCAAATGATCAGGTGGGTCTATGCACATGGGATGTATAGCAGTACTAGAGAAGAGAGAAACCCATCCACGATCTCTGTATGAATAAATATATTGAAGCGAACAAGGGGGTGTTGGAGTGGAGACCCAAAGCCCATCTGTAGACAATTGGGCATTCCCCCACAATAGGGTTACAAGGAAGGAACAATTCAACCAAAGTGTAGTGTAGCACCAATGGATCACACATCATTCCTCTAGTTCCTGAATACTTCCTCCCCCCAACTACCATGACTCAATTTTACCTTACAAACTTGGCTAGACCAGAGTACATGCATTGGTACAGATAAGAGCTCTTGACACGTGGAATTCAGGAAAGATAAACCCCTCAAGAACAGTAGTTGGAGTAGTGATATCATGAGGGTAGGGGGATAGTCAGGGAGGGAAAGGGTGAGAAAATGGGGAACCCATCACAAGATTAGATATATAGCCCCCCAAAGGGGGCAAATAACAGAAATGTGGGTGAAGTGATACAATGGACAGTGTAAGATACGAAATTATAATAGCAATATATAATTGGATACACGCGGGTAGGAAGGTGAAGGAGGGAGGGGAAAATAAGGGCTCAAGTAGAAAATGTTTTAGAAATGATCATGGCAACATCTGTACAAATATGCTTGATGCAATTGATGTATGGAATGTTATAAGAGCTGTAAGAGTTCCCAATAAAATGATTTTTAAAATTTTCTTTATAAACCTCTGCTTGAGTGGCAGAGGGTGCCGAGACCAGATACATCACAGACTGTGGCATGGAGACTCAGGGGAGAAGCACCCAGACTAGGGGTACTTTCTCGCTCCCTGACCCAAGACCTTGGAACTGTGTAACAGTGTGACAGGCAGACAGGCTTCCTGGTCCATGGAGGCAAAGGTCAAGCGACCCTGTGACTGAGAGGCTAAAAACAGGAGAGAGACTTGGCTCCTGGCTGAGGATACCAATGACTGTATCTTTACTGTTTGTTGATCCTGACTTGTGATAACTTACTGACTTTCTTAATAAGCCTCCTTAAATATGAGTACTGTCAGAAGCTGTGTAGTCATGCACTGGATTATTAAATCCAGCATAGATGTAGACGGCATTGGAGGAAGGGCTAGTATCAGAATAAAGAATGGAGGCTCATGAAGTCTCACCTGACTCTTGTCTCATGGCAATAGGGAGGCCAGAGGAGGTCAGATGTGGCCCTCCATTGAGGTTTGTGGCACCTGGTCCTTTATAGGTTTGTTCGGCATTTTTCTCTCATTCTATCCACTACCTTTCCATCATGGGAGCTGGGCAACATCTAGCTCTTCTGGTCTCAGGATCATAGAGACTGGTATTTCCATGGCTTATTAGTTGATTGGACTAATTGTTTCCATGTGTCTTCAATCTTAGATGGCCAGACACTCACGAAATGTTAAGACTCTGGATGCTACTCACCAAAGTAAGGTGTAGAGAACATTGTCTTTGTGGACTATGTTCCCATTCTCTTTCAATTCAATTAAAAAAAATTTAAGCCAATTCAAGCATTCAAGGGGGTACCCAAAATAATCCATGAATTGTATTGGGCTTCATTCCCCCACTAAGTGAGCATTGAGCAACTTATTCTGAGTTAGTGCACACAGTGGCGTCACCTGGGAAGTTGTCTCTGGTCACAGTGATTTTTTCTTCATAAAAGCAGTGTCACTCGAACCTCATTTTTGTGATGTCCAATTTAAGAGAATAGCACGCAGCTGTGAAATTTTGTTTCCTGATCAGGAAAAATGCTGCAGGAACTGTTGTGATGTTCAACACAGCTCAACTTACATGGAGAGTACTATGGGGAAAACTCAAGTGTATGAGTGGTTTTCTCATTTCAATAATGGTAAAATGCCGATTGATGACAAACCTCGTTCTAGACATCCGTTAACAAAATGTCAACTGGTAGTGCATTTGGAGTGTGTTCCACCAGGTCAGACTGTTAATCAAACCTTCTGTTTAGAGGTTCTGAAAAGATCATGTAACAGTTTGCAACCCCATAAAAAGCCTGATTTGTGGCAGACAGGACTAGTTTTGCCACCACAACAATGTACCTGCTCACGCAGCCTTCTCAGTGCACCATTTTTTTTGCAAAAAACAGCATGCCTCTCTTGGCCCACGGACCTTAATCACCCAGTCTTGCTCTGTGCAACTTCTTTTTGCTACTGAGAATGCAGAGGGACATGAAAGGACAGTGATGTGACGCCATGGGAGAGATGAAGAAAAAATGAGGGAGGTGCTATCAGCCATCCAAACAGAACCATTTGAAAAATGTTTCCAAGAATAGATTTGCAGATTTGACAAATGTGTGATGGAGATTACTTTGAAGGTGATAAGGTTGTTTTGTAAAAACAAAAATTAAATACATAGCTTTGAGGAAAAAAATTCTGTTTTTTTTTTTTTTGCTATCCCTTCATATAACTGAAATTCTAGAAACTAAAGAGAGAGAAGGAGCTGGAAAATCAAATTTTAAGAAATATGACAGATTTCCCTGGTCCACAAATTTTATAATAAATGCCAACCTACAGAGCAGACAAGATCAGTAAACCTCAAACAGATTAAATATGAAGAAAACTGCATGTAGGCATATCATAGTGAAAAACAAAGAAAAATCTTTAAAGCAGCCAGAAAATCATACACATACACACACACACACACAGAGGCAGAGTGAATTTTAAATGACCTTTCATCAGAAACAATGAAAGCCAGAGAGAATGGAAGAATATTTATTAAGTACTAATTATATGTTTAAAACTATGTCAAACTATTATTATATATCTAGGGTTAGCATTCTTAAAAAATAAAATAAAGGCATTTATATACAAATAAACTGATGAAAGTCACCTCCAGCCTATAATAAAACAAATAGAAAATTCTTCAGATCGAAAGGAATGCATACTACAGGAAAACTCAGAATTTCAAGTTGTGAAACTGTTAAATATGTGGGTAAATGTTGAAGAACATTTTCATTTTCCTTAATGTCTTTGAACATTTATACAATGTTTTAAAACAATTTATATATTTCTCTTCCCATCCTTCATAATGCTAATTAAATCTACCATAAAGACATCTAAAAATAGGCCCACGTTGTTATCATCTGTAAACTTTTCAGTGGTTCCTCATCATCTAAACAAAATAAAACAACAACAACCAAGAACAAAAACTAAAGTCCTAGCTCTTTCTTGTGCATCCAATGCTCATTATTTTGAGAGTCACCTTGTGTGTGCAGGCTTATTTCTGACCATCACCTTTTATGCACACACGTTTGCACATGCATGTGCATATGCACACAGATTTACAAGACTTCTATCTAATTGAGACCGAAATGTGTGAAATCACCGGTGTGTGTCAACATCCCCAGCTGCCGTCCCCATGTATACGCTGTACAATGTTTCCTTGCCTTAATATGTCCTGCCTTTCACTCTGACACACGAACAGTTAGGCAAAATTCAGCCAAATGGCAACACTAAATGTGCCATTAGTTGGGCCGACCAGATCTTTGAATACCTTTCTTATGCTTGTAGAGTTACCCATCTCCTAAGCACCCTTACAAAAAGAAAACATCAAACTCACAGCCATGAATCTATTCCAACTCATAGCAAACAAGTAGGATAGGGTAGAACTTCCCTAGGGGGATTTCCAAGTTTACAACATTTTATAGGAGTAGAAAGCCTCATCTTTTTTTCTGCAGAGTGGTTAGTGGTTTCAAACTGCTGACCTTACAATGATCAAACCAATGCATAAACTACCCTACCACCAGGGTAACTACTCTTGTAGAAGCCATGTCCATCTGACCAGACTTTGAATAAGAAACGGTGGCTTGTACAACAGTCACTGTGCAGAGTGTGCTCTGGTGGAGAGTGACAGTAGCCAGGGACATCGGCAACAGAGTGTTTCTAATAGTAGTGTCCAATGTCCAGCCTCAGCAGAACTGACCCCATGAACTGCCATGCGCAGACCCCAGATAGGCAGCCATAATGTTTCCACTGAGCCACTTGTACCATATGGTTTGGGGTGTGGTTTCCCAAGGTCTAACCTCTGGTCAGTCTTATCTGGCCCTCCTAGAGAGCCCCTTAACAGTTGAATGCACTCCCTTAAATTCCTGTTCTGTTTTACCAGCCGAGATTGTGTTGCTTCCACTGACTCTGAGTGATTCCCCATCCCGAATCTCCCCATATCTGCTTTCTTTCTGCCTTCTCTGTCAACCATCCTCTCTATACATGTACACACATGACGGTCATTCCCGTTCTCGGGTTCCTTTTGCACCTTGTATTGCCTTCTCTCAGGGGACATGGTAACAGTTGTCTTGTAGTTGTTTGTGAATGTGCCCTTTACTAATATGTAGGAACCTGATGACTCTGTTGGGTAAGTGTTGGACTGCCAAATGCAACATAGGTGGTTCAAAACCACCAACTGCTCCTTGGAGGATAGATGAGGCTGTCTACACCCTTACAAAGGGACAAAGCCTACATTTAGATCTCTATAACTACCCTTTGCCTCCTAGTTCTTTCCTCTCTTTCTTTGTATTTCCCTCTTGTCCCACTATCATGTTCTGCCTTCATTTGGGTTTTAGGAATTCCTCTCAGTTACATTGCCCTTGATCTAGCCCTGCCAGACCTCTTACACCCACCTTGCCAATGATTTTGGATCACTTGTTGTTCCCTTGTCCCTGGGTTTGTTAACACCCACTTCCTTTCCCCCTGCCACTCCTTCTCCCATGTCCCCCAGAACTGTCATCCCATTGTTCTCTCTTCTGGTTTGTTTATCCCGCCTATCTCTTCCAGGTAAACATGCTATGTAGACAGCAGAGAAGTGGGTGAAAGGAGACGTTGGATTGTGTAAGATATGACAAAATAACAATAATTTATAAGTTATCAAGGGTTCATGGGAGAGGAGGGAGCGGGGATGGCAGGGGAAAATGAGGAGCTGATACCAAGAGCTCAAGTAGAAAGCAAATGTTTTGAGAATGATGATGGCAACATATGTACATATGTACAAATGGCAACATATATACAACATATGTACAAATGTATGTATGGATTGTGATAAGAGTTGTATGAGCCCCCAATAAAATGATTTTTAAAGGGGTGGTACAAAGCCTCGGAGATCCCATAGAAGGTCACAATTAGAAGAACTGACTGTAACAGCAGGGTTGGGCTGGATTGTGATGTATTTGAGGGCAAGCACATAGCCCATTCCCACCCCTTCGTGGAGTACCTAGACTGACACGTGGGAGATGCTCAGGAGGTGGTGGTGAGCTACATGTGCAGTCAAAGCAGTGTCTCCACCCTCCGTAAGAAAAACACATCGAACTTTTTTCCCCTTTGAAAACGTCCATTAAAAGCTAGTCCAACCAGACCAATCTCTCACTGTCTGGGGTCTTGAGGCTGTTCCCATAAAGATGTCTAGACAGTGACAGCTCCAACTCAGTAAGGCATGTGACACGGTTACTGGTGTTGTTCTTAAGTGCATATGAGCACAAAACCCCCTGCATTAATAAGCAGTTGGACAAATATCTGACTCTTCCAATGCACCCCCGTGCATGGTCCTCTGTGTTCAGCCCTTTCAGACAGGCCCACGCCGTATCCTGAATCGATGCAAGACAGGAATGAGGGAGCTCTTGTACGATCTCTCGGTACAACACTGTCCTGCTCCGTGGGTTACCATGGGCCTTTCAGCTGTGGTGGGGGGCTGGAGAGAAGTCTGACTTGTCACTTTCTATGTTGGAAATACTCCCACCATGACTGATTTCAAGCTGTCATGGGAGCAACCCTTCATGTATCCTTGGGAAGAAGTGTGTAGAGATGACACACCATTCCATAGTAGCTCCACCATATGGACACAATAGACATAAAACATGTTGATTCTGACTCATCGTGATGCCCTACAGGACAACGGCGAGCTGCTCCATAGGGTTTCCAAGGCTGTCATCCTTTCAGAAGCAGACGGCCGCCTCTTTCTCCCACGGAGTGGCTGGTGAAATCAAATGGCTGACCTTCTAGTTAGCAGCCAAGAGCTTAGCATGTGAGTCGTCTGGGTTTGGTAGTAACACTCACTCTCTCTGCCATGAAGTTACGGGGGACTCACAGCAACCCTAAAGGACAGGACAGAACTTCCCCTGGGAGTTTCTGAGACTGTCTCTTAGCGGGACTAGAAAGCCTCATCTTTCCTGCTCCTTAGAAATTGGCATAGGACATGTCTTGGTAGTGGTGTGAGGTGCTATCCAGTGAGTTTCAACTCAGAGCAGCGCAATGCAGGATCGGCCGAGTAGCACCTGTGTCTCCGCCATCCTGACAGTGACTGTGCTGCTTGAGTACATGGTGCAGCCATTATGGCGATCCACCTGGTCAAAGTCTTCTTTGTTGATGTCCCACCACCTGACTAAGCATGATGTGCTTTTCTAGGGATTGGTCCCCCGATAACATGACCAAAATACACGAGATAACATCTTACCATCCTCGTTTCTAAGAAGCACTTTGGCTGTACTTCTTCCAAGACGGATGTGTTTGTTCTTTTGAAAATCAGTGTTTCACCAGTGTCATGATTCAAATATATCGATTCTTTTCTGATCCTCCTTATTCATTCAAGCTGTCAGCTGGGCTAATGTTGGACTTGTGGGCTTGGGCAGCACTGGGTTGGCATGTTTTCTTGATGTGCCCTTACCCTTTACATAAAACTCTCTCTTATACATATGAATTTCTGTGGATTTGTTTATCTAATGGACCCAGACTAGCACAGTAACCTTTTGAGTACTGGCTACCGCTGTTTGAAAAATTTTAATAATGGCTGTTTAATAACAGGCTTACAAAATTCCTGAAATATTCAGAAAAGACCTTGTGAGGTGATACAAGTCAGTGCTAACATACCACTGGCCCCATGGCTGTTCCACCGACCTCATCTAGTCTTCACACCCTGGTTCTGGCTTGTTGGGGAAGCTGTTTCTCACCTGATACTAAAGATAGGAAAACAGAGAGTCTACAGAGAAGAGTTTGGTCCAAGATTGTATTTTTCACCCAGGTTCAATTTCCACCCACCACTGTCCATCTGTGGATGCTCGTGTGCTGCTGTGATACTAACAGGTTTCAGGGGAACTTGTAGACTTGCTTCCAGACTAAAGCAGATGAGGAAGAAACACCTCTGCTTGAAAATCAGGCCATGGAAGCCCAGTAGAGCACAACCAGGTGCTCTGCAATACCGCCTAGGGATGGTACAGACAGGGCACCGCTTCATTCTGTCGTGCATGGAGTCTTCATGAGTCCATGGCCCCCTTGATGGGCACTAGCAACCTAACACCAGTTACTGACAGCATGGGACTCTTAAAAATAATAGCAGAAAGTGGGCCTGGCTTCCATATGTCAGGCACTATGATAAAATGAATTACATTTTATGTCATTCATTTAATTCTCACCAAAGCCCTCTAAAATAGATTTGATAATTACTCCCCCGTTCTAGATTAAAAAACCAAAAAAGCCAAGAGCAGAAAACTTCTGAGGTGTTAAGCAATTTTCCAAGGGCACACAAGCAGGGAGTGCTGGGGCACGAGCCAAATCCAGGCGGCCTGACTCCAAAGCTCCTGCTCTTCCCCATGATGTTTGCTGCTGCTGCTGCCGCCACTGCCACTGCCTGCGAGTCGGTTTATGATGCCCCCATGGCACCAGAACCAAACGCTGCCCCAGCCTGCATCGGCCCTCTGATGGGTTGCAGATCAAATTGATGTGCTTCATGGTGTTGTCATTGGTTGATCTTTGGAAATAGATCTTCAGACTTTCACCCTAGTTTGTCTTAGTCTTCAAGCTCTGTGAAAACAGGTTCAGTGTCATAGTAAGACACAGTCCACCCCTGGTAGAGGGGGAGTGGCTACACGTGAGGGTCACTGACTGGGGACACGTGAGGGTCACTGACCCGGTCTATCACCATTGTCTCAGTGACAATCTGTCTTGTCTGCAGTGTCCTACTTGCTCCCTTCATTAATGAGCCAAGGAAACAACCCAACAAATAAGGAAACTTCTTACTTCCACAATACTTCTCTTGGCTAGGTATGTTGCATCATTCTATGGTTTTTTGCTATAAACCCACCAGGACAAAGGTTTTTAGATATTTTTCCAATAGTGAGAAGGCATTTGTCCCAAATCATCAAACTCCCTTAGCAGCCAAATGACTTCTGTTTGCCAAGGGCTCAGAAATTGGATCTGGGATGGAATCCAGAGCCGATGGATAATTCTTGCTTATGGACCTGGACTCCATAACCCCCAAGGCCAAGCCAACTTCCATTGAATCAACTCTGATTCACTGGAACACTCCATAGGCCTTTCCATAGGCTATATATCTTTATGGCAGCAGACACCTCCTCTTTCTCCCAAGGAGCAGCTGGTGGGTTTGAACAACCAACCTTGTGGTTAGCAGCCCAACATATTGCCCATGGTACCACTAGGGTTTCCTGGATTTCAACCAAAATTCATGGCCCTTGAGTCTATTCCAACTTATAGCAACCCTTCAGGATGGAGTAGAATTGTCCCTGTGGGCTTCTAAGCCTGTGAATATTTATGAGTGTGGAAAGCCTCATCTTTGTCTTGTAGAGTGGTTAGTGGTTTCAAACTGCTGACCTTGGGGGATAGCAACCCAATGTGTTCCCATTTTATATTTCTTTATTATCCAATTTCTTAGATGCATTTATTTGTTTGTCAAATATTTATGAAGAAGCCACTGGGTGTCAGTCTCTGTGTAAGGTTCCCGGCCCAAGGAATCACGTAGGGACTCTACCAGCACAGCACTCAGAACCCATGAGTTTTTCAAGGATTGATGAAAAGAAGTTGAGACCTGGAAATAATTTAATATTATCTCCAAAATAAAAAGACTGAAAAATGGAATCCACAAACATCTATTTGAGTGTCTACAAAATATAACCTTATGTCAACCTGTCAACTTCCTTTCAACACAACTCTCCTATAGAAATTATATTTAATATGGCAGTAGCATTTTAATGTGTTTGATTTTAAAACAATGTAGGCCTCTCAACCTAAAAGTAGCTATGGCTGGTGAAGGTCGTGAAACAACCTAGAGGTGGTAGAGAAACACAGATGTATTAAGATCTAATCTCCGGCTTCAAGGGAACCTAAGCTTGTCATTTGTTTGTGTACTTGTCTATTTTTATGTTCTAACCATGAGCTCCCGGAAGGCAAGGATTTGGTCTGGTGTTTTCTTGTTAAACTTCATATTCCCTGGCCCTGTTCACAACAGTAGCTGACGTGCTGGCGAGACAAACATAATCAGGTTAGGGCTGAAATCTATGCTCTAAATCTCAAGCAATCCATGAAACACAGAAAGTCATTTCCTTATAGCTCCGTGTGTGTGTGTGTGCACCCCTCCCCAACCCACACCCACTCGCCCCACGTCCCACCAACTGCACTCCACAATGGATGGGCAGAAATTAACGTTAGTGAGTAGTTACAAAGCTACTCATGTTTTGTTGGGTGCTTTGTATTTATCAACTATGGGACACGTCAACCTTCCCTACGCCTGCTATATGGCTAGAAGCAGTGCAGATAACTAAGAATTGGCAGCCATTCGTTGTTGATCTGTCTATATGCTTTTCCCAACATCCATTTGTGATCCTGTTATAGATCCTTTTGCATGCCAGGTGCAAGGTGCATGAGCATTAAGGAGAGTGACACCCCCTCCCCATTCACTTCTTCCCATAATGCGGGTATTGATTATATTGGTGTTGTGGGGAATACACACAGCCACGCACACCCCAGTGCCTCAGTGCTGCATGTACAAGGTAGTCCTTCCAGTTATGGACCATTCTCACCCCACCTTTTACTCATGGGAGATGCAATTGGAGGCAGATTATAAAACAAGAAGGACATCGTCACCAGAAGATGGGTGAAATTCCTTGCAATTCCTCCCGCTGCTCACTTTAGTGAAATGTGTCTCTCTCCCATGCTCATCCTCTGCTCCTTCAGATTCCGGGGCTCATCTTGTCACTCCAGGCGGTTTGAATGGCTTTCATTCCTGCGAGCTCACCGATGCCACTGAACTGGCCACCCACCACCAGGCGTCCTAGCCTTCCTCATTCTCACAGAGCTGGAGCATCTCCATGGTCCAGAGGACTCTCACGGTGGGGAACTGTATTACTCTTGTGTCAGCATCCTGAGAACAGAAAATGATTACTTCAGAGGGATGGACTGAAAACTGCTCATATCTCAGAATGAGATAAACTTGGGGACAGGGGGGTCCTCGGGGGCAGAGGGAAACATCTTGGGCCTCAGAAACCATCTGGACTGTGGCGAATTTGACCCACACAATATTCCACGGTTAGTCTGAGTAAGTGATTTTAAGAAACAGTTGCTTAACCTTATATAAAGGTGAATTTAAGTGTAATGATGAAGATTGGTTCTTCCTTGACTTGAAGGTTAATTTTTCCAAATTTAGCATTCAGGGGCACTAATTAGGTTGCCAGGCATGACGCTAAGTGATTTCCATTTGTCATCTTGATTAATCCCGCAACACGTCTATGATGTAGGTGTAAATATTCCCATTTACAAATGGGGATACTACGGCTCTGGGAAGTGAACTGACTGGTGCAAAGGCACACATCTTGTCAGCATCCCACGCTGGATGCAAATCTAGTTTGTCTTTCTCCAAACACTTGCTGTTAACACTGAACAGATATGAGTGAGACTTTAGTGGGGCCAGAGAGGAAAGTGGGGAGGCAGAAATGGAAATGTTAAAGTTTCATTTAGTGTGAATACTACAAAAGACCATTCTATGAGAGAGCATGGTTGGAGGTCGGGGGGTGGGGGTGGGGGGGAGGACAGTAGGCAATTCCCAGTGCCACAGGGGTCTGGGGACAATTGGCAGAGGTAGACTCACAGAAGTTGAGAGTCGAGGTGGGTTTTCAGGACCTTGAGCCTGCCAGGTGTCATGGATCGAATTGTGCCCAGTCTAAAGGATGTCCTGGACTCCTGTCCTGTGTGGCTGTAAGGCAGTCCCTTTCCATCATCTAATCTGCGGTTGTGTGAATGAGGCCTATGAGTGTAGGGTAGGTCCTAAGCAAATCACTTCTGGCTTTCAAAAAAAGCAGATGGAACCCCAAGACAGGTGAACACACATGAAAGGAGGACCGATGCTACATGAAGATTATCAAGAAACCAAGGAAACCAGTGAAACAAGCATCTTTTCCCACAGTCAGCAGACACCCTACCCTTGGAGCTGGTGCCCTGAATTTGGAATTCTCTGTTCCTCGAAGGGAGGAAATACCTTTCTATCCTCTAAAGCAGTGGTTCTCAACCTTCCTAATGCTGTGATCCTTTAATATAGTTCCTCATGTGGTGGTGACCCCCCGCTCCCCGCCAACCATATAACTATTTTCGTTGCTATTTCATGACTGTGATTTCGCTACTGTTATGAACTGGGCAATCCCTGTGAATGGGTCATTCGACCTCCAAAGGGGTCTCGACCCACAGGTTGAGAACCGCTGCTTTAAAGCAACTTGGGGCATTTCCATTAAAGCGGAAGTAATTAAGAAACAAAGAAATCAGGGATTGGCCTTTGTGGCAGAGGATAGGTCATGTGCAATGGAGCGAAGGGGACCGAGGGGGAAGGGGATGCAGAAAGGCTGGGATGTACAGTATGGGTCCGGTGATCTTGTAAGACAGGAGGCTACAAAGCTAAACCAGAGTTCGAATTTGCAGTTTCTAGAAGGTGGTTGGGATAAACTGGCATGGTGAGGGAGGGGACTGTGGACGCAGAGAAGATACTGACGAGGCAAGACCAGTCAGGAGGCAGCACCAGTGGTCCAGATGGGCAAGGTGAGTCCTGAGCTAAGGAAGTATCTGGAGAGGGCAAGGAAGGAATGGTTTCGGTAGTGGTTCCGAAATGTCAGTGAACATAAAAACATCCATGAGAAAGGACCTAACACTGAGGATCCTGAGAGCCAGCCCAAGATGCTAGAACTTGCTACACCTGGAGGAAGTCTCTGAACCCTGCACCTTAGCATCCCATTCCAGGGACTTCTGATGCAAGTGGTATGAGAACAACCTGCAAGCTCTCTCCCAGTGGTCCAACTTGGTGGTTGATTGGCCATGAGAGTAAGGGAAAGAGGAGGGTTACATTTATCTCCTCTACCCCGGAGTTATCCTCGGTTTCTGCTGCTGGCTGCTCCTGATTGTCATGAGATGTGTCTTTGCCCCATTGCAGTCCGTGTGATTTGGGGAGGGCCCCACACCCCTAGGCCTAAGCTAATCATTCTCCCTCCTTAACCGTTCAAAGTAGGCACATGCCTCAATCAGAGCCCATTTCTGAGACTCTTGGGGAGATGTAATCTTCCTGGTTGGCCTTGAATTTGGCAGGATAAGATGTTGCAGCTGCTGCACCCAGGTAGAGTTTGTGAATAAAGCCAAGAGAAGGCAGATCTGAGAGTTGGAAATAAAACAAAATCCTATTGTTGTTGGGGTCCTGAATCCAGCCATGTCTAAAACCAGTATCCCCTAAACTTAGCATTATTTGAGTCAATCATTGATGCTTTAAATTTACACCTCTCTGTGATGGGTTTCTAGCATTAATGAACGACTCTGCTGACAGCTTTAAGAAAGCCTGATATCTAAAAATTTTACCTTACAAATCAGATAAATGAACAGCTGATTACTTCTATTAAAAAGGGATTCACTCACAGCATCCTTTGAAGAGAGAGCCTCCCCAAGGTATGAAGTGTAGAATTTGATTTATTAAATTTGATTTACACATGACCTTTTCAGGAGGACAATCTTAAATGCAAAATGAGCAGAGCTACCAGGATAACTGCTCTCAAAGCCACTTTCATGTGACTTTCAGGGGGGTAGCCGTGATGCACCCCGACCTTAATCACCAGGTACCCTGCCCTACCTTTGGGAGGGGGTCTAAATTTGATTTCACAGTTCCATGGGCACCCACAACTGCAATTCCAGGCAGCCTGCTGCAGGACCCGATGCAGCAGTTACAAAAGTTAGATGTACAAGCCCTCCCCACTATCAGCTGATGGTGTTTGTGTTCTTCCCCTTAGACTTTGAATAGAAAATAAGCCTGAAATGGATGGCCTTAATATTAATGTATTCATTATTGTTATCATTAGCCCAGATGGAAAGGCCTCCTGTTGGGGCACGTGTTTCGCTGGGCCCACAGTTGAAGGCATCATGGGGGTTTCTATTGGACAGGTAGATGGCTCCCTGCTGTCAGGGTGAGAAGCTCAGCTCGGGCTCCAGCTCCGGCTCCGGCTCCCTCTGCTCTGCGTGGACCTTTGTTGAATGGTTTGATGAATAGCTCAGTATCTGGAGACATCTAAAAGGGAGATTTTAGTTATGGGGTCAGTCTATCATAAGAGAGGCACCGATTTTATGTTGTGCTTTTTTGGTTGTTGTTGTTCTAACATTCAGGCATGCCCAAGGAGGGAATTAGGAGGAGCAGAGCCAGAGCCAAACCTTCACGTGGGGCCGCAGCACCATCTGAGTCTCTAACATAAAACTGTCTTCGAAGTCTCAATTGCTCCACTCAATCTTGAGGCTTTCACAATGCCTTTATTTCCAACTTGGCAAGCCTCCTTCAGTCCCTTCCCAAATCCATTATAGTGAGCAATAAAGACAAAGTTCTCTTTCCAACTCAAGGAAGGTCCCTGCTTCTCCTTCCTGGTTCTGTGTGTCTGTCTCATTTTTCTTTAGGATTCCCCTGATCCTCTTTGCAAACCTTTCTTATGCCTTGTCCCCCCTCTGAAAGGACAGACACCTGGGCTACTCATGGCACACACCACCAGTCTCTGCTGCTGCTGTTTCTGCTCTGGTTGAATTTCCTTCTTTCTCCCCCTTCATCCCCCCTTCCCTGTCCTATTCCCTTTGCACACTTATGATATTGTGTTTGGTAAAGGTCCTTGACTGTGACTCTGTCTGTGAGAGATCCATAAAGCCACGCTGTGAATGAGTGAGTTTTAAAGGTGCAGACATGACAGTGAGTTGCAGGTCTCACACGGCTGCTTTTATCCGTGAATCACTCTCTCTTGCAGTTCTAGTCACGCTGCAGGGCACATCTAGGCCCTTTTTGCTGTTCTTACTTCCACATACAGAGCGCTGGTGGTGCACAGGTTAAGTGTTTATTTGCTAATGGAGAGGTCAGTGCTTCAGACCCACCAGCCATTTGTTGGGAGGAAGACATGGCCATCTGTCTCCCTGACAGCTGCAGCCTTGACGATCCTATAGGACAGCAACCCTCTGTCCTAAGGGGACTTTCAGAGTTGGCATCAACTCAACGGCACACAGCGACCTCTACATCATTGTCTTCAAAAGCATCCTCCTGGTGCTGCTTACCCATTTTTTAGTCATAAATGCCCAGCAATGCTGCATTGAAGACCTTTGCTCTTTCCTGAGAGGAGTCTGTGTCTGAGTTTTTCTGGGGGGTACACACACAAGGGAACGATCCCAAGCTCACAGGGGGGTGTGCACTTCATTTCACCAAATGCACCCTAGAATGACTGTTGCAGAATTAAAGTCCTTTCTTGGACTTCTGGAAGCCCCTTCAACTCTATAGTAATGCTAAGTCCTGTTATTTGCATGACCCCCCACACCCCCTCCGCAATGCTCAGAGTATTATGTTTAATGACTGTGATAAACTTTTTAAGATAAGTTGTGCAATTAGTATCTCCACTCTACATTTAGGAGAACTGGGGTTGCAGTGTGAGATTTGGCACTGCTTGTGCTGTAAATCAACAGGTCAGAAATTGAGGCTTACTCAGGGTCCAGAAAGAATAATGGGAAGACACTGGAAGATCGAGAGTGCTGGCCGTAGACCCGTGGTCCTCAGCCCTGGCTGTTTATTAGAATTATCTGGTGAGCTTTTAAGAAACACTGATGCTCATGCCTCGTCCTAGAGAAATAAAACCCCATTCCTTGGGGTTAAGACCTTGCACTGTGATTTTAAGAACTCCCAGGGGTTGTTTTAATCAGCAGCCAGTGTGAAAATCTTACCCAAGACTAAAAGAGCTGGACTTAGAAGACAGAGGGCCTGGCATTTGCCACCAGGCACAAGAGTGTGATGATTTAGACACATGATGGAAAAGGAAAAGCCCTGGAGGTGAGTCACGTGGAGAAATGCTGAGGACCTTATTGTTCACTGAGGTCATTCACCATTCACTGGAAGAATACCTTGACAGGAACCCAGCACTGTTGGTTCAAGACCCTGAGCAGAATGCATTACAGAGAGAATTTTAATTCATGCCTAATAATTAGAAACTTTAAACTTCCAAATGATGGGATAATTACAGAAATGTGGGAAACCCTGGGGCCACTAAAGAGAGTGCTAAGGATCATTACCCCTAGCATAGCAGTTACATGATTGCTCCTGGTGTCCTGTCCAGGGTGCTGAAACCGACTGTGCTTATTGCTGGCTCACGCCCGTCAGCAGGAAGCAGATTCCCAGAGGCTCCCAGCGCTGAGTGAGGTGCGCTGGATCCTGCAGCGTCTGTTCCTCTCTGTGGTCTGCAGGTAACCCCCTTACCACGTTGATGATCTCAAATCACCAAGAAAGTTTACTCTCTAAATTGGAAGCAATGATGTGGCTCTGAAACGGATTTACACTTTCAGACCTGTTTGTTTTCCCTTCCTAAAATATTTCAAAAAATCATTACAATGTCCAAGGGCAATATGGTCTCTAATTCGGAGAAGATGAGACATTAGATGAGATATTAGTACCATTAATTTTGGATCTGCTATGAACCAGAAAACGTGCTAAGTATTTAACATTCTTTGTCTTGCTTACGCCCTACAAAAGCTCTGGTTTCTAATGTAGCATGGTATAATGTATAGTGTTTTGTCTATAGAGGAGCAGAAGCTCAGAGAGGTTAAGTGGTTCATTCATGGCACATCACCTGAAAAGGGAGTCAGAAAATTACTCAAACCATGGCCTCTCTGATTCCAATGCTTGAACTCTGTCTGCGGTAAGAAAAATCTAACTAGTTTCCAATTATTACCCAGACAAAATATGTCATAAGTTCTCTCACATACCCGGCTTATATTTTCCAGCTTTCATTAGCAGTAGATTCTTCTTGGTACCTAATTGAAATACTTCCTAGAATAATTTCAGGAAGATGAGCTAACAAGCATTACATCTAGAAGCTGCACCATTTGGTTGAGAAAAGACACCAGAGTCTTTTGTAGATAGAGCAGTCCCTCCAATGGCCATTGTTTCTATCCGTGAAAAGTTCAGGCAGGCCTCCCGGGGGAAAATGCTTTGGGTGTATACCAAGATGACGTTTGGGGTTGTACTCTAGACAAAGAAGGTGTAGAAGATGTAGCTATACTTAGTGGCCTTGCATCAGGCTTATCTTTTGCTTGCATTTTATTCATAAAGCAAGGCCAGGGAAAGATACAATGTCTGTAAAGTAGTGGTTCTTCAAGCACAGTCTCAAGGCCAATAGCTTGAACAGCACCTGGGGATTTATGAACTGTGCACCTTTCACATGGGACCTAATGAATCAGAAACTCTGAGAGTGAAATCTATTCATCTACATTTTGTCTATCTTTCAATCTATCTATCATCTATTTATCTCAATGAAACCAGTTTTCATTGTGTTTAGTCCAACTCATGGTGACCCCATATGTATGAGAGTAGAGCTGTGCTCAGTAGGATTTTCAATGGCTAATTTTGGACGTAGATTGCCAGGCCCTGCATGGACTTGCACTGTGGAGATTTGGGTTAGTAGGTGAGCACTTAACCATTTCTGCCTCCAAGGAATGCTGGGATATTTGTGTGTGTGTATGTGTGTGTGTGTGTGTGTGTGTGTGTGCATGAGAGGGCTTCAAAAAGTTTGTGGAAAATGGAATTAAATATAATAGAATTTTCTGCAAGTATTTCTACAAATATCTGCAAATATTTTGGAGCCCTCTCTCTTAAAAAAATACTCATTGCCATTGAGTCAATGTCAGCTCATAGCAACCCTCCAAGACAAAGTTCCATTCCAATAACGTTGGAATGGTTGGTACGTTGGTTCTGATATAAATTTAAAGCCTCTTTAATTCAGTTTTCATTATTATCACCTGTTATTATCAATATCTTTACAAACATGATCTTTATTTGTCTTTGGAGACTAGAAATACTGCACATGAGCTTCCTGACATTTTGCATGCATATGTATGTATACTCACCCTATCCATAAAGAAATAGACAGCACTAGCATTTTGTCAGCAATTTTGGTAATTGCTTAATATGTGAAGGGTTCTGGATCATTTGAATTATTCTTGGAATCGGGCTGGAAGGTCTTGTCAGAAATTAATGAAAGTTGTCTGTGTGGGCCTTTTGCATGCTGCAACATTGCATGGAGCAATATTATTAATAAGATGTACAAAAACCCCGATATTCAGAAGAAGAGCCCCTTGTGACTTTAATGGTTGTGAACCAGGGAATATGGACACATATAGATGAATTTCAAAAAGTTATAAAAATGTTCTATTATCTTTTAAGTCCCTGTTTCCACTTGTGTGCATGTGTGTGTGGAGAGAAAGAAAAATAGGAGGAGGTGGGAGGGAGAGGGAGAGAGGTGGGAGGGACAAAAGGAAAGGGAGAAAGGCACACACATTTAGATTTTGACAAAGGAAAGTACTTTTAAAGCTTCTGCTGGTCAGTAAAGAAACAGCAAGTGCCAAAGTGTATGTCTGTTTAGACTGTGGGAGTCCAGGGCAACAGTCCCCTCCTCTAACAGAGCCACTTAAACACAGATGGAAAATGTGCCACTATTACATTCCTTCTCTGTTAAAAATTGGAAATGGTTACCTGTTGCCCCTGCATTTAACCTGGGCATGTGGGTCTGATTTTCCAGGCTATTCCCGGGAGGTTAACCCTTGTGTCTTTCCTCTGAAACACCCGTGATCCAGACCGCAATGTGGAGATTTGATGTGATGGGGTGGGGGGGGGGGGATTGGGAGGGAGTGGAGAGTGTGATAGAAAGAATGAAACCAAAAATATATTATTTTTCTGAGTATATTTTGTTTGTCAGGAAATAACACATTTCCCCCCAAATTATTTTGCTCCTTTGCAGGTTCTTACACCCCTAAATATACAAAACACGATCATTTTCTGAGCAAACCAAATCATACATAATGCATTTGTATTGGAACCTTGAATAAAGCTATGGCTGGCATGAATATCAAATGTACAGATGAAAAAGCTGAGAAGAGAACTCACAATGGGTGACCAGGGAGCGGGGGAGCACCTGGCTGCTCTTGCTAAGCCACAGAGTCCTGCAGTCCTGAGAAGCCTCGAAGATGCAGCCACTAAGCCACTGCTAGTTCTCCACACCCCATCAGGGAGAACGGGTGAGGTGTTGCTGGTGGAGGATGGAGACGTGGTTAATTTAGTAAAGGATGAAAAGCTGGACTTTTAAAAATAAATCATTTTATTGTGGGCTCATACTGCTCTTATAACAATCCATCCATCAATTTTATCAAGCACACTTGTACATATGCTGCCATCATCATTTTCAAAACATTTTCTTTCTACCTGAGTCCTTGGTATCAGTTCCTCTTTTTTTTCCTCTCTCCCAGCCTCATGAACCCTTGATAAATTATAAATTATTATTTCATATCTTGCACTGTCCACTGTTTCCATTGAATCATGTTTCTGTTGTTCATTCCCCAGGGGTGGGGGGTGTTATATGTTGCTCATTGCAATCAGTTCCCATTCTCCCCCTAATATCTGCACCTCCCCCTACCCTCATGGTATCACTACTCCCATTACTGTTCCTGAGGGGGTTATCGGTCCAGGATTCCATGTGTTGAGAACTTTTATCAGTATCAGTGTACATGCTCTGATCTCATTGGATTTGTAAGGTAGAACTAGGGTCATGATTGTGGGGGGTGGGGTGGGGAGAAGCACTAAAGAACTAGAGGAATGTTGCGTGTTTCATTGGTGCTATGCTGCACTCTGGCTGAGTAGTCGCTTCTTTGTGACCCTTCTGTGAGGGAATGTCCAATTGTCTACTAATGGATTTTTGGTCTCTACTCTGACCCCCCTCATTTGCATCAATATGATTGTTCTGGGTTTTCTGATTCCTGATGCCTGATCCCTTTAATACCTTGTGATCACACAGGCTGGTGTGATTCTTCAATATGGGCTTTGTTGCTTCTCTGCTAGATTGCCACTTGCTTAACTTCAAGCTTTAAGACCCCAGACACTATATCTTTTAGTAGCCAGGCACCATCCACTCTTCACCACATTTGCTATGCACCCATTTTGTCTTCAGCGATCGTATTGGGAAGGTGAGCATCATGGAATGCCAGGTTATTAAAACAAAGTGTCCTTGCATTAAGGGAGGACTTGTGTAGAGGCCCAATGTCCGTCTGCTACCTTAATACTTAACATATAAATATATGTGCATAGACCTATAACCTTATCTTTATATATTAATATATTTACATATATATACCCATATTTATACCTCTGTAAATGTATTTTGCCTCCTCATTCGTTCCTCTTTTTCCTTTTATTTCTTCTCCCACTATCATGTTCAGCCTTCATTCATCTCTCAGTAATTCCTGTCAGCTACACTGCACTTGACCAAACCCTACCAGCCATGCTATGGCCCCCTCACCATTGGTTTTAGATCTCTTGTTGTTCCCTTGTGCCTGGGTTTGTTAGCTCTCCCAATCTCTTTCATTTCCTCACCTCCTCCACTCCCATTCCCCGCCCTCACCCCAGAACCATCAGTCCATTTTTTTTTCTCCTGGGATTGTTTATCTTGTCTAAACAAAAAATAAAGCCCTTTTATACCCCCTGATGAGTGAGGTTTTGTGAATCCTTGGAAGATACATCAAATAACCAGGGACTCAGGAATTGTTGGCATGGAAGAGAAGACTTCGTGTCTCTGCAGGTCTGTCATACAAACAATAGCTTGATGCTGGATAACTACCCAGATAAGAAGGTGTGGCCGATACAGTGACCTTCAAAGCCATCAAGGCTTCCCCGTCACTCGCAGGTTTTCACCAAAGCTGAGAAAGGCAGCGTACTTCAGAGGTAAGATTATCACTCCTGATTCCCAGTCCCCTTTCCACACACTGAGCAACTCATAAAGAAAAAGGTCATAAAAGATGAAAACTCATTTCCGATTTTGCCAGGCATCCTAAATTGGTAGAAAGCTCTATAACCTGTAACATTCTATACAGATGTAAGTTGTTATTATTATCATTCATAATATCAGGTTCAGTTCTTGACCCTGTCCCTTACCACATTTTTATGAAATATCTAAAGAAGAGCATTGATTTTTCTGATAATAAAACGTTGGGGGAAGACGGTGAGCACATTTGGATGGTTTGGAAAATGAGGCCAACTTAACACGACAAAATCAAATCATACCAATATTAAGTCAGGAATGTAGTGTGGAAAGCCAAAGGACTTGTAGCGAAACATATGCAGGAGTAGGATGAATTGTCTAGGAAGTTAATTGGAGTCAATCGTTGCTGAAACAGTAGCCTTTGGTTGTATTAGGAGCTCTGGTAGTGTAGTGGGTGATGTGTTGGGCTGCTAGCTGCAAGGTCAGCAGTTCAAAAGCACCAGTTGCTCCTCAGGAGATAAAGGAAGCTTTCTACTCCGGTCAAGAGTACAGACTCAGAATCCCACTGGGATAATGCTCCCCTGCCCTATGGGAGCACTATGATCAGAGATGACTTCTTGGCAATGAGTCCAGTGTAATATTATGAAAACAGCATCTATAGAACAAGTTTATCAATAGTCCTGCCCAGCAGTCGCCATATGCCACTGTGGCGTTATGTTCTATTCCTTCACTTAGTGGGCATTTCTATTCCAGAGAGGAGCAACTGGAAAACAAGAGCCATACCATTTGGACAAGAGACATCTACAGAGTTTTCCACTGTTAATGGGGGTGTGCAGAGACTGCCAGGAGGAAATAGTTTCAGGCAGTTTGTACTAGATATATAAGGAAGAATACTCTATTAGTCAATCTTTTACAATGTAAGTGGACCTCCTTACCTGATAGTGAGTCCTCCACCACACGGTGCTTTAGGAGAAGCCACATGACCGCCTGGCATAGGGCGTTCCTACCCAGGGAAGGAAAGTTAATGGGTCTTCGGCGTCCATCAAATTCTCCAATGCCCAGAGTAGCAGTTTTCTTTAGGGTAGGGGATATTCAGAGACGTAAGTATTTCACAAGCTTCACGAGTCCAAACTCCACATCCAAACCCTTTAGAATTGCATCTGGGCCTTTCCACACTCTCCTACAGAAGTGCTCAATGATTTCCCATTGCTAACCCTTTGCCAGCACTGTTCCCTCTTGACTCCGTCCACCCCATCCTACCATGGCCCAGCTCCAGTCCTTGAAAACTGCACACAAGGCTAATGCTTCCCTTCCCCGACCCCCTGCTGCACTTCCAACCCTATCCGTGCAGCCAGTTCCAGCAGAGGTGAGTGCAGGCCCTGAGGCAGAGAGGGACTGGAGTGATGGCAAAGAACCAGAGGCTCTGAACCTTGCTGACTCTGCCAGATGTTAATTGAGATGGAGCCTATCTTTCTCCTGAGCCCCACGTCTTCTACCACATACCTACTGCTGCCATAGATCGGAAAGGGAGGGAAACAAAGGTTCGAAGTCAGCAAACATTTGGTCTTATGCCAGGCTCTGATTGCATCATGATCTTCTGATGAGTTTGTCTAGACCAGGGGTCAGCAAACTGTGACTAACAAGCACATCCATGTGACTCTGAAATAAAATTTAAAGTGAGAATAAATCTATCATAGTTTCCGCTATAAAATGTTGAAAGGATAGAATTCAGATAATAGTGATTTCATTTGTTTTTAAAAACATATGCATGGCTCTCGAATAATGTTCAAATTTTTGTGAGGGGCAGGATTAATTCTTCCATTGCCAAGGTTGGTAAACTTCTATCTAGAGCAGTGGTTCCGAACCTCCCTCATGCCATGACCCTTTCATACAGATCCTCATGTGGTGGTGACCCCAACTATAACATGATTTTCATTGCCACTTCATCACTGTCATTTTGCTACTGTTATGAATTAGGTGACCCCTGTGAAAGGGTCGTTCAACTCCCCAAAGGGGTCGCAACCCACAGGTTGTGAACCACTGGTCTAGACCATAGATTTTTATGAGACGCCCTTTCACCTAAGCGGAGATAGACCTGAGAAGCCTAAAACAAGTGAGAGGCATCTGATCTATGTAATTAAAATACTTAGCAGGGATTTAATAAGCACTACTAGGTGCCAGGAGGTATCCTAAGTACAGAAGTTAGAGCAGAGAACAAGAGAGGCATTGTTCCTATTCTCGAACTTACAATCTAGTAAGGAGGATGGGGGGAAAGGAAAAAGTAAGCAGAAACCATATCAGATAGCAAAAATATGCTATGCAGACAGGTGAAATCTCGGGTGATGAGATAGAAACTAGATGGCTAATTTAGATTGGGTGGCTCTAGGTCATTGACATTTAAGCTTAGATAAGAAAGGAAAATGGAGCATGCCGTGATAAGATCAGGGAGGAAATTGTTCCCGGCAGAGGTAACAGCTAATGAAAATACCCCGAAGTGAGAGCTAGCTTGGCATATTGGGGGGGGGGGGGGGGGATAAGGCTAGTATGACTAAACCACGGGGTTAAAAAAATGAGAGAGAAGAGTGGTGTGAGATGTTCTTCCAAAGGTCAACCTGGTTCAAACTACATGAAAAGTTGAAAACCTTGGCTCCCAAGAAGACTGCTTAGGTCGGAGGCCCCTGTGAAAGGGGAGGCACAGATTGAAAGAGAATGGACGCGGATGAAGTATCAGAGCTGGAAAGAAACAGCAGCGGTAGATCCGGTAGAATTTGCTGATCAGTTCAACTGGGGCGGGGAAAGGAGGAATCGCAATCCACTCATAGATTGGAGGCATGAACCACTGGGAATGTGCTGCTGCTGCCCGTTTCTGAAATGGTGAAGAAGAAGGTAGGTTGGAGGGGGGGAGGTGTTTATTAGACATCTATGTGGCCATGTACGTAAGCAGGTGTGGGAATCTGGACTTCCTGGGAAAGAACAGGGCTGTTTACAGATAGGTGAGCCAGCGGTGTATACGTAGATTTCAGTCTGTGGAACGCAATGAAGTCACCTCGAGAAGGTGTTAAAATAGAGAAATAAAGAGTGACAGCTGAACAGAGAGGATCCCTGTCACATAGAGCAGCGGTTCTCGACCTGTGGGTCGTGACCCCTTTGGGGGTCGACCAACCCTTTCACAGGGGTCGCCCAATTCATAACAGTAGCGAAATGACAGTGCTGAAGTAGCAACGAAAATCATGTTATGGTTGGGGGTACATCACCCCATGAGGATCCGTACGAAAGGGTCGCTGCCTGAAGGAAGGTTGAGAACCGCTGACATAAATTAAGCTTCCGTGAATCCCCTCTGACAATCGCCCAGGGAAACCACCGGCCTTGTTCTCAGAAAGAGCATTGCGAAGTCGGTTATGCAAGATGTCGTTGGGCTGAAGTGTAATGTCTTATCATTTGAACTCCCTTTTGACCCATTGTAAAGTGTTTCAGTTTTGATTATTTTCTGCTTTCTTTTTGATTGAGGTTTTTCTGTATTTTGTCTAATCGTTGTTGGTGGGGGGATTGTTTGCTTCCTGTTTGTAGTTTGTATAATTTTTAGAAAGCCAAGATAGGTAAATCTATAGAAACAGCAACTAGCTTAATAATCACCTGGGAGCAGGGCAGGGGAGGGAAGCTAAAAACAATGAGTACAATAAATTGATTGTGGGGATCCTTTCATGGCTCCTCTTCATATGATTGGATGATTAAGTTGAATGTCGTTGGGGGGCGGGGATGAAGAAGAGAAGCCATTGAAGTAGGAAGAAAGCCAAGAGAATGCGATATCACGGAAGGAAACAAAATTAGGCAAGGAAAAAGGAGAATTGACTCTATCCACTATTGCCTAACAGACAAGTTAGGGAGAGTAAGCAACGACATTTGGATTTTATTGCCGGCTTTGGCAAGAGCCCCTGCATTGAGTGGTAGGGACAGACTGCCCGTAAGAGTGGGTTAAAAGGAAATAAAAACGAGCATGTTGACGATGTAGATTAGAATCGATTTCTTCAAGAAGCTTGCTGTGAAAACAAAGGCAGACAAATGGAGCCATAACTGGACGCAGAAGTGGAGTCAAAGACCTTAGTAGATACCTTTGAAGTAGGGGATGAGCTAAAGAGGGAGCAGATGATAGTTCATCGAGGGAGGCCATGCTCCTCCATCATCTCACATCCCTATTTGACCTTCTCCCTGACGACAGTCCTCACGCTCTTACCACTCACACGGACCCAGGAAGACGGAAGCTTTCTCCTCCGAGGCACAGAGGCTTTCCCAAGAGGGGCTCACCTTTCAAGCAATCACTCAGGAGCAGCTCTGGGTCTCGGTGGAGCAGCCCAAGAGATGATACATGCTCCAAAGGCCAACTCAGTAGAGGTCATATTCCCAGAGAGTGTGCTATATCCGTGCGACAATTTTAAATCTTTATCTACTCTCAGTGATACTCCATTTACCTACCCCCCCCACTCACACACACACACAACCCCACCCCCAGGATCCCAAGCATCTGACCACAGTCAATGGCTGCACCTTCTGTCCTGGGTAATTTTTTAGAACCTGTGCAGGCCAGGTAGAGGTGTCTTGAGTTCCCCCTAGAGGCCAGATAATAGCATTTCATCTATGTTTCTCCCATTCACTCACTAACAAATACGGAGCTTAATGAAAGTCCGCCACTGTGCAATGGGCTGGGGTACAGCTGTGAACAAGAGAAAGAGCAACTCCCTGATCTGTATATCCCGTGTATCTGTACTCTATTGGGAAATACAACCTAGAACAATAATTATGCAAATGAATATTTATGATAATTGAAATACACTATAGGAACAAATACCAGGTGTTTCAAGTGTACTGTAATAGGTGATGAGACAAACAAAAGCACACAAAGCCAGGTGTCAGGGAACGACTTGTAAATATAACTCATGGGGCCCTGGTGACACAACGGAGAGCCACTGGGGTGCTAACCAAAAGGTGGGTGGTTTGAATCCACGGGTGGTAGTGTTTACGACTCGAGTGGCAATCTGTAAGGTCAGCAGTTTGACACCACCAACCATCTTGGAGGGAGAAAGACGAGGCTTTCTACTTTCTAACTCTATCTAAAGAATTATAATCTCTGAAACCCACAGAGGCAGTTCTACCCTGTCTTACAGGGTTGCTTTAAGTTGCACCGACTTGATGGCAATGAGAGCCACTCCCTGGGAAAAAGATGTAGCAGTCTGGATCTCTACAAGGCTTACAGTTTTAGAAACCCTATGGGCCAATTCTACTCTTTCCTATAGGATCACTCTTAGTCAGAATTCACTCAATGGCAGTGGTTTGGTTTTATTTTTATTTGTGTTTGTGTGTGTGTGTGCATTATAGAATTAGCTTAGGAAGCACTTTCTCACTTTTGAAATCATTAGACTTTAAGAACCAACTTGACAAATGCATAATAATATATGCCAATTTCAGCAGTAGGAAAAGGAAGTTTTGGAATGGGGTTAAGTATTAATTTAAGTGTACCTTGTCTTTGAACACATGTTTTCCTTTACGCATTAACTCTTGATTTCAAAGGTCAGAAACTCCAACTCAAACAGGTGCAAGTACATAAAAAGACCAGGTGTAACTCCTGGCCTACATTTTCTTCCACCTCCGTGATAATACCATTTTCGCTGAGAACCTAGCCACCAGGTAGACATCATTCCGCAGCCTTCATCATAGAGAAGTCTTGCTGTAGGGCCCAGTTTTGTCAGTGAAATATAAGTAGGAGAGAATTGTGCAACTTCTGAGCCTTGTGCTCAAAAGTCTTTCTCCTTGAAGATTTTGGTTTCTGATTGTAAAGAATAAATTGCTATAGGAAGTGCCCCCTCACCATGAACAACTAGAAAAACATGCATGTGCATACATGTATAGACACACAACTCGTGTAAAACATCAGACAACAGACAGCACAGGACTATAATCCCTGAAATAAGGGGCGTAAGCAAGACTATCCCTATGACAGCCCTTGCTGACTGCTTGCAGCCACTTTCCAGAATACAGTGAAGAGAATGGTAATTAGCACAGGGCTTCAGTAGTCTCATTGAGTTGGGTAAGCTAGAATTTGGGGGGCAGAATTCTAGAATGAAGGAAGCTGCTCTGAGAACGTTAGAGCTATCCAATGGGGTATTTTTAAGTGCTTGACTAAATACTGAATGCCTGGGTGAGACTCCTCAAAGCCATAGAAAGAACCACTGGCAATCAGTGGACAAAACATTGTTCAGGTCCCACACAGGACAAGAGAAGGTTTACATACTCAAAAACAAGAGTGGAGAGATCATGACTAGAACCTTTGAAATAGCTCAGGACTTCATTGTGAACTTGACTGAGTCCTAGATTAAAGAATGCGCTGTACTTTCCATAATAAAGTCTAAAAGCAAGTCTCCAAAATATTAAACCGATCCTTAATAACTTGTAAGTTGGTATCTGAAAAATCCCAACATACTTTAAAGGATGTCCTCAATTGAGTCCTCAATAATATAATAAACAACAACAAAAAGAATATAATGAACACAACATTTAGAATCCACACAAAAAATAGCAGGCATAAAAAAGCAGATAAATATTACTCAAATAAGGAGAAATATTAATCAGCATGGCTAGACCTAGAAATGACAAGATAACATGAAATTAGGAGAAAAGGGGCCTTAAAAATGCCTATTATAAAATGACTCCTGCAGGACCAGTAGTGAGAGTGGCGATGCCTGGTGGGTGGAGGGAACATAGGATAGAAAGGGGAACTGATTACAAGAATCTATGTATAGCCTCCTCCCTGGGGGGTGGACAGCAGAGAAGAGGGCAGGGGGAGATATCTGTCAGACAGTGTAACATATGACAAAATAATAATAATTTATGAATTATGAAGGGTTCATGAGGTAGGGGAGAGTGGGGAGAGGGGGGGAATGAGCAGCTGATAGTAAGGGCTCAAGTGGAAGGCAAATGTTTTGAGAATGATCATGGCAACAAATGTACATATGCGCTTGACACAATGGATGTATGTATGGTAATAAGAATTGTAGGAGCCCTCAATAAAATGATTTTAAATGCCTATTATAAACCTTCTCAATATGCTCAGAGGTATAAAGGAAACGGCACATGAAAGGCGAGGAAAAGAACATATTTAGCAGATGCAAGTGACATTTCTATGAGAGTGCTTTAAAGAGTTGGTAGGCAAGTGAAATGAAAAGCCAATGGGATTTTTCGGTGGAGTTTTTGAAGCCTCTCCATTCAAATAAAAGGTTCAGCATCTGAAACAAAAAGTAGGCTAGATGGGTCAACAGGAAATTAGAAAATATAGAAGAAAAATAATCAAAAAACTTGAAGATATAGTCAGAAAAATGATCATAAATTAAGTACAGAAAGACAAAAAGGTGGAAGGACAGGAAAATAGCAGAGTTTGGTTAGCTGTAGGACAATAGCACACAGGCAACGTTCTTGAGTCCTCCCAAAAGGAGCAGTAACAAGAGAAATAAGGAGAAACAGAAGGAAGAGGAGGAGAAGAAATGATCAACTATTTACAAAAAGTTGATGAAAGTTTTTTTAAAAGATCAGGAAGCTCAAAGAAAATGTAAAATTTAAGAAAATTACACCAAAAAGGTATAACAAAAGTATTTAAAACCAGTAAAATTCTTAAAGGCAGTCAGAAGAAAAATATAAACAAAGACTAACAAGAAAAAATATAAAACTGACGACAGACTTCTCAATCAAAATAATGAAAAGATAAAACACTTTAGATGACCATCTTTAAAATACTGAAACAAAAAATATTGTCAGTAAATATGGCTTTGAAGAATGAAGGCAAAATAATTCTTTTCAGGCATACAAATTTCTGAAAGTTATACATTGAATCAGAAGTATATTGCTATAAAATATTGTGTTAGACAGAGTTCTCTAAAGAAACAAAGCCAGGACACTTATGGTTTTATATATCCACATATATATGAATAGATATATACAGCATGAAGGAATTAACAGCTAATTAGTCCACACACTGGCACAGAGGGCTCAGTTCAACTCACTTCCGTGAAAAAGTTAATATACAGGCAGTCCTTCAACTCATGAGGGTTGCTCAGTCCAGGGTCAAGGAGCCAGACAGTTGAGTTGTCCTCAGAGCAAAACAGGAAGTCGAGAAAGAGGCAGCAAACAGCCGGACAGGTCACCAACTATTAGCCAGGTAACAGGATCCAATAGTCCCAAGCTCAAGCAACGTATAGACCAGCAGCATGGCGAAGCAGGTCTCAAAGGAACCTCAAGCTCTGGTGACACAATCCATGGGTTGGCTGTCCCACAGGTAGTGTAACTCGTGAGTTGAGGCAAAGAACTAGCTAGCTAAGGCAACCTCACTCTGGTCAGATCCCAGAGAGCAAGAAAGAGAGAGAGGTGGGGCTCACGGAGCCATTTATCTCTTTGCCCTCCAATCAAACTGCAACCTTACTAATCCCAGATGTTCTTATTGGCCAGGCTGGCACAATAAACCTACCTCTCACAAATATTAAATTAAGCCCTTCAGGCAGAAAGAAAATACTAATAGATATAATGAAGCAAGGTCGACATAAAGGACTAAAGAGCCTCAAAACTGACAAATAGATAGATAAATATAAAAGACCTTTTGTTTTTCTAATTTTTCAAATCACTTTAAGAGACAAGTGACTGTTAAAAGCAAAAACTTTAGCAATGAATTGTCTGGATCATATCAGAGATAAAAATAATGTGTGACAACAAGAGCGCAAAGGTCGAGTTCTTCTATTATGTAAATGATATAAAACCACTAAAGAGTTACGTGTAATAGGAGACAATACGCACTCCCAAAAGAATCAGTAGAATAAAACAGTATATATGTTTAGCTAAGAAACCAATATTTAAAATAAATTGGAATGTGGAATAATTAAAAAATTAATCTAAAAAATCAGGAAGAGAATAAAAAAGAAACAGGGGAAAAAGAAACAAAGAAGAAATAGGACATGAGATATTTTTAAGGAAAATTTAAATCATGTAAATGTTTAGGTAAATTCAAGTTGCCTAACCATTCCAAATAAATGGCAGATTATTCACTTTGAATTGAAAATCAAGACTCAACTACATGCTGCCTCAACCCAACTTACTTAAATTATAGAAAGACACAGATAACTTGACAATCAAGGATGGAAAAAATCAGATGGTGAAGAAATCAGATGGTGCCCAGCTATCAGAAAGAATAATGTCTGGGGTCTTAAAGGTCTGTCTTAAAACAAGTAGCCATCTAAGTGAGGTGACAGCTAAATCCACATAATTTGCACACTCGTCGGTGCTAGCCAAAGACTAAAAACAATCAAATCCAAATCCAGAGGAGATAAAATTAGAACTTAAACTTCGAACACTTAGCTTACAGAAAGCTATGGATGATCGTGGAAGCCCAAAATCCATTTGCAGTCTCCATGTGGGTTAAGCTTCTGGTGAATTCCCTCTGACCATAGTGTCTTTGTTTTGTATATTTGTGTATGAAAAATATGTATTTACCAAAATAGGTAAAACTATAGAGAGAGTAGCTGAATTAATAGCTTCCTAGGGACGTAGCCAGGGAGGCTGAGGGAAAATGGGGAGCTAACAAACATGAGTATAAGGAAGAAGAAAATATGCCAGAATTGATTGTGGCCATTATTGCACAATTCTTTTTAAGGTGATTGAATTACTGAATTTTATGACATGTAAAAGATACACAATAGAAGCACTAATCAAAAGAAAACTCTAGTGAGCATATTATACCAGATAAAGAATATCTCAGAACAATAATATTCCAGATGAAAATAGTGTCAATTCATAGTAGTGGCAAGGTCAATTTAATAACATAGTATAACAATATTGAACATGCATGCACAGATTGCAGTGTATCCAAATGCAGAGTGAAGATAGAGACGACTGAATGAGGAACACCATTAGGGTTGCAGATTATAACCAAACACGCTGAGTAATGCAAAGAGGAGGTGAGTCACAGCAACAAAGTACGATTTGCACCATGCTGCCAAACACCTGATTTGACATTTCTTGAACAGCGTACTCAATATTCACTGTATACGTATTCTTTTCAAGTGAACAGTGAATATTTACAAATATAGAATATGTTCTGGAACATATAACAGCTCCCAATAAATTTCATAGGGTTGAAATCCTGGCCACATGATTTTTGTTACTGAAAAATCAGTAAGAAAAGGTAGCCACAATGCCTTAATTATTTGGAACTTAAACAAAGCATCCAAATAATCCAAAGGACAAAGAAGAAACCACCAGGATACTAGAAATGTATGTGAATGGAGTGAACAATGGAAGCACGAGACGGGCATACGTCATGAATGCTGCAGTTTCCATCCAGACCACTGTACTACAGTGACTATCACAATAAAATAAGTTGTTTCCCAATGCATACACAAGACACTATACTATATTAAGGGTGCAATAACATCATGAAAATGTTTGGAATATTGGGAGAATTACCAAAATGTAACAGAGGGACAAAGAGAACATATGCTATTGAAGAAATAGCGCAGATAAACTGGCTTGCCACAGGATTATCGCAAACCTTCAATGTGGAAAAACAGTCTCTGTGGAGTGCGGGAAGGCAGAGTGCAATCAAATGAGGTGTACCTGTCTATCAAAGGGGGTGGCATGTAGTGCACACAAATCAACTTATATAAGAACATGCTAAAAGAGGATAAAGGTCTAAAACCAATTATGTAAGCCTCTATTTCAAGATAGTAGAACTAGAAAAATAAAAGCGAGAATAACCAAAATCAATGAAAATTAGAATGGGAAAAACAAAGACAAATAAATATAACAAAATTGGTTAAATAATCAAAAATTCATGCAATTGACAAATGCCAGCTCCACTGAAAAAGTAAAATGTAGTGAAGAAACAAATTACCAATATCAATAATGAGAGAGAAGGCATTATTGCAGATAGAAGAGATATTTACAAGATACTAGAACATTGTAAACAAGTTCATGCTGACCCAGCCAGCAAATGAAGTGCACTGATCCCTTCAAGGCACAATCTTTAGAAAGAGAGGAAAGAACTAGGAGGGAAAGGGCACTTATAGAGGTCTAAATATGGACATGTACATATATGTAAATACATTTATATATAATGATAGGGAAATAGAACTATGTACATATTTTATATGTAAATTACTCAAATACTCTCTCAACACAAGAACACTTTGTTCTAATAACCTGGTATTCTGTGATCCTTAGCTTCCCGACACAATGGTGCATAAGCAAATGTGGTGAAGAAAGCTTATGGTGCCCAGCTACCAAAAGATACAGCATCCGGGGCCTAAACAAGCAGCCATCTAGGTGAGAAGCAACAAAGCCCACATGGTAGAAGCACACCGATCTGTGTGATCATGAGGTGTCAGTGGGATCAGGTATCAGGGATCAAAGACCCAGAACAGAAAATCTTATCAATGTGAATGAGGGGGCGTGCAGAGTGGGGACCCAAAGCTCATCTGTAGACAATTGGACATCCTTTTACAGAAGGGTCACAAGGAAGAGAAGAGTCAGTCAGGGTGCAGTATAATACCGATGAAACACACAACCTTCCTCTAGATTATTAATGCCTCCTCCCCCCACTATCATGGTCCCAATTCTACCTTACAGATCTGGCTAGACCAGAGCATGTACACTGGTACAGATAGAGCTCAAACCACAGAGAATCTAGGACAGATAAACCCCTCAGGATCAACAATGAGAGTAGTGATACCAGGAGGATAGGGGAAGGTAGGGGGATAAAGGAGGAACCCATCATAATGATCTATATTTAACCCTTTCCCAGGGGAATGGACAACAGAAAAGTGGGTGATCAATGGTCAGTGTAAGACAGGAAAATAATAATAATTTATATATTATCAAGGATTCATGAGGGAAGGAGGGAGGTGGAAAATGAGCTGATACCAAGGGCTCATATAGAAAGAAAATGTTTTGAAAATAATGATGGCAACATATGTACAAATGTGCTTGAGACAATGGATGGATTGTGATAAGAGCTGTAAGAGCCCCCAATAAAATGATTTAAAAGAAAATACGATGCAATCTTTAAAAAGCCCGCACCATAAGTACAACTCTTCTTGAGATGATCATATTATTGAATTGTATGACATGTGATGAAGTGCCAATAAAATTGTTTTTTTTAAAAAAAAAAGCCCACACCAAAGAATGTGAATCTGTCGCTAAAACATTACCAGAGAGAGGGCTCCAAGGCCAAAGGAATTTGGCAAATTCCACCAAATATTTAATGAAGAAATAATATCAGCTCTACTCCTTCAGAGAAGACAAGAGGGAGAAACACTTCCTAATTGCTTTTCTATGAGACAAACTCTACACCAAAATCCAACAAAGATATTACTAGAAAACTACAGGTGTGTAGTTTTTACATGTAAAATTCCATAACAAAATGTTAAGGAATTTAATTTAGTAATATATAAAAGATAATAAATTATAACCACGTGCAGTTTGTTTCAGAAATTCAAGATTAACTGAATATTTATTACAATTCATCATCTCAAGAGACCAAAGAAACACTGTATGATTCTCACAAGAAGTACAGATAAACATTTGACACAATTAATATCCATCCCTGATACAGTTTTTTTTTTCAGCAAATAGGAATTAAAGAGAACTTTCTCAACCACATCAAAGGCATCTATAGAAATATTTTATATATTTGAAACTGCATGCTGTGCCTCTCATACTGGAGATGACAGGAATGGCCAAACCTCACTCTTTCTATTCAACATCATCTGGAGGTTCTATGTAGACAATACAACCGGGCAAAGGAAGACAAGAAAGAGAGAAAAGGAGGAATGTAGGGAGAAGTAGAAAAGAAAAGGAACAATCATTGGAGAGGAAGCAATAAAGCTGTTCACAGAAGGTTATCTATTCAGGGGAAAAAAAGAAATTTATACACATACACAAAATTAAGTAGAGCTAAATAAGCAAGTTTAGCAAGGTCACAGGCTTTAAGAAAAAATATCTAAAATTAACGATAACTCTATATACCTATAATGAACAATGTAAATCAAAAACTAAACGTTCCATTTTCTATACCATTGCCAGTAAGCCTGAAATATTAAGTATAAATTTAACACATTTTATATGCTGGAACCTATAAAATACTGGTAAAAAATCAAAGAACTAAATGGGAAGATATACCACATTCATGAATTAGCGACTCTGCATTTTTGATACATTAATTCTTCCACATTGATTCAACACAACTCCAATTAAATGCTCAGCATGATTTTTGCAGAAATTCCAGTTGATTCTAAAATTCAGAGGCAAAAGCAAAGGAAATAATATAACCGAGACAAGATGGAAATGGCAGAATAGAGAATTCCCAGTGCCTGAGTTCAAGATTTGCTATGTTGTTGATTACCACCAAGACAGCGCCACTGATGGTGACCCCGAGTATCACAGGAATAAATGCTGCTCAGTCCTCTGCCATCCTAATGACTATTGGTGTGTTTGAATTCAATGCATCTATCCATCTCATCCAGGGTTTTCCTGGTCATCGCTGGCCCTTCACTTGACCAAACGTAATGTCCTTTCCCAGTTAGCAGTCACTTGTAATGGCATCCCAAGGAAGTGAGCTGAAGTCCCAGACTTCATGATCCATGGGATTATCATTGGTCACTTTTCAGAGGTGGATCACCAGGATTTTCCTCCTCATCAGAAAGCTGTGCTGAAACCTGTCCGCAATGGTTGACTCGGCTGGTGTTTGAAGCAAGGCCATGCAAACCCCCACAGAATCACAAACTGACTCAAACTACAGTCGTCAAGAAGTGTAGTATGGAAGCAACAGACAAATCGATCAATGAGATGGGAGTTCAGCAATAGACCTCGTGTAGATGGTCGATTTATTTTCCAAAAAAAATAGTGTCAAGGAAATCCAACCGAAGACAGGAGAATCTTTACAACAGACGAGGCTGGAACAACTGAAAATATATGCCATTTGCTTTGTATATAATGTGAGCTAATGTGCATATGCCATCGTTTTATTAAAAGCCTGCTCTTGAATGGACTCCTACTTGCTCCATAGGGATTCCAAAGCTGTAAATCTCGACTGAAGCAAACTACTTATCTTTCTCCCTCAGAGCAGGCGATGGGTTCAAACCACTGGCCTTTCAGTTAGCAGGTCCGTGCTTAATTCATTGTGCCACCAGGGTTTCTTCTTATACAAGAGGACTTCCAAAATGGTGAAAAATGGAATTAAAAGATAATGGAATATTCTCATGAACTTATTTAGAACATGAAGTAACAAAGTAAACTTTATTTGGGGCATATGGCAAAACAGTTGAATATCAAAGATATATGACAAATGCACACAGGAAAAGATGTTCTCTATAATCTGTCTTAGGAAAATGAATATTAAAATCACATTGAGATGTCACTCCATACCTATTAAAGTGACTAAAATGATCATTATAATAATAAATTCTGAAAATATCATGTACTGACAAGGATATGGAGCAATGGAAATTCTCATAGACTAATCATAGGAATGCAAAATTGCACCATCATTTTCAAAAATAGTACTGCAACCCAATGTAAAGAAAATCAAAATCGTCTCAGTAGACCAACAGGCAACAATGTCTAGGACTTCATCTTGCTGGGATCCACCATCAATGCTCATGCAGGCAGCAAGCAAAAAAGTCAAATGATGCTGTGGTAGTTATATAATGATTTGTCAATTTAGGATTAAGAATATAGGGGTGGACCACAGGTCTGTCTAAATAAGATAGGCTGGATGAACAATCTAGAGGAGAAAACAATGGGACCAACAGTTCCAGGGGGACATGGGAGAGTGGGGAGGTGGGGGGAAAGGTAGTGGCGCTAACAAACCCATGGACAAGGGAACAACAAGTGATCTAAAACGGTGGTGAGGAGTATGTAGGAGGCCTGGTAGGGCATGATCAAGGGTAATGTAATCAAGAGGAATTACTGAAACCCAAATGAAGACTCAACATGATAGTGGGACAAGAGGAAAGTCAAAGGAAATAGAGGAAAGAGCTAGAAGGCAAAGGACATTCCAAATCAAGGCATGTATGTATGAAAATATACTTATATATGAGGATGGGGAAATATATCTATGTGCATATATTTATAGATTTAGTATTAAGGCAGCAGAAGGACATTGGACCTCCACTCAAGTATTCCCTCAATGCAAGAATACTTTCTTCTATTAAGCTGGCATTCTATGATGCTCACCTTCCTGACACAATCGCTGAAGGCAAAGAGAGTGAATAAGAAAATGTGGTGAAGAAAGCTGATGGTGCCCGGCTATCAAAAGATATAGCATCTGGGATCTTAAAGGCTTGAAGGTAAACAAGTTCAGAAGGTAAATCTACCTCAGAAGCAACAAAGCCCACATGGAAGAAGCACAACAGCCTGTGCAATCATAATGTGTCGAAGGGATGAGATATCAGGTATCATCAGAACAAAAAAATCATATCATTGTGAATCAGGGGGATAGTACAGAGTAGAGACCAAAAGTCTATTTGTAGGCCACTGGACATCCCTTTACAGAAAGGTTGGCTGGAGAAGAAGAGCGAGTCAGGGTGCAACGTAGCAACGATGAAACATAAAACTTTCCTCTAGTTCCTAAATGCTTCCCTCCCCCACCCCCTGCACCACCACACTATCATGATCCCAATTCTACCTTACAAATATAGGTAGTCCAGAGGATGTACAGATAGGAACTGAAAACACAGGGAATCCAGGATGGATGATCCCCTCAGGACCAGTGGTGTGAGTGGCAATACTTGGAGGGTAGAGGAAGGGTGGGTTGGAAAGGTGGAACCGATTACAAGGATCTACATATAACCTCCTCCCTGGGGGACGGACAACAGAAAAGTGGGCAAAGGGAGACGTCAGACAGGGCAAGATATGACAAAATAATAATTTATAACTTATCAAGGGTTCATGAGGCAGGGGGAAGGAGGAGAAAAAAATGAGAAGCTGATGGCAGGGGCTTAGGTGGAGAGCAAATTTTTTGAGAATAATGAGGGCAATGAATGTACAAATGTGCTTTACACAATTGATGTATATATGGGTTGTGATAAGAGTCGTATGAGCCCCTAATAAAATAATAAAAAATTATTTGGGGGGGTAGTCTAGCCTGTCAATCAGATAATAGCCAATGAGGCTTCTCTGTGGGCGTGGGCTTCTCCTGAGAGTTCTGGGAAATCCTGTATTTCCTCCTTGGAGACAGGAGAGACTCTCTCTCACTACTTCACTCCCTGGGAGACATTGCAGCGGACAAGACACAAGGAGCTACCCTAGTGCCCTGAGCTGGACAAGTCACATGGATGCAACCAGAGCTCTGAAGCCAGAGAAGCTACAGAGAGACCCCTGCCAGTGCTGAGATGCTTACAATGCCACTGGACCCAAAGACTTTCTACCCACTGGCTTGTGATCGTCCTGCATTTGACTTCATCGCATGTGTTTCCTAAGTCTGAAGAGGACGTTATAAATTAGTATTGGACATATGGGCTAATATCAGACTTATGGCCTTGGACTGGACTGGGTTGGCATGCTTTCTTAATGTACAATTGCTCTTGTATATAAACCTCTTCCTTATACACATACATGTGTCTATGGATTTGTTTCTCTGGTCTACCCAGACTAACACAGATGTAT
This sequence comes from Tenrec ecaudatus, assembly GCF_050624435.1. Classification (NCBI taxonomy): domain Eukaryota; kingdom Metazoa; phylum Chordata; class Mammalia; order Afrosoricida; family Tenrecidae; genus Tenrec; species Tenrec ecaudatus. Next base: position 58,246,887 of record NC_134530.1, read on the forward strand.
TGCAATTGACATATCAGCTGCACAAGACCTTTTAAAGTGATAAAGTGTTACTTTGAGGACTAAGGTGTGCCTGACCCATGCCATAATATTTTCACTTGCCTCCTATGCATGTGAAAATTGAACAATAAATTAAAAAGGCCTGAGAAGAATTGATACATTTGATATATGGTGTCAGTGAAGAATATTGAAAGCAGCATAAAATGCCAGAAGAGCAAACAAATCTGTATCGGAAGAAGTACAGAGAGACAGACAGAATGCTCCTTAGAAACAAGGATGGCGAGACTTCATCTTACATACTTTGGATATGCCTTCAGGAGAGACCAGTCCCTAGAAAAGGGCATCATGCTGGGTGAAGCAGAGGGTCAGTGAAATAGTGGAAGATCCTCAATAAGATGAATTGCTACAGTGTCTGCAACAATGGGCCCTCAGGCATGATGACAATTATGAGGATGACCCAGGACGTGGCATTGTTTTGTTCTGTTGTACATAAGGTTACTATGAGTGAGACATGACTCAATGACATTGAACTAATGGTAGAATCGCATAAAGTTGAACATACATGTAATAGATGATTAAACAGTTCCACTCCTACATATGTGCCCAAGAGAAACAGAAACATTTATCAACTGAAAAACGTGTGCGCAAATGTTTATCCAAGTTTTATTCATCCACTAGTGAATGGAAACCCAATTTATAGTACATCCATAATCAGAATATCTCTAAACAATAAAAGGAAACATGCAACTGTATTGCTGAATCCTAAAAGCATTCTTCTAAGTCAAAGTAGCCAGACAAAAGAGACTGCACCATGTATTTTTCCATTTTTATGAAATTCTAAAAGAGGCAAAATTATAGTTATAGAAAATAGGCTGGTGACTACTCGGCTCTGGAACAGGGGTAGAAAGCGAACTGAAAGAATGGAAATGTTCTCTATGTTGACTGTAGTGTGGTGGTTACATACAGATATACACTCGTCAGATGTCATAGGACTACATTTAAAACAGGTTGATTTTATTGGATATAAATTATAAAGAAAGTTCTTAAAATATATTTCTCTTAAAAGTATATTTCTCCTGCTGTTCTTTCTCCTACCAGAGAGAAAGCAGGTACTAGCGTAATTGTCTTGGTCCAAAAGATAAACCAGTTGACCAGTTGCTTTTGAGTTAACCCACCACATGGTGACCTCCCCGCATGTGTGTCGGGGAAGAACTGAGCTCCATCGAGATTTAAAGACTGTGGTCTTTTGGAAGAAGGATCACCAGGTCTTTCTTCTGAGGCACTTATGTGGGGGGGTTTGAACCACCAACCTTCCAACTGATAGTCAAACCCTTAATCATTTGAGCCACCTGGGACTTCTAGGCATGGAAGTCATGAATTGAGAATGGCTCTGCCAAGAAGCCTCAGAGACACTGTTAGGTAAGCATTGGACTGCTAACCACAAGTTTGGCAGTTCAAATCCACTAGTCCCTACACAGGAGAAAGACGAAGCTATACCCTACTACAACGATTTATAGCCTCGGAGACCCTGTACAGGGTCACTACAAGTTAGCATTGACTCAATGGCAGTGGGTTTTGTTCTGCCAACCCTGAAACTTTTACCTCTGGCCAGTTACCTTAGGAAGAAATGTATTTTGCTTAGCCATCTGTATTTCAGTCTCTTCATCACAGAAGCCTGGTCTTAACATGAATGACTATGCCACCTACAGGCATAACTGGCTTCAGTGTTTCGAACACCAGGACTTGCGTTGTCTCAGCCTAAAGTTGCCTTTCACCATACATTCTAAGGCTATATTCTAAGGCTGTTGCATTCATTGACATCAGGTTGAGTCCAGTTCATCATAGTGACCCTATAAGGCAGGGTAAAACTGCCCCCTGGGGGCTTCCAAGAGTGTAACTATTGGTGGGAGCAGAAAGTCTCTTTCTCCCATGGAGTGGCTGGCGATTTCGAATTGACCTTGTGGTTAGCAGTCCAACAAATAACCCACCAGAGAACCAAACTGCTCATAATAGCCTCAGCCTTCCTTCTCTCAAAATGCATGTCCAATAAAAAAGAGAGTAAGTCCCTTCCAACGGCTCCAGCCAAAGTCTGGTTACATCTCATTGGCTCCAACTGGGCCAAATGCCCATCCTTGAGCCAGTCACTATGACCAAGGAGACACATGTTCTGATTAGCCATGCCCAAGTCAAACACTCTCCTCCCGTGACTTGGGGTGAAGCACCAGAGAGAGTGCCCTGTGGGCAGGGAGGAGTGACCCCCGCCAGGAAGTTTCAAGTCTAGGTTACCAGTGGTTGGGATGGTGGATGCTCAAGAGCCAAAGTAACAGATGGCCACATCAGAGAGTCACTAAATGAACAAATGACTTGCCACTGTCGCCAGCAAGAAAGTGACAGGTGTGTAAGGTTTGCCTTAGATGGCTGGTCAGAAACAGTTTAGTTTGCTCCCCTCACGGCACTTGGTACAGAGAACTCTACTTGACTTCCTGCCTTGATTTCTGGCCCTGAATGGGGGTCAAATGCACCACAACTAAGGAGGGTTCACCAAGGAAACTCAATTCAGGAAAGAAAAGCCCAGAGCTGGCGTGTGGCTGTGTCTGAATGGGGAGGACACGGTGACATGACATTTATCCGTGACATTTTTAAAATGGCCTAAGACTGGGACTCTTACTCAGATATCAAGGTTGAACACAGAGGCGGCGTCTTGTTCTCCCAAAATTCGGATGTAGCTTCAGCATTTTATGCCTAGGTGACCTTAGAAAAGTCACTTAAGCTCTCTGACACTGGTTTGTTCACCTATAAAACGCCAACCCTGCTACCTCCCATGACGGTTCTGAGAATAAACTTTGATGGTGTGTCCGCAAGCACTCTATAAATGACAAGCACAGCTGTGGGGACGATCAGCACCTCGCACTTCTCCCTTTCCCTGACCCCCTTCTGCACCATGCATGCTCTCACGCAGCCTGAGCTGACTCCAACATGCGCTCTGCTTTGGTTTCCAGCCTCCCCACCATATCCACAGGAGGGAGAAGCTCGGCCCTCTTTGAAAACCCTGGACAGGTTTGCCAAGTTCAGCTCAAGACAGCAGGGATGAGGGAACTGGAGCTCACCAGGGCTCCACCTCTGTTGGGCAAATGCAGTGTCTAGTTAAATCTGTGCCTCTGCTTGCTGGGAGGGACCTGCTGAGATGGAGGAGCTGGCGTGGGTCTGGTGTACTTCCAGGACCTGGGTAGAGCGCCACTGAGAGCCCCAGGACCAAGGGGAGGGTCTAAATGCAGCTGTACAACCATGGGGCTGGATATAAGGAACGGGTGGCCCATCTGTCAGGATTGTTTAGCGATCAGTCTGGTAGTTTGGGCATCCTCTGAATTGTGCCTGGGAGGCTCTGTCATAAAACACCAGGCTGTGCAGGCAGGAGTGGGAGAGGCAACCCCGAGTCCACTCAGCCAGAACACCCACAGGGATGTGGAAGCCCGCACGCTCACTCATGCCATTTGCGCACATCGGCACACACATCTAAGCTTCCACCGGGACACCACAATCCTATTAGCCCTGTCACCCCTCACATGGATGCTGCATGTAACTTCACCGCACTGTTCACACACAGCACTCACAAGTGCATCTGCACTCATGAAAACATGCATCGACATACTTACATACATCCACTCAGACACACACACACACGCACACACACCACAGAGCAGTCATCCACAGGTTCACAGTAGCCTCCGACTTTACACAGCTCACCACGCACAAGTGGTCATGAAATTTCATGTGGGCACACACTCAGACATACCCCAGCCAAGAACGCACAGGGCATGCCTACACACACACACACACACACACACACACAGAGAGAGAGAGAGAGAGAGAGTTCTACATTTGAAAGCTAGCCTTTTTCTGTGCATATCCCAGCCTTCGTTTCTTTGCTGACTTATGTTCTACTCAAAATTTTGGTTCATAATGGGTCCCCACAGAGCATGCTATGAGAGGGTTCCCAGCCATATGCTTGCTACAAAAATTCTACCTATGTGTCAGATTCTGGCATGAATGGAGCACAGCCCACACACCTGGACACGCTGCAGCACAAGCCAAAATGCAAGTCTCACCATGGGGAGGGTGAGGACATCAGAGAGAGCCCTGGCCCCTGGCCAGGCCGGCTATTCTGGTTGGGCAGGGCTTCCAGGTCACTCTCGAGGCTGGCCTCTGTGCTCTCCCTCAACCCAGAGAGAGAGCAGAGAGGAGGTTCCTTCTATCGCATGCAAGAAGGGTGCAGCGGGGACCTTGGGGAGCCTGGTGCAGGCTCTGGATAAGACCTTCAAGTCAAGTTTCCTACAGGTTGGACAGGAGAAAAAGATAAGCCAGGAGTGCCGGGCTGCTTCAAGGAATTCATGCCTTTGGCTTGGACGAAATGATCAATAGAAGATCCACGAGGAAGGGTCCAAATTCTACAGAGACTGGAAAAGGAGCAGGTAGGTGAAGTGCTCAGAGTGAAGTCAACCCTGAGAGATGAGCTCAAGGCCAGACGTCCAATCCAGCAGACAGAGCCACTTGCTAGCTAGCTATATGTCCTTGAGCAAGCGACTTGACCTCTCCCTGCCTAGTTTCCTCATCTGTAAAAATAGTCCCGTCATACTCACCTGACTGATTTGTATTGAGGGTTAACTGGGCTCATTACATAGTAAATAACTCAGTTGACCCTCTCTATAGGTTTCTGAGCTGCTGATGCAGTAGGTTGGGGAGGAGGAGGGGAGCCTTGAGAACGAGCCTTTGGAGCAACCTTCTGAGCCGGTGGCCATTGGGAACCACTGCACCACAGCACGCTGCCAACTGGGGGCGCTGAGGGCCCTGCTTTTGCAAGGGTTCTGGCAAAGGCTGAAGGCTACTGGCTGCGGAAGTGGCAGGAGGGCAGGTTATGGTGCCTCCAGAGCACCTCGGGGCTCGCAGAAAAAAAGGGTGCCAGGATCCTGTAGGAGCAGATGGGTCTAGTTCAGCCGGGAACAGAACGTCCATGAGGTTCCAGGCCGCTTCATCTGGTGCTATGGAAAGAGCCTTAGCTCTGGGGTTGAGCCCCCCACTCACTGGCAGCATGGCCAAGAGCAGATCATCCAACCACTTTGAATCGCATTGTCCTCCTCTGCCATGGGGAGCGTAATGCCTCCCTCCCAGGCCTGTACTACGGATTAGAAAAAGAAAAAAATGGGAACCGATTACAAGGATCTACATATAACTCCCTCCCTGGGGAACGGACAATAGAAAAGTGGGTGAAGGGAGACAGCGTAAGACATGACAAAATAATAATAATTTATAAATTATCACGGTTCATAGGGATGGGGAGGGAGGGGGAAAATGAGGAGCTAATACCAGGGGCTCAAGTAGAAAGAAAATGTTTTGAAAATGATGATGGCAACAAATGTACTTGACACCGTGGGTAGATGTATGGATTGTGATAAGAGTTGTGCGAGCCCCCAGTAGAATGATTTTTTTAACTAAGTACAAAAATAGAAAAATAAGAATACTGTAACATGACTAACACAATAGCCAGCACATGGTAGCAGCCCCAAAGAGGTGAAGTTCCCACTCCCCTTCACAAAAGAAATAGAGGGTCCAGTCGTCTTTGGAGACTCCACATCACAGTCTGGCCCAGAGCCTCGCACCTGGTAGGGCAGGGCACATGGGGACACAGGCAGGAGGAAGGCGCTACTGAGGATGAGAGGAGGGAGGCAGAGAAAAAAGCCTGAGAACCAGGAAGTAGAGAGCCTTTCCCCTTGGAGGGGCAGAATCTCCTTCCAGGTGGAGCCAGCAAAGTCCATTCCAGAGCCCCCCAAGTGCTCCCCTTTGAGGTCCCCCCTTCCCCTCCTGGGCATTGCTGGTTCCTCTTCAGCCTTAGCGTGCAGAAAAGATGAACGTCGCGGAACTGCCATTTAGGGCGGGTCAGCGACGTGCTCAATAGTCTCCGCGTGACACAAATAGCTCGGCATTCCACGGGCTAACGGAAAGATGAGTGGTTCGAATCCACCCAGCTACACCTCAGCAGCAAGACCTGGAAATAGCACCTTCCCCTCGGTCCTACCTGAGACCCGTAGCCCTGGGTCAGAATCAACCCAAGTTAGGTTTTGTTTTACTACGCCCCAGGTCCTGTGGTAGATCCCGGCCATTTGCCACCTCATTCAAACCGCTCAACCAATTGTGAGGCCGTCGGTCCTTCACCCCTTTACCAGACTGAAGCTCCCCTCCCTCTACACCCCCGGTTGTAATAGCTTCTGCTCTCGTTGGCTTTAGCCTGCCAGTTGCAGCCCCCCAGGGAGAAGTACACCCCCCCCAGTTTCCTTTCTCTGCACTGCACTTTTGGTTGGGGGTCACTCCAGGGGCGGGGGAGGCGGGGGTTCCCAGGGAGGGGGACTATAGAGCCAGGACCGTAAGCCATTGCATTCCTCGTCTCCCTTCAAAGCGCTCCTCTCCCCTTCTGCCGCTTTGTTGTTATTATTTTCTAGGCTGCATTGCCCGCAACGGTTATCGCCTCCAACTCCAGCGGGCCCCATCAGCCGCCACCGACTTTTATTCCTGCAAATAAAGCTGTAAGCTTCACAATAAGGAAGCCGCGGGCTAGACAGAGCCCATAAACTCGCATTTTAAATTCCGAGCCCCAATCCCAGGAAGTCTAAGGCCGCCCCCCACCCCGCATCACCTCCGCACCCATCAGCACTTCCGCTGCGAATCTCCCCCAGAGCTGGTCCTCCTCCTCCTGAGCTCAGAAGGGGCCCCCACCTCCCCTGGGTGAGGGGGCAAGGATGCCCACTTGGGAAGAAGAGGGATGGGCTTGAAGCAGTTTGGCAACCTCCGCAACCAACCGGTGCGCACAACACTTCAGCAAACCTCTTTCTGGGGAGGTGGGTGGGGCTGGGGGTCAAATAAACCCTTCCCTTCGTACACTCTGGATATTATGTCTTTGCGTGTTCTCTGCGTGTATAGACAGTAAGCTAATCCCCGACTGAGGGGCCTCCAGGGCGTGGCTGCTCCTGTCTTGCAGCAGGCTGAGCTCCTCTGCAGCCAAAGGCAGAGGGAGCAGCTGTCCGGCTGCCTTCCCCGCTGCGGCCGCAGGGCTGTGTCTGGCACAGAGCAGTTTTTGCTGTTGTGCGCTGCTGAGGACTTCTGATTCCCTCTGACCTCCAATTCAGGATGACCCCAGACAGCAGGAGAACAAACACCCTCTGCCTCTGGGCTGCCCCGGAGGGAGGGGGGCGAGGAGGGAGCTGCAGAACCGCAGGGTTGCTATTGGCTGATTTCTGAGAAGAGATTGCCAGGTCTTTTGATTCCACCTTCCTCCACAAGGCTGCTGAAGCCTCTTGTGCATCAAGCAACACGCAAGGCTTCCCCGATTGACGGGTGGGTGGCGATGGCTCGTGAGGCGCATGCATCAGACTTGAACGCAGGTCTCCCCTGTTGGGCGTAGGAATGAACCATCAATGCCGCTGCCTGGTGCTCCGCATGGGGTTGGCCTGCAAGCCATTGAACCTGCGGTGGAAGCAGGGCCATGGTGGCAGGAGCCAGCGTCAGAGGAGGGCTGAGAGGATGAGCGAGCACACGAGGCCTTGGACTCAACCATCCAGGAAATGGCCCAAGGATGCTGAGGCAGCCCTAGAAATATGCCCCATGGGGACACAGTTGGGGACTGGGAGTGTGTCGCTGAACACGATTCTTTAGCACCTGGTTGCTGGTGACCTCAGTGGGCCCAATTCTAGCTCTTGATCTCCTTACTCACCCCACCTGCACCCCACATTTCCTCCTTCTCTGCCATCCAGGTCCCCCATTTGGGTAAATCTACTATCACCCACCCAGTTACTCTAACAGAAAGTCCTTTTTCTCTCTCTTTCTCTTCCTTCCATCTAACTCTCGAGCACTCCTGTGGATCTCTACCACTGCCACCCTAGTCCAAGCCTCCAGCTCTTTCCACTTAAATTACTGCGAGAGTCTCCTGACTAGTAGGACTCTCGCCCTCCCCGTCCCCATGGCCTGCTCAACCTTTGATTCGTCTCAAGCCACCCACTCCTATTTACACTACTGCAACCCCTGCTTTGTAATAAGCCAAACATTGCTCCCCTCAGGGCCTTTGCACCTGCACTTTCACCCCGAGGACGTTTAGCTTCCACAGTCTTCGTCGTATGGTTCTCCTCATTATCGAGGTCTCAGCTGAAATCCGGTGGCTGCAGTGAGGCCTTCCCTGTGTACTGTTTCTAGATGAGCCGCCCCAATCTCCAGCCACGGCTCCTGCCCAGTATTTCATTCTATTCGCACCATAGCACTTCTCTCACCCCTGAAAGTATCTTCGTTGGGTAAGGTCTGTGGCCCTCACTAGAAACGGGAGCACTGCCTGGCCTGTGCTCCAGCTCAAAAGCCAAACTCCTAGCCATGGAGTCCAGCGGGACTCACAGCGATCGGAAGGACCCCAGGGGTACCTGCCCCTGTGGGTTTCTGAGACGGAAGCTTGTTACAGGAATGGAAAGCCTCATCTTTCTCCCATGGTCTGGCTGGTGGTTTCAAACTGCTAACTTTGCACTTAGCATCCCCATCGTGTAACCACAATGCCACAGAGCTAACCCCTGCTAGGACAGTTGAATACATAAAGAAGTCCGGTACCCTGCACGTTGGACAGAGGATGGATTGAATACAGATATCGCTCTTCAAGGCCACACAATGAGGCCCAGGTGTGCTCAGGGAAAAGGGGACTCACAGATTTTCCCTGATCAACATTCAAACAGCCAGACCTCTTAAGAAATTATGTCACTGAGTCAAAAGTGATTTAAAAATAGTGAAGACCTGCAGGTACGAGTGAGTCTAACCTCACAATCATGCGAAAGTCCCTCCAGAGAGTCCCGATCACCCTGACCAGCACCTGTGTGCACGTTTCCCAGGATGGGAGCTGGCAGCCGGGTGTCTGGACATAGTTCTAATTCTGATGCTAAAGCCTGGGCTAGCCCTGAGGACACAGAGATGAGATTGGACCCCCCGAGATTCTTTGGGCATTGCACGCACCCCACCACGGAAATTAAAAGCCAACTGCTCTCTAAAAGCAGCCCTTTCATGCCCTGATGTGATTTTTCTGTTCATTTGGGGGCGAGAACTCAGACACCATGGTGGACCCCTTTGGTTTGTCCGTCTGGAATACGTCCTTGTTATCAGAACTGCAGGACCATGTTCTGGGCTCATCGTTATCCCCCAGTCCCAACCATTTAGTTGGAGTGGGGCTGTACTCAAGGAAAAGTGGCATATTGGTTATGCCTTGGACTGCTAACCACAAGGTCAGCAGTTTGAAACCAGCAGCTGCTCGGAGTGGAGAAACACAAAGCATTCTACTTCTGTAAAGAGTTGTCTTAGAAACTCGCAGGCAGTTCTGCCCTGTGCTCTAGGGGCAGCTGTGAGTCAGCATGGCCTCCATGGCAGGGAGTGAGGTGGCTGCCTTATCACTTGATCTGCTTTTTGACCTATTTTAAAATAGTTCAAGGTTTTAATATTTTATGCTCTCTTTTTGATTGAGACTTTTTTCTATGTTTTATCTAATCATTATTTGTTGTTGTTGTTTTTGCTCTGTGTGTGTTTTTGTTTTACATGTTTGCTTGCTGGTTGTTTACATTTTATGTGATGTCCTCTATATGAAATCCAGGATAGGTAAATGTATAGAAACAACAGCTGAATTAGTTACCTGGGGACATAGCAGTGGGGGTTGGGTTGGGAGGTAAGTAGGGAGTTAACAATAGTGAATATAAGAAGAAACTGTTCTGAAATTGTGTGTGGGGAGGATTGTACAATGCAGCTTAGATTGAATGATTAAAAGTGTTTTGAAAAAGATGAGGTCAACATATGTACAGATGTTTTGACACAATGGATACATGTATGCATTGTGATAAGAGTTGTAAGGACCCCCCCAAAAATTAAATTAAAAAATGTGAAGCATATGCCAAAAAATCTATTTTCAAAAATAGCTAATAAAATCAAAACCTATATTGAAAAGTTAAAATAAATGTGGGGGGACGAAGGGGGAACTGACAGCAATGATCGGCACATAACCCCACCACCCTGAGGGAGGAACAAACAAAAGAAACGAGGGGGAAAGGGACACAAAGTTTGGTGTAAGATATGAAAATCATAATAATTTATAATTACCAAAGGTTCATGAGGGTGGAAGGGTGGGGGAAGGAGGGAAAAAAGAAGAGCTGATAGGGAGAGGTCCATGTCTGATCAGAGCACATGGGAGCAAATGAAGGCAAGGAAGAGAGAGTGGAGCACATCCTGGCCCTCCAGGCGTTGACAATGATATTCCCGCTCAGAGCAGCCAATCCACAGAGAAGAGCATATGGCGGCCCCAGTATGAGACACAACATCCCTCACTGGCCCATAGCCCCACAGGAGACAACACTGGAGAACAGTGTGGGAATTGTGACCGATCTGACCCCATCACATCGAGGCAAAACACAAAGAGTGTGGAACAGAACAGCAAGATGAACAGAGCAATGAAGTCCCCAGGGAATACCAAAAATAGATTTGGGGGCCAGGGCTTGGAACTCCATCAGACTCAACCAGAAAACACTGCTAAAGCCAACAAACAGTAGTCCTTGAACTAACTACAAGCTTTTCTTTTTTGTTGTTGTTGTGTTGTGGGTTTTTTGTCTTGTTTTGTCATTGGCTTTTTGTTGCTATTTTCTTTTGTTGTTTGGTTTTGCTCTGTCTTGTTTGTGCATGTTATTATCTCCGCAGGTCTGTCTAAATAAAATAGGCTGGATGAACAATCTGGAGGAGAAAACAACCGAACCGACATTTCTAAGGGGACATGGGAGAGGGGAAGGTGGGGGGAAAGGTAGTGGTATTAACAAACTCAAGGACAAGGGAACAACAAGTGGTTCAAATCGGTGATGAGGAGGGTGTGGGAGGCCTGGTGGGGCATGATCAAGGGTAATGTAACCAAGAGGAATTGCTGAAACTCTGGTGGGGACTGAGCATGGTAGTGAGACAGGAGGAAAGTCAAAGAAATTAGAGGAAAGATCTGGGAGGCAAAGGGCATTTATAGAGACCTAGACAAATACATGTACATATGCAAATATATTTATATATGAGGATGGGGAAATATATCCATGTGCATATATTTATAGGTTTAGTATTAAGAACATTGGGCCTCCACTCAAGTACTCCCTCAATGCAAGAATACTTTCTTTTATTAAATTGGCATTCTATGATGCTCACTTTCCTGACACAATTGCTGAAGACAAGGTGGGTGCATAAGCAAATATGGTGAAGAAAGCTGAAGGTGCCCGGCTATCAAAAGATATGCTGTCTAGGGTCTTAAAGACTTGAAGGTAAACAAGCGGCCATCTAGCTCAGAAGCAACAAAGCCCACATGGAATAAGCACACCAACCTGTGTAATCATGAGATGCCGAAGGGATCAGTTATCAGGCATCAGAGAACAAAAAAGCAAATCATTGTAAATGAGGGATCGAGCAGATTGGGGACCCAAGATCCATCTGTAGGCAACTGGACATCCTCTTGCAAAAGGGTTGTGGGGAGTTGACAAGCCAGTCAGGGTGCAGTATAGCAACGATGAAACATACAACTTTCTCTAGTTCCTAAATGCTTCCCCACTGCCATCCCCACTATCATGATCCCAATTCTACCTTGTAAGTCTGGCTAGACCAGAGGATGTACACTGGTACAGATAGGAACTGGAAACACAGGGAATCCAGAACAGATGATCCCTTCAGGACCAGTGGTGAGAGTGGCGATATCAAGAGGGTTGAGGGAGTGTGGGATAGAAAGGGGGAACCGATTACAGGGATCTACATATAACCTCCCTGGGGGACGGACAACAGAAAAATGGGTGAAGGAAGAGGTCGGACAGTGTAAGATATGACAAAATAATAATAATTTACAAATTATCAAGGGTTTAGGGGGAAGGGGAAGTAGGGAAGGGAGGGAAAAAATGAGCAGCTGATGCCAGGGGCTTAGTTGGAGAACAAATGTTTTGAGAATGATAGGGCAATGAATGTACAAATGTTCTTTATACAATTGATGTATGTATAGATTATGATAAGAGTTGTATGAGCCCCCTATAATAAAAAATATTTAAAAAGAGAGAGGAGCTGATACCAAGGGCTCAAATAGAAAGTAAATGTTTAGAAAATGATGATGGCATCCTATGTCCACATATGCTTAGACAATGGATATATGGATTGTTATAAGAGCTGTAAGAGCCCCCAATAAAATAATCTTTAAAATGAATAAATAAAATAAAGTAACAGCTTTAATTATATATATACCTCTTACAACCTTGGAAGCCTTGTGGGACAGTTCTACTCTGTCCTGTACGGTCACTGCATTGAAATCAACTCAAGAGCAATGGGCTTGGTTTTGTTTGTTGTTTCCTTCTCCCTCCCACCTCTTGCCCTTGGAACGCATCAGTAAAGACGTAGTCATGTCTGTTCATTTATCTGTTCTGGGACATTCATAAAATAGATGATACAGTATTAAAAAACAATTAGCCTCAGAAACGTGCAGGGGCTGTTCCACCCTATCCTATAGGGTTGCTGTGAGTCAGAATCAACTCACGGCAGTGTGTCTGCTTTCCTTGTGGTTTCCTCCAGGCTAGACCCTTTGGTGACGGTGTTTACGTGTTTGGCTGATAACTGAAAACTCATCCAGAGGAACCCACCAGCGGTTCCATGGGTGAAAGATGTCTGTCTCTGTAACCTCTGCAGCCTTAAAGACCCCATGGGGCATTCCAGTCTATGGACGGGGCTCCTGTGAGTCAGAACTTACCCCACTGCAACAAGCTTGGGGTTTGGATGTGGTCTCTAGCAGGGGACAAATCCAAGAAAGACTGGTCAGAGCTCTTCCTTAGAGTTTCGGAAATTGGAACCAAGATGATATTGTTCCTCTCACATGGTTTCTCGGTGAATTCTCACACTCCATGCAAGATAGGTACATTGGATTTACTCCGCACAGCTGTCAGCCATGTACCAGTGGCGGGTTGTATGCTACTGTGATGCTGTGCAGATTTCAATAGAGCTTCCAGATTAATACAGACAAGGAAGAAATGTCTGGCCATCTGCTATTAAAGCACAGGGAAGACCCCACGGATCCCAGGGGTTTGATCCACAGCTGATCATGGAACAGGGGAAAATGTTGTTCCCTGGGAACCAGGCTGCCATGAGTCAAGGGCCTACCCCACGACAACTAATGAGAGAGATGAAAGCTGGTCTTCTGGCCACGGTACTCCCTCCCTGTGCAGACGGTCCATCTAGGAGAGCTCAATAGGCAACTGGAGAGACAGTGACTTGTCAGCATCCAAGTGTCTGACACTCAACTCTGCCCATGTCTGCCTGTGATTTGATGACTTGAGTCAACAGAGCCCCATTTGAATTAAAATAAAATTCAAGTTGGGTTTCTGTCATTTGCAGTCCGAAACATCTGGTTAATATCAGAAGCGTAGACACAATCACTCAAGGACCCAAGATCCTTTGATGCCAAACCCATTCACAAGCAGAGCTAGGGCAGCCTGGAGGGCCGCTTGGGCCCTGGCTGGCAACCACAGCTGGCTGTGCCTAGCGGGTGCCTTTGCTGTGCTAACAGAGTCGGCCTTCCTGCCATATAGAGAAAGTTATTTATTTGCTTCATAAGCCGACGGCCCGAGGCACATTGTGGCGGGGCTTGAGCTCGCCTTTCTTTCTTATTTCACATTATATTTCACCCTGGCAAGAGTGATTCTTCTTGGCCAGGAAATTGATTTTAAATCATACTTCTAGTTGCTGACAGCCCCACACAACCCTCCCTTCCTGGGGCCTTTGCCCTTTCTCCCCCTCTGAAAAGCTCTCCTCCTCCCCCCACCTTCAGGCCCCCTGGATGGACACACACACACACACACACACACACACACACGAGCTCATCCCCACACAGAATTTCATCTTTCTTCCATTCCATGTATTGATGCACTTTTATGGCCCACGCGTCTGTGGCACTGAAGGCCATGTGACTCGATCGGCTGGAGAGAGGATGTCTGCCGGAGTAGATGGGGCTTTAATTCTTGGTACCTGTCTAGAGGGAGCAAGCTGGCACTGGAGGCAGAAGGTTGACCAGATGTTCTGGGAGGAGTCAGGCTTTACGAGGTGGTAGAGACTCGGATTCGGAGACAAACAGCCTCCGCAAAGGCACTCCATGGAGCAGGGAAACCCAGAGGAGGGTTGGGAAGAAGAGGCGGTGGCAGCTGACGGAGCCCCTGCCACGGCTTTAATGGTCTCACTTTGATTTAGCCCGGCCCACGTTCCATCAACTCCAGCACCTGCTATGCAGGGAGATGCCCCAGAACTGCTGAGCGGGCTTTGGAGTCTGGAAAGTTTACATCCCTGGCCCAACTCTGCCACTGACTAGCTGAATGGACTTGTCTGATGGGGGCTGGGGATTTTGACACCGGAGCTGAGGCTTCAGTGATAAAAGGAGTCACTTGAAGAAAGAAGACAAGAAAGCTTGTTCAAGTGGCCCAGTGACAGCAAGAGAAAGTAAGCCTTCTTTAGGGACTCAAAGGGCGTTTGAATCCATCCAGAGATTACATTTTGCTCACCACAACCCAGGGAAGATACAGTTGGTGGGATACACAGGGGCCAGGTCATGCAAGACTGTTGGTTTCAGGCAATAGAATGGGAGTGTCATCTTCAGGATGATGGAGGGGGGCATGAGACGATTTAACTCTGGGAGGTGTACACTTCGAAGTGTGCTACTCTGGCTGCTCTGTAGAGGGGGGTAGATTAGGTAGTACAAGCGTTCAGACAGGGACTCATGCACAATTTTGGAAGTTGGAAGCTCTTGCACCAATTGGGGTTGGGATGGAGAGGCTGCCCTGAGACCGGAGACCTGTAGAAGGAGGAGGGATCCAATTGGGAGGTGTCAAAGAGATTGAATCAACAAGAAATGGAATCCCAGTGGGCCTAGGGAATGAGACCCAAGGAGGAATCAAGGTGACTCCCAAGCCTGGCCTACCTGAACTGATGGCTTAGAGGGTTGATGAACATCCCCAACCCTTGGTTTTCCCTTTTAGGTGTGAGTAAGCAGAGCTTTAGCACAGTCTGCTTCTGAGCCAGAACTCAAAACACCATCAGGCAACCCAAACCTGTGGCAGGAAGGAGCCCATCCTAGTTGACCTTGTCCATCCCTCTGCCTCTAGCCCTACCTGCGTGTGAACAGTCAGCTGCAGGCGCACTGCGGGACATTCATTCTACCCACTGGTCAGCTCTGCCCTCTGCCTTGAAGCTGCCCCCCTGTGGAGGTGGAGGTCTCCAGACCCTAGAGATTCTAGGTGTTTAGTTGTTAAGAGGTCTGGGCCTCGCCTTTCTTTTTTTCCCTCTCTTTAAAATTAGCCAGCTGGGTCAGTTCCTTCACCAGAGGCAGGGGTCTGGCAGAGAGCCACTGTGACCCCATCACAGCGGGAGCTCCACGGGCCCAGCCGGGACAGATGCAATTTATCTACAGCTGAGAGAAAGGGGGGGAAATACGCCGTTTCTTCCCTTCCTTGCTGTTTGGGGCCATTCATCACCTTCTTTATTTTTCCAGCAGTGTGGAACGCTCCAGCTCCCTCCACCGCCCCCAGCCCCCCAGGAAATGCGAGCAGATGAGGAATCCAGTGCACATGCTATCGGTAAAGGCATCAAGGCGCAGAGGGGTGATTAAGAATGGTATGTCAAGTTTCCATCCCCTCTGCCCTCCCTACTCCTTCACTCCCTCCCTTACCCCAGAATTCCCAGGGTGGGACCTGAGCCTTTATCTGAGTTATGGCCAGGATAGAAAAGTTGCTCTAAAATAACTCAGGAGTCAGTGGCCTTTGAAAGGAGAGATTCGTATCATGCCCATGCCAAGTGCCCTCTGAGTTAAGCCAAGCAGAGGGAACCTAACGATGGCTCAATTCTAAGCGTGATGGGGGAGCTGTAGGGCTTACAGGTTTGCTGGGAAGAACAACGTGGGGACGGAACACAGCCCATTCCCATCGGCTGGTGTGCTGCTCCATCCAAGCAGAAGTCAGAGCTGTCCATCGCAGAGTGACTGCTTGTTTCCTTTGCCACCCTAGGGAGCTTTGGAGTTTTACAAACCAGACCTTGAATCTTGACTCCTCTATTTACTTCAAGAATTTAGAAACTCCTCATAGAACTGCTGTAAAAAATTAATGTGTATATTTTGTTCCCCGGTTTAAAACGCAACACTGGCATTATCCTTTGTTGTTGTTGTTCACAGTTGTTCCAGGATGAGCTGTTAGGAAATGCAACAGGTTGGCTTTTATGCTCTTTCAACAAGCCCACAGATGTCCCCAGTTCACCCTGCGTCTTCTCTGTCTCCAGTCCTGGAATGCTGGCGAGGAACACTGTTGTTGTTGTTCTTTTCATGAAGGGTGGTATTTAGAGACTACGATTTTGGCTGTAGGTGTGCTCATTCCGACTGCGGTGTCATTGCTTCTAGACCCTCGTATCAGATAAAGCTAGGAAATATCTGTAGCCCAACCGACACAGACATGCATATCTGTATCTCTACACCTATGTAGTAGACTGTGATTCTGTAAGATAGTAACATTATTAAGGAGAAAAGATGCAAGCAATATAGGAAAATGCTTTGTCTTTTAAGCTAAAATGACTTTTTAAGTTTGTTTTTCTTTTTAGTTTGAGTATCTAACACACCGAGCATGTAATAGGTGTGCATGCTATGACTTCTTCTTTAGCCCTCCAATTCCTGTATCTTGATTCTTCCAGTGACCTCAATAATTTATAAAATAGAGATGATGTCCCCTTCATAGGGCTGCTTTAAAACATGCCAGATGTGTTTCTAGATATGCTTTAGCTTTGCTTTTATAATAACAAATTCGTTCTGGTAATCACTCTCACCCAACACTTATAGATCAGAGGAATAAACCTATTCTGACCAACATTTAAACATAGTTTAGGCTTCCCTAGAAGCAGGCCTTAAAAAAAAGATTGATGTCTTAATAATTTATTTCGGATCTATTGGAGTTGCTAACCACAAGACCAGCAGTTTGAAGCCACCAGACACTCTGAGGGAGAAAGGTGAGGCTCATCCTGAGTTTGGAGTGCACGGGAGTGGGGGTACGTGGGATAGGGAAGATCCCACTCAAACTCCTCCCATCAAGTCCATGCTGAATCCGTGACCCTGTAGGAGAGGATAGAACTGTCCCTCTTGGGTTTCCAAGACCAGGCCTCTCTTTAGGGGCTAGAAAGACTCTTGTTTGCCCAGTGAGCCACTAGTGGTTACAAACTGAGGCCCATCCACGTAGCCACTAAGCCACCAGGGCCGACAGGGAAGAGGAGACAGCCAGGCACACACAAAAAAGTGTGCTATTATGCTCGCTGAGACCGTGTGCGGCCAGAGCGTGCATCCCGTGTGGAAACACTAGGAAATAGCATAAACGACATTCCTCGGAGTTGCTACAGACCCGCTCTCCAGCAGCCCCAGCTCTGTCCTCCCTAAGCCTCTAGAAAGGACGAACACACGAGGAATCCAGAATCCACCCCTGCATGGAGTGCACTGAGGCCCAGAGTTGTGATTAAGAACGGTTAAGATCTCTTGGTTGAGCGTGTCCAATAAAGGGCAACTCACAGCTACCGTCCATTTTCTATTTTCATCCTCTCTTTGCTTTTTCATGACATGTCTGAGGTCAGCAGGCAGAGCTCCACCTTAGTGAGTGTTATTAAAAGTCTTGCCCTCTCTCCAGCCCTCATTGTTTGCATAAATTAAGTGCCCACCTGTACAAGTCAAAAACCCATGTATATTTTCTTCTGAAAGACTATCCTATGCCTGCATCCTTTCCATTTATTGACAGTATTTTACATTCTGTACCATTGGCTAGATTAATGATACTATCAATTGAATTTCTCTATGCCCCATGGAGATGATTTATAAATAAAATGATAAGGATACCTCCACAGAGGACCAGGGACATGTACAAACCATAGATATGATATTGGACTTGAAGCTCCCACTTAATTGTAACTCTGATCTAAGAACCATTAGTTCTTATGATGTGGTCCTACTTGATATTTGCCCTCATGAAGAGATCACTGAAGATATGGGTGCTATAGCAAAATGTGATGAAGAAATCAGATGGTGCCAACTATCAGAAAGAATAGCATCAGTGGCCGTAAAGGCTTGTCTTAAAACAAGCAGCCATCTAAGTAAGGTGATAGTCCACACAGAAGAAGCACACCAGTCTGTGAGATGGTAATAATAATGGTAAATAATAAAATCCAGGACTGGAGGAGAGAATGATACTGGAGATTAAATTCTGAGCTCTCAGTTTGCAGAAGGCTGTGGACAACGTTGAAAGCCCAACATTCATTTACAGTGTCCTCGTGTGAAGTCAACCTGCAGTGAACTCCCTCTGACCGTGGACCAGTGAAGTGAAGTTTGCTGTCAGACAGTGCATTGGAAAGCAGACTAATGCAGATGTAGTCAGGTTAACATTTAACACCTTATCATTTGTTCTCCCTTTTGACCCATTTTTAATTTGTTGTAGTTTTTTCTGCTTTCTTTTTTTATTTTGTTGTTGCTTTTGCATGTTTCTCATACAAAATCCAGGATATGTAAATCTATAGAGACAGGAATTAGACGGATAGTGTTTTAAGGTTATGACAGGAGAGGTTGTGGGGAGGATGGAGGGCTAAGAATAATGAGTATAAGAAAGAAGATGTTCTGAAATTGATTAAGGTTATCGTGGCACAACACTTCAAAATGTATTTATATCATTGAATTTGAATGGTGTGGATTATATGTCAGTGAAACTGTTTAAAAAACAGAATATCAAGTTCTCTCCCTACTTCTTATTCTGCCTTCTTCTCCCACTCAGAATTCTCCAGATAGGGCTTGAGACTCTGTCTTAGCTGTGGCCCAGAGAGGAATAGTGACTCAGACCAAGTTACTGCAATATATTTTATCCACAGGCCCATCAACCATTGGTTAAGGACTGCTCTCTGGACTAATGATCCTCTAATACATAATAGCAGACTTCCCTAGCTTGGGAAAAGGGCCGACCTGCAGAGTCTGGCAGCTGAAAATTTCTGGGAGCACCCTCTGCTACACTAGTTATGAGGGAGAAAGACACAAAGGGGTCTCGGCATTTTGCCCCTGCCTCCAGTCGCCGCACCAAGGTGTGGTTCAGTATGCCTGATTCCACTTCCTGCGCTGCTTCTGCTGCCGTTGGCTACCCGGAAGGGACCATGTGATATGATGAGAATTGTGGCATCTCCTGAGCTTTTGATTAGAGGTAGAAAATTCATCAAGGAAGAGCCAGTTTCATCTAACCAAATATTCATTAATCTATGACAAGGTAGCCAGGTCTACAAATTTCCTCAAAGTGATATTAAAATGTATTTACCTAGAGAGCTGGGTGGCATTTCTATATATATGAATATGCAAATTTCTGGGTTTGTAGGTATCTGTGGTTGAGAATGAGAATGAGCCAGTGAGTACAGAGTCGTGAATTCCTAAAATGTTTCAAAGGAGCTCTCTCTGACTTTCTGGTGTGTTATGCTATTAAAGTGCAGTAGACTTCCACAGCATGTTGTAAATTTAAAAGTTTAATGCATCATTTGCAGAAGTTTTCCATCGAGTTTGCTTTAGGAAAGGGCGACAAGGAGAAAGGGATGGCGTCTCAGCCTCTCCCCCTGCGAAGCACTGCCTGGATGGCTTCTTGAGTCTCCACCGGCAGTTCGCTGTTTCCAGCACAAGGGCACCCAGTCTAGGGGAGAAGGGAGGCTGAAATCCAGCCCACTGCCCAAACCAAGTACCCAGTGCAGGGTTTCATCTGTCTGGGAAAAGGGGTCTCTTTTCTTAAACTGGACACAGAGTAGCTTAGCTGCAGGTGTGTGTGTGTGTGTGTCTCTGTGTGTGTGTCTGTGTGTGTGTGTCTCTGTGTGTGTGTCTGTGTGTGTGTGTCTGTGTGTGTGTCTGTGTGTGAGTGTGAGTGTGTGTGCGTGAGTGTGTGTGCGTGTGTGTGTGAGTGTGTGTGTGTCTGTGTGCGTGTGTCTCTGTGTGTGTGTGTCTCTGTGTGTGTGTATGTGTGTGTCTGTGTGTGTGTCTGTGTGTGAGTGTGTGTGCGTGAGTGTGTCTGTGTGTGTGTGTCTGTGTGTGAGTGTGAGTATGAGTGTGTGTCTGTGTGTGTGTGTCTGTGTGTGAGTGTGAGTGTGTGTGTGTGTGTGTGTCTGTGTGTGTGTCTGTGTGTGTGTGTCTGTGAGTGTGTGTGTGAGTGTGTGTGTGTGTGTGTGTTGCACGAGTTCTCTATCGGCTTGATGCCAATTCAACAGTTACCATCCTTTTCATCGCTGCAAGACCTGGCTCCAGAGAGGATCAAGACTCTCCAGGTTTTATAGAAAACCACCGATGGTGCAAGAAATAGAACTTAACATTGTCTGATTGTCCATCTATGAAAGGGCACAACTTATTCCAGAGTCATAATGTCCTCATTACCATTTCTTTTTGACAGAGGTGTAAATGGAATTGCAGACACGAGGACGACGAAGAAAAGTTATTCCACGGTCCTCCTGCTTTGAGAGTTATGTTGCTAGGCCAAAAGGAAGTCCTCGCTGGTTTTTTTGTTTGTTTGTTTTTGGTTTAGGCTTTTTAAAAATCATTTTATTGGGGGCTCGTGCAACTCTTCTCACAATCCACACATACATCCACTGTGTTGAGCACATTTGTACATTTGTACATTTGTTGCCCTCATCATTCTCAAAACATTTGCTTTCTACTTGAGCCCTTGGTAACACCTCATTTCCCACTCCCCCTGTTCCCCACTCCCTCATTAACCCTTGATAATTTATAAATTATTATTATTTTGCCATATCTTACACTGTCCAATGTCTCCCTTCACCCACTTTTCTGTTGTCCATCCCCCAGGGAGGAGGTTATATGTAGATCCTTGTAATCAGTTCCCCCTTTCTATCCCACCTTCCTCCACCCTCCCAGTAGCACCACTGTCAGCACAGGTCCTGAAGGGATCATTTGTCCTGGATTCCCTGTTTTTCCAGTTCCTATGTGTACCAGTATACATGCTCTCGTCTAGCCTGATTTGTAAGGTAGAATTGGAATCATGATAGTGGGTGGGGGGGTGGAGGGCAAGCAGGAAGCATTTAGGAACTAGAAGAAAGTGGTGTGTTTCATTGTTGCTACACTGCACCCTGACTGGCTCATCTTGTCCCTGTGACCCTTCTGTAAGGGGATGTCCAGTGGCCTACAGATGAATCTTGGGTCCCCAATCCGCACTCCCCTTCATTCACAATGATTTGATATTTTTCCTTTGATGCCTGATACCTGATCCCTTCGACAATTCATGATCACACAGGCTGGTGTGCTTCTTCCATGTGGGCTTTGTTGCTTCTGAGCTAGATGGCCGCTTGTTTATCTTCAAAATTTTAAGACCCCAGATGCTATCCTCATTTGTTCTTTCAACAAAGGGAGAGAAATTGATTCAAAGTCAAGATCTCACAAATGCCATCTAGGGTCTCTCCCTGAGTGGTCACCTTTCCTGCAGCATTCATGGAGTCACCATATCATATTTCAAAAGCCTTCCCCAGGCCCCACCTTTAGGAACAACCGGACAGCTTCTGCATGATAAAGAGACAATGATGCAGGCCCGACCACGTCAAGTTTCTGAAGAGATGAGATTGTGTTTGACTCCACTCACGGTTCTGATACGATCTAGGTAGTGCAGTACATACCTGGCACAGTTGTATGAGATGGTGTCTGAGTCATCGAGTGCTGCTGTAACAGGAGTATCATGACCACACTGTTTCTTGGACATGGCAGCCTTACCCCCTGGCTTTACAAACAAAATGTCATTCCTCACAGTTTAGAAGGTTAGAAGTTGAAATTAAGGGTCTTGTTGTTAGGTGCCATTGAGTCCATTTCCACCTGCTGTACAACCCTCTGCACAAGAAACAAAACACTGCTCAGGCCTGCACCAGCCCCACAATCATCCCTATGCTGGAGCCCCTCGCTGCAGCCACAGTGTCAACTCATCTTCATGAAGACCTTCCTCTTTTGGGTTGACCTTTTACTTTACCAAACATTATGTCCTTCTCCAGATACTGGTCTCTCCTGGCAACATGTACAAAGTATGTAAACAGTCTCACCACCCTTGCCTCCAAGCAGCACTCTTGGGCTTACCTCTCCCCAACAAGTTGGTCCTTGTAGCTGTCCATGGTACTTTCAATCGTCTTCTCCAGCACAATTAAAATGCATCTGTTGTGCTTTGTTCTTCTTTCTTCAACATCCAGTTTTCACATGCATATGAGGCAATGCAAAATACTATCACTTGGGTAAGGCACACTTTTGTTCTCAAAGTAACTTCCTTGTTCTACAACACTCTAAAGGGGTCTTGTGTGGAAGAGTTAATTAATGCAACTCATCTTTTGATCTCTTGACTAGTGGTTCCATGAGCATTGATTGTGTATCCAAGCAAGGCAAAATCCTTGACAACTTCAAACTTTTCTCCATTTATCATGGTGTAACCAACAGCAATAATGAGGATTTTGGTCTTCCTGATATTGACTTGTAATCCATACTGAAGGCTTCAGTCTTTGCTCTTCATGAGCAAGTGCTTCAAGTCTCTCACTTTGAGCAAGCAAGGCTGTGTCATCTGCATACCAGAGGTTGTTAATAAGTCTTCCTCCAATCCTGATGCCATATAATCCAGCTTCTCTGGTAATTTTCTCAGCATGCAGATTGAATAAATATGGTGAGAGTATCCAACCCTGGTG
This sequence comes from Tenrec ecaudatus, assembly GCF_050624435.1. Taxonomy (NCBI): domain Eukaryota; kingdom Metazoa; phylum Chordata; class Mammalia; order Afrosoricida; family Tenrecidae; genus Tenrec; species Tenrec ecaudatus. The sequence goes on from NC_134530.1 coordinate 58,269,672, forward strand.
CACACCTTTCCAGATCTTAGACCAAGCAGTATTCTCTTGTTCTGTCGGCACGACTGCCTCTTGATTTGTGGTCAAGCTCCCCATGAGCACAATTAAGGGTTCTGGATTTCCATTCTTCTCAAGGTTATCCACAGTTTGTTATGATCCACACAATTGAATGCCTTGTCAGAGTCAATAAAACACAAGGAAACATATTTTGGGTATTCTCAGCTTTCAGCCAAGATCCATCTGTTATCTGCAAAGATATCCCTTATGCCAAGTCCTTTTCTGATTCCCACCTAAACTTCTGGCAGCTCCTTGTCAATGTACCTCTATTTCCATTGTTGGAAGATCTTCAGTAAAATTTTCCTTTTATTTGAGATTAGTGATATTGTCCTATAATTTGAGCATTTGTTTGAGTCATCCTTTTGTAATGGATACAACTAAGGCTATCTTCCGGTTAATTGACCATGTAGCTGTCGTCCAGATTTCACAGCATAGACCAGTGAGTATTTCCAGTGCTTCACCAGTTTGTTGAGTCATTTCAATTCCTGGGGCCTTGTTTTTTGATAATGTTTCCAATGCAGCTTGAACTTCTTCTCTTAATGCCATTGGTGCGTGTTCCTATTTTACCTCTTGAATGTCAAGTTGTTCTTTTCTTTCTCTCTCAATGCCAAGATAACTTAAGCAACATGTGCAGACTTCTTCTATTAATTTTTTAGGAGTTTACAAAATCAAGAGCATTGTTATTTTTTCAGTTATAGTTTTAGGATTTTTAAAAAATCTTCTTAATAGGAGCTCATACAACCCCATCAGAATCCATACATACATCAATTGTGTAAAGAACATTTGTACATTCATTGTCCTCGTCATTCTGAAAGCATTTGCTCTTCACTTAAGCCTCTGGTATCAGCTCCTCATTTATCCCACAACCTCCCCACTCCCCACTCCCTCATGAACCCTTGAAAATGTATAAATTATTATTATTTTGTCATAGCTTACACTGTCTGGTGTCACCCTTCACCCACCTTTCTGTTGTCCATCCCCTAGGGAGGAGGTTATATGTAGATCCTTGTAATTGGGTCCCCCTTTATACCCCACCCTCCCTCCACCCTCCCGATATCATCACTCTCAACACTGGTCCTGGAGGGATCATCCGCTCTGGATTCCCTGTGTTTCCAGTTCCTATCTGTACCACTGTACATCCTCTGGGCTAGTCAGATTTATAAGGTAGAATTGGGATCATGATATTGGGGGCTGAGCGGAAGCATTTAGGAACTAGAAGAACATTGTGTGTTTCATCGTTGCTACACTACACCTTGACTGGCTCATCTCCACCCCAAGACCTTTCTGTAACGGGGTGTACAGGTACCTACAGGTGGGCTATGGGTTGCCACTCTTCCCTCCCCCTCATATACAATGATATGATTTATTTTGTTGTGATGATGCCTGATACCTGATCCCTTTGACACTTCGTGATCGCACAGGCTGGTGTGCTTCTTCCTTGTGGGCTTTGTTGATTCTGAGATAGATGGTCACTTGTTTACCTTTAACCTTTAAGACCCCAGATGCTCTATCTTTTGATAGCCGGGCACCATCAGCTTGTTTATGGCACCCGCTTTGTCTTCAGCAATGGTGTCAGGAAGGTGAGCATCATGGAATGCCAGGTTAATAGAACAAAGTGTTCTTGCATTGAGGGAGTCCATCTACTACCTTAATACTAAACCTATACATATATTGCATATAGATCTATTTCCACATCCTCATATATAAATATATTTACATATGTACATGCCTTTATTTAGACCTCTATAAATGCCCTTTGGCTCTTTCCTCCATTTCCTTTTACTTTCCTCTTGTCCCACTACCATGTTCAGCTTTCATTTGGGTTTCAGTAATTACTCTTGGTTACATTACCCATGATCATGACCTATCAGACTTCCTACACCTCCTCACCACCGATTTGGATCACTTGCTCCCTTGTCTCTAGGTTTGTTAACACCACTTCCTTTCCCCCCACTTTTCCCCCTCCCATGTCCCCCCGGAAGCATCGGTCCCATTGTTTTCTTCTCCAGATTTTTCATCCAGCCTAATTTATTTAGACAGACCTGAAGAGATAATAACATGCACAAAAACAAGACAGAGCAAAACCAAACAGCAAAAAGAAAATAAAACAACAAGGCAATGACAAAAAACAACAAAGCAAAACACAACAACTAGAAAGAAAAGCTTGTAGTTAGTTCAAGTACTGTTTGTTAGCCTTTAGAGGTGTTTTCCAGTCGAGTCTGATGGGGCACCAATCCCTGGCCCCAAAGTCTATTTTTGGTATTCCCTGGGGACTTCGTTGCTCTGTTTCCTTTGCTGGTCTGTTCCATGCCCTTAGTTTTTTCCTTGGTGTGGTGGGATCAGATTGGGCAGAATTCCCACACTGTGTCTCCAGTGTTGTTCCCTGGGCTATGGATCAGTGAGGGATGTCGTGTCTCAGAGGGGCCGGCCATATGCTCTTCTCTGTGGATTGGCTGCTCTGAGCGGGAATCTCGTCGTCAAGGCTTGGTGGGCCAGGATGTGCTCCACTCTCTCTTCCTCTCCCCTTCATTTGCTCCCATGTGCTCTGATCAGACATGCCCTCTCCTGGAGCTACAGCTTCAGTGCTGTCCTCTGAAATAAATCCTTTTTGGGGAAGGAGCAGGTGTCCACGTAGTTGGGATTGGGGCTAGCCCCTAAGAGCATTTCTTTTGTACATGAATAAAATTATGTTAGATTTCAAATGAAGCATTTGCTTAAAACAGCTTGGTTCAAAGAAGCTATATTATGTCCAAGGAGATATACAGAGTAGTTTTTACAGTTTGCACCTCGCCTTTTTTTTTTACAGGAAAATGAACTAAAGAATACAAAACCCTTTATATTTCCCGAGATATCTTCAAAATTTTGTGACTGTATATTTTTATGTCATTGTATCATGTATGCATCCTGTTCTGCTTTCTGCTTTTTCTTCACTTTCTTTTATAGGCCTTTGAATCTAAATAGGCCCTCAACTTGCCTTTTGGTCTCACAGAATAGTTATGTGGTACTCCTTTGCGATGAGCTGTTCTTTTTGATACAGTAATTCTGTACCCAGAGCTCTAAAGCAAAGCATATTGTCAGCTTCCAAAATCTGTGGACCTTGTTTCCCTAGAAGCTCTCCATATATCTTGGTATTAACATCCCCCTAAGTCTAGGAGATTATCAGCATAATGACCCCAGGTCCAAAGGATATACTTCACTCCCAGCTCTCCTTTCTTGGTGACACTGAGCGCCCTCCCTCTATGCACACTTATCTATCATTTACTTTGTGTAAGTAAAAGGTGATGCACACTCACTTCAGCAAAATTCCATATAGAAAATCTTGGCCAGTAACTGAGTAAGAGTATTTCACATCAACTTAATATCCTTATAACTTATTGGATGATCACGTCACAGAGATGATTATATCATTACATATCTGCCACATTGAACCATTACCTAATTGCCAAAGCACTAAGAACCATGATCAGGCCAAATTGGCCTATATTTTGGAAGGGCATAATTCAATTCATGACATTCTTCCCTTTTGCAACTCAAATTTCATGACCTTATAACATACAAAACACTTTCACCATATCATGTCAACCCAAAAATCTTAAGTCAACTCCAAGTCCAAATTCTATCCTCGGTTAAAAAGCCTCTTCATCTACGAACCTTTCAAATCTAGAATACAAGTTACCTGCTTCCAAAGTACAATGAGGGAGCAGGCACAAGGTATGCATTACCATTACAAATGGAAGAAATTGGAGGGAAAGAAAGAATAATGGGAACCAAACAAGGAAAAAGCACAACAGAACAATTTATATTAGCTCTCATGACTTGAAAGTAACTCTGTTCTTTGAGACCTAGACAATGACTCTGTCTTCCATACTGTTGGTATCAGTAATGCTCTTTGGATACTAGATGGAGGCTCATTGGCCAGGGCCTTCAGCTCCACCTTCCAGATCCATTGAGACAGTAGCTCTGTCTCAATGTTAGCTAGCGCCCCATTCTCCTAACTCAATTGAGGGCGATCTGACCCCATTGGTCCCAGCATTCCATGGTTCTACTACCCTGGTTTCCTTGGACATGGTAGCCTTGCCTCCTCTGTATTATGCAGCAGTTAGAGCCTCATCTCCCTGGCACTTGTGTACAGCAGGTTCACATTCTAGAATGGAAACGGTAAAGACCTGACTCTGAAACCTAGAAGGCCAATGTCTCACTCTTTGAAACCCACCTGGCTGTCGTTCCACCCTCGAGACCCTAGAAGTTGTGACCCTACCCTTTGAGAGCAAGTCATCTCTGTTTCTTTTTCGACTTCAGATTCTGCCTCCTGGTTCCCTGACCCTTTGGGCTAGCCCGGCATCTGCCTTCCTTAGGTATGTGTTTCAAAGTTCTTTGGCTCTACTAACAAGTGCCTGAAAGTACCCACCATCGGTTGGCAAACTTAGCACTGCCACAAGTGTCCACGATATTCCTTGCCAGCAAGAAGCTTCCTGCCCAATGTTACACAGCTCTCTCCCACACAATCACATGTGGGTGTTTGTGATCTCCAGTGTTACAGTTCTCATTTTCTCCTGAACACTCACCAGAGTTGCTTTTAATTTCCATAATTCCACAAATACTCTGTGCAAGACAATCAGGATTTTATTATTTGGAACCTTAAAACTCTTCTTGCCCCTTCTCATTACCCAGTTCCCAAACTACTTCTTTAGTTTAGATATGTGTTACAGATGCACCCTACTCCTGGTACCAAATTCTGTTTTAGTTATTTAGTGCTGCTATAAAATAAATACCGCAAGTGGGTGGCCTTAACAGACCGAAATTTATTTCCTTGAAATTTAAACCCAAACCATACTCACTACCTTTGAATCAATTCCAACTTGTCCCAATCGGACAAGGTAGAACCACACCTGTGAGTTTCAGAGGCTGTATCGCTTTATGGGAGTGGAAAGCCTCCTCATTCTCCCACAGAGCAGCTAGTGGTTTTGAACTGCTGACCTCATCATTAGCAGGCCAAAACATAACCATTATGCTACCACAACTATGCCTTTGAAGTTCACAAGGCTAAAAATTCAAATTCTGGGCACCACATCTAGGGAGAAGTTTTCTCCCTCTATTGGCCCACAGTTTAAGTGGAAGAGATTTATTTCCTTTTAACATGTGTGGGCCCAGAGTCCCTTGGAGCACTCTGTGGATCTTGGTACACATCTTCCTCTGAGGCAAGGGTTCAAAGAGCATGCTCTACTTTCAGGTATTCCTTCTTAATAGTAATATTGTCCCTTGTTTTCTTCTCACTGTAAGATAAAAAGTGGTACAGGTCACATGCCAGAAAAACTCCCCTAGCGTCACATCAGGGGTGTGACCTGAGAACAGTGTCACAGCCCCATCTAACCCTCTTACAACTGATGGGTTGATCACATCATTACATACCTGTCGCCCCTCCACCCCCCAAAAAATCATTTCATAATTATCAAACCACTGACAATCATGGCCCAGCCAAGTTGATGATTCAATCCATGACAGGTGGCCTTGTTACAACTTCTAAACCCCTTACTCCCAAAATCCTGACAATTCATTCCCTCTATCTATTCCTCTCAGTCTCATCCTAGTGCTCTTCTCCATTAACACTATTTTTCCTTTTGGATAATTCAGCCACGGGACAATGACTCCACTTCCTGTTATTCACACACTTGTGTAGTTACTTCGAATGTTGTACTAGAGTGACTGGCAAAATAATAGCAAAATAGTTGAACTTCACTCTTAAGATTGGATAATAGAAGACCCCGGGGTTCCAGCTTTATTGCTTTCCCTTTGTTAGACCCCGTGTTCTTGGTGAAGATGTGTGATGAGAGTTATCAGGTAAGAGCCACATCTCAAGAAACTGGAGCTTTCTGCACATGGATGGCCACACGAGTGCAGTTTGACGCAGGCCCAGGCAAATGTTAGCTTACTACAGCTGAGGTTGACCCACAGCTAAGCTGCTCCAGGCTTTCTGAACTGCATGAACTATGAGATGATAAATATTTGCTGCTTTAAGCTGATAAGTTTAGGGTAATTTGTTACACAGAAAGAGATAACCAATACAGGCAGACTACATGTTGGGCCATAGCAGGTCAGCCCCTTACAGAACCACCTCCATGAGCTGGCTGTGTGTGAATACGTTGTGCCTTCTTTTATCAGAGGGGGTTACAAGAACCAACTAAATAAAATGTGCCACCACTTTTGCTGTAAACCCGCTGTTAAGAATATGGTTCCATTCCACTCACTTTATGACTCCTTTTGTAGGAATCCAGGTGAGGATCGCTCTTAAGTGTTTAGTGCAGGTTTCCCTTTACCAGAAGTCCCCGTGCTGCTAATAAATGCACTTTCAAATCAAATTTGTATGTACCTTTAGTGCAAGAGATGGACCCCTGGTGGCATAGTAGGTTACAAGTTGCCCTACTAGTTGCAAGGCCGGCAGTTTGAAACTGCCAGCCACTCTCAGGAGGATAGATGGGGCTTTCTGCTCCCATAAAGATGCTCAGCCTTGGAAACCCACAGGGGCAGTTCTACCCTGTCCTACTCAGAGTCACTATGAGGCAGCATCTACCCAGAGACAATGAGTTGGGTTTGGGTGTTAGTGCAGGAAAAATCCAGAAGCCTTTTCATATAATTTTAAAGCAGCCTGTGCAGTAAACAAAGGCGATTGTGAAGAAGAATTTGTTGCAAGTAGAGGTTGGTTCAATCATTTCAAATCAAGGGCAGATTTATATAACATTAATGGCCTCTAAGTCAGATACTGAAGTTCTCAAGTATTTCATTTAGCTTGGATTAATTTATGCTCCTGGAAGCAGTAGTCACAAAATCAAAAGAGAAAGAAAGAAATCAAACAGCATATTGTAGTGGGTAAATCTGTTGCACAAGACCTCTTTAAAGTGTTGAAGAGCAACAATGTCACTTCGAGGACTAAAGTGCACCCGACAGTCTTATGTGCAGGTGCAAACTGGACAATGACTAAGCAACACCGCAGAAAAGATGCATCGTGGTGTGAACAAAGAAGATGGGCAGTACTGGATTGGACTTGTAAGTACAATATCTGTATTGGAACAAACACAGCCAGAGGTCTTCTTAGAAGTGAGGCTGGTGAGACGTCTCGTGCACATGTTATCGGGGAAAGACCCATCCTTCCAAAATGGCCTCATGCTTGGGAAAGTAGCAGGGACGTGCAAAGGAGGAAGCTTCTCAGTAAGAGACAACGACACAGTGACTGCGGCGACAAGGTCAAACATAACCATTGGGAGGACGCCACAGGATGGAGCAATGTTTTGTTCTGTTGTAAATAGGGTCACTATAAGTTAGAACTGACTCAAAGGTGCCTCAAACAAGAAGAAGAAGAAAACATTAACACTGCAGGAACACACTGTATGAAAGTATTCATTATCTAACCCACAGTTCACTAGGGTACGTAGCAAACCAAAAGTCTCCACTCGTACAACACTTCTCACTCCTTCACACACACACCCCACATGACCACTGGGGTATCTTCCTGCCTGTCCCATCAACGCCTTGTGTTGCTCAACCTCTCAGCTATTGACAGGTGATCAATATCCTGAGAAAACAATGTAAAGTGATTGAAGAGCATAATTTGAATTGTGCAGAGAAGTGGAGACAGGGTTTCATAAAGCCTCTGCACATGAAGTTGGAGAAGTGCCGGAATCATGTGCAAAGCCTTTACTAAGTAAGCATTTGGGAGAGCTAGGACCATTCACAGCTGAAGAGGAGAAAGCAGCAAGGCCGGCGATACCATGAAGACTTTGAAAGAGAATTGTTTGAATATCTAAGGAATAAGAGAGGCTCTTGAGAAAATGGATAAAGCGCTCAAAGAGTTTCTGCAAAAAAATAACCCTTTTGTGATCATGCTGCAAAAGTCAAACACGAATCCGAGAATGTTATTTCATTCTATCACATACCTAAAAATACCTTTTACTAAACTGTAGGCGAAGGTTTACATAGAAAACCCGTTTTGCAATGAAGGATTCATACACAAATTGTTCTGTGGCATTTGTTACAATCCCTGTGATGTGTCGGCATCTCCCCATTTTCTTCCTGGATTCCCTGTGTCTATTCATTGGGTTGCCTTGTCCTTCCCTGCCTTCTCACCTTTGGTTTTGGGCAACAGGTGCCCTTTGGTCTCCTCTAGCTGATCGCTCTAACGAGCACACTCTTCAGAGGTGTCACTGTTTCTTTATGGGCCCATCTAGTATTTGCCTGAGAGGTGGCGTCTGGTCTCAAGTTTCAAGATCAAGGTAGTAGGTAGAATGTCTCAGGGCAAACATCTCAAGGGTTTCTCCAGTCCCTTTCAGTCGGCTTCTGTCTTAAAAAAAAAAGTTGCACATTTCCCCAGTGTAAGGAAGCCCTTCACTTGTGCTTCTGGTCAGCCTGAGCAATAGTGGGAGCTGGACACCGTCTCATTTCACAGGTGGTTCCTATGGATCCTTATCCTTTAATCGCTTCCTGGAATCTTTCCATTTTTCATTCTCCTTTGCTCTAGGAGACCAATAATTGTTTCTTCTGTGGCCCTGGTTGCTACTCAGAAGAGGATGTAGAACACTAGCTTCATGATCTGTTTTTGTCAATTGACCTTGATGTCCTGGAGACTATAGTCTTTAGCTTGCAGGTCAAGTCCAGCAGCTCAGTCCCAAAGGCAACGTTTTTTCTATAACAGTGCTTCCATGTACTCTATTATAGTCATGAATATACATGACTAAATACACACACCCACAACTACATATGAGTATGTGTATGGGGTACTGCTGTATGACCTCCCTCACATATGTGGCTACATATTTACCATGGATCTACTCCTCAATTATTGTTTTTTATTACAAGTGTTGCAGTGTCATTTGTGTTGTAGCCTTTCCAGTTGCTTTTATTCTTGCCTGCCTCTTATTATCTTCCAGTGCTTTGGTCATATTGTACTATCATATTGTTTTGTTGGGAAAATTCTACCCAAAGAATCAACCCTTGGCTCAATCTTTGTTCATTCAAAGGGTGGGCAAAGAGTTGCCACTTCAATATTGTAAAGTGTAAAATAAGCTTATTTTAATAAATTTTTGTTTTGCTTTTATTTTTCAAAATTCATTTAAACAAAGCTATTTTATAAATTTCCAATGAGAAGATTTGGTTCCTTTCTTCAGGGCAATTTAATGTAGCCTTTTCTACTTCCATTGGAGCCCTGGTGGTGCAGTGGTTATGCATTGGGCTGCAATTCCATGGTCAGGATTTCGAAACCGAAGGAGAAAGACTGGGCTTTCTACTACCGTAAATAATTACAGTTGAGAAACTCACGGGGAGTCGTTATACGTCAGTCCTGACACAATGTTTGAGTTTTATCTATTTCCAAATATCCTAAGTATCAAAGGCCAACTCTGGGTAGGGGAAATAGAATGAGGAACTGGCTTGTGGCCTTCCTTTCTGGTGATCTGAAATTTACAACCTCCATATTTCAATGTTTGCCTGGATTTTCAGGAAGCTATTAAACCGGCCTTTAGCATGCTTTCTTGCTGTTAGTAGCCACTGAGTTGGCGCTGATTCATGAAGATGTATGTGACAGAACAAAACTTTTCCTGGTGCCATCTTCATGACTGTTGGTTTGTCTGAGTTTATTGTTTTGATTATGATGTCAACCCATCACATTGGATGGTCTTCTGGTTTTCACTGACTCCACTCAGATGTGCACGATTTTATATGTTTATATTATTTCACATATTAGAAGGGTTTATAAATTAACACAACACATACCTGTGTACCTATCCGGTTTAAGGAATAAAGTGTTATATTACAAAGCCTCCTTGCAGCACCTCATTTGAAATTCTCATTCAAAGAAGCTGGTATACGGAGCTGCATTGGAGCTGGGGATTGGAGCAGTCACGAGCACACACCACAATGGGTACCCTTCGTTCTAGATTACAGGAATTCCCAGACAGTTAACCTTCCCTATAATCCAATGCTGAAACTTAGGGTTGATGCAAACAGATAACACTCTCAATTTCTAACCAAAAGATTGAAGGTTTGAATACACCCAGAGGCACCTCAGAAGAAAGACCTGGTGAACTAACTTCAAACAACCAGTCATTAAATCCCTATGGCATTCTACTCCATTACATGTGGAATTGACTGCAGCAACTAGACTTTGGTCTACAGGCCAATGAAGTACCCATTGTTCTTCCCACTTAGGAATAAGGGGAAAGATGCAGAGAGCCTTTGATGAGGTAGAGTGCAGAGGTTAAGTCAAGTTGCCTTGAGCCAGACTGACTGGATTTGAACCCTGACTGTGACACCCTTTGACTGTACTTTGTAGACACAGTTATTTAAGTGTTCTAGGCCTCTAGCTTCTTGTCTCTAAATTGGGAGTGATAACAACACTTACCTCATAGGGTTTTCTTAAAGACAAATGTAAGTTCGGAAGAAATGCTGAAACATGTTAAGTGCTATACATGTGTTTATTACTGTGGTCACTAGTCCTATGATTGCCGAGTGGACCCCTAAGGAGCGCTATATTATTCTGCCTAGTTTTCAGCTCCCAAAGGCCTCCAGTACCCACAGTTGGAGCAAATCAGACCCCACTGCAGATTTTATCAGCCTCCAGGTTCAAGACTCACTCATCTGGTATTTAGAATTTGAGAAGCTGTTGGTGATACATCCTTGTCTCTCAGGGTGCTGGTCCCATTCTGACCTAGTGCCTCATGGACATTGGGGATGTTTCACACATCAGGATCCATTCCTCCAGAGCTGTTGGTGTCCTACAGCCAGAGATCCTTGGAGCTGACCATCTGCTGAAACTCCCCCAGCCTCCTCCTCTTCCTCTAGTATACCCTTGCCTGTCTGCTAAGACACCCTCATATGTGTGGCAGTTTGGTCACACAGCAAATATCCTTGCCAGGTAAACATGTCTGAATTCCGGGTCTTTGCCAGTCTACCACTAACCGGGCTTCCCTTTGACAGCAGCCACTCAACTTGGGCATTGTCCTTTACATCTACTAGGTTCCACTTTCCCCTTTTTCCTATTTAACTGCTGTTGTTTCCATCTATGGCATGGTGCTCATAAGCCTCCTGCCTTGCATTTTGCTCACAGAGCTTATACGCAATCTGAAGCACTGGCTGGGTTAGACCTTCACATAAATGCAATCGCGCTTTTATTGCTACCATAATTTTGAGTTGCTGACTAATGAGATTGATCTCTCAGAAGTAAAAGGCAAATATGTGGCCACTCAGCAGCCAACTCTTATTTCTTTATAATTTGATGCTTTCAAGGACTGTGTCTTTTTTTCCTTCACTTCTGGTCATGGTCACCTCAATGGGCTGGAATTCCTAGGTGGTGGTCAATCTTAGTCCTAGTCATTCTTTTTCCAAATTTATCATACAGGGACAGTACTTCCTAAGGAGCTAGGACTGTTGGGAAACTCTCTCCATCCAAACACCAACTTAGCTATTGAAATGTATTTAATACTCGAGAGAGTTATTTTTTAATTATTTAAAGTCTAGAAATTGTGCCAAGGAAACATTTACTAAATAAAATCAACTCTCTTGAAAGAAGAAGGACCTGTGGCATTTGCGCCATTACCCATACCCTTTGCGATGCTTAAGGCTGCACGTCAACTGGGCTGGGCCATGATTCTCAGTCGTTCGCCAGTTCTGATGCCATCATCCCCCGTGATGAGATCTGATATGATGTAATCACCTCCATGCTGAACTATGTTATGAGAGCTTTTCAGCTAAAAGGGAGTTCCCTTGCGGTAACGGCCTGCATCCAATATATAATGTGGGGGGGGGGGGGATGGCCAGTCCCCCACAACTAATCATGGGTTCAATAAGTGCAATTGTACAGTTAAGATATATAAGGATTGTTATGAAGTCATAGAGCATGAGAAATGGAACAGAGATTGAAATAATGGAGTCAGACACATTTCATGGTAGCTTGCTCACCCCCTGGATGACCATGATCTCAACAGCCAAGTCCATGCACAGCGTGGGCCGGGGTGAGGTGGGGCAGCAACAGCCGGCATGAGCCAGACAGGGTCAACTTTATTGCTAACCAAGGCTTATATCTACTTAGGGGCATGATTACAGGAACCACACATCATAGGAAGGGGTGTAAAATAAGCATAAGCATGACAGGAAGGGGATGAGCTAGGGGTGTGCACACAGGAAGGGAGGGACTAGAAGTATACATGTGACAAGAAGGGCAGACCCTAGATTCATGATGGCAGCCTAACCTTGGTCACTTTTAGGTGGGCTTGATCTGTCTGGGGTCTCCTCCAAGGAAACAATCAACTACTATCTTTATCAGAAGGGAGTGGGCCCTACTTGTGGTGGGATTAAACAGTAGTGACTGCTTGCTCTGGATAGCTGATAACCCTTAGGGAGAATAACCTCTGACCCACTTCTGTTGACCTCCAAGTGTATAGTCATTTTCCACATGTAGCAAGCAGCTAAGTTTGGCATATATTTCGTGGAGACAACTTGGGAGAAATCTTTCTGTTTCCCGCAACATAGGGACATTCTGGCAAAGCTGTCTGACTTTTGCTCAATCTGGACCCTGGTCCTGGCTCATCACAACCAACATGCAGTTCTTGAACCTTGTGCCAGCAACTTGATGTATTTCCCATCAATCTTGGGGTTTCTTAGCCTCCGTAGCCCATGAACCAGCAGCCTGCTGCTTGGTCTGCCAATCCTGCCATCCTGGATCCAGAGTGACATGAACCAGGAGGCACCTCCAGCCTAACGTCTAATTCACAGCTTGAGGTAGGACTTATCAGCCTCTACGATTGCGCAAACCATTACTTGAGACAAATCTCTCTCCCCTTCTCTTTATGGCGACCATAAAGAATTCTTTAGCCCCTGTGCCACCAGGTCTCCCTCAGTCACATCCACTAGAATGCTGTCATTGAAAAGACAGATAATAACAAGTGTTGGTAAGGATGTGGGACCTTCACACATAGAAGGTTGTTGGGACTGTAAAATGCTGCATTTGAATATTTGGGCATTTCCTTAAAATGTTAAACAAACGGCTTCCATAAAATCAAAACACCAACCCTATCAGCCTTGGGGCTCTCTTGACTGTAATCTATACAAAAGAAAACGACCTTTCTTCGGTCATTTCTTTCATGGTTCCCCTGGATGAAAGGGTCAATCATCAAGCTTCAGGTTAGTTCTGTAAACCATCTGTGTTACCCCGGGGTCTAGATTTACCAAATGATTAATTAATTCCACCCCTAGGCATATATCCAAGAAGATAAAAACATATATCCACACAAGCATGCATATGCAAACGTTCGTAGCAGCTTTATTTATAAGCACCCCAAAGTGGCAGCAGCCCCAAAGTCCATCAACTGCATAAGAGATGAATAAAAAATGTGGTATCTCTATCAAATGAAATATTATTCAGTAATAAGGAATTCATATAAATACTGGCATACATTTCAGACATAGAGGAAACTTGAAAACATACTGAACAACCATATATTGCACTTAGATGAAGTGCTCATTTACATAAAAGGTCTCCATCAGGAAAATCAGCAGAAACGGAAAGCGCCTTAGTGGCTGCCTATACCTGGAGTCAGGAGTCGGAGAAATTACTAATGCGTGTGGATTTTATTTGGCCACGAAAATGTTCTGAAATTAGATATGGTGATAATCACAAAAAACGTATTAATATACTAAAAAGGCACACTGTCCCCTGGACTTCAAAGAGGTTAATGGCACAAAAAATTATAATTCAATGAAGCTGTTGAAAATCGTCCTGTAATGCCTCGGCAGTCAAGAAGTCGAACGACATGTGTCTGCGTGGGACAGATTGCTGCCCAAGAGCTCTTTAAAGTGGTAAAGAGCAAGGGTGTCGCTTTGAGGACTAAGGTGCGCCTGCCCCCAGTATTTTCAATTGCCTCATAGCGCATATGAAAACTGGATAATTGATAAGGAAGACTGCAGAGTAGTTGATGCATTTGAATTACGATACTGAAAGTACTATGGAGTGTCAGAAGAACAGACAGCTCTGTCTTGAGAGACGTGCAGCTAGAATGGGCCTTAGAAGCAAAGGATGGTGATATTTTGTCTCATGTGCTTTCAACACACTGGGCTGATGAACCGCTAGAGACAGCAAGCAGAATAAGGGTTCCTGGGGGTGCAGTGGGGCAGCAGGGGTCAAGGGGAGCTGATACCAAGGCGTTCAAGGAGGAAGAAAATGTTTCTAAATGGAATCTGGTAGCAATTGTGCAACACTGTTTGATAACATTGAACTGTGGAATGATGTGATAACTGTGTTAGCTCCCAATTTAAAAACAAAATTGATCAGTCCCTAGGAGAGGATATTAGGCAGGGTAACCTAGAGGATCGACGAAAAAGGGAAACCTTCAACCGGATGGGTTGACACAGTGGCTGCAACAAGGGGCTCAAACATAGCAGTTGTGGAGATCAATGTTTTGCTCTCATGGACATAAGGAGGCTGTGACTTGGATCTGACTCTATGGCACCTGGCAACCACGGCATGTGAGCTACTGAGTAAGATAATTAAGCGACCAAAACCCAAACTTCCTGCCATCGAGTCAGTGCTGGCTCATAGCGACCCCACTGTGAGTTTCCAAGTCTGTAGCTCTTTATGGGAGTAGAAAGCCCAGTCTCTCTCCCTCAGAGGTGCTAGTGCTTTGGAACTTCCAACCATGCAGTTGTAGCCCAACTCACAACCACTGCCCACCAGGAAACTGGAATACAAAGATCTAGAAAAAGGGGAAGAAGAAGAAGACGCCGCATGCATGGGCAGGGGTGGGGGGCTTGCTAGGATGCTGTCACTGTTGGGATGGCATGAACAGTGCAACAACATAGAGCATGTCATTCTTTATATGTGTTAGACTCCACAAGTAAAAGGGGGGGGGGACACCAAAAACTAATCAAATTGCAACTTTAAAAAGAAAGAGAGACGTTTCACAGTGTTTCAAACCCCGAGACTCCTTACCCATCAGCACTGGTCTGAGTGGTTCTGAAAGAGAGAAAAGAAAAATTGGAACCAGCTTACCTTTTTCCCGTTCCCAATCTTCTTCCTCCCCTTAGAGGGAATACCTTTTCCCCCTAAATTCTGTGTTTACCATTTTCTTACTTTTTGTGAGCCATCTCAGTCATAGAAGGGTGGCCTCACTAACCTAGATTCATTGTCAAAACGGCAAAGAGCTTCTAAAGCGCCACCACCACCACCCTCAATGATCCCTGCCTCCTGACAGTCACATTTTTGTGTAATGTCCTACCCTTGAGCATGGACTGGGCCACGTGACTTACTTCCAACACATTTAATCCAGCAAAAGTGATGGGATGTCACTTTCAAAGTTAGGTCACAGACTGACTCTGGCAACCACCTTATTCATTCCTTCTCAGTCCTTCTTGCTTGGTCTGATGAAAGTCAACTTCCACCTTTTGAGCTGCCTTTGGAAAACAGAAGGGTGCCTTGGTGGTGGTGTGGTTCCTTGTTGGGCTGTGATCTGCAAGGTCAGTAGTTCAAAACCACTAGCCGCTGCTCAGGAGAAAGATTGAGCTTTCTACTCCCGTAAACAGTTCATCTCGAAAACTCACAGGGGCAGTTGTACCCTGTCCTGTAGGATTACTAAGAGTCAACATCAACTTAATGGCAGTAAGTGATGGAAAACCGAAGAGCCCTGGTGACGTAGTGGTTTGGTTATGTGTTGGACTGCGATCCCCAAGGTCAGCTACTCAAATTCACCAGCCACTACGTGGAAGAAAGACTAGGCTCTCTACTCCCTTAAAGAGCTATAATCTTGGAAACTCACAGGGGAAGTTCGACCCTGTCCTGTAGGATTGCTTTGAATTGTCATCGACTCAATGCCAGTGAGCTGTGCTTAAGGAAAACAGAACGGTTGTACACATGGTCTCTATGCATCCCCAGCACCTGAAATCAGTAACAACATAAAAAGAGCAAGGACCTCAGAAACCAGAGAGAAACAGAATCCTTCGGACACTCACCTGAGCTAGTTTGGGAGTGGATCCACCTCCAACGGAACCTAGAGGAAACTCCAGCCCTGGCTGACACCTTAATACAAACCCTTGTCACAAACCCTGAGCCTGAGGACCCAGGTCAGCTTTGCCTAGAAGCTGAGTGCGAAACTGTGTTGGTTTGAGCAGCTGTGCTTCGTAGTGATTGTAATGCAGCAACAGATAGCTACCGCCGGCACTTACCAGCTCAGTAATCATAAGAGGTTACTTAAAACTTCAGTTATAACTCTGAAATAGAGATAATAGTAATAGTGTCTTCCTCAGGGATCTGGAAAGAATAAAATAATGCCATGCATAAGAGGTTCAGAATAGGATATATGCAGAGTAAATGCTTATAAATGGCAGCGATCTGTTTTAGTTTTATTGCATCTGTGTGCGCACTCCACTGAATGTCCAGTCACGGCCTTGGCTAGCGTTCGGCATGAGCACACAATACGTGTGGCAGTGGGGAATGGCTACTGGTCCGCATCAGCCTTGTCTGTTGATGGGAGCACTTCTTGGCGGTTTTGAGAGGGAAAGGACTGCTTTCAGGAACTGATGACCCTCTGGTGAGATGGGAGCTATAGCAGTTAGTCTAAATAGACCGTGTCCAATGTCCAAAAGGCTTCCTAGATCCCTGGTATGATGAACTCCTTCTGAAGACGATTCGATTGCACAGGGAGAGAATTGTTGGCCTTTGGTTTTCCTTAAAGACAAGTTCAGATCATGGTCCCTTGTTTCTTACGGGTCCCATCTACCATTTCTCTGATGCCTCTCCAGACGACCTCAAACACACAGCCCAGAGCAATACACAGGGTTTGGGATAAGGGCCCATGGAAGTAACAAAATGCTAAGACATGTGATTCCAAAATTATGGACTTTGTTTCAGACCATGGAGAACTGCTCCAGAGGCTTTCTCAGGCTGTCATCTTTATGGAGCAGCGACTGCGAAGTGGATGGTGGGCCCAAACCACTACCTTTGAGCTAGTGCCAGCAGGCTCCTTGATAATCCAGCAAGCATTCATTTCGACCAACTGAATGTGCTGTCCTCCTAACCACCAGGTCAGCAGTTCAAAACCACCAGCTGCTCCACAGGAGAAAGATGCATTTTTCTACTCCCATAATGATTTGCAGTCTCAGACACACTCTGTCCTAGAGGGTCACCGTGAGTCAGAATTGACTCTCTGGCAGTAAGTTTATTTTTGTTGTCATCTGTTTGTTTTGATTTTAGCATGCCAGGCACCGAGCTGGTTCTGAGATCCCACATTGAAGATGTTCAAGGGACGGGGTTAGGTTATACGGTTTGAGACACAGCCCTCACTTATGTCTAGGGGTCTGTACTCCTGTCTGTGTGACTTAGCCTTTCTTGCCCAGGACTGCGTTCTGTTACTGTATCTTCTTACATTTCCTCCTCTGTTAAGCCGTGAGTCCCACAAGCCTACCCTCCCTTCATGTTAGAGTTGTGTTTCCAGACTTTTGTGATGGAAGAAATCACATGAGCGCTTGTTCAGGACCGATTCCCAGGCCTCACTCCAGACCTGCATCCAAATCTCCTGGGGAGGAGTTTGGAATCTATTTTTAACAAGCGCCCCCAGGTAATTCTTAAAATCAGCCAAGTTTGGGAAACCTGTCTTAGAATCTTACTTTCATCTCTCTCCTGGTTGTGGGATAGGGAATAACTGCCCATGGCAGACATCACTAATTGATCACAGGACTTTTTCATACTGAACTTGCTTAAGGCCTCAGGACCCATAGCAACACTTCAGGCAGCCACCCCGCCTCAGATGAAGTTACAATGGAGATGAAATGTAACTGCCCGGGCTACTCTGACGGTGGTATGTTACTGAGCTGCTGATGCTGCGCATGCACAAGTCACTGGTGTAAAGACTGCTCCTGCCGTTGCTAGGTGTCATCGAGTCAGTACCACTTCGCAGCGACCCTTCGCACAACAGGACAAAACAGCGCGTGGCCCTGCCTCACCCTCACACTTGTTGTCCCGTCTGTGCCACGGAGCTCATTCATTTCACCAGGGCCTTCCTCTTGTTTCCCTGCCCCTCTACTTTACCAAGCACCTAAATCCACCTGGACCTTTGTACTCTCAACAGATGGATACCTCCATGGACCGGTGTCTTCAGAAAGAGGTTAAAGGGATTTCCCACTCCCTGGTCATGAGACGTGGTAGGTGAATGTGTATACTACCCCGAAACTGGTGACTTTGTGTACAAACAAAATGCTACCTGGGCCGACATGATGTTTGCCATGCTTGATCCACTGTTGCAGCGGTGGGGTCCATCTTTCTCGTCGACGGATCCCTAATTTCCACTGACTACACGTTCACAGATAATTCCCTTCTCTAGCAATTGATCTCTGCTGCTGATGCGTCCAACGCAAGTGTAGCTCCACTGAATTGAACTCAGGTGCCTGTGACTATAGCAGATCCATAAACGTGCCGTGACTTCTAGAAACTATGGTGTCCCTGTGTCCCCCCTATTACCCCAATACACCAAGACGTCACCACTGCTAGAGGAACATGCTAGAGACCCAGCCTTCCCAAAGCATTCAAGTTAGTGGGAAAGAAGGCAAGCAGGACATCATGCTATTACATAGCAGCTTGATTCCACCAGCCACTCCATGAAAGATAAATGAGCTGTCTCGCCCTGTACAGGTGTACAAGCCTCAGAAACCCCAGGGAGCAGTTTGACTCTGTCTGTGAGGGTCACCATGAGTCAGAATTGACTCGACAGTTTGTTTTGGCTTTCCTTATGTACACTGAGAGACCCTAGGAGCTACAGGGAAAAACTAAATTTACAACAAATGTTGGAATGGGAAGTCATAGGGAAAATATGAAGGAAAAAGAAGAGATTCAAGTAGGGCCCTTTTTGTTAAGAATTGGCTCCAGGGAAGAGTTGGGAAGTGAAAAAAGATCCCACACTGCAGATCTGCAGACACCTGTAAGTGCTTTTCCAGGGGCCATGTGGAGCAGGAGCTTGGCTTGAGAGCAGTAAAGTATGCTTGAGGGAGACAGTGGTGGGCAGGGGAGCACAGGGGCAGCAAGACTAGCAATTGGCCTAGCAGAGAAGAGACTTAATGACATTTATGGGTTCTTACTTAGTGGTTGGAGATCAGGCCAGTCATCCTAAAGAAGATCACTCATCCATAAACTTGTCACCTGTGGAGCTTCTGTTGAGCATTCTCAAAAGCCTTAAGTATGACAGGCAGTCAAGTCTCACTAGATGTTTGAAGAACGTCTACTGCGAAAGGCAAAATCTAAAACCAGGCAAATAACAAGAGAAATATAGAAGAAATTAAAATAAATGCAGCAAGAAAAGGAAAAAACACCAGAGGAACATGTGTGTTTCCTTGGTGCTACACTGCACCCTGGCTGACCCACCCCTTCCTTGTGACCCTTCTGTGAGGGGATGTCCAATTGTCTATGGATGAGCTTTGGGTCTCCACTCAGACTCTCCTCATTCACATTCTTCCTTCCCCCCGCCCCTCCCCCACTATCATGACCCCAGTTCTACCTTACAATTATGGCTAGAACAGAGCATGCACACAGGTAAAAGTAAGTGCTTTCAACACACGGAATTCAGAACAGATGAACCCCTCAGGAACAGTAATGGGAGGATTGGGGGAGAGAATGGGGAGAAATGGGGAACTGATCAAAATGATCAATGTATAATACACATCCCCACCCTGAGGGGACTAACAACAGAAATGTGAATGAAGGGAGACAGCAGATGGTGTAGGATATGAAAATAATAATAATGTATCATTTGTCAAGGGTTCACAAGGGTGGGAGGGTGGGGAAGGGATGGATAAAAGAGAGAGGAGGGGATATTAAGGGCTCAAGTAGAAAGAAAATATTTTGAAAACGATGATGGCCACAGATGTACAAATGTGCTTGGTACAATTGATGTATGGATTGTTATAAGAGCTGTAACAGCCCCCAATAAAATGATTTATTTTTTAAAACCACTAAAAACAACTATAAAATAACTACTATTAATATAGTAAAACATGAGAAAGCTGGTACCAATGTGAGGTCCAAATCCTGTCTAGAAATGGAGACCTCAATTTTTCCCCCATAAAACAAATAATAAAAAGATGTCTCCCTTTTAAAGGCTGAGAACTTGGAAGACCTAAAAAAAAAAATAAAAAAAAAAGGGCAACCCCGGTGAGTCTAAGCTCTCATTGGTTCCACTGTATAAAACAGAGCATGTGAAATTTTAAAATATTGTAGCAGCAATAAGCAACTCAGTGGAATGGTCATAAGGATTAATCAAGGAACTCTGCAAAGAGGATAAAAAATTCCAAAGAGATGAAATATTGTAGAAAGTATGACAGTAAATCACAACGCAGTGCTGCTAAGGCTCCAGCTCATTCATGGACAGATTTATTTCAAACAAAATGCATTTAAGCCTGTATCAGCCATCGGGATATGGTTGCAGATAATCCTCTCAGAAATACACTGGTATTAGTCTCGTTAGAGTGCCTTAAAAAAAGAGGGTTCACCCGAAAGAATGGTTCCCAGGGGATCTCCTGGGTCAGTAAAATTCAAGACAGAAAGGACAGTTAAGGGGGTTATGGCAACTGTTTGGGGGGATTCCAAAGAGTAATCCTGATAGATTTTACTAAGGGCCACAACAAAACCAAGGGGTTCTGATGAAAAAGAAGGCTATTAAAAAACTGAAAACTTTACCCAGAAAAATTGTGCTGAGATCCCCCTGTCTTCCCCCAACCCCATCATAATGCACCTTCTCATTCTTCAAAGGTAGAAGAAGCTGTCCTATAAGAATTTTGTCGAGAAATGATTATCACATCCATTCGACAGTCCTGATCTTACACCTATAGACTTCTCCCCCCCTCACACCCAGAACTAACCCCTCCTCCACCACACACACGCACACACAAACACACACACACACACCACCTCTCAAAGAACATTTATCAGGAATGCAATTTGAGCCCCTGGAAAATGTCACTGTTTTGATTGGATTTTTGTTTAAGGCGCCCTGACATGTATCTGTCCATGTGTCCTACTGGGGTGGCGTGTGTGTTGCTGAGATGCTGGAAGCAACGTCACTGGGGTTTCAAATATCAGCAGGGTCACCCCAAGTGAACAGGTTTTGGTGGAGCTTCCAGACTCAGAATGAATATGAAGAAGGAAGAGTGTCCAGTTCAGAGGAATCAGCCTCTGAAAGTCCTATGGGTAGCATCGAACCATTATCAGATACGGAAGGCCTAGTCAACAGAAGAAGTACATTGTCAGAGACAAGGACAGAAGAAGAGCCCCAGGTCAGAAGGCACTCAGAATATGACTTAGGAAGAGCTGCCTTCTCAATGTGGAGTCAACTCTATTAATGTATTAATGTGAATGGAGCGAAGCCTGTGAGAGTACAGCCTTTGTGGCATCCACTAGCTGATGAGACACAACTCAATTTGAGAAGAAACGGCTTTGGAAATCTACTAGTAATCAGAATTGCAATGAAGTATGAATCTAGGAAAATTGCAAGTCATCAAAATTGAAATGGAACACGCGAAGCCTGATAGCCTAGGCATTATGAGATGAAATAATATTTGCCATTTTGAATCAGAAATTATATGTTTTACTATGCTTGGAATGACACGGTTAAGAGGATGAATTTGTCTTAATGATAAAAAATGATATTTCAACATCTATCTTGAAATACAATGCTAGCTGTCTGTGATAGTGCAATGTCTATTCACATTCAGATAAATCTACACATTCAAAGAAATCTAATCAATACAACTATAATTCAAATGTATGCACCAACCACGAAAGCTAGAGATGAAGTGCCTTTAGTACAAAATTGATCAAACATGGAACCATTTGCATATATTATGATTGGTGAGTGGAATGCAAAAGTCAGAAACAGAGGAAGGAAGAGTGGTTGGAACACATAGTCTCTGTGATAGAAGTGAAGCTGGGGACCACATGATGGAATTTTGCAAGACCAAGGACTTGTTCACAGAAAAGACCTTTTTACAGCAACCCCAAGGGGACTGTAAACAGACTTCTCCAGATGGAATCCACAGAAATCAAATTGACTACATCTGTGGGCAGAAATGATGGAGGAGCACAATATCAGGAGTTGAAATTGGGCCAGGTGCGGCTGGAAATTGGATGAAGAGCCTCCCACAAAAGTTGCAGCAGTAAATTAAGAAGGAGCAGTATATTGACCGTTCAGACTGGATTCAGAAGAGGGCATGGAACAAGAGAGACCATTGCTGGTGTCAGATGGATCTTGGCTCAAGACAGAGAATACCACAAAAAGACTTACTTGTGTCTTATTGACTATGCAAAGGAACTCAACTATGTGGGTCCTAGCAAACTAAGGATAACTTTGAGAAGAATGGGAATTCCAGAACATGTCATCGTGTTCCTGCAGAACTTGAATATGGTTATGCAAACCAAACAAGAGACATCTGCGTGGTTTGAGATCAGGAAAGGTGTGTATCAGGGTTGCATACCCTCCCCGTGTTTATCCAGCTGTCAGAGAAGCTGGACTGTATGAAGGAGAACATAGCATTAGGACTGAAGAAAGGATTAATGAAACCTCTGATATGTGGATGACACAACCTTGCTTGCTGATAACAAGGACAACTTGAAACATTTGATGATGATGAAATATTGAAGCCTTCAATATGGATTAGAACTCAATATCAAGAAGACCAAAATCATCATAACTGGACCAATAAGCAGCATCATGATGAATAGAGAAAAGATAGATGTTGTCAAGTATTTTGTCTTGCTTGGATTCCCAATCACTGCTCATGGAAACAGCAGTCAAGAAATCAAAAGATGCACCGCAATGGGTGAATTTGCTGCACAAAGCCTCTTTTGAATATTGAAAAGCAAGGATGTTACTTTGGGGACTAATGTGTGCCTGACCCAAGGCATGTATGTGTGTGAACGTTGAACACTGAACGAAGACTGAAAAGGAATCCATGCATTTGAATTGTAGTGCTTTTGAAGAATATTTAACAAACAAATCTGTGTTGGAAAAAGTACAGACAGAATGCACCTTAAAGGCAAGAATGGCAAGATTTCACATACTTTGGACCTATTGTCAAGAGAAACCAGTTCCTGGAGAAGGACATCCTGCTTGGTAAAGTGGAGGAGCAGCGACAAAGAGGAAGTCTCACCAAGATGGAGTGACAAGTGGCTACAACAACAGGCTCAAGCAAAAGAACCATTGTGAGGAGGGGGAGACCAGGAAGTGTGTTGTTTTAAGTGGGTCCCCTATGGGTGGGAACTGCTTTAGGATCACTAGGGATTGGAATCGACCCAATAGCAGTAGGCATTTGTGGTTTCTCAGAAGAGACTAAAAAACGTGCAGTACTAAAACAACTTGTCTGCAGCCATTCGCTGATTACAGGGACCGTTTAAAATGTGGTTGTGATAAATCTGTGCGTGTAAAGACTATAGTCCTTGGACAACGATTTTTTACTTGCTTTCATACATGATTTTAAAACCAGTGAAGACAGTTAATATTTGAATTGCTGAAGTTACAGGGGCAAACAAAGAAACCACGGTGGAAAATTATTGAGGCAATAAATCACAAGTTTTCGTTTTGAAAGGTCTACCAAATGCCAGAACAATGGATAAAAGCATCCCCCATTCACTGACAGTCAAAGCATCAGGAGCCAGAGCCGCATCAGACTTGTCACCATTCACACTTAATGCTGGAGAAAGTGGGAAAATACTTCCAATATCCTAAGCAGGGAAAATGATATAAATTTCCATTCAGCCAAACTATTAATTAAATGTCACAATATAATGTGAAACCATCCACATATACAAGCTCCAGAAAATACTACTTTACATGAGTTCTTATTCAGAAAACTACTGAAGGACTTTCTCCAACAAGACAAGTACGTAAACCAAGAGCGAGGAAGCCCAGGATCCAGGAAACAAGAAGTTGAATGTAGGAGAGGGTGAAGGAGAATTTCCTGTGAAGAAAAAGGAAAGTCACAGGATGATGGGTGATGGCAGCCAGGTTGGTAAAAGATCAAACGAATCATGGTTGGATATATTCCACCTCTTTAAAAAGAAAAGCATGATCCTGGCAGACATCTCAGGAATGAAATAGTTATCAGTACAACAATAATGAGAAGTCCTTGGATCCTACAGTGGCTCGAACTCAGCAGCCACTCTAAAGGACAAAGATGGGTCAGTCTCTCTCGAACCTTTACAAACAAAACTCACTCTCAAGTAAAACAGGAAAACTGACACATTTCCAGTTCAACAGAAACTAAAGGAACCTGAAAACACTAAATCAACTTTATAAGAAATACTAAAATGGAGCTTGTGTTAGTCTGGGCTGACTAGACGAACAATTTCATAGAAGAAAGAGCATTATGCAAAAGAGTACCAATATTAAGAAAACATCCAAGCCTAGTCCAGATCAAGTCCATAAGTCTGTTATTAGTCCATATGTCTAATATCAGTCTGTAAGTTCCCCTTCAGACTCATGTAACACATGCAATGATGCCACATGCAGGAAGATCACAGGCCAGTGGGTGGACAGTCTTGTGGATCCAATGGCTTCTCCAGCTCCAGGGTTCTGGCTGCATCAGCGTAGCTCCATGTGTCTTGTCAGCAGGATGACAAAGCAGAGAGTGTATCTGGCCTCCAGTGAGCTATTTATCTCCTTCATGCCTCCAAATTCCAAATGAGGTTGTGTTAGACAGGGTTCTGTAGAGAGATAAAACCAGATTGCTGATAATTTTATATATATAATTTATATTTATAAAGATAGATATATAACACAAGAAATGAACTGTTAAATTATATACAGATGATAGATATATAATACAAAAAAATGAACAGTTAAATTATAAAACAGTACGAATGGCTCAGTGCAACTCACTCCCGTGAGAGAGTTGTGACACACTGACAGTCCTTCATGTCTTGAGAGCCGCCAGGTAGTCCTCTGTAGAGAGAGCTAGGCTATTCCAGCACAGGCAGCAAACAGCAAGGCGGGTCACCAACTGTCAGCCAGGTAACCAACTGTCAGTATCCAGCTCCAGAGATGTAAATTCCAAATGTGTGGTCTTAAAGGGATCTCAACTTACAGTGACACAGTCCACAGGCTAGGCATCCCACAGGTAGTGTAGCCTGTAAATTGAGGCACAGAACAAGCAAGGCAGCCGCACACTGGTCTGATGATTAAAGAGTGAGAGAGACAAGAAAGGCAAGGCTCACCGTGCCATTTATCTCTCTGCCCTTCAATTAATCCCACTTGTGTTTATAGGTCAGGCTGGCACAATAAGCTAACTATCTCAGAGGTCATCAAGCTTTAACCTGATTGAAAGGCTAGACTCCACCCCTTCTCAAGTTGACAGGAGATCATGTACCTATCTCAGAGTTCTTCAGAAAAAAAACCAACATTATCAGATAAGCACCTGAGATCATCGGCCATGAAAACACTACCCAGTATCAATCCAGATAGAGAAGCATACAAAGTAAAGCAAACCTATAAGACTGAAAATAGACAACCAGAGATAATAATTTATACTGAAAGAGGTATGAAGTAAAAATAGGGAACAGCATAGTTACAGAACTTCTAAATGGAGAGGAAGTCACGTAGATGGAAAAGGGAATAATAATAAGAGGGATTTGGCAAAAATGATAGAGACAAGGGAAGACACTGGAAAGCATGCAAGAGTTAAAAGCAACAGAGGTAACTACTGTTATATACACAATCCTGAAATAACAGTGATCGAGAATAAATGCCTGGATAGACATGCAAGCTGAATGGGTCAAGGAGAGAGAGTGGGATTATACTCATAAATATACATAGGTTTAACAGAGGATATTTTGTTGTAAATATATCCATAAATGTGATAAAATATAAAGGGGGGAGAGTTATAAAAAATGGCTCATATAAAGCCAAACACCTTCAGGGAATTCGTAGCTGGACCTATGGGACACCATAGTCAATTGACATAACATAGTCCACAAAGACAATACTCGACATCTTGCTTTGGTGAGTTGTGGCTGGGGTCTTAAAAGCTCACGAGCTACCATTTACTACTCCTCTCTCCTTTCTCAGAGGAAAGAAGAATGATGAAAATCAAAGAGCCATGAGAGCCATTAGTCTCTCGGACCTTGAGAGCAAAAGAACTAGATAGTGCCCAGCTACCACTCCCAACTGCTTGGAAAGGATAGCATTGGAAGATATTGGGCAGATCAGTAGACAATGTGGACCAGCGCTCAAAATCATTAAAGAGATTATGCTTACTGGTCAAAAAGAGATTGGTGGAACTCCCAAGACTCTAGACCAGGCTCACCATTTGGGTCTGGAACTGAGCTCACTCCTGTGGCTCAAGTTTCATTCAAACATTAGACAAGTCTATAAAACACACACATAAAAATGCTCATGGAAGCAGCAGTTGATAAATCAAATGACGCATTACATTGGGTATATGTGCTGCACAAGATCTTTTTAAAGTGTTGAGGAGCAAACATGTCACTTTGAGGACTAAGGTGTGCCTGCCCCAGGCCGTGGCATTTTCAATGGCCTGATATTCATGTGAAAGATGGGTATTGAATGAGGAAGACCAGAGAAGAATCTGTGCATTGAACTATGGTGCTAGCAACGAATATTGAAACTACCATGGGCTTCCAAAAGAGCAAACAGATCTGTCTCGGGGAAAGTCCAACCAGAATGCTACTTAGAAGCAAGGATGACTAGACTTCACCTCATGTACTTTGGACATGCTATCAGGAGAGGTGAGTCCCTGGAAAAGGACATCATGCTTGGTGAAGCGGAAGGACATTGTAAAAGGGGAAGGCACTTAATGAGGTGGATTGACACCATGACTGCAACAAGGAGCTTAAACACAACCGCAAGTGTGAGGACGGTGCAGGACCAGGCGGTGTTTCGTCCTGTTGTGCACGGGTGGCTATGGGTTGAAACCACCTCAACAGCACTTCACAGCAGCACCATAGAGGATAAAAGGGCCCTGGTGGTGGCGTGGGTGGCAAGTTGGGCTGCTAATGGCCAGGTCAGCAGTCCGAAGGGACCCTCCGATCCTCAGGAGAAAGATGAGGCATTCTGCTCCCCTGAGACCCAAAGTGGCAGCGATCCTCTATGTGCAGGGTTGCTATGAGTCAGAATTGACTCGATGGCGATGTTTTTTTTTGTTTTATTTTTTAATTTTATTTTAGTTTTTTTTGGTGATGGTTTTTATAAGGGACAATGACACCGTTGAGATGCACACCTCTTAAACTAATCAACTATGGGAATTAAAGGGACAGCATTTACCCAACGACATGGTTCAAAAGGATTAGGAAAAAAGAAGGCATGGAAACAGGAAGCCCCAGGTGGAAGTGAGATGGGTGCTGTTATAGTGAAAGGATTGTCATGAATGAGATGAAACAGTGTGTAAGGATCCTTGACTGTAAAATTAATGATACACTCTAAACCATTACTGGATTCACAAGAAAAGGTTTAAAAATTACAACCTTGGAAATTACAGCCAATTCTACTTTGTCCTATCGGGTCATAGGAGTTAGAATAAACTCGGAGGTAATAGGTTTGAGTTTGAGTTATAGCCAAAAGAGAACAGAAGAGTTGGTCAAGAAAAGATATATAATGAATGGTATGCTATGTAACTCTGGAAGGGCGTTCTACTTTTGTAGTCTCAGAAACTTATGAGCAGTTCTACCCTGTCCTACAGGGTCAGTGTAAGTCAGCCTCTACTCAATAGCAATGAGGTGAGTTGATGTCATTCAAATTGAGAATCATATAATCATAATAGCATAGTTACTGGATATTAATATAATTAAAATAATCACATTGAGAGGATGGGAGAGAAATGTGTGTGTAGCTATAGGAGAGTTAACTCCTGTTATCACATAATAGAAGGGAGTTAATAAATGATAAATATTTTAAAAACTGTAGTATGAGCATATTATTTTAATATATGAAGTTAATAGTGGAAGAAAATGCTAGACGTGTTGGAAAACTGTGGAGAGAAAGCATCAAGGGAAGGGAGGAGTGCAGTCTTAATCTCAAAGCCTTTTATAAGTATTCATCTTTTAAACTAAATACGGGCTACATATTAGATGATAGCACTGAATTAAAGTTCACTTTCTTAGTTATGATCATTGCATTTGGGCTACATAGAAGAATGTCGTTAAGTCTTGGAAAATGCATGATGAAGGATCTAAAGATAAAATCTCACAACGGCTATAATTTCTTTCAACTTATTCAGTAGCAGCAAAGAGTCAAAAGAGAGAGAGAAAGAGGAGAATATAAATCAAATGTGGAAAAATGGTAGAAGTGAATCTGGATAAACAATCTATAGATGTTCATTGCACTTTGTTTTCAATGCCTCTGTAGTTTCCTCTTTTTTCTTTCCGAAAGAAAAGGTTTGGGGAAAATTAAGTAATGCATGACTCTGATAATAAATTAAAATTTTAAAGCAGCACAGTTGGTCCAATGCTTGACATATATGAGCACTCGAAAAATGCTGGCTATCATTAGTATTTTTATCATCAGCATCACTATTTTTTACTAGATAATATATTTTGCAGTAATAGGCCCCAGATTGCTACCTAAGCCTGAGTAATGGTCGGAAAATACATTAACAAAAGTCAAGGATACTCTGCCATCCTCTTCAACCATCCACCCAGCGTTTAGGACCCAATGTGTAGCCAGCAAAATGCTCCCCCTCTTACATCGTGTGCCTGGTCCATAGCTAAGAGACAGTTCAGGTCATCTCTGCTTTCAGCGGCTCAGAGAGTGGCTAATGCCTGGTTAGGACCTGCAAGGGGCCTTCCAAATGTCCTTCCAAAAATGGAGTTAAATGATACTGAATTTTTTCCATGACCTTTTAGAAGCCCCCTTGTATAAAGTAAACACTCAAAAATCATGGAAAGAAGAAGTTATGACTCAACTGTGTCTCAACTTATGGTCCTGGTGCTGGACAATGTGATCTTGTTCGGAAATACGAGATTGTTGCTCTGTTAACGAGGTCATACCGTTGTAGGGTGGTGGATCCTACAATCTCCGGAGTAATAACAAGACCAGCCCAAGTGAAGGCAGACCCCATGGGAAGATCGTCTACAAACTGGGGAACGGGGAGGAATCAAGAACACGCAGGGCTCCCAACAAGGAAGAAATTGTTGCGGCTGAAACATTGCCGAGGCCCTTTAGCCTCTAGATCTGTGAGAAAATAAGTTTCTGTTCCTTAAAGCCACCCACTATGGCATGTGCTACGGCACCATGGGGTAGCTAAAGCCAATGGGTAGACGAGAATGCCTCTCACACGTCTGACTTAGGAACCTGGGCAGATGAGTGGATGCGAGCCAAAGTAGAACTTGATTTTTACAGCATGTTGACCCAGAGCTGTTTAAAACGCCACACCGACTTCCCAGCACCTGGGACTTGCTGTTTTTCCCCTCGTCTTATCTAAATGCTTTAGATTTATGCGTGGTCCCGGTTCATGCTACCATTCTCTGTCCACCGGAGAACCATTGTAACGCTCCTCTCAGAGTCTAACTCAAACAAGCTGGTAAAGAGAGAAACAGATTTAGAAGCATCAGTGGCGCTCCCTTCAACAAGCACCTGCATAGAGACATCTCCGGGAAGCTGATCTTCAGGAGTCATTGTTCAGAAAAGAAGCACCAGGTCATTTCTAATCAGTAGTTCTTGCCTCTGCCTGGAGTCCCCAACCTCCTAGTAACATATCATTTAGGGTAGGTATGTAAAAGGGGGCTTCCAAAAGCTCGTGGGAAAATGACATGAAAAGATAATGGAACCTTACCATGAACTTTTGACGCCCCCAGTATAGGTGTGTCTACATAGGATTGTCTACATCGATATACCTAGAAATATATATGTTTGTGCCAAACCAAACTCGCTGCCATCACCTCGATTCCAGATCATAGCAACCCTATAGACAGAGCAGCAGTGTTCTCTAGAGGTTGTGAATCTGACAAGTGAACAAAGCCTGGTCTTTCTCAGGAAGAGTGACTGGGGGTGAGACTGCCGACCTCGTGGCCAGCAGCCCAACTCCGAATCCACAAGGCCACCAGCGATATATACATATTTATCAATCAATTGGAGATTTCTTTCTTTCTCTCCATCTCCAATGGATTTTTGAAAGATTACATGAGCTGGTCCCTTTGGTTAATTGATTTTTTTCAAAACAACTATGAAATGGCACTTTCCTGAAGATGACCTGGTGCATTTCCTTCCAGAACATGACTGAAAAACGGAGGAAGGGTACAGAATGTGTGACAATAACCAAGCTGGCTGAGCCGGGAAGTCAGGGAAGTGCGTCTTTCGCAAAAATTTTGAGATTCTCATAGTTTCAGCAGCATCTCTCTCTCCCCGGTGTGTGTCTGCAATCGCTGCTTCGTGGTTGTGGGACGTCATGTCTGCTCCTGAATAAACCCAGTCTGAGAACAACGGGACCCTGGAGACAAAGGGGTAAAAATGTTTTCTGTGAGAAGAATGGATGGAGAAACCTTTTCAACCCATTAGAACCTCGGCCATTAAGTAATCACTTGCAGAACACACAAATATAAAAACAACTTCAGGCATTTTATCTTGACCTTTGGTCACCTATTTTAAGTATGATTTATATACTGTCTGGCACATAGTAGGCATTCAATAAATACTCGTTAAACAAATAAGCATCTTCACATAAATCGTCATTCCTCCCCTTGAAAATATGATCTGAAAGATTTATCCCATTCCTAAGAATGATTTTATTATTCTAAAGGACATTTCTTGTTTTGCTCCCATCAGAGAAATGCATCTTCAATTCCGCCACAAAAGTCACGGGGTGAAGATAATTTGATTCAGTGGTCTTGATTTATTGACATGGCTTGAGAAAACTATGAATCCCAGAAACAGCTGAGACATGGTCCAGTCTCAACGTTGGCCAATACTGGCATCCCTAGCCTAACGCCTGGCCCCCGCAGTCACCCAACCAGTTGATACGCCAGCCCACAAGCTAGAGGGCACTTCAGACAGCTAGCAAGCACCTCAGTCCACACAGCTGGCTGACACCTCAATCTGCAGATGGCTAACAATCCCGTTTGCACAACTGGAATCCCAGGCCACACAGCTGCGCACCTTGTCAGCCCGGTTCACACAGCTGGCTGATAATAGAGCCCCACAGCTGGGACCCAGGCCACACAGCGTGGCTGCTGTAACAGCTAGATAGCTTCTTCTCCCTGTTCTTTGCTGTTTACAGGAGAGGCTGTGCTGGCCTCTGAGCCCACATTCAAGGCCTCCCCAGTCCTCACTTAACAGAACCAGCTTCTGTTGCCGTGAGAGGGAGTGGGTGTGTGTGTAATGAGAGACCTAGAAGAGCCTTCTGTCCAAAAGAGTTGTAAGGTTGCAAGTGTCCATAAGGAACACATATATAGATAGAGATAAAGATAGAGATATATAGATATTCTCAGAAAGGCAAGCACTGAGGTTTCTCAGGGGATGTGTGTTCAGAAGATTCTTGGGGCGTTTTTGAACTGTGCTTGACTGGAAATGAGTCTACTCAGAGAGCCTGTGCTGAACCAGGCACAACAGCATCAAAAGCAGGGTCCATGCCGACACAGCAAGAGCAAGGGCTCTTGGAGACCTGGGCCGTAGGAGTGACCCGAGTGGTGACTGCATTGACCAAACCTCCTCTGGTCAAACCTAGGCAAAGGTCAGGCTGAAGATGGAGAGGAGCATCATAGAGGTCAAAGATGCCGGACCAAGGAACACACAGTGGGCCCGCCGAATGTCAGGCAGAGTGGGAGGCAACATGCATTGAAGGACACATATATGCCCATTTGACTCCTTAGAAATTAAAAATAGATATCCATGCTCTTTAAAGAGATACCTGAATGCAGCCCTGGCTAGAAACACCTGGGAAGAGAAACCCTGAGACATCCTAAGCCCAGGTCAGGGATGCCCAGTGGAGGAAGCACTGGCACTCATGATCTGTGTCACCTTACATGCATCTTCTCATTGATGACCCTTGGTCCTGATGTGGTTTACTCATCTTGAAATGAGGAACGATGCTGTCAATCTCTCAGAAGTTCCTCTACAGCTGCCTCTGTCTGAGGTGTTCATATATTTCAGCCAGGGCTGTTCTCCCCTTGCCTCATCCAGATCCACTCTCAGCCTTCTTTGACCGACTCTGTGCCCTGAGAAGCTGGTCTGTATCTGTGGATCCCAGCAGCTGGATTTGGTCAGCATGAGGCAGGGTCTTAGTTATTGAGGGCGTCTGTAACCAGAAATGCCACTGACGGATGGCTTCAACAACCATACATTTCGTCTCTGACCATTAGGAGGCTTCAAGTCCAAATGCAGGCTGCTAAGCAAAAGGTCAATGGTTCTAACCCATCAACACCGTGCGGAGACACATCAGGCTGTCTGTTCTTGTAAAGGTTTGCAGCCCTGGAAACTGTGTATAAACAGAGTGGTAACATCCAGCCCGAAGGCTGGAGAAGTCTTATGAAGTTGTCAAGACCATCTAACATCACACCCCTCACCACAGAAAAGCCGTTGCAGCCACCACGTTAGAGGCTAGTTCATTAAATGGTTAATCAAATACGGCAGGCGACCTTGTAAGTCGATCATTTGTGTGGCCTGAAAATGATGATGTAAACATCCAAATGGCCGTTGGCAAAAATACAAGTGTCCCTCCCTGCAGTACAGGTTTGCAATGAGTCTGAATCACCCCGATGGCAGCCAGGAGGGCAGCTGACTGCCATGTCTCAAAGGAGCGAGAATTCCTAACGGGAAAAGGTCTCTCTCTGCTCACTTGGGTTTCAAGCATCCAGTGATCTGACTCTGTGTCTGGGCCTAGGCACACTGCACCCTCAGTAGTACGCCCAGGTCTGTACCCTGCAGAGCGACCACGCTACACATGCTCCTGAAGGAATCCACGAAAACACTGTCCACGTGAATGAGACTGGTGGTTTCACAGAGACGAGTGCATTACAGAGAAGATGTTCGATTGAGGAGGACTGCTGGGCTTTTTGCTAATTGTCTGAGTACACACTAGAGTCCACTTTTCTCTTCTACCCAAACTGCCTTTGATTTACCAATGTTTTCAGAAGCCGGCTGCCCATGGCTGACCAGGACTTCCTTCCCGGCTCCGCAGGGCACTAGAGAAGAAGAAACATGCCTCTGGGGCCACTTGCGGGCTTTACGGTCTAATTTTCCAATGCAAAGAGCAACAGTAACGGGTAGGAGAAGGAAAACATGTCTGGACCGAGATGATAGCTATTCTCAGAAATGGAGGCGAGAGCCAAGATGCTCAGTCCCCCCTCCCGCAAATGGTAAAATAGCTCTGGTTACAAAGGACAGGGACCCTATGAGGCCAGCTCAAAATGACCTGTACCTCCCGAGAGCCCTCTGTCTCCTACCAAAAATCCAGCACCCCAAAGAGACAAGCAGGTGAGTGAGCAAGGCATACCGCAGTTGTAGAAGATGGCGTGACAACATCCTCACCCTGGGCTCCAAAGGGCATGCGGTTGACAGGGAGAAGATGGAATGTCAGGGCAAACAGCTTAGGACCTCTCTTGGACAGGTGCAGCCTGCCCAACCCTCAAGAGCAGGGGCCCAAATTGAATTGCCAGAACATGCCTCCTCTGCCAGCTTGGCCACCTGGATTGTGCCCCAGCCTCAGGTCCATCTCATGGCAGGCTGGGAGTGAAGCCAAGCATGTCTTCAGGAGGCAGGAGCCAGAGGCCTCTGCTGCTCCAGGACTGGTCAGGGTGAAGGAGAAGCAAGAACTCTAGTAAGCAATATCCAATGCTAACAGTAACTCTCACGGTCAGAGCTACCAACAGCAGGAAGGTCTGCCTCGAAAGAACTTCCCTGTCCCTGGAAGAAGTCAAAAGGCTATGTAGCCATTACTCCAATGGACTGTAGACAAGTTTTCAGCTGTAAATGTTCTGAGCTTAAAGCTCTATAAATGAGAATCCATAATCCCCATGTTACTATCCTTCATGTGCGATTTCAAAATTTCATACTCCTAAATTCTATAATTCTTCAATGTTGTATGTCCAAAATATGATTGGTGTGATTGGGTGGCATTGAGCTGATTTAGTCACCACTTTGGATAGTGCTTGAGGAGCCCTGGGGACATCGTGGTTTGCATTAGGCTGTGATCCACATCGTTACCAGAAGCTCCTGGGAGAAAGACTAGGCTTTCCAAAGACTACGGCCATCCAATTAGCTGAGCCCAGGTCAGCCTGGGTGGAAGAGGAGAAAAACTGTCATTACCCGGGCATGACCTTCAAGGTAGGGAAAATCTCCGACTTTTAGAAACACCTCCAGGAAGGTCACGGCGGGAGAGGAAGGGTGCCCCTGTGTTGTTTTCTCTAGAGAAGCAATACCAGTGATACTTGTATGTGTTGTGTGTGTGTACATAGAAAGGGATTGATACAAAGAAATGGTTTCAATGGTTGTGAAAGTAGGTAGATCGGTTCGGTTCAAGTCTGTAGGTCTGATGTAAGCTGAAGTCTTCTGTGACTCATGTAGCTGTGGAAGCTGATGAACAGGAAGCAGGATGATGAAGCAAGAGGGCCAGAGGCTGGTGGATGCCGAGGTAAATGAATTCAAGGTCAGTTGAATTAATCCAAGGTCGGCAGTCCACTGGCAGCTCCTGGGATTGGCAGTCAACAAAACCTGAAATTGATGAACCAGGGACAGGAGCCAGAACCAACAGAAGCAAAGGGACAGAAGAGGACGTGGCTGTGCTCAGGGTCTCTCTTATACAAAAGGCCACACACTAAGGTGTCATCAGGCTGTGTCATGATTGATAGGTTAGGATTCACCCTTACCTTCATGTCTAGTTAACAAACACCTAACCATCACACCCTGTAAGAGGTGGGGGTGTGAAGCCTGCATTCTGTCACCTGCTCCCTTCGTTTCCTTAGCTCTCCTGTAGAAATGGGAGACAGGGTTCTGCACAGAGAAGCTGGGACCCACCGAGCCTAGAAAGATGGACCAAAAGTATCAGAGACCAGGAGAGTCAGCCAGGCTGAGAAAGAAAAACTGAGGCGGGGTGCCACGGGACCCTGAAACAAAGAGGCAGAAAACAGACAAGGTCAGAGAGAGGAAGTTACAGGAAGACGGGCAGAGATGGAAAACAGAGAGAGGGGGACAGAGAGAGGGGGACAGAGAGAGTTGGAAATATAGGAAGGACACACAAAAGTGTTGAGGAAACAATGGCGTGTAGACAGAGGACCGAGAGACTAGACACACATAGAGATCTTAGGTGATGAGACTCCTCATCTACTTGTAGAGGACACAGAAGCCTGGGGTACCTCACGCACCCCCACCCCACCCCCCACTCCCCTTTCCATGCTTCCAGAAGATCTCCTGGAGGAAACCACTCCCCCAGGTATCCTTTT
Source organism: Tenrec ecaudatus (assembly GCF_050624435.1). Taxonomy (NCBI): domain Eukaryota; kingdom Metazoa; phylum Chordata; class Mammalia; order Afrosoricida; family Tenrecidae; genus Tenrec; species Tenrec ecaudatus. The sequence continues at coordinate 58,305,112 of NC_134530.1, forward strand.
CCACCCCACCCCCAACCCCAGCCCTGATCCAGACTGAGCCCATCAGCTGTCTGTCTCAGCCTTGGCTCTCCCCACCCAGCAATCATCTGGGCTCCCTTCCCTGCCTATGCCTACAGAGTGCAGGGAAAAGGAGCCAGTCCGCTCCTCGCAGGAAATGAAGGCATGCACTGTCGCCAGAGATTATTCTAGCAGCAACAACAACAAAAGAGACCAAGAGTCAATCATTTTTATTGTCACCGTGTACTGCCAATTCAAAATGTTGTCAGTGACAAAATGGTCTTCCTGAAAATTTCTATTATTGCTGTAGTTCTAACAATTGCTGTAGTTACCATTGCGAAATCATGGTTTAAAAAATGCATTATTGTTAGTTCTGTGATTTTGCCAACCGGAGATAGTATTGCCTGGTCTTGGGTCATCTTCATGGTTGTTGGGATAAAAATCAATGCAAATAATAAAGCTTCGTCTTAGTCCATGCTTATGACTTGCCCGTTAGTAAACATCACATTCTTCATGAATATTAGTAGGATCCCTCCCAGTTATCCAGTAGGCCCTTCACGCATGGACACAGGTTCATTTTGAGATCAAGTCAATGATTCAGAATTATCCTCTCTCTTGGAGCAGTTTCTGTCACCAGCTCCCCTGAAACTGCATATCCTTGTGTCTGCAGAAGCCTCTTAAGAAACCATAAGACTTGAGAGCCCAATGGTGGTAAAGATGGGTCTTTGAGAAACAGACCGGACTTGAGTTTCTTCGAGTCTGTCGTTCGATGTGACACATGGAATTTCATTTTGCATACATTGTTTAAAACAGTGAACAAGAATGCAGAGCTGCCAGGTGGTATATATTACTATGTTGTTGTTTTGGAAGTGCCAATTTCAACACATGAGCTGTTACTGGATTTGAATCATATCGTTAGCATTAGAATCCAACCCTCCTTTGTAATTGTGGCTGGTTTCAGAACTAAAGGACACGTTAAAAGAGCAGGAAATTGAAATATGATAAGTTGTTAGTACGACAGTCCAATAAGTAGGCCTGTGCCTCCCCTCCCTCCCTGCCCAGCTTTTCTAAACACATTTATATAAGTAAAATGTTGTAATCCATTACTTCGCTTACTTTTTGTACTCTAATATTTAATTTGGAGTCCCCTGGGAGTGCAAGCAGTGTGCATACTCAGCTGCCCACCAGAAAGTTCGAGTCTACTCATTGGAGCCTTGGAAGAAATGCCTGGGGCCAGTTCTGTAAAATGAGTCCTTGAAAGAGCTGTGGAAGTTACATCTACTGTGCCGTTCAAGGGATCAGACTTGACTGGATAGCACGAGTAGTGATGTGGCTATTTGCTTCATAGGATCCCTGGTGGTACCGCAATTATACATCGTGCTGCCGTCTGTATGGTTGGCAGTTCTAAACCACCACCATTTCCTGGGGAGAAAGACTGGGCTTTCTAGTCCTGTAAACAGTTACCGTCTCAGAAACGCATAGGGTTTGGGGGCTTTTGTTTTGTTTTTTGGTTTGGTTTTTACTGGGATGATAATATAGTATGTAAAGATTTTTAAGCTGAACATCTCTCTGACCATTATTATTACTGCATTCATTTAATGATTAATGCTAAACGAAGTAGAGGAGTGGGATTGTTTAAAGCAGTGGTTCTCCACCTTCCTAATGCCGTGACCGTTTAAAACAGTTCCTCATGTTGTGGTGAACCCCAACCATAAAATCATTTTTGTTGCTACTTCATCACTGTAATTTTGCTACTGTTATGAATCATAATGTAAATATCTGATATGCAGGATGGGTTTTCATTGTTACAAATTGAACATAATGAAAGCATAGTGATTAATCACAAAAATAATATGTAATTATATATTGTGAAATATTTATTTCTAATTGCAAATAATGAAATTTTGTCTTGAAGCAGGGTGTAGCATGGGTAACAGTCTTCATGCCCGGTATTCACATGTGACCGAATCTGCATGTGGGCAGACCTGCCTGGAGATGGATAGAGGAGCGGTGTCTTGGTTCCTAAGACCATCAGAAATGTGTGTTTTCTGATGGTCTTAGGCGACCCCTGTGAAAGGGTTGTTCGATTCCCAAAGGAGTTGCGACCCACAAGTAGAGAGCCGCTAGTTTAAAGGATGATCTATTCCAGATGTCAAAAGTTCATATACTGTTGTCCCCTCCCCCTGTTTCTCCACTGGATTAGGCTGCCTCTCCCCTGCACATACCCTCTCCACTCCCATCCCTCAGTACATGGGCTCCCTTTCTCTGGTGGTAATGTTAGGTGCCATCTGGTCAGTTCAAACCCACAGCGACCCTATGGACAGGAGAAGGAAGCACTGCCCGGTCCTGTGCCCTCCTCACTGTATGTCCGAACCCATCAAACATGAGACTGTTCTGATAGTTAGGCTTGATGTTACCTTGAGTGGGCCTGGCTTCTACCATTGTATGCTCTAACATAGTGTGGTCAGCTCCATGATACCTTCTTCAGTGACGCAGCCAAGCAGTTGTGGGGAGAATCCACCTCCTTAATCTGACTACCTCATTGATATGATTGATAGAGGTTCACTCAAAGTAGAGCCCACTCTTCGGATAAACTGATAGTGTGTGGTGGCTAAGCCCCTGACTGCTGGATCTGGATCCTGCCTCTGGTTCGTTGCCCTCCTGTTACATTGCCTAACATCCCAGGAGGCATCAGTGAACTATGGGCTTGGATTCAATTGGCCAATCTCAGATTCATTAAGCCCAGTATCTATTAGCCTGTGGTCTTCCTGCTTCATCTCCCACCTACCTGTTTGTCAGCTCCGGCATCTACAGGAGTCAAGAGAAGCCTTCAGCTTTTGTCTGACATGGGACTTGAACTTAACTAAGCTTATCCACTTCGACAACGGTGTAAGCCATTTCTGGATATAAACAGCTTTCCATACACATACTCATCCACAAGTCAACTGGTTTTGTTTCTTTGGAGAACCCAACCTAACACACTTTATCTTCTCCTCCTAGGTTCTCTGTCCACTCCTCAGAGTAATTAAAATCCAGATCTCCTTCACCATTCCCACAATTCCCCTGGGCTTCAGGTTAGAAGAGGGCACCAGCTAAAGACCCCTTCACCCCCACCACACTTTTATAAAGAAGAAGAATGTGGCATCAGGATTGAAGGAAGGCTTATTAACAGCCTATGATATGCAAATGACCCTCTGCTTGCTGAAAGTGCGGAGGACTTGAGGCACTTGCTGATGAAGATCAAGGATTGCAGCAGCCTTTCATCCAAAATAAAAAAAACCCAAATCCTCACAACTGGACCAACAGTGGCATCGTGATCAATGGAGAATGTTGAGCTTCTCAAGGATTTTGCCTCGCTTGGATCCACAATCAATGTCCATGGAAGCAGCAGTCAGGAGATGAGAGGACATGTTGCGGTAAGTAAATCTGCTGCACGGGATCTCCTCAGAAGATCGAAAAGCAAGCTTGTTATTCGGAGGACTAAGGTCCGCCTGATCCAAGCCATGGTGTTTTACATTGCATCATAAGCATGTGAAAGTTGGACATTGAATAAGGAAGACTGAAGAAGACTCAAAGCATTTGAATTGTGGTGCTGGAGAGGAATATTGAAAGTGTTAGGCAGATAGGGTAGTGATGGGATGTCCATTAACGCATGCCCAGAGAGACAAGCACAAGAACAAAGGGCGGCTCACTGCACATGCTCAGAGGCCTAGGGTTTCCCGCCGGTGGGCATGAGTGGGTGTTAAACCTGAACTGGCCTACGTGGGCCAGGTGAATTCAACTCAGTCAATGGGATCGACCTGGGGTCGTCCACCATGCCTCCCTGTGGAATCCTTGAAAAGGCAGGAGCCTAGAGTTGGGAGAAGAGAATTTAGGAGAGATCTAACATAGAGTTCCAGGGAGAGATATCTTTGTGTGATGCCGAGCAGTCTCTGCCAGGCTGCATGGTCGGGAGGAATCCTATGGGTGCCGCGTAAAACTTAAAACGTCTTCTAATTTTCATTAAACTCACTTGGATCATGAGCCAGGCTCCGGCGTTAATTCTTTCTTGCACAAAGCCAAGGACCGAGGAGCAACTCTATCTCCAGAGAGATCTAACAAAAGCACCATGAACTGCTAAAAGGACAAATCAATCTGTCTGGAAGAAGCAAGGTCAGAGTGCTCCTTAGAAGCAAGGATGGTGAGACTTCGTCTTACATACTTTGGACATGTTGTCAGGAGAGACCAGTCCCTGGAGAAAGACATCATGCACTGGAAAAGAGGAAGATCGTGGACAAGATGGATCGACACTGGCTCCATCAATGGGCTCAGGCATAGGAACAATTAATTGTGAGGATGGTGCAGGACCAGGTAGTGTTTCATTCTGCTGTGCATAGGGTCTCTATGAGTTGGAACTGACTCATTAGCACCTAACAATAACACCCCACCCTAGTCTTCCTCACCACAGTTACCATGCCATCTCACTTTACCTCCTCACTGTCATCATGCCTGAACTCACTCTTTCACCTCCACAGAGAATTTTGACCCAAGGCTGTGGTGTTCCTTCCTGTGGTGTCCCTCATATTGCTGGTATGAACTCAACAAACCCTGTCCCTTTCCAGGAGTTTGACTGTCTCAAATCCAGGGAAGGTCTGCGCTGGCTGTGATTCATCTTAATTAAGGGCACCGTTTAATGCACTGAGTTGTGTTCACCAAAGTAGGAGTTGGAATACTAATCCCCTTGCCTGTGGAAGTAATCCCATTGGTGAATAAGGTTTTCATTGTCATTTTAATAAGGCCATTGCAGTGGGGAATCTGTCTTAAGCCCACTCACTTTTAAGCTGCAAAAGGAGCACATTAGACACAGAGAAGTAAGTACAAACAAAAAAGAAGAGACATGCTGCATAGAGATCACCATGAAGCAAGGTCTGCTAGGGCTGCAGAGTCTGAAAGAGATCTTCTCCCATGGAGGGCAAAGAGACCCCTCCCCTAGAAGAAGCACCCTGGATAAAGGTTTCTAGTCTCCTTGATGTTGAGAATATAAGTCTCTGTCCTTTCAATCCATACTCTTACGGGATGTCTGTTGTAGCAGTACTCAGAAACCAAGACAGGAGTCTGTTCTTCCTTCAATACTCAGGACAAAACTGACACTCACCCCAGCACCTCAACCAACCTCATGTCCTGGAGCAATGCCGGCAAATGTATTCCACAGCAAGATGCTCCACTCATATCACCCCCACCACCTTGGTTGGCCCAAGTCACCATCACCTCTCACCCAGATTCCTGCAGTGGCCTCACCCTGCACTTCCGTCTCCCACTCTCGCCCCTTTCCCTCTAGGCCCCACATGACCGCTAGGATAGCCTTAAAAAAAAACATTTCTGGGAACTAGGTGAGCACACTACCTCATTGTTTGAGGGACCAGATTCGAAGATTCCCTGACCTGAGAACAGAGGACTGACTGCCTCGGTCCTGGTCTTTACCGTGGACTCAGATAATATATGTCCGTTTGAGATTGACTAACTTCACTCAGTCTACTGGTTTCACCACAGTGTTTCTAGGGATGCAGAGTATTCCATGTTGCATATGTACCAAAGTTTCTTTCAGCATTCTTCATTGGATGGACAATTGGGTTGATGCCAGCTTCTCGCTATTGTGAACTGTGCTGCAATGAACATGGGAAAGTAAATATTAAAAACCACCTCAATAGGGCTGGCCTCACTTCAGATTGGGTCAGGTTGCCATATTGTGATGAGAGAGAAGATCAATCTATTCCTCCTGTAGAGCAGTGTCCTATGGCCATCCTAAATCAATAGACACTTCTGTAAGAGTAAATAGTGGACCTTCCTGGGAACTCTTATCAAGGAGTGGGAAGCAACATGTCTGCATAGGAGTAGATGATTATACTTCTGATGATGAGTAAACTGGGAGGGGCAACCTGCCATTGAGAAACATAGACCACCAAGGGTAAAATATGCCAGCTATTATGTTCTGAATTGGGCACTTTTGACCTAGTTTCCATCCAGCACCTGGTGACCCAGACAAGTAATAGACAAATGGGACATTAGACTCTGTCCTTTGAGATGCAGAACACACTTCACAGCCCATACCAGAAGGATCATCTTGTGGTAGTTTGCTGATATTGTGTCAACTGGACACTCATGGCTAGGCTAGGGGTGGAATCAAACTGGTCAACCAGGTGGTAGCTTGATGACACCTCCTTGGGGGTGTGGGCTTTTGTAGAAGAGTAAGGGACTCTGGAAAGTGATCCCTCTCCATATCTTCACCTTCCTCCTGCTGGAACTCTGCTGCAGACCCTGAGAGCTGGCAGCTCCTGCCTTGTTTCCACCAGCCCATGAGCATTCTGCACCACTTTCTGCACCAGCAGCCTGCAGCTCTGTGAGGCTGTGAGGCTGCAGAGCGTCCTAGATTACATCAGACTAGTGGGTTTGAGCTGGGCTTTGCTGGGATGACTTCTGTTTATATAAGATTACTTGTTAATATAAAGCTCTTTCATACACACACACACACACACACACACACACACACACACACACACACTGGGTATATATGTCACTAGATTTATTTCTCTAAACAACCCTACCTAACACAGACCTGAATTAGAAATTCTATTAAACAAACTGAGCTTTACCTTAAATTCACTAGTAGCAAATCTAAGAAACTAACATATACCCTTGAACTTAAAGCTGAAATGCCCTAGTGGGAGAAACAGGTGATCACTAGTCCAAGGTTATGGGATTCGTGGTCATTGGACTTTGTTTAGTTCAGACCCATTGCTTTGAGGGCCACACAGGAGCAACCTGTACTTGCTGTTTTCATGCTTCCTGCTTTTTCATGATATGGCTTAGTCTACAGGCATGGTTCTGCCTTTGTACATGAGTGTTACTAACAGTGTTAGCATATCTCCAACCCTCAGGCTTTGAGTAACTAGTATCCAGTGACCTAAGTTCTGAAGCTATAAAAGTTAGCAATGCACTTATTGTAGTTTATAAAATTGCCCTACAGATATATGAAATTTTTTCTCAATGATGTGTTAAATTCTATACCATTGACTGAAATAATATTAATAAAATAAGGATGTTGGCAACATATGTACAAATGTGCTTGACAAAATGGATGTATGGATTGTTATAAGAGCTGTAAGCACCCCCCAATAAAAGGATTTTTAAAATTGTATATAGGTATAAATATAGATATGTACATTTGTAGATATACATAAGATAAATTTTTAAAATAATGATACTATCAATAGAATTACTTTGTTCCACATGGGTATAATTTATTATGTACTCTATTAAAATGCTAACGGTGCTTCTAAAATCAACCACAAGTATATGAATGGATTGTGAGCTTTCACTTGATTGCAGACCTAATATAAGATCAATTAGTTCTTACTACTTGGCCCTACTCAGTACTCACCATCATGAGGAGATCTCTGGAGATATTGGTGCCATATCAAAGTGGTGAAGAAGGCAGATGGTGTCCAGATATTAGAAAAATTAATACCCAAGGTCTTCAAGTATTGTTACAAAACAAGCCATCTAAATATGGAGTCAGCTAAATCCACAAGGAAGAAGAGCCAGTGTGATCCAAGCAACCTAATTCTCAAACATGATATGGATAATAACGGAGGTCCAAAATCCACTTGCCAGGTCCCTTTGTGCATTGAGTGTCCAGTGAATCCCCATTGCGCACAGTCTAGAAACATGAATGGCCTTCATCCCAGACAAAGAGCATTTAGAGTGGGTGTTAGCAGCTGTAGTTAGCTTGAAGTGTAACACCTTGTCTTTAGATCTCGCTTTCGATCCATTTTGAATTTATTGCTTTAAAAAATTTTTTTATTTTCTGCTTTCTTTTCAATTGAGGTTCTCCTCTGGTTTTTTGGGTCAATGTTACTGGGTCCTTTTTTGCTTTTTGTCTTATTTTTGTATGTTTTTCTGTAGAGGAATATCAGGATGAGTGGATCTATGAAGACAGCAACTGGATTAATAATTCCCGGGGGGGCGTAGAAGGGGAAGTTGGGGGAAATGGGGAGTCAACAGCAATGGGTCCTGGGAAGCTTCACAGACTGAGGATACAATGATAGAGGGGATGAAGTCCACGATAGAGGGAATGATGTCTATGCACCAAAGGGAAATACAGGCGCTAACGGATGAAGTTGCAGAAGCTGCACGCAAGATCACCGATCTCATGAACAGACTAGAGGAGGCTGAGAAACCTATCAGTGATCTTGAAGACAATCAGGCAGACCTCAGCAAATGATAGACAATCAAACAAGATCATAAAAGAGGCGGAAGAAAACCTGAAATCAATGACTGATGCTGTGAAAAGGAACAACATCCGAATTATTGGCCTCCCAGAACAAGACACAGCGCAGAAGTCAACAGCTAAATCAACAAGGAAATTTCTGGAAGAAAGCTTCCCCACCCTAATGAATGAGAATCAGTCACTCACACAGGAAGCAGAGAGGCCACCAAGTAAACTAAACCCCAGGAAGAACTCATAGTTAAACTATCCAACTTTGAGGAAAAAGAGGAAATCCTAAGAGCAGTAAGAAAAAGGAGACAGTCACCTACAAGGACTCTCAGGTAAGAGTATGCTCACACCTATCAGCAGAAACTATGACGAGGAGGAGAGAGTGGATTGACATCTTCCAAAAGCTGAAAGAAAAAAGCGCCTCCCCTAGAATCCTTTACCCTGTCAAATGATCTATTAAGATAGAAGGAGAGACAAGGGTTTTCCAGGACAAGGACAAACTTAAAGAATATGCTGCAAGACACCCAACCCTGAGGAGGATCCTTGCCGACTCACTGTGGCCAGAAGACCAACGTCCACCGAGCACAAACAGCAGTGGGTCCAAGAAGGAAGACAGTGTGCCAAAGCTGATAGGGGTGATGATTGCGCAACCCTTCTCAATAGGACTGAACTATTGAATTGTATGATATGTCAATCATTTTTCAATAAAACCATTTTTAAAAACTTTTATTGTATGTGTAGGGTGAGGCTGATTGACTGCTTGATACCCACCAGGAGTTTCACATTGCTCCTAGATCAATGTCCAAGTCCCAAACACAGGCAGCAACGGGCTGACCTGATCTAGCTTGTCTAGTTCTACCCTTTCTCATATGCCTCCTCTTAGACCTCACTTTGCTCCTGCTCCCTTGCCTTTCTTGTTGAGCATGCCAAGCTGCTTGCTCCTCCAGGTTTTTCACTCACTGTCCCCTCTACTTGGAATGCTATCCTGAAAGATTACATGGCCGGCTCCTTCTTCCCTTGAACTTCCTGCCTGTAAGTAGAGCCTGTCCTCCACTCTATGCTTGCTGTCCATCTTCCTTGCTTTGCTTTTCCACGTCGTACTATGTGAAATTAAAGGCTTTTTCATTTGTCATAGTAGTTTAATATGCTAGGAAAAAAACAAAAAAAATTCTGGTTTTATTATGCCTGCAGACCAACACCTATGATAGGGCTTGAAGCAAAATCGATGCTCAATAAGTAGTTATTGAGTGAATTAAGCCATCCATTCCAGGATGAATCCCAGACATAGTCATCACCTGGAACTGCTCCATCTTTGAAATCTTAAATTCCAGGTCGCAGGACCACAGCATAGTCTTCTGGTGAAGGGTTTTAGGGACCAGAAATCTGGAACTGATCCTGAACTTTCCTTCTTGCTCATCTTCTACCTCCAAATACATTTCCACAAACCTCGGATTATACCTCTAAACATGATTGCGCCCATCTCTACCTCCACCACCCTCTGGAAGGCACTTTCAGCCCTAGTCTAGGAAACTATAATAGCCCTCTGTAATGTCTTGAATGCACAGTGCCTCCTGAATATGCGAGGGCCTTCAAAAAGTTCAAGGGGAAATGCCATTATCTTTTCATTTCACTTTTCCAGGAAGTTGGTGAAACCCCATGGTTTTGTGTGGTGTTTACACCTCTTATAATAATCCCATTGGGGAATGTGTTGTCTTTGTTATGCTAATGTACAGAATTAGTGTAGGGTGTGTCTCTTTTGAGATATGAAAGAAGCACATTAAGCAAGCAGATAAACTAGACAGATAATAAGCAAGCAAGTACATAATATAAAGACAGGGGATGACAAAGTGCTATGGATAATGGATAGAGAATGTGACAGGGAACGTCTCTCTAAAAACAAGTGACCTTTGAGCAAAGAGCAAGCCATCTCATTGTATGTACAAAAGGACTTTCCAAGCCAAAGAAATAGCAAATGCAAAAGGCCTGAGACAGGAAACTGGATACTTGAGCCTGAAGAACACCAATAAATCCCACGGTGGCATGGTCAGTTACACATTAGGCTGGTAACAGCAAAGTCAACAGTTTGAAACCACGAGCTGCTCCATGGAAGGCAGATGAGGCTTTCTACTCTCATGAAAGTTATGGAAAACTCACAGGGCTGGTTCTGCTCCATCTGCCCTATGAGGGTTGCCTTGTGCTGTCATTGACTGGACATTAGTGAATTTGAGACACTTTCTCCATCCCCAACATTTGACTGGCAAATGCCTAAATGGCCTTCAGATGTCCAATCAAATGCCATTTCCTTTGACTAGCCTTGTAAGCAGCTAACATTCAAAGGCTGGTGGTTCAAGGCCACCCAGGGCCCTTTGGAAGAAACACTTACTAATCGACTTGTGAAAATTAGCCACTAAAACCCCTTTGGAGCTCAGTTCCGCTCTGACAAACATGTGGTCACTGAGTCAGGATCAACTCAATTGAAAGTGCTTTTGCTTGGTTTTGTTTCATTTTAGTCTAGATCAAACCCTCTGTTCCAAGCTACCGTAGTCCACATTCCTTCCTCTGAAAGCACTCCACACCCTTCGGCTTGTGTGGGTGGGGCCTTTAGGGGATCCCTGATGATGGAGTGGGTTACACATTGGACTGCCGACCACGAGACCAGCAGTTCAGAATCACCAGTCTCACTTTTCTGGTAAAGATATAGTCCCAGAAAACCCATAGAGGAAGCTCTAGTCTCTCCTTTGGTCTCATTATGAGTCAGAATCTATTCCACGACAGGAGTTTGTTTGTTTGTTGTTGTTGGGTGTTTTCTAATATGGGTAATTATTTAATTGATGACTGTCTACTTTATTACAAACCCTTCAGAGAAGAACGATCTAGCATCCTGTTCCAAAGGGATCGCAGCCTTAAAAATCCCGCAGAGCGCAGCGCAGGCAGACACGGGGTCGCCCTGAGTCAGAACCAACTTGAAAGCACCTGGTTTAGTCCTGTTTCCTTTTCCTTTACTAACAATAAACCTGACCGGGACAGGGCCGCACCTGGTCCTGCCCCCCTTTGTATCGCATAGCCTGATGGCGAATGAATTCTCCAAGAGCACCAAAGTCTGACATTCATTAACTTCACGCTTTCCTGTAAGTCAGAAGAAGGACTCCTGTTGCAGGATGAAGGTAAGGACCCTCCCAGAAGACCTTATCAAGCCCAACCTCTACCCTTGTGGTTATAAGCTCAATTGGGAATGAGTTGTTTGTGATATTCATGAAAGAGGATTAGTGTAGACTGTGCCATGAGTCAATCCCTGACAAAATATGCGTGAAAGAAGCAGATTAAGAAAATAGAGATGGAGCGAAAATAGATGCCAAAATATAAGGAGCTCTCCACCCAGCCAGGAAGCAGCGCTAAAAAGACAAGGACCTTCCTCCAGAGTGACAGAGCGTCTTCCCCTGAGCTGCACACGAAGTTCAGATTCCTAGCCTTCTAAAGTATGAGAAAACGAGTTTCTGTTTGTTAAAGCCATCCACTGCATTATTTCTTTTTCCAGCCGGCTTTCGCTTTATTCTGTGGACAAATGCACTCTGCTCCCAGGCTGGAGGCCCACCGTGATGTGCACTCAGCAGTCCTGCTCAGAGCCACCTACCATTTTTCATAAGCTTCCCTTCTCCCCACCCGACCCGGCCCTGTGTCTCGGCCCATCTCAGTTTGGCACCTTGCCCGGTGGTTTGCCCTTGGAGGCCAGAGTATAGGTGCGGGACGGAGATGACTGTCCCCCTCCTTCCTGTCCCCAGTTAGAGCAGTCCTGGGCACACTGGATGGAGGTTCTGAAGAGGCGTAGGAGCTTCTGTCCAAGGCACAAGGGTCTCCTTTCTCGCTTCAGATCTGGGTGCTGTGCTGCCCAGGAGGCACGGGCTGCAGTGCCTCCACCTGGCTGAGGAGGGCAGGAACACGAGGGCGCCTCTGCGGATCCACAATCATCATGCAAGCCAGCAGCTGGTGCAGCGCTGCAGAATGCCTGGAGCTTGGTGGGATGCTGAGTTGATTCTGCACAGCCAGGGCCACACTGTCCCCTTTCTGGAACACCATGTCATAAGGGCCTTCCCCAAACATCATGGCATACAGCACACAGCCTAGGGACCAGACGTCAGTCCGCTCATCAATAACACAGTGGCTCTGCACGGAGAAGAGCTCTGGAGCCCGGTAGGAGTTGGTACACCGCTGGGATGCCCAGTACTGCAGGGCTAAGGCCTGGCGGGAGCCCTTCACCTGGATGCTTGCCTGATTCATGGAACCCAAGTCCATTAAAATGGGCTGCCCTTCATCTCCAAGCAGGATATTGGTGGGCTTCAGGTTTCTGTGTGCATAACCCTTGGCATGAATCGCCTCCAGGCCTCTGCAGATGCCCAGCAGCAGTGGCAGGATTTGCTCCTCAGTCAAGTAGCTCCCTTTGTCCTTTAGCCGTTCGATCTCGCTCCACAGCGTCCCTCTCTTGAAGAAGGGGAGCAGTAGCCAGGCCTCCTGTTTGGAGCCCCGCTCCCTCATACAGAAAGCCACCAGGCGAAGGACATTGGGGTGGTGGAAGAGGTGATGCATGTCCGCCTCTCGCTGGGCATCCTCGCAGTCCTGCTGCTCGTGACACAGAATCCGCTTCAGGGCGTAGATGTGTTCATCGTGTAACCCCTCCACTAGGTCCACATAGCTGAACCCACTGCAGGCCAAAGGGGTCAGTGAAGGGCCACGGTCATCTCCTGCCATGCCTGGGCCCAGACTGCCCTGGGGCTGAAGTCCCCATTTAGTAGAAACCCATCCAAGACATGGCATGATGACTACCCTGCACCCCCCCAAATACGGGGCCACAGTCCTGCTGTCACAGCACAGTGCTCTGTGCCTGGCGGATGCTCAACGCCTATCAATAAGAGCTGACATGCATCAGGTGTTTATGGGCCGGGTGCTAGGCGTTTCGTATGCATTATCTCATGTAAATGCCCACAACTCCATCCCGGAGACATGATCAGTATCCTCACCACGCATTACAATCAAACCGTGGCTTACCAAGGTCACGCAAGACGAATCTCATCTTGGAGGCCTGGCTCCAGAACTTACTTTCTTGACTCAGGCCTTGACTCCATCTCAGGGGGATTGGAGATAAACCTGCCCACCCCTGTCATGTGTCCTTCAATCACCACAACCTGGGGTGCGGCTAAGTGATTTCCAAACACTCACCCCTCCCCCAGTTTCTGGATGAAGAGGTAGTGCTTGTTGTCAATGGTGACAGTTCCACACGAGCAGACACACAGCGCGTGGCCCATAGTGCCTCGGTCATCCTCCTCAAGGATGGTCGGAGGCTCCCGCAGGGTTCGTCCCGGGTGAGGGGGCTCTTCCACGCGACGCACCCAGGGTCCAACAGAGCATGCTGTAAGGAACGAAAGGTGAGGTCGCAGGTCCCGCACAGTCCAGACGAGACAGCCCTGAAGTGGCGAGAATACTAGAAAGATGTTTATTTGTGTTTCATTGACTGTGCAAAGGCATTCAATTGTGTGGACCATAATAAACTGTGGATGACCTTGAGAAGAATGGGAATTCCAGAACACTGCGCTCATTCAGAACTTGTGTATGGATCAAGAGGCAGTTGTGAAAACAGAACAAAGGAAATGCTGCATTGTTTAAAATCAGGTAAGGTACGCATCAGGGTGGCATCCTATCACCATTCCTGTTAAGTCTTCATGCTGAGCAAATCATCAGAGAAGCTGGATTATACGAAGAAGAATGTGGCATCAGGATTAGCGGAAGGCTGATTAATAACCTTCGTTATGCAGATGACACAAGCTTGCTTGCTGAGAGTGAGGAGCACTTGAAGCACTTCCTGATGAAGATCAAGGACTGTAGCTTCAGTGTGAATTACAGTGCATTGTAAGGGAGACCAAACCCCTCACTACTTGACCTATAAGTAACATCATGACAAATGGAGAAAAGGTTGAAGTTGCGAGAATTTTGTCTTTCTTGTATCCTCAATCAATGCTCATGGAAGCAGCAGCCAAGAATCAAAAGATGTGTTGCATTGGGTAAATCTGCTTCCCAAGGCCTCTTTAGAGTATTGAACAACAAGGATGTTTATTGGACCCAAACCATGGTATTCTTCATTGCATCCTGTTCATGGGAAAGTTGGACATTGAATAAGGAAGACCAAAGAAGAACGATGCATTTGAACTGTGGTCCTGGAGAGGACTGTTGAAAGCACCACAAACTGCTAATAGAACAAAAGAAATCTGGATTGAAAGAAGTCAGGCCACGGTGTCCCTTAGAGGCAAGGATAGCAAGACTTCTTCTTATATGCTTTAGACATGTTGCCAGGAGAAAAACAGTCCCTGGAGAAAGACATCATGTTTGATAAAGCGGAGGGGCTGCAAAAAGGAGGAAGGACCCTCAGGGAGACGGCCTGACACCGTGGCTGCATCAACGGGCACATCCATGGGAAAAGTGTGAGGATGGTGCAGGACCAGGCAGTTTTTCATTCTGTTTTGCATCAGGCCCCAACTCAATGGACCTAAAAACAACAATTGCAGCAATACCTGATTGATCCAAACTCCAAGAGATCATTCTAATTTACATACTAGAAACCTAAAGTTCAAGTCTTGTGCTTAACCATTCTATGGCTATGTGCCCGTTTGGCTAGTTTACCGAAAACAACCGAACACTGCTGTCCCACCGATTCTGATGCACAGAGATTCAGGAAGACCAAAAAGAACTGATCCACAGTATTTCCATGACTGCACATCGTTACAGACGCAGACTATCGCATCTTTCTCCCACTGAGTCATTGGTAGGTTCAAATTGCCAGCCTTTTCATTAGCAGTCAAGTGCTTTAACCAGTACACCACCAACCAGAACTCTTGACTAGGCTCAATTCCCCATTTATTCTAACACTTACACTGAATGTCATGACCATTAAGCCATTTGGTTCCACAGAAACATGACATGGCCTGTATACCATGCTAGTCTCTGCTCGAAACATTGTACAAATATTAATTCATTGCATCCTCACTACACCTGTTGAGAACTGTTGCTTCCATTTTAAACAAGAGAAAGTGAAGATGAAGGTATTAAGTGATTTTCTTAGGATCATGCAGCCAGTATGTGACAGAGCTCAGATATGCACCCAGACGGTCTGGCTGTAGACTTTAAATTCTTTACTAATATTATACTGCCTCTCCAATTAAGTACGAATCATGGGAGTCCCGATTATACATGCTTTACATGAATGACTCATATAATTCTTACAGCAACCTTATGAGGCAGATAGTCTAATTATTACCATTTTTAGAAAAGGGAAAGGGAAATGCCGAAAGGTGATGTGAGTAGGCCAGAGTTGCATCAACCAGAGGATCAGGTTTTAGACTCAGACTGGCTCACATTTCCCACTAGGCTACAATACGTATCTACCTCACTTCTAGGTGTAGAACAGAAAAGATCTTGCCATTTCTTGCTCTTTGACCAGTTGCCAACTCCTTCCTGCTAGTTAAAGCATGGTATTTTCAAACGGTTCAATATCATTGATCGAGATACAATTTTCTTTAGAAACTACTGCCTCGTTCTCTTAATTGGACTTGGTTATTTTTTCATCCCTCATGGCAGGTCTCTATCTTCTTAAGATGCTGATTCATTCTGTCACATGTTTAAAGTCAATTGAGTCTAAAGTCAAGTAAACATTCTAGGCACTAGGCAGATCGCAAGGAAGTAGGGTAGGCAAGCAATGAGACTGGAAACACTGCCCGGCCATGGGATGCTTTGAAAATCATGCTAAAGGCTTCTATTTCCTTCTGAGATGGGGCGTAATGAGCCGGGGTGCACGGTTTGAAGCTGCCAGCAGTTCTGAGAGAGGAGGACATGGCTTTCTGCTCTCAGAAACCCACAGGGGCAGTTCTACTCTGTTCTACTGGGTTGCTATGAGTCAGAATTGACTCCGTGGCAGTGAGAGATGGGGAATCTTTGGAAAATGAGAGTTGAATGAGTACTGTCAACTAACTTTTTTTTTTTTTTTTAAAGATCATGCTTTCTCTGGAAAGGAAGAGGGAAGGAGGAAGGAAGGTAGAAAGGAAGGAAGGGGCAATTGTGGAGGCAGGGAGGCCAGTGGGAGGTTTCTCTCATCCCTCAGGCAAAAGATGAGGGTCACTAAAGCAGTAGCTTTGGAGATATTGAAAAAGACAAGCGTAGGACATATTTGGAAAGCAGTGATGCATTTCCATGAGCTGAGGGCAGGCTGTGAGGGAAAGCAAAGGAGCAAGGATGATGCCAGGATACTTGGCCGAAGTAGAGACAATGAGGTTCCACTCACAACATGAAGGAGCAACTGTGAAAGGAAACACCCCCCGTTTGGTGTATGCAGAACATGTTGAATTTGAAGTGCTCATGTGGAGAAGTCGATTAAGGAGGAAAACATGAGACTAGGGGGCTGCGGGGAGGAGGTTCAAGATGTACATTTTAGAGGAGTTGGTATCCAGGTGCTATTTAAAACCACCCTACTGGGTGAGGCCATGCAGGGGGTGAATGTAAAGAAACAGGAGAAAACGCGCCTGCAGTTGGGACCATTAGATGAACCTGAAAAGAATGAGGAGAAAATCAAGGCTTCCTATTCCCACAGAGAGTTACAGACTCAGAAACACCCCCTGGCACTTCTACCCTGTCTTGCAGGGTTACTGGGAGTCAGAGGGACTCCAGGACAGTGAGTTGGGTGTTTGTTTGTTTGTTGGGAAGAGACAGAAAAAGGAGAAGCCAATCAAGTAGGAAGACAATCCAAAGAAGCAGATGACCCAGAACCAAGGGAAGAACTCTTTCCAGAAAGGGTGTCATCAGCAATGTCACTTACTGCTGAGAAGTCACGGGATATGGTTCCTGAGATTAGTGAGTAGGTAAAACAACAATGGTGACCTTGGAGAAAGTTATTTCAGTGGGAGAATAAGGACAGAAGTCTGAGTTGGGTGAGCCCAAAAGAGAAAGAGGGGGCAGTACGTGGAGATCAAGACTGGTAACTCAAGAGGAGTTTTGCTGAGAAGGGGAACAGGACAATAGAGAGAGCTATGAAGGTCAAGGTTGACTTCTGGTATCCAAAGGGACTTGAGTAGAGGGTAATTCATCTCCAAACACCCCAGGCTCCCTCATTTGACAACAATGTATTAAAACTGTGTGACTCCAATCTCCTTGTGGCCAATTTTAGGGACACAGAGAGGCATGAATTTCAAGGCAATGAGAAGTCTCCTTTCATCCCATCTCACCGTCTCTAGCAAGAACTTCTGCTTTGTCGAGGTGACTTGAAAATCTAATTGAAGTAAGGCTCTGTGGTTGAAATTATAACAAAGCAGAACTCACCCCTCATTACCCTTTGTGATCAGGGCAGGGATAACTCAGTTCAAAAGACTTGTGTGATTGATCAAGTGAAGTAATGGGGGACTGCTGTCTGGGGAGAAGATGAATTGTGTTATTTGATGACTCTACCAGCAGCCCAGCATGCAGACAGAGAGGGGTGTGCAGCAGCAAACACAATCTAAGCTACTCCCTAAAGGATTGGCAAAGCAAAGGACCAGCCTGGAGAATCCTGAGTCAATATGTGCACTTGGTGAAAACATCTGGTGATTTCTCTCACAGAGATCCAGGTGGGCACAGATGCAAGGTCAAGCACGGAGACAGAGACCTGAGCCGAGTCGACCACAGGTGCAGAAGGAGGAGGACGTGGAGAGAGATGGGAAGAGAAGTCTAGAAGTGGTGGTGGGTGGTGGTCAGAGATGACCACGGTTGGCCTGGCTGCACTACTTACCACCGGTTGCTTTCTGCAACCTAGCTGAGCTCTGTTTTCTCAGCGATGCAATGGGACGCACTGTACAGGTAGTCATTGTGATACCTTACACACAAGTTGCCATTCAATTCCTAAACCTCCCTCCAAACTTTATGCCGAGGGCGTAATTGCCCTTATTTTACAGATGTGCCTTTCCGATGAAGGGTTATAATAGTTACCGTATATTAAGCAAGTACAACAGGTGGGTACCGAACTACTGCACTTTGTTTTTTCATGAATAGCCACCGTACTTGAGTGCACTGTGGCTGCAGAGGAAGAAATGCCAACACAAAAGAGTCCTGGAAGAGGCAGAGCTGAGATCCGAACCCAAGCAGCCTTACTCCAGGGTTGTGCTCTTTGCCATTATGCTACACTCAAGGCACATGCCCCAGCATCCTAAGAATTCTAAATAAGAAAGCGTAGATTTAAATCCAAGAGAATTCTGACTCCCAATTCTGTGGCCTTTTGACACAGCAAGATGCCTCTAGTTTTTCTCTCAGCCACGGACCCTAAGAGGCCTAAAGTTTGGGATGACAGTGGATGTGGCCTGTGTGCATCCCTGCTCCTGTGGCCTGTACCCTCTATCCCTGCAGACGATCTCTGGGGACTACAAAAGTGTATAGGAGGCCATGCCACCCCTGAGCAGCTAGGGAGAATTCCCACTCCCCATCGACCCCTAAGCGCTCCCCTGAGGATACCCTATGCCACTCTAGTTGCCCTTGTCTAAGCTTCATTGTGCTTACCCAGGTGGCACCCAGGACCTGGGATGATTCCCAGGCAAGAAAAGGGTTTCTGTTAACTTGTCAGCAAACGATCTTGTAGAACGAACTAAACTTGCAGGCCAAGAATTGGAATACAATCCCAATCATATCAGTCACCAAGTAGATGTCCTTGAACGAACCACTTCATCTCCAGAGTTAGTTTCCTTCTTAAAATGAAGATATCA
Source organism: Tenrec ecaudatus (assembly GCF_050624435.1). Classification (NCBI taxonomy): domain Eukaryota; kingdom Metazoa; phylum Chordata; class Mammalia; order Afrosoricida; family Tenrecidae; genus Tenrec; species Tenrec ecaudatus. The sequence continues at coordinate 58,324,123 of NC_134530.1, forward strand.
ATTCCTATTTTGTAGCTGTTCAGATGAAATTGGGTAAGGCAAGCTCAGTACTGAGAATCTGGTCGGGCTGGCCCAACATCATGCTCCTGCCTCTTCCTCCTTCTATTCATCTCTACAGGGAGATTTGTTTTGTGTGCTTCATAAGGCTGCTGTGAGCATGAAATGACTCAACCCAGCCTGGCAAATTCTAGTGATGTAGTAAATGCTCATTAGAACGGCATCTCCTAAAATGAGAAATGTTATGTTGCCACCGCAAAGCCTCAGACTGCACACACAAAGTCAAGGGTCTGAGGGGAAAATCAACCCATTTTCTGTGACCAGTCTTGGCTAGGTGCTGTCTTTGTCCTGGGCTCTCTAAGAGGACCCTGGCTTTAGGGGAAGCACTCAAAATCTATATTGAAGCCCACGCAATATTTTTAGCAAGCAAAACCGAGCAGGTTATTGCTCTGCTTGTCTACTTAAATACTCTTCCTTGGCTCCTAGTGGGCCTGCAGGTGAAATTTGAATCCCTGAGCACAGGTTGCCATCTCGCTGCGCTCTAGCCTGTCTCCATTTCTTGTTTTGTCTTCTGTCATTTCCCATTCCTAGTCCTTGCTCCACACAGTCTGAGTCCCTTTCAGATGCTCAAGTAAAGAGCCTATCCGCTTGTCATTCACTTTCAGAACACCCCAAACATGATACCCATCGCATGTCCCAAACAATATAAACTCAATGAGTGGAGAGAAGAAAGTTTGCACCTGATTTTCTCATTGTCATATGCCCAGTTAAGTGCTGGGCTGTTAACTGAAAGGTCAGTGTTTCAAACCCACTGGCTGCTTTGAGGGAGACAGTCTGCTTCCATAAAGAATGACAGCTTCTGGAGCCCTGGGGAGCAGATCTACTCTGTCCTACAAGTGCTATATGGGTCACAAGCACCTCAACAGTCATGGATTTGGGGTTATATTCCCAGTGCCTAGCACAGAACCTGGTGCAGAGTAACGATCGAGCATATGACTTCTATAAACGGGAAAAAGATGTTATCATTCAGAGCATCAACTGCAGCTGAGCAAGAAATATCACGATGTCTATATACTTCAGCATTTTGCATTATTCTGTGAAGCCAGTGCAAGGCTCTGAGCCCAACTTCTACAGACAGAGCCATCTGACCCCAGCCAGGCTGCATGGGATGCGGGGAAGCAAAAAAGGGAAGGAATACAACAGACTGAGTGCCCATAAGACTTGGAGGTAGCTGCCTTACGTGTCAGAGCACATGTGTTCATATACACACATATGCACACATGCATGGAGATTCCTTCACATGAGTCTATGTAACTGCACATCTGCATGTTGGGATGCCTGAGTTTCCATGTGATAGAGCATTGCTGTACATGTGTATTGATACAAGAGAGATGACTGCTTACTTAAAGTCCCCATGAAATGTTTTCCCTAAATTCTCTTCTCTTGTTTCAACATTTGGCAGTTCCCCTAGCCCTACAAATACCCTTCTCCACTGTTGTTGAGAGCAATGCCACTCTGTTCCCAGACTCACATTCCAGCCAGGCCCTGGACTCAGCAAGACCAGCATCCTGTAAAGACTAGGAACTGCTCTTTTGAAGTGGAAGTTTAGCTGTCATCTATTGTACTTAAGGACAATCCAGAGGGGTCTCACCCAACCCCCAACCCAACTGTTTATCAAAGTAACTGTTCAAGCACACCTTTCATCTAGTCTAAGAATCTCTTATCCAGTTGCTAAGAGGATATCAGGAGAGGTAACGCTTCCTCATTAGCGTTGAAGTGCTTAAGCAGATAATACTTAAAATCAAGGCAGGGTCAGTGCCATAGGTGATATGGGTCACTTAGTCCTGAGCACAAGAAAAAGAAGGAAATTCCTCCTGGGTAAGCACCTGCATGTGCTCAGCCAGTTCCTGGATGATTTATGATGCTGGCTATTTCATCCTCCCAGCAGTACTCCTACACTGAGATAAAGAGAGTGGAGGTCAAAAAGGACAAGTAACTTGCCCAAGGTCACAGTGAACCCCGACTTGTGCCAAGATCTGACTGACTCCTAGCTTCACGCTTTTCCCGCTGTGCCTGGATGCACCCACTCAGGATATCGAAATGAGGTCGCCATTGCAATGAGGAGTGCTTCAATGTGTGTGAAATAAATAAGCAAATAAATAAATAAGCCATTGCCATTGAGTCAATTCAGAGTAGACGTGAGCTCCACGGGGGTTTTTTAACGGCCGTCATCGTTCAGAAGTTGATCACCAGGCTTTTCTTCTGAGGCTCCTTTGGATGAGTTCAACTTGACAGACTTAGGTTAGTAACTGAAAGCTTAATAGTTTGTACCACCAGGAACTCAAGTGTATAAAACATGTTAGTTATCTTTGAAGAGAGAGACAGAAAGAAAGAAGGCTGTAGGTTGTGATCAGCACAAAGGTTCAAACCACTGCACGTTAAAGCTGGGCAAGACCTCCGATGATTAGAATCCAACACCCTCATTTGACAGAAAAATGGAGGCCTAGAGAGGAAAAGCGATGACTGGCAAACTCAGCCTAGATCACAAGTCTGCTGATAACCTGTCCATGCCCTTCTTCTACATTCTTCTGCTGGGCTACAAATACTGTACACGCATGTTAACTTGAATGGAAGTCTACAGCATCAGAAAATTATGGAACAAAGCTCAAAATCACTAAGAAAACAGAACCCAAATCAAGAAAATCTTACTAGTAACTTAGAGACTGGTGGAACCCTAGAGACTCTAATCCATAGTCACCGGATAAGCCATTGGTCTGGAAATGATCTCACCCCTGTGGCTCAATTGTCAGCCAAACAATATAAAAGCCCATAAGGTGAATCATGACACCATTATTCTAAGATACGTACACCTTAGAATAATCAACCACAAGAGATAAAAGGCAGGGCTTCCCCAAGGACAAAGCTCAGGTGGTTCAGGAAGAAGGAAGCATAGAAACAGGAAACAGGGAGAAAGTCATTTAAGTGGTATTACTTTGTAGGTATGATAGTTAGATGTTATGTCACTTTGGGTGGGTCCAGATTCTCTCATGGTATGATCTAATTAACATAGTGTGGTCAGCTTCATGATAGGATCCTCTCAGAAGCAGTCAAGTATTAATGAGGAGAGGAGACTTCCTGAATCTGGTCACCTAGAGCCCTGGCAGCACAGCTATGCATTGGGCTATGATCCACAAGGCCAGCAGTTCAAAACCACTAACCACTCTTTGAGAAAGACAAAGCGTTTTACTTCCATAAACAGTTACAATCTTGAAAACTCACAGGGCCAGTTCTACCCTGTCCTATAGCTTCGCTAAGAGTTGACTTCAACTTGATGGCATTGAGTTTGGTTTGTTTTTAATCTTGTCACAGTCTTGACACAATTAAGGGAGGTTTCATATTGACTGTGGCCTACTCCTAGTATAAGCTTACGGTGTGGAAATAGGCTGATTTCCAAGGCTAGATTTAGATCCTGAATCTGGTTCATTGACCCGTTACATTGCCTGCTGACTCCAGGAGTCATCAGCAGACTGCCGACCTTGGATGCATTCAGCTCAGTATTCACCAACCTGTCTGTGGTCTTCCTGCTTCATCTTCCTGTTCATAATCTCCTTGAGCTACAGAAATCAGGAGAAGCCTTCAACTTCCATCTGACACAAGGACTTGAACCTGACTGGATTTAACCCACTTCTTTAGTGGTGTGAGTCATTTCTTGATATAAGTTTCTCTATCTATACATGCAAACATCACTAGTTTTGCTTCTCTTAAGAACCTAGTCTAACACAGTAGGGATTATACAATCAAGGGCACAAAAAATATGTAAGAATTGTTAAATAGAAAATGGACAAAAAACAAGACATAACAAAACAAAGCAACAAAAGAAAACATCAAAAACCAAATTATTATCTCTGCAATACTAACTAGATAAGATAAGTGGGATAAACAATCTGGAGGAGAAAACAACAGGACCGACCATTCCAAGGCGACATGGGAGAGGGGGAGGCAGGTGAAAGGAAGTGAGTGTTAACAAACCCAGGGACAAGGGAATAACAAATGATCCAAAATTGATGGTGAGGAGACTATAGGAGGCCTGTTAGGGCTTGATCAAGGGCAATGTAACCCAGAGGAACTACTGAAACCCAAATGAAGGCTGAACATGATAGTGGGACAAGAGGAAAGTAAAAGGAAGTAGAAGAAAGAATTAGGAGGCAAAGGGCATTTATAGAAGTCTAACTACAGGCACGTACATATGTAAATATATTTATATATGATGATGGGGAAATAGATCTATGTGTGTATATTTATAGGTTTAGTATTAAGAGAGCAGATGGACATTGGGCCTCCACTCAAGTACTCCCTCAGTGGAAGAATTCTTGTTCTATTAAACTGGCATTCTATGATGGTCACCTTTCCAACATGATCGCTGAAGACAAAGCAGGCACATAAGCAAATGCAGTGAAGAAAGCTTATGGTGCCTGGTAGCAAAAGGTACAGTGTCTGGGGTCTTAAAGGCTTGAAGATAAACAAGCGGACATCTAGCTGAGAAGCAACAGAGCCCACATGGAAGAAGACACCAGCGTGTATGATCATCAGGTGTCAATAGGTTTAGGTATCAGGCATCAAAGAACAAAAAATCATATCATTGTGAATGATGTGGGGTGCAGAGTGGAGACCCAAAGCCCATCTGCAGGCAACTGGACATCCCCTTATGGAAGGGTTGTGTAGAGGAGATGAGCCAGTCAGGGTGCAGCATAGCACCAATGCAACATACAACTTTTTTCTAGTTCTTTAATGTTTCCTCCTGCCCGTCCCCTCTCCCACTATCATGACCCCAATTCTACCTTACAAATCTGGCTAGACCAGAGCATGTACACTGGTACAGATAGGAACTGGAAACACAGGAAATCCAGGATAGATATAACCCCTCAGGACTAATAATGAGAGTAGTGCTACTACGAGAGGAAGGAGAAGGTGGGAGAGAAAGGGGGAACTGATCACAATTATCTACATATAAACTCCTCCCTGGGGAACAGACAACAGAAAAGTGGGTGAAGGGAGGCATCGGTCAGTGTAAGACATGAAAAAATAATAATAGTTTATAAATTATAAAGGATTCTTGAGGGAAGGAGGGTGGGGAAAGAAGCGGGGGGATTTGGAACAGATGCCAAGAGCTCAAGTAGAAAAAAAATGTTTTGAGAATGATGATGGCAACAAATGTACTTGACACAATGGATGAATGTATGGATTGTGATAAGAGCCCCCAATAAAATGATTTTTTTAAAGTTAGAAAATGGATTTGCTCTGTAAACATTCATCCAATTCAAATTAAGAAGTTAAAGAATAGATAGATAGATAGATGATAGATAGATAGACAGACAGACAGACAGACATCAGAGATTGTCAGATTGATTTGAAAAGCATGACCCAACTGTCTGCTGTCCATAAGAGGTATGTTTTAGATTCAAAAACACATATGATTTGAAACTGAAAGGAAGAGAAAAATACATATCTTATTTTTAAAAATAGGCTTTAGACAAGAAGTACTATCAGTGATAAAGAGCAAATAAGGGCAATTTTATCACATCTTCCACAAAGAAAATGTTCTAGAGCTTACATTGATGAGTAGCCCCCGGGTTCTTAACAACTTGTGAGTGACCACCCAATGTGCAACTCTTGCCGTCTCCCCATGCGGAGCTAAGAAAAGAAGAATAAAGAGAATCAAAAGCATATGAAACAATTAGTCCAAAAGACTAATGGCCCACGTGATCACCAGCGTCCACACCTTGGAGCCTAGTAGACTTGGATGATGCCCAGCAACACCCAACCACTCTGAAAGGAGCATCACTTTAGATGAGTCTGGATAGAGCAAGATAAAAATGTGGAACCAAACTCAAAAATCATAGGATAGGATAGATATGTGCTGAACCCACTATACTATGCCCCTTAGCCACCCTTCAAGCCTGGACTGAGCTCTGCCCTGTGACTTCCCTTTCAGCCAAACAATAGACAGGCCTATAAAGTGAGCAAAGCTACTAGATAGATCCTCCTTTCCTTAGCACAGCCAACCACCTGAGCTCAAACCTGAGAACAGCATTTGCTCTGGAGCCGAGTCAGAAGTGGAGAGGTGATAGGAAAGAGGATGGAGGGAAATGGGAAGCACAAGGAGGAAGTGGGATGAGTGCTGCTATATTGTGAAGATTGTAATCAATGGTATAAAACAAAATGTGTATTCATCATTAAATGGAAAATCAATTTGCTCTGTAAACTCTCACCTAAATAAAAATAAAATGCTTCAATAGGGGGGGAAAGAAAGACCAGGGGAAAAAAAACCACCCCAACCTTCCCAGCATCTTCCAAAACTTGAGATCAACACTTATCTATCTTAATCAGGAGACACATCTTGAGGTGTTCTTTTCTGGAACCCCTGTCGTTTTCTACCTCATGATCTTATCACTCCACGACTAAAAGGCCACTTGAAAAGCCATGTCCACTACCTTCTTTCCCATCCACCAGTTTGTCATTGCAGGGGGCTTGATGCTGCCGTGGGGCTAAAAGCAATGCCACTGGTATTTCAAACGCCAGTAGAGTCACCCATGATGGACAGGTTTCAGCAGAACTTCCAGATTAAGACAGACTAGGACTAAAGACTTGGCAATGAGAGCCTTAGGGAAGATAACAGAACACTGTCCAATATGGGCACACTAGGACGGAAGGCACAACACAACAAGAGACTCAAGCCAAACAACAATCATGAAGGTGGTGCGGCACTAGTCAATGCTTCATTCTGTCGTAGGTACGATCATCTTGTGACCCTCCCGCAGCTAAGAATCATGGCTGATACTAAGGCTGCAAAGTCTTGGCCGCACCCTCTTTGGAGGTACGGATACTACTCTGCTTCCCAAGGGAAAGACTGAGACTGGAGTCCTTCTCGTCCTGACATTCCAGTCTTTCCCACTGCCGTGGGGCAAACCCAAGGCTGAAGGTTTACACTCCCACCAGCCAACTCTGGTGCCTGCCCGGCCTCTCCATCTCTGGTGCACTGCGACACTCCTGGAAACCCAAGACCGAGAGCCAAAAACATATGCCTTTGGCTCAATATGTAAAAACTCTCCAGCAATAAATTTAAGCAATTCCATTTGGGGCTCTCACAATTTCCTCCATTCAGACAAACTGTTTTTTATTTCAAACGTTCCCGAAGGAAATTGGCCAATTGCTTACTTGAGCTGTCAATGACATTATGCTGAGCCTGGCGTTGGGACACAAATGCAACCTGGAGGCTTCTCTGAGATGAATCTGGGCAACACTGGCCATGAGGACAGGGGTCCAGCCCAGGACTTTGATCTCCCAAGGAGGGGTCGCCCCACAGAGAATAGAAGGGTGAGCCAGGGAACTGCTCAGGAGAACTAGGAATAAGGTAGTAAAATATCCACTTTGGTCAGGGGCAGCACTAGGGCAGGGTGGGGGTGGGGTAGGGTTCAGACAGCACTGGGTGACACTGTCGGAGGAGATGACACCAAAAAAAAAGGTCTATAAAATGTTCGTGCCGCATACCAGCATGAAGTTTTTTTGTTTGTTTTTTTTTAATAAAAATATCCAAATGCTTAGTTATCACAGCAAAACATTTTGGGATAAGCCTTTAGCCAACAAGGCTAAAATTCTTACTTTTTGAAACTTTCTCATGTTCTCCAGTCAGTCCTGTTACTGTCACCCAACTACTGGGCATGCTTTCAGTACTGTGGCTTCGTAGTCGGTTTCCTTAGTGGTGAGATGATGTTGTTACATTTCCTGGAGTTTTAGCTAAGACAGTGCAGTAATCAGTACGTGTGAACCTCTGTTAATAAAAAAGCCCAAACTCACTGCAATCAAGGCAATTCTGACTCATAGTGACCCGATAGGACAGGCTAGAACTGCCCCTGTGGGGTTCTGAGACTGTAACTCTTTTGGGGCACAGAAAGCCTATCTTCCTCCTGGGGATCCTCTGGGAGTGGCAAACTACTAATGGACCTCACAGTCCACAGCCCACCATGTAGCCACGATGCCTCCACAGCTCTGTTTCTGAAAAGCAAAGGGAGGGGGGAGGAGAAAAAGAAATTAAGACTTCTCAGATGCTAATGATGTTGGAACTAATAATGTTGTGATTCTTGTAGAAAGATTTTGTAAAACATTTGTATTGTTAGTGTTCATATAATCTAAGAAATAATTATACTGAAGCAACTTAAAGCAACATTTATCACATATTATTCTACGATTAAAAGTGATCAGAAACATTACTGAGGAGTCTGTACGGTCTGGTACTGAAGGAAGTCCATGTGTGTGTCCAGAGGCAATATCATGAGTGATAGCAGAGGGGGATGGGAGGGCAGCTCTAGGGATTTCCCTGAGCTAGGCCCTGCAGCTCGACAATCATGTCCTAAGTCCAGAGTTGAAGTAAGCCCAGCCACTCTAGGATGGCAACAGAAGTCAAGTAGACGAACTAGAAGAAGCCAGAGGTGGCATCAGCAGCCGGAAATAACACAGCAGGTACTGGGTTTTCATGCATAACTGTAGTCAACCCAAACTCTGCACCATGTGCCTTGGAACGATGTCTGACACCAAGAAGGCCCTGTACAAGTGTTTTCAAAGTTTTATCATTATCATGTTTATTACCGATGGTGTTAAAAGGGGACTCTTGCCAACTCCCTAGTCAGACCTCACTGACTCAGAATAAACAAAGTGACCTCACAAGTTCCTTCAGAAGTCACCTTCAAACTAGATATAGGACTTTTTAGGCACTGAGAATCTGGACGAGGACGTGACTGGTTATGTGTGTGAATCCCTGTGGAGCAGTCACCTAATCTGGTGTCAATTTAAGGATTAAGAGTGTAGGGGTGGAGTCTAGGCTGTCAATCTGAAGTTAGCCAATGAGATTTCTGTGGGCATGGCCTTCTCCTGAGAATTCTGGGAAATCTGGTACTTCCTCCTTGGAGGCAGAAGACACCTCTCTCTCTGCCACTTCCTGGGAGATACCGCAGAAGACAAGACATGGATGCAACCAGACCTCAGAAGCCAGAAAAGCCACAGAGAGACCCCTGCCAGCACTGAGATGCTAATAACGCCACTGGACCAAAAGACTTTCTACCCACTGGCTCTCGATCATCCTGCCTTTGGCTTCATTGCATGTGTTTCATGAGTCTGAAGAGGACTTTATAGATTGGTATCAGATATTTGAACTAATATCGGGCTTATGGACCTGATCTGGACTGGGCTGGGATGTTTACTCAATGTTCAATTGCTCTTGTATATAAGTCTCTTTCTTATACACACATGTGTGTCAATGGATTTGTTTCTCTAATCTACCCGGACTAACACACCCTGCTTCCTGGTCTTGGCAGGTGATGCTTTGTGAGTACCCCCCTTCCTGGGAGCCCAGGCAGGCTAGCTCAGAAATGACTCATGCCCAATCACCTGCACCAGCCATCACTGCCCCCACCCTTGCCCCACAGCAGGGAAGGTCTCACCTGACCCTTTAGAGAAAAGGAAGCAGGAATTCACTTTTTATAGTCAAGTCAGAGTCACAGTGAGTGACTCCTGACTCCGCATTGCCATGACAACACCTCAGAGCTATCCCTGGCTGAGAGGTAGGCCCTGATAGCCTCTTTGTTCATGCTGTGAAGCTGAGTGGCTGTCTCAGGTGGATTGGTTCTGGGAAGGCTCCTCCAGGTTAAGAAGAGTGAGGGAAACAAGGAATTGAACATTAATCACTGCTCTTTCATAGGGTTGGCCTAGGAACACAGGAAGTTAGAAGGTCCACTGGTGATCAATTGCTTTTGAAGTGTGTCTGGTGCAGGGCTTACGATACCATTTTGCCCCCTGTCCCTCAAGAGGAAACCTATTGCATGGTTTCTCTCCAAAGCTGTCCAGTCTTCAGCATAAGTATCAAGTTATTGATTTGTCCATCCACTATAAAAACTAGGCTATTATAGACAATGTGTTGGGTGCCTCAGACCTGGCACTAGGCAAGATCCTGGGAATACCATAATGGACGATAAAATGGGCATGTCTTCTCTCTTGAGGCGCCTCCAGGGCACAGTGGTTAAGTCTCTGTAAGAGAAAGACATGGAAGTCTGCTTTCATAAAGATTACAAACTTAGAAACCCAATGAGGCAGTCACACTCTGGCCCATAGGGTGACTATGAGTTGGAATCTACTCACTGGCAATGAATTTAGAACAATCCCATGGAAAACAGAGTTTGAAGTCAAAACTAGCACCAGAGACTCTATCAATGTCAAAATCCAAGACCAGAGTGCTGCTGTTGTCATTAACCAAACTCACTGCCATAGAGTCAATTCTGACTCATCATGACTCTATAGGACAGGGTAGAACCGTCCCTGTGGGTTTCTGAGACTGTAGCTCTTTTCAGGAGTAGAAATCTCATCTTTTGCTCGAGGAGGGCTGGTGGTTTCGAACTGCTGACCTTACAGTAGCAACCCAATGGGTAAACACTACATCACCGGGGTTACTTCTTGTTGCCATTAGGTGCCTACAAGTCAGTTCCAACTCAAAGGAACCCTAGACACAACAGAACAAAGTCCTTTCCAGTCCTGTGCCATCCCCATCATAGAGCTGTGCTTGAACCCGTTACTGCGGTCACTGTCTCAGTTCGTCTTGTTGAGGGTCTTCTCCTTTTTCACTGACCCTCAACTTCACCAACGCTGTCCTTCTCCAATGACTAATCCCTCCGAGTAACTTGTGCAAAGTACATGATATGGAATCTCTCTGGCCTCCCTTCTGTTGACTATTTTAGCTGTACTTTATCCAAAACAGATTTATTCTTCGGAAAGCTCATTGTAGCATCAATGTTCTTTGCCAACACCATAATTCAATGGGATTGCTGTGATCTGTGTCTTCTCCTCACAGAGACTGGGTTTCTGGGAAAACCATACCATTCCAGTGCTGAGTCTTAAAGTCCCGTAAGAGTAGGTGGAAGTTCTGCCTGAAGTTCCTTATCATCGTCACATAACAAACCCCCACAGAAAGCTCCTGATCTTGACCAAAGACAAAGCACCCCATTTGTATGCACATTGTCAATGAGCACCAGCATAAAGGATCAACTGGTTCCCATCTGTGTCCTCCTCCAGTGAGCGCCAAGGTAGACACAGACAAACAAAAGGAACTGGTGGTCTGTCCTCCTCCCTCCTTAAGCTTCCTGAACTATCAGGATCTGTAGCTTTCTCTGATTCAAAAGGGAGTCCTTTACTCCAATAAAATAAAAGTGAGTGCATGTGGTATGGGTGGGGGTGAGGAGAGTCCAGTGGGAAGTAAAGGAGGGATGGTCACTCACATGACCCAGGGCTACTGAGAAAACACCCACGCTGTCTCTTCTCCGACTTCGCCACCCTCTTCAGGGGTCTTCAGCAGACATGCGCTTAATTATAAGGGGCCTTTTCCGACTGCCTATGTATTTGAGTACCACTTGCATTTAATCCTTGTGTTGTTTTCTGTGTGAAGGAACTTGGGACAAGGCTAGGGTTCTTTTGTTTTGTTTTCTGAACTGGAGAAATGCTGATTTGACATCTGATTCTCTTACTTTCCATGGTCTGGTCTATATGTTTTGGGCTCCAGACGGGTGTAAGCACCCAACTATGAAGGAACCTAAAGTTCATGACCACGAAAGTGAGTGTGAGCCTTATAAGAGCGAAGTTACAGGCTGGTGTAAGGATCATTTGTCTACCAGTCCAACCTGCCTAAGAAAGAACAGACTGAACTACAACTGATGAGTTTTCCATCACTGGAAATGTCGGAGGGGAAAGTGAGCAAAAGGTGGAATAGGAGAGGTGAGACTCTTTCGCGGATTTCCCCAGCCCTGTGTCCACTTTCTGTGCTCTCTTACAGTTTCTGGTGACATCTTCTGTGCTCTTGTCTCTTTAAGAACCCTTGGGTTGTTTGTTTGTGTTTTTTTTTGTGGGGAGGGGAGGCAGGGGGTATAAAACACTGTGTCCAGTGGAGCAGAAATCTGCTTTGTTCAGTCTTCCTATGAAGACATGAAAGGACTGTCTCATGGTTTGCTTCCCGCTCTAAACAAAGGGAGAGCTTAGTTCAGGGAAGAAAATTGTATCCCTTAAAAAGAATGGTGACCCTCCAAGAAATAAATACAGATGATGTGAGTAAGCAGAAGAGGCAGGGGCCCAGGCAATCTGCAGCTCTCTTCCTCCGGATTCACATCCTGAGGCAAAGCCACTGACGAGCACCCTATGCCGTCCTTTAAGGCATAATAAAGTGCTGGAGAGGAGGGAGGTCCCACATCTTTGCCCTGCTTACGAGAGATCTTCCTGGCATTGAAAACCAAGGGTACACTATGGCTTCCAACAACACATTCACCATGCTGGAAGAGAAATAAGAGTTAAAAACCATATCTGAACTGACTCAACACCACCACCACCAAAAGTTATGCTCGAACATGTGGAACTTCTCATAGGCTAGGTAGATTTATTCTCGCTTCTACAGTTCCCGGTGTGGATATCAGTAAAGGAACTCTCTGGTGCAGTGGGCGGCTAACCATAAAGTCAGCAGTCTGAACCCACCAGCCACTGTATGGGAGAAAGACGAGGCTTTCTGCTCCTGTAAAGATCTACAGCCTCAGGAACCCGGACAGGGTGAGTTTGGTTTGGGTTTACTGGCAATAAAATTCTCAAAATGTAAGTGCCCTGCTTATTTGAAGGGAGTCACAAACAAAGAACCAGGAAGATGAAAGCCCCACTTGAAGGTCAATCTTAGGGAGAGGAATCCCAAAGTATAGAGAGGCAGCTCAAAGACAAATATTAAGGAACAGGTTCTAAAGTTCAAGATTCACATTCCTGGATGCCACAGTTAAGATCTGAAGAAGTCCAAGAGCGGACTAGAAACTTTCAAAGGGGAGCTAGAGAAGACATAGTCAATGTTGTAATGAAATGTTATAGAGTTAAAAAAACCAAAAAGGAAACATAAGCTCAGCATATTTTAAACTGAAAGAACTCAAGAAAAAATGCAAGTCTCGCATTACCATATTGTAATATTCTATGGGGAAAATATTGCATGATGCAGGAAGCATCAAGAGAAGATGGAAAGAATACAGAGGGTCACGGTACCAAAAAGAACCGGTTGACATCCCACCATTTCAAGAGGTAGCACCTGAGCAAGAACCCGTGGAGCTGAAGGAAGAAGTTCAAGATACACTGAAAGCATTACCCAGAGACAAGACTCTAGGAATTGATAGAATATCAACAGAAATGTTTCAACAGGCAGATGAAGCACTGGAAGCACTCACTCTTCGATGCCAGGAAATTTGGAGAACAGCTACTTGGCCAACTGACTGCAAGAGATCCTTATTTGTGCCCATTCCAAAAAAAAGTGACTAAACAGAATGCTCAAACTATAGATCCATCTCATTGGTATCACATGTAAGCAAGATTTTGCTGAAATCCATCCAACAATAGCTGCAACAGTACACTGAAAGGGAGCTGCTAGTGGTTCAGGCTGGATTCAGAAAAACAAGGGATGTCACAGCTGCTGTCACATAGATCGTGGCTGAAAGCAGAGAACACCAGAAAGATGTTTACATGTGTTTTGTTGACTATGCCAAGGCATTCAACTATGTGGATCACAACAAATTGTGGATAACCTTAAGAGAATGGGAATTCCAGAACACTTCATTGTGCTTCTGGAGAATTTGTACCTGGATCAAGAAGCAGTTTTGCAAAGAGAACAAGGTAATGCTGCATGGTTTAAAGTCAGGAAAAATGTGAGATGAGGTTGTATCCAATCACCATATTCGGTCAACATGGTGAGCAAATAATTAGAGCAGCTGAATTCTATGAAAAGAATGTGGCAACACGATTGGAGAAAGGCTTATTAATAACTTGTGATATGCAGATGATACAACCTTGCTTGCTGCAAGTGAGGAGAACTTGAAATCCCTTACTGATGAAGACCAAGGAGCACAGCCTTCTGAATGGATTACAGCCCAATGCAAAGAAGACCAAGAGCCTCTCGGGTGGACTAATAGGAAACACCACGATCAATGGAGAAAATATTGAAGTTGACAGGGATTTTGTTTAGCTTGGATCCACAATCAATGCTCATGGAAGCAGCAGTCAAGAGATCCAAAGATTAACAATAATAATATATAATTGATCAAGGATTGATCAGGGGTGGGGGAGGGGGGAAGAGGGGCTGATACCAAGGGCTCTAGTAGAAAGAAAATGTTTTGAAAATGATGATGGCAACATATGTACAAGTGTGCTTAATTAATACAATTGAATGATGGATTGTTGTAAGATTTGTAAGTCTTCCAATAAAATTATTAATAAAAAAGAGATCAAAAGACATATTGCATTAGGTAAATCTGCTGCACAAGACCTCTTTAGAGAATTAAAAAGCAAAGATATTACATCAAGGACTAAGATGTGCCTAACCCAAGCCATGGCAGTTTCCATTGCCTCATATGCATGTGAAAGCTGGACATTGAATAAGGAAGACCAATGCATTTGGAGAAGACTACTGAAAGTACCATGAACGGCTACAAAGACAACTGATCTGTCTTGGAAGAAGTATGGCCTGGCCAGAGTGATCCTCAGAGGCAAGAATGGTGAGACTTCATCACCTGTATACTGGATGTGTTGTTAGGAGAGACCAGTCCCTAGAACAGGACATCCTGCTTGGTAAAGTGGACAGACAGTGATAAAGAGGAGATGGGCTGACACAGTGATTGGACTGCAACAGAGGACTCCAGGACAGGGACAATGTGAGGATGGCACCGAGCCATGCAGTGTTCCCTTCTGCTGTGCACAGGGTCGCTGTGGGACCGACTTGTTGGTACCTAACGGCAACAACATTTAAGAGAAGTCAAAGCATGAAGCATGTGTGAATCCCTTCCTGTTACTGAACTTCTCCATGATACACTGGGGCGGCCTCCACCACTAAGACATAGATGATTGGACCCAACTAGGCCAGTTGATGTTTCTCTAAAAAAATTTCAACTGAGAGACCGAACTGGAAGCTGAGGGCTGATTCCTTCCAGAAGTTGTGCTCATCTGTCAACCAGCACCAGCATGTGGAACGGTGTTAGAAAATAAGCCCTTCCTCCCAAGGCCGACCCTAGAGCTTGTGGTGGCCCATGTGTATAAGAGTAGAACTGGGCTCCATCGGGCTTTGGGGGACTGAGATTTTGGAATAAGATCTCTAAGCCTTTTGCCTGAGGTGCCTACAGGTGAACTTGATCCACCAACCTTTTAGTTTTATCTCATTTCCTTTGCGCTGCCCATGGACTTTCCTCCTAGGCCTGCTGAAGCACACACTCTGGGCCACAGCCCAGCAAGTCCTCTCTGTGACTCTCATGACCACTCAACTCAGAGAACTTTTGCTCGAAGGAAAGAAGCCCGTGCATTCCTATCGCTGCGTTCCTCCTTCAGCTCGATTGCCTGATGTTTCTTTAGATTCGGTGAGACACTTTTGTATTTTTTTTCCCAACAAATCAAACACATATTTCCTTAAGCTATCTCAAATTGGTTTCTCTTACTTGCAACAACAACTAAAAGAACTCTAGCCAACACAGCTGGGGAAGCCTGAGATAGCAGAAGCAGACCCTTCGAGTCTCCTACTCATCACTGCCAGTCCTCGTGCTGGACCACAATGGAAGAGATTTGATGCTCAGCCCACCTCCTACGATGGCTCCCACCCCGTTGCCACCCTCTTAGGATTTGCCCTTTTAACACGTGATTTTTCATTTCGTTCCCACCCCTCCCACGATCCTTTATTTACCATTGGAACCTGGAAAGTGACATGGTGTATTAGTCCCTTGACTTTCCCCCCTATAACCAGACTGTCCCCGCTCCCAGGTTACAAAGCAGAGGTGTCCACCCCTTGTTCCCAGAAATGTATTTCTTCTCCCTTTGCTTTGAGGGAGCAGGAAGCTTCTCCCAGTAGCTAAATTTCCTCAAACAAATGACTTGTCCACAGTCACACAAGTAACAAGGCTACTTGGCCCCCCAAACCCCAGGCCCATTCCCCTGCATGGTGATTTTCCATTCCCAAACCGTCTCCTTCACCCTCCTTCCAGCCTCAGAATGAGAAATGAGTGGCTGAACTGAGAGTCTCCCTCAGCCCAGTCTGACGATTGTGCTTTGCACAAGACCAACCAACTCTGTCCTTAATTTTCCCACTCCCTTTTATGAATGTGCATGCATGCATGTTTGTTTGCATGTGTGCGCCCGCACGCACACACACACATCATATATGTGAAAAATAAATCCAGTTCCAAACAGCTATTTCTACATCCATTCATTTGCAAATCCAAAGCAACTTGGCAGGGGTGAGCGCATCAGCTTGTAGTCCCCAGGTGCATTGTCATCAAAGAGGCCAGCGAGTTGGTGCTTCACACACACATCTCCTTCGCTCTAGCGCTTCTTCAAAATAGCCCAATTGCTTCCACTTTGAAAATCTGTCGAGGCAAGCAAATCTCTCCTTCAAGATTTCTGCAAAAGACATCCTCAGCCGTAGCTAGTCTCACCATCCTGGCCTTGCTGCTCGTGGTGGCTTTGGTAGACTGCAGAGGCCCAGGGTGGATAGCATCCCTCATGGGTTGCCACCAGCGGCAGCACTGTCCCCTTAGCCTTTGTGTTCTCAAACACTCTCCTGGGCTTCTGCCTTCACAGTCGACTGGCTAAGGAGGACCCTCGGCTCAAGCTGCTCCCCTCAAGCCTCACCCTCAAAAGTTTCTCCTTTCTTTCATTCTTTCTCTGTTTTTTTAAATTTTGGCAATTGCTTCTTGGATGTTGTTGGGGGTCGCCAGTGGCATCATCACAGCCCCGTGTACCTGCTGCCCAATTTCCTCTTGGCCCTTCAGAATCAGGCCACTGTCAGAAACAAAACATGTATCCCATTTTCACTTGCAACATTCATTTTCTCACCACTCTCAATTTTTGAAATTATCATTCCACTTTGGTTTCCATCGTAACCATATGTCTCTGCTAACTAGCGTTTTCCACATACTCGCTCCCTGCTCCTGTACTTATTGGTCATGATGATGACATCGGGTGTAAAACACCTTCGTCTGAGCACAGACACCACTAATAGGCCCTTCGCTACCAAGGGAAAACCAATCATGGCCGCTACTGCCATCTGTTGGTGGCAGGAAGAGTTAAAATGCTTTCATTCTGCACACAGTAAGGGAACTTAGTTTATAATAAAGTTTGAAATAAAGTTTTATTGAAACACAAACACAGTCCTTCAGTTAGGTGCTGGCTAAACTGGCTTTAAAGCAATGAAGGCAGAATTGGACCTCACCATGGCAAGTGAGGCCTGAGGCTTCTCAAACCTGGAAGAATTTGCTATCTAGCCTATCAAAGAAAAGGTGTGCCAGTCTCTGTTCAGGAGAGGACATGAAAGTCAACAAATCAGAAGTTTGCAGGTAGAGGGATATACAGCCTCACCCCATGCAGGACTCATAGAGGCCAAGGCACTCGCTTGCATGATATTTATGAGAGCTAAGAGCCTTTTGAAAGAACCCATCTTGAGAAGGGACAGCCCTAGAGTCTGACCCAGTGGGGAAGTTTTAGAAGGAAGTTTCTCATTACAGCTTAATGGCTGGAAATTCAACACCACCCCTCCCCCCCCCACCCAAACTCAAACAAATCCCATTACCAATGGGTTGATTCAGCCTCATGGTGATCCAACAGTGGGTTTCTGAAGCTGGGCATTGTTACTTACAGAAACAGACAGCCGCATTTTCCCCTGTGGAATATCTGGTGGGTTAGCAGGCCAATGTGCACCAATAGTGGCACCAGGCCTCCTTCACCCCAGCCTCGGCTAATTCCCGTGGATCGGTGTCCGGTGTCTGCACATTGGAGGAGAGAGGGTATCTGTGTTAGGGCTGATAGGACAGAGAAACCGTAAGTGGATGCCTTGAACGGTACTCAGGGCATGGCCTTAAAAGGAAGGTTTTCTGTGTGGGCTCTTGTGGAATCATGATCCTAGTCCTGTTTCCTCTTCTGCTCTTTGGTTCCTTAATGATCTCCTTGCTTCTGTGCCTAAAAAGCTCCTTTCATATCTCACAAGTGATGGGTTTAAGATGCACCCTACACTGATTAACAAAACAAAAGGCATTTAACATGACTCAATAACATAACAGAGAAAACCATAGTCCCTGATTGAGAATACACCTATATCAAAAATCAAAACCTTTTGCCCTTTGGTCCATTCCCACTCACTCCTACTGTGGTAGTTACATCACCTGGTGTCAGTTTGAAACTATTAAGAGTGAAGGGGTGGAGTTTAGCCTGCCAATCAGATCACAGCTTGAGGACCTCATTTGGAGACCAGACCCACACACTCCCTGGGAGACATTCCTGTTGACAAAGCACATGGAGCCACACTGACAGAGCCAGAGCCCTGGAGCTGGAGGAGCCATGTGGAGACCCACACCAGCACTGAGATGCTTCTACCACCACTGGATCCACAAGAGTTACCACCCACTGGCCTGTGATCTTCCTGCGTTTGGCATTATTGCATGTGTTCCGTGCGTCTGAACAGGAAATTATAGACTGGTATTGGACATATGGGCTAATATCGGACTATGGACTTGACCTGGACTGAGCTGGAATGTTTTGTTAATATATAATTACACATATGAGTGTCTCTGTATTTGTTTCTCTAGTCAACCCAGACGAACACACCTATTTTTCAAAATGGTAAATCTTTACCAGGGCAAACAACCTTACCTTCCTCCTTAGGAGTGACTAGTAGATTTGAATCATGAACCTTGTGGCTAATGGCCCAATGCCTAACCCACATAGCCACCGGGGTGCCTTAGCCACATGTATAGGGGTTAGGATTCACAACATATCTTTTGAGGGATACAGAATTTAATCCATAGCAGGGGACATAGCTCATTATTGTGGTTACGTAACTTCAACAATGCTATATAACATGCCATCCCAAAACTCGACGGCACTCCACAATAAGCATATATTCCTCACTTTGGCTTCAGCCTGGGAGGGTCTAGTTCAAGTCACAGACTACTGTTCCCGGCTGTTCCCCAGGACTCCATCCTCCTGGAGCAGCAGTGTATCCAGGAGGGCATCTTCTCCTGACAAAGACAGAAGTCCCCAAAGGCAAGTGCAGCCACACCGGCACATGCCAAGCCTGTCTTGCTCCGCATCCGCTAACATAAGGCAAAGCAAGTCACCTGGCCAAGCCTAACCTCGGTGGTTTGGTAGGACGCTCCTGTCACAGAGGTTGGTGGCAGGTAATAAATATTTGCTGAGCAAGAATGTGCCTAAGTAAAGCCGAGAAGACCCCTTTTACCAAGCTCGGTAGAAATTTGGGAGGACTCTAAAACAGGGAAGCGCCAAGGGGAGAGAGGCTGTCTCACATGCTCTCCACATTCACCTTCCACAGTATGGGCCCTGGAGATACGGCAGCAGTAACCGTGAAGCACTAGGGGGTCAGTGGCAGAGCCTGGTGGGATCTGCTGCGCCTGGCTGACTAGCCGCTGAGATCAAGCGTTTCCCAGGAGGGAGAGGAAGAGGCTGCAGTGTCCAGCAGAATAGAAACAGTGCCAGAAGCTTCCAGCACCTGCAGAACAGTGATGATGTGCACAGGGGCCAGTCATGACCAATGGGTCAGTAGCGTCCCCTAGAGGCGAGTCTGGTATTCATGACACTGTAGTACGCTTGGCCAGAGCAGGGAACATGGACTCTTCCCTCTCTGGAAGCTCTGAAAGGAGATTGTTGCCAGGGGCTAAAGTGAGAACTGGAGGTAGTAAAATTTGAGTTATTTCTAACCTTTATGACCTTATTTACCCCGACAGGCTGATAGACTGAGATTTCATAAACTTGATTGTTGAACTCACAGTAAAAAATCAAAACAAAAAAATTCACTGCCATCAAGTCCATTCTGATTCATAGCAACCCTATAAGGATAGAGCAGTTCTGTCCCCGTGGGTTTCTGGGACTGTAATCTTCACGGGAATAGAAAGCCTCTTCTTTCTCTTTCAGAGAGGCTGCTGGTTTAAATGGAATGACTTGTGTTACAGCCCAATGGATCCCTCTGTGCACAGCACGGCACCGCACCAGACCAAACCCCGTCCCACGGAGCCAATTCTAACTCAGAGCAACCCTATAGGTCAGGGCAGAACTGCCCCTGTGGGTTTCCAAGACTGTAACTTAATGGAGTAGAAAACTCATCTTTCTCTCTAAGAGGGGCTGATGGATTTGGACTGCTAAACTTGTGGTTAATAGTCCAACATGTATGAGAGAGAGAGAGAACACAAACATTTAAAATTCCCACCCACTGGACGGAAGCAGGAACATCAAGTTCTTCCCCTCTGGTCACAGATTTGTCCAACACCGGTTCCTACCTGCTCCTATTAAGCTGGGCCAGAGAGCTGTAACCAGTCCTGTGCCCGGGGACAGAGCAGCCTGAGTGCTGGAGTCTCCGGAGAAGTGCTCTGGAATGGCCTCTTCGTGGGGAAGCTCCTCCCTGACCTCCATGTGTCCAGGCCCCCCAGGCCCGGCAGCTGATGATCATTAAGCAGTAAGTACGGCTCTAGTGGGGGCTAATGTTGGCCGTAAGCACTCCCTACCCAAAGGAACCCTGGGGCTGGCTCACTTACATACAGCGAATGGTCCTGTGCGCCCAGGGAGCTGCTTCTCCTAATGAGAAGATCGACTAGAATGCTGAACCGGAGCCCAGGAAATGCCAGGCGAGAGGTAGGGGGTGTTGCCAGGCCTTCTGTGAGGGCATAGCTCTCCTGGTGGCTCCAGTCTCACCCGATGTCTTGGGGGGAGGAGGTGTTGAACCGTTAAGGTGAATTCTGTGGGACCAGCAAGGAACATCTTGGACCTTCAGTCGCCTGATCTCAGTCCTCATTCCCATGACAACACCTTGGAGCTCATGCTTACCAAGAGCAACCTTACTTCGGAAATCCATTCTACCCACGGTCACCTGCCTCCAGCTCCCTCCCCTCTGCCTCCTATATCTGCCTTTCTTCTGACCGTCTCTATCTCAGTAGTGACCGTGCATTTTCTTCCAGGAGTTCAAGCCCCCAATCCGTAGGGGCTGCTCTAAAGATCCTTCTGTCCCGTAACGCTCTGTGTCGATCCATCACCAAGCCCTCCTGCTTGTTCCGCCTACCTGTGTGTCCACTCCTCTCTTGCCTCCTTGTTCAGTCCCTCTCCTGTACCCCTCAGTGACAACCAGGCTTCCTTCATCTCTCCCAGGTGGCTCCTGAGCCTGGAACAAGAGAAGCGCTAAGGAATCTCTTGTTGAAGAGATGAATACATTCATGGGTAAAAAGGAGAAGATGTGCTCATGAATTCTTGACTTATCCTTCTGCCCAAACTAGCTGTGTGAATTTAGACTCACTACTGCAAGTCTCTGTTTCTCCAGAGATAATACAATCTCAAGCAGAGTTCTTTTTCTTGTTTTAAAGATCAATTTATTGGGGACTCTTGCAACTCTTGTTACAATCCATACATCGCTTTTATCAGGCAACTTTGTACATATGTTGCCTTCATTCTTTTCTAGACATTTACTTTCTATGGAGCCTTGGTATCAGCTCCTCTTTTTTCCCTCTCTCCCCCCATGACCCCTTGATAGATTGTAAACTATTATCTTCATGTCTCACACAGACCGCTGTCTCCTTCCCCCATGTCTGTTGTTCTTCCCCCTGGAGAGGGGTGTATGGCTATGTGTCAATCATGATCCATTCCCCCTTTCTTCCTACCTCTCCTCCTCTTCCTCCTACCTTTTTTTTTTTTCCTGCGCAAGCTCCATTTTATTAAGTAGGATTTTGCAGTGGACCTGGGGTGCTTAAAAAATTTGACCGCCTGGGCCCAGGGCGGCTCTCTGGCTCCTCCCCGCCAAGATGTCTGAGACAACAGCTGGGTATCAAATGGTTTTAGACTTTATCTGAAGGAAAGGTACAAATGGAAGAACGGAATGGATGATTGGGCACAATTTCTAGAAAAGGGGCAGGTCTACCCAGCATGCATGCGCTGCCTTGGTGACTTGGGGAAGGCCGGGCTGCTGCTTAGCTCTCTCCACCACTGTCTCCCACGGTATGCTGCCGGAGAGATACTCGGCCAGGCCGGAATCTGGGGCCCCCATCTTGCGCAGGTTGGTGACGTAGTCGCCCAGCTGTTTGATGGATTTCACCTGCTCATCCAGGTAATGTGTCTCGATGAAGTCACAGAGATGGGGGTCGTTCTTTTCCATAGCCAGTTGGTGCAGATCCAGCAGAGACTGGTTGACGTTCTTTTCCAGGTGCAGGGCACACTCCATGGCCTTGAACCCGCTCTTCCAGTCGTCATGGTCTGGTTTCTTGATATCCTGGAGGAAGATGCGGCCCCCTCGTTGGTTCTGCAGCTTCATCAGTTTCTCGGTGTGCTCTCGCTCCTCGTGAGACTGGTGCAGAAAGTATTTGGACAAGTTCTTCAGAGCCACGTCATCCCGGTCGAAGTAGTAAGACATGGACAAGTAGACGTAGGAGGCACAGAGCTCCAGGTTGATCTGGCGTTGGATGGCGGCCTCTGAGTCCTGGTTGTAGTTCTGGCGCACCTGTGAGGGAGATGGGTCACAGCTGCGGAGGAGGCCTCGGGGCGTCGAGAGTGTGGCGGGAGGAGGTGCTGGGCGGCGGGCTTGGCGGCTGGTGGAGTGGGTGGGAGAGGCTGGCGAGCGCCGGGTTCTGTTCAAGCACTATTGAAGCAGGAGATCTCTGCGGCTCTGTGAAGGTCTGGCCCCTCCTACCCTTCTGGTATCACTGTTCCCTCTCCTGTTCCTGGATTCTGTGTGTGTGAGCCCCCATCTCTTTTCTATACCTGTGTACTTGTTCCAGTCTAGTCTGAATTGAGAAGCAGCACTGGGGTCATGGTAGTGGGGGGTGAGGAAGCCTCAAGGAATGTGAGGAGTATGGTGTGTTTCATCGATGCTTTCCTGCACCCTGGTTGACTCATCCCTTCCCTGTGGCGCCTCTGTGAGGGGATTGTTCCATTTTCTACAGATGGGCTTTGGAACTCTGCTCCAACCACCCTTGTTCTCAACAATATGTTATTATTTGTTTGTTTGATATGTGTCTTCTTATGCCTATTACCCAGTCCTGCCAATGACTCCTCATGATCGCACCACCAGTGGTGTGCTTCTTCCATGTGGGCTTGTTGCTTCTCTGCACCAGAATGGCGGGCTTGTGTAACTTCAAACAAGCAGACTGCTTATAAAGATTAAAGAAAACAACACAGAAAGAGTTGTGCTCTTCTTCATATTCATCTGAGCAGCAATGGTCCAAACCAAGAAGAGTTTGATTCTTTCTCTCCCGTGGTAAGACTCCCAGAAGAGGTTGTTGTTGCCTTGGTGCAAATCTCAAGCCAAGATTTTTACATTATTCTTGGCCTTTTCCTTGCAATTACCTCCTGGTTACAAACGGGCTGCTGGGGACCACGGACATTGTCTACAGTCCAAGTTGGCTAGAAAATAAAGCTTTGCATCAGGCTTCAAACGCCTGCTTGATTGGTCTTGGCTGTAGGCATTAAAGACATCTGTGTATCTTTGTTGTTTTAACCCCTAGTGATTTATGGAACAATATTAGGGCTTACTCAATTGTTAGAGGCTGGGAACTAGTAAGGGGAAAGAAAAACCCAACAAAACTCAAGGGTTCTCCCAAGGGCCAAAACAGAGGACAGTATCTGGACAGGACCTTTACTACAGGCAGACACCACTGACCCACTGTTGATGTCACGGGCCACCACCTTAGCTAGTGCCAATGAGCTCCCAACCATGGTTCTTTCCTTGTTTAGCTTGCGCTAGACTCCAAGTCCTGTGTGCAGTGCCTTTGAGGGGCCCAGCCCAGCCTAGCAGTCACAGTTCTGGTGAGGGAAAAGGTGTCGGGAGTTGCGTGATTTGAGAAGACATAACAAAGAGGCTGTTTGCAGAAAAAGAAGGGGAAGAGCCGGAAAACTACAGGCCGAATGCATCATTCTAGACTTTGGTCACAGCCAGATGCCATGATGGGCCTGAAGAGGCCAGGGATGATTAGAGCAACAGCCAGGTCTAACAGTCCGGCCAGCCTGTCAGAGGGCTGTGTCTGTAGGAGCTGCGGCATTGGGTAAGAGGACAGTCTGTCTTGCCAATATAGTGCATCAAGGACAGTCTAGGGAAATAAAGACCTTCGCTCTCGCTAACATCTCCCAGTGCTCCCCATGGACCGTGTCCGAGTGGCCCCAGAGGGCAGCGAGGTCCATCCAGGTTGGTCTCTGGGTGCATCTGCTCAGCTACTTACCAAAATATTTGAGTCCACTCAGAGGCCCCAAAAGAAAGTTCTGGTGACCGACTGGAAAAAAACACACAGAAAAAAAAAATGGCTCAACCGGCCATGTAAAGCTGTGTGGCATGCAGTTATCCTCTAACAGCCCGAGGGTCACGAAGAGTCAGCATCAACTCAACGCCAATTGGCCCCGAAGACACTGAGCAGAGTAGCAGAGGACAGCGAAAAGACCAGAGGGGCAAAGAAACGTTGCCTAGCACAGCCGTCCTTTGACTCCCATGCTCTCCCGTCCATGAAGCTTCTGGGTCCGAACGTTCAGGTTTTCAATACAGACAACACCCTGCTCCCTCTCCCACCGCATCACCCCAGGCTGCTGTCAGTTCAGTCACCCTCTCTCCTCCAGCCGACAGCAGAGCCGCCGCCACTGTCCTGCATAAAAGGCACGGGAGGGGCTCCAGAAGCCATCGATCACACCTGACTACATGAGTGCAGCTGTGCTCCAGCAAAGCTTCATTTATGTGAGGAGCTGATACCAAGGGCTCGGGCAGAAAAAAAATGTTTTGAACATGATGATGGCAACATAGGTACACATGTGCTGGACACAATGGATGTATGGCTGGTGGTAAGAGCTGTGAGCATTGCCAATAAAATTATTAAAAACAACAACTTTATGGGTATTGAAAAACAGAACTTGGCATACATGCTCATATATCTCTAAATATTCTTCTTGTTTTAGTTGGTTTTTGTTTTCCCCCAACAACTTTACCGTTAGCTCTAGGACCATATAAAACCAGCAAAAGGCTGGAATTGACCCCGGATTATTGCTTGCCCATCTCTGCCCCCATTAAATCCAAGGTTCTCCAATTTATTTCCACTCACAAGATCCCTGGAGGACAGAGTGGAAGTCCTTATGGGATTTCCCAGACAGCTCTTTGTGGAAGCAGCTGACCCCATGATTTTATCCTGTGGAGCAGTGGGGCCGCTGGAAGTGCTGATGTTTCCATTAGAAGTGGAGGGTTGGAAGCACTGGACCACCAGGGCTCCTCTGAGCTCGGTAGTAGCTAGTAAGCCATTAACACCACTCCCAGGAGCTCAAGCTGACCTATTAAATCCTCAGCCCCAGGGTAGTCCACCCAGGCCCTGAAGAATCCATGCAGGCCCCTCTCCTCCCTCCCTCTAACCTGCAGTGGCCCCTCTCAGCTGTCTGGCTCCCCAGGGACCAGAGCAGGAATCGTGCTGGGGAGAGGGAGGCTCTCCAAGATCGCCAAGACCCCCAAGCTAGGCGCTCTTATGCTGCTGGCCAGGGGTAAGAGAGAGAGCATGAGGGAGGTAGGAGGGATGTTACAGTTATTTTTCCTGACCTTTTGTTGCTTTCATTGTTAATTGTAGCAAAAAGAGCCATAAGAAGGCATACAGGTGAAATCATCTGAAAAATCCAATACCCACAACAATGCTGTGTTTTCCTCAACATCCATTGGCTGCCTCGGTGTCATGCTGATACAACCCAAATGCCAAACAGACACGATCCACAAATGTTTGCTGCCACCCCCTGAGGTGTACCCCCCTCCCCCAGCGTGCCCAGGGAGGTCTCACCACCCACGGTGCTCCTCTCCCCTCACAGCTAGCTCACAGGTCACACGCACCACTGGCCAACCCGGTTTCAACTGTCCTCATCAAAAAGACCTGGAGCAGATGTGAATGCAGTGTACCAGCAAGTAGAGGGATGCCAGTGGAGGGGCCTGAGGGCCCTGCCACAAACCCAGCTACGTGAAAAACTGTCCCTCCCCCCAGAAGACTTTACTTTCGAGGACAGCACTGACGCTGCAGCTCAGGGAGAGGGACATGTCTGATTAGAGCAGACGAGAGCAAATGAAGGGGGAGGAAGAGAGAGTGGAGCACATCCTGACCCACCAAGCCTGGAGGACAATATCCCCATTCCGAACACCCAATGCAGAGTGGACCATATGGCTGATCCCACTATGAGACACGACGTCCCTTGCGGATCCATGGCCCTACGGGGGACAACACTGGAGACGCAGTGTCGGGACTGGCCCAAACTGACCTCGCAACACCGAGGCAAAACACCAAAGGCGTGTGCTATAGTTTATTGTGCCAGCCTGGCTGATAAACACAAGTAGGATTAATTGAAGGGCAGAGGAATAAATGGCTCGGTGAGCCTCACCTTGGTTGTTCTGTGCCTCAGTTTAAAGGGGTACACTACCTGTGGGATGCCTAGCCTGTGGACTGTGTCGCTGCAAGTTGAGGTCCCTTTAAGCCCACACGATTGGAATGTTCATCTCTGGAGCTGGGGACTGACAGTTGATGACAGTTGGGGACCTGCCTTGCTGTTTGCTGCCTGGGTATATATAGCCCAGCTCTCTCTACAGAAGGGGACTGGCACCTGGCAGCTCTTAAAACTTGAAGGACTGCTAGTGTCTCACTGCTTTATAATTTAACTGTTAATTTCTTGTATTATCTATCTGTATATTATTTAACGGTTTATTTCTTGAATTATATATCTATCTTTATAAATATATTTATATATAATTACTAGCAATCTGGTTTGTCTCTCTAGAGAACCCTGTCCAATACAGCGTGCAACAGAGCAATGGGGGGAGCAGAGCAGAGAGCTCCCGAGGGAGTACAAAGGATAGATTTTGGAGCCAGAGCATGGCACCCTATCAGATTTGATGGGAGGACATGCCTAGAGGTAAAAAATCAGACCTTGATCTATTTACAGAGGGTTTTTTCTTTTTATTTATTATTATTTTTAATTTATTTATTCTTTTCTTGGTCATTGGTTTCCTTTATTGTCGTCATCATTGTGTTCTCTTTTGTCACTTTGCCTTGCTATGCCTTGTTTTTTGGTGCATATTATTATCTGCAGATCTATCTAGATAATATAGGCTGGATAAACAGTCTGGAGGAGAAAACAATGGGACCAATGGTTCTGGGGGGACATAGGAGAGGGGGAGGTAGGGGAAAGGAGGTGGTATTGACCAACCCAGGGATGAGGGAGCAACAAGTGATCCAAAATTAGTGACAAGGAGGGTGTGTGAGGCCTGGTAGGGATTCATCAAGGGCAACATAACTGAGAGAAATTACTGAACCCCAAATGAAGGCTGAGCATGATAGTGGGACAAGAGGAAAGTAAAAGGAAATAGAGGAAAGAACTAGGAGGCAAAGGGCATTTATAGAGGTCTAAATACAGGCCTATACAGATGTAAATATATTTATATAGGATGGTAGGGAAATAGATCTATGTGCATATATTTATAGGTTTAGTATTAAGGCAGCAGATGGACATTGGACCTCCACTCAAGTACTTACTCAATGCAAGACCACTTTGTTCTATTAAATTGACATTCCATGATGCACACTTTCCTGACACAATCACTTAAGACAAAGGTGTGCATAAGTAAATATGATGAAGGCCGGCTGATGGTGCTTGGCTGTCAAAAGATATAGAGTCTGGGGGCTTAAAGGCTTGCAGGTAAATAAGCAGCCATCTAGCTCAGAAGCAATAAAGCCCACATGGAAGAAGCACACCAGCCTGTGTGACCACAAGGTGTAGAAGGGATCAGGTATCAGGCATCAAAGAACAAAAAATCATATCATTGTAAATGAGGGGGAGTGCAGAGTGGAGACCCAAAGCCCATCTGTAGGCAACTGAGCATCCCCGTACAGAAGGGTCAAGGGGAGGAGACGAGCTAGTCAGGGTGCAGGGTAGCAATGATGAAACATACAACTTTCTGCTAGTTCCTAAATGCTTCCCCCCTGCCCCCCTCATGATCCCAATTCTACCTTACAAATCTGGCTAGACCAAAGCATGTACACTGGTACAGAAACACAGGGAAGCCAGGACAGATGATCCCTTCAGGACCAGTGGTGAGAGTGGCAATACCTGGAGGGTAGAGGGAAGGTGGGGCAGAAAGGAGGAACCGATTACAAAGATGGACATATAACCTCCTTCCTGGGGGATGGACAACAGAAAAGTGGGTGAAGGGAGATATAAGACAGTGTAAGATATAACAAAATAATAATACTTTATAAATTATTAAGAGTTCATGAGGGAGGGGAGAGCGGGAAGGGAGGGGGGAAATGAGGAACTGATACCAAGGGCTCAAGCAGAAAGCAAATATTTTGTGAATCATGATGGCAACAAATGTACAAATGTGCTTGACACAATGGGTGTATATACAGATTGTGATAAGAGTGGTACGAGCCCCCAATAAGATGATTTTGAAAGAAAGAAAGTTGGCAATCCTTAAAAAAAAAAAAAAAAAGAGGCTCAGAGTGTCTACTCGTGCGTGCAGCTCTTACTAATGGCCAATCTCTGCCTGAGGGGGTTAGGATCACAAACCCTAACCCCACAGACTCCCCCACAGGAGCCGGGAGCCACATACTTGTCTGTGAGAACTCCACAAAGACAAGATCATGAAATCCATGACTGCGCTTTCACACCTGAGGGGCAGCCTGACAGTGACTCACTCTGAATGTAAACAGCCCTGGGGCAGTGGTGAGGCAGAGGTTGTGGGGGGAATGTGGATTGTGGACAACTTGATAGAGACACACACACACCACACAGCATGTGCTGCACAGCACAGACCACAGGCAGCTGACACAGCATAAATAATTCTGCACTCCCTCTCAGGCACAAATACACGGACGGTGCCAAGGAAAACATTTCAAGCTACTTGCTTAGCAAGCCCAGAGGTCCTACGTGAGAGGCAGGTCAAAGCCTGGGTTAGGGGAGACAGGCACGTTTATCCACAAGCTCTTGCATGCCTCTCACCATGGCTGTTGACATAGTCCAAGTTAAGCAATGGAAAAGTGAATGTTCTCTTACACCTGAGGGGGAGCTGGCAGAGAGAGAAGAGGGGGGGAGGGAGGGAGAGAGAAGAGAGGGAGGAAGGAAAGAGGGAAGATATGGGACGAGGGTTCCTCAGAGATGACTGAGACAGACTATAAATGAAAACAGTTCAGGTGCTAAGACGCTCCGATCTGGGTTCCCACCGAATGGATCAGCTGCATGACCTTGGGCAAATGACTGAACTTCCTAAGACTCAGTTTGCCCTTTATCAGTGGTGGTTCAGGAGACGCAGGTGCACTCCAGTCATGCACAGGCACTACCGGAGCGTGGAGGGAGGCTTACATGTTGCTGTGATGACGAACAGGATTCCGTAGAGCTTCCCAATGAACATGGACTAGAAATAAGAGCCTAGCTATCTACTTCCGGAAGTCAGCCGAGGAAAGCCAGTCTGCTTCTGGAGCGCATGAGGTCCCCATGATTTGGGAACTGGCTTATTAGAAGCGAGCAACCACAAAGTTATTGTGGAAGCTTGGTAAGCTATCTTATGAGAAGTCCCTGGTGTGCTTGTTGGTGTAGAGTAAGCATTCAACAAATAGTGTTGCTTCAATAAGTCCAGAGGCTGATACACTATGTGAACCCCATGACCTCAGCCAGAGACCTGAAGTACTAGATGGTGCTCAGCCTCCACTGCTGACTGGTACTGAAAGGAATCAGAATAGGAGGCCCTGGATAGAGCGGGAGGAAAATGTTGTCTAAAACATTGAGAGACTGGTCAAGCCCTTAGGACTTCAGCCCTTAGTCATATTCAAACACAGATAAAAAGGTCTAGAAGGTGAACAATACAGCCAGGGGTATATACTCCTTAGAACACCGATGAGAGCAAAGGCAACTTTTGCCAGCACACAGCTCAGAAAGCGGGAAGGGCCAGGAAGGAGGGATGAGGGCAAGTGTAAACCCAGGGAGGCCGTGGGAAGAGGATGGGGGCATTGTGGGAATGGCAGTCTGTATCGTGAGTAAAAAGGTGTATGAACCGTCAAATCCAAAACCAATTTGATCTGTAAACTTTCACCCAAATCATAATACAAGTAAAACGAACATTTGAAAATGAGGGATTTGTCATTTCTTCCCCTCTCCGATGGCTGGAGGAAATAAAACCACATCCAACTCAGTGCCTTCAAGGCCATGCCCACGTCTAGTGACCCTCAGGGACAGGGTATGACTGCCCGTGAGTTTCCGGAACGCAAGCTCTTTACTATTTCTAGGAGGAGAAAGGCCCATAGTTCTCCTAGTTAGGGGCTGGTGCTTTCGAACTGCTGACCTTGCAGTTAGCAGCCCACTGTGTAACCACTCCCCAGCAAGGGCTCCTTGTGGATGGAGCAAAGGGGGCGTGAAATCTCTCCTCCAGCAAACACTGAGCCTAGTCCCCTACAGCCAGTCCCCAAATCCTCAGCATCCACTCCTTCACCAGCACTTCCTAAAATGTTGCATCTATCTGCCCCTGGTACTGTGGATAGCTATCTCATTTTTGAGTCCAAATGCTGGAATTTGGTTTTCTGCTCCCTGGCTCAACTCCACCCTGCCTTTCTTCCTTGTATTCCCTCTTTTCCTCCCACCAGATTTCCATCTCTCCTTGCTCCCTGCTCATCTACCTGCAGTAACTAGAGACCATCTACAATGTACAACCTATTCAGTGCAGTTCTAGGCATTCAGCCTAAAACACAGTCCCAGAAAGAAGACAGCTGCTGTCCCTGATCTCCATGGCCTTATGTCAGGTGTGAGAGAATGACAACGAGCAAATAAATAACAGAGGTTAAGGTAGAAGGGTTGGCCAGGGCACCAAGAGACAACAGCTCTCATATTTCAAAGGAGGCATTAGACCATATGCAGAATTTACAAAGGAAGTTGTGAAAAGCAGTTTCACATCTGTGTATACACAGGTCAAGAGTTAAATGAGGGGTCAATATTTTAGTGGAAACTTGGTTGTCAATGTTCTGGGCATCCGCCCCTGCCCAGGGGAGGAGTGGGAGGCACTGCTACCGGTCACCAGCTTTTGGGTTTCCACCCGACAAGGACTTTGAAGTCAGCTGTCCCCTGGTGACTGGCTTTGGCTAACCAGTATGTCTCTTCCAGAAAAAACAACAAGCATTTCCTGGCCCACCAGTTCTCCTCTCCCACTCAGTCAAAACCAAACCAAACTCACTGCTGTTGAACTGATTCCAGCTCACAGTAAACCCCATAGAACAGAGTAGAACTTCCTCCATGTGTTTCAGAGAGTTTTTATTTTATTTTATTTTTTACAGGAGTAGGTAAATAGCTTCATCTTTATCTGGCTCATGCAATAGCAATTGTAAAAACTTTAAAAAAAATTTTTAATGTTGATCTCTGGTGGCAAGCATTGGGCTGTTAATTGCAAGGTAAGCCGTTCAACTCCATTGTCCACTTCTTGAGCAAGAGATGAGGTTTTCCACTCTCATAAAAATGAACAGGCTTAGAAACGCTCATTAGGGTGACTAGGAGTCAGAATTGACTCCATGGTGGTGCGTTTGGGTGTTAAAATGTAGGTAGCACAACATCAGCCAGTTCAACATTTTCCACATGTGCACTTTGGTTTGAGAGGAGCCAAATGGTGAGAGTGGCTCACCACAGATTGTTAAGCTAAGGGTTAATGGCTCCAGCCTACCCCGGAGCACCACAGGAGAAAAGCCTGGCTAACTACTTCCATAAAGATTCCAGCCAAGAAACTCTGGAAAACAGGGGTCCCCGTGTGTCAGGGGCCAACGTGCTGGCCAATGACAACAGCCACAGCCATCTGGTCAACCCTGTCACATCAATCGTGTTATATAGTCATCACCAATATCTGTTTCAAATTTCTCACAACCGCACACAGAAACTCATGACTTCCTAGACAGTGAGCCCCCCGCCACCTGGTCAAAACTACTCGACTCTGGTCTCTCTGCATTTGCTATTCTAGGCATTCCAGATTAGTGAGATGATAAAATATTTGTCCTTGGGTGGTTGACTTACTTCACTCAGCATTACTTTCGAGGTTAACCTATGTTGTGGCATTATCAGGACTCCGTTTCTCTTTACGACTGATGACTATTCCATTATATGTACAGACAGCATTTCGTTTATTCATTCACCCATCCGTTGATGGGCCCTTCGTTGTGTTTATCTTCTGGCACTGGAGTAGGGCTGAAGCAGCCCGGTCGCACCAGAGTCTCCTTGAGTCACTGCTCTCCAGTCTCTTGGGCACCTACTTTGGCGTGGAATTGCTAGGACGAAGCACATGTGACATGGAAGTGCCAGAAGACCATAAGAGACTGAGTTTGACCTTCTGAGAGCCACTTCCCTGAAGGGCTGCCTGGATCCGTGATGAG
Source organism: Tenrec ecaudatus (assembly GCF_050624435.1). Taxonomy (NCBI): domain Eukaryota; kingdom Metazoa; phylum Chordata; class Mammalia; order Afrosoricida; family Tenrecidae; genus Tenrec; species Tenrec ecaudatus. The sequence goes on from NC_134530.1 coordinate 58,356,582, forward strand.
ATGAGAGCAAGAAATTCACTTTTGTTACTCACCACTTTGGTTGTCGGGGAGTGTGGCTACTTCTTAACTCTGCATACCATCACCTAGTTTGATGAGCATATAGGTGCTGCAGCCCACCCCCAAATCAAGAGACTGTGGCTTTGAGGGACCACTGGCCTTCCTGCGAGTCCCGTGTCGTTTCACGTGAAGATTTTCATTGTCAAGAGTTGACTGTGGCAGTCTGCAACAGCAGAGGAGAGGGCTAGGGCGTGGGAAATAACTGCGCTTCCAGGGTTGGCCATCGCAAAGGAATGGCAAGGGTTTCCGCTAGGTCTGAAGTCAGTCAAGTACAATAGTACGCCACTGTGGGGTCATCCTAGGTCCTGTCCTAGAGGGTTATGCAGAAGGGAAAGCAGACATCGGCAGAAGCAAGCCAACAGGTAGCCATTCAACTAAGCTTGGGGCTGCATGGGGGCCACCCTAATGAGGATGTGGGCATCCCTCAAGTCCCAGAAAAACACCCATAAGAGAAAATCCACTGTACATACTTATTCAATCCAGCAAATGTCCATGTTGGATCCTCACTGTGTGAATGGCCACTGGAAGAGGTCCCTAACCCTCTGACCTTGCTAATCTCTCCCCAGTCGAACCCCAGAGGCATCACAAACAGGTCTAGCCAGATGGGAGTGCACCGGAATCACTAAGTGAAGACAGGGAGAAGACACCAACCACACACGTCCTTCTCACCAGCTTCCTGCCTGCAGCAGGCCTGACGGAAGGAAGACTTCTCACTGGTAAGGCAAGATGATGGGGCTGCCTGGTTGAATTCCTAAGTCAGAAATCTAGTTAAAATGAAGTAACCAGAGGATTTTTTAAAGACCTGTGACAGCTACAGGTACCGTGGACCTGGCTGGGTTGTCATCCAGAGACAGATGAAGAAAGTAACCCCCACGGAATGGGCTCAAACTGGGACAACGGGAGAACCAAACAAGGTTGCTTTATGATTGTATCCTGCAAGTCACGCTTATGCAACATAAGGGTACAAATAATTGTACAAGGATTTTCCAAGATCACCAAGTTGTTCCAAATATTTGACTGGAGTGCTACAGCTGAAGAATTATTTGTGGACCCAAATGGGACTGGTCAGCCACAGAGGCACAGAATAAGAAGAGGGACTTAGGGGACCACTGAAGTGTCCATCCTAACCAAAGTCAGGTCTTCGTGGCCCACCGCAAGACCCATCCGTTTCTAGCAACATATTGGCGACAAATGTAGAGGTGGGTTCTTCAGGATGGCTTAGCCTCACATTAGTCAGTCCTAATTCTACATGTGCTGCAAATGGTCAAGTCTCTTTCAGGATGCCTCCCCTCCTCCTGAAACTGGGCATTCCTGTCCTGGAAAGGCTAAAAGGAAGAAAGACCTCCATGTCCCAGACTCCTTCATGCATAGGCTTCTGATTGAGAAAGAGGTTTCACCAATGCATGTGAGATTTTGGAGCCCCTGGGTAGCTGCCATGAGTTGGAATGGATTTGCTGTTTCACCTTGGGTTGTACAAAGGGCCCATGTGCTTCCTGCTAGCTGAGAGACCGGTGGTCCCTCCAGAGGTGAGTTGGAAGAAAGCTCTGGCAATCTACTTCTGGAAAACCAGTCGTTGAAACTCTCATGAAATGCAGTTCTAGTCTCACTCACAGGGGGTCGCCATGAGTGAGAACTGAGTTGTTGGCAGCTGGCTTTAGGTGAGATTTGGAAGGAGAACGCGAGGGCAGGGACCTTCTCCCTACTCTGTTGCTACTCTGATAACGAGCAAGTCGATAGAGACCCCATAGGTTTGGGCACGCTCTATGCTTCAGTGTCTAGGCGACTGGACAGTAGCAGAGGATTCCTGAGTCCCAGGTCACAGCCACAGCAGGGTACTCTTGACCTCCGTGATTTTTGCGCACGCGCACACACATGCACCGATCCCACATCACCCAGATATTGTCCAAAGCAGCACATCCCCTGATGAGTTCCTTCCAAACTCAGACATCCTTGGAGGCCCGGCTTTAGACTGCCAACAATTTGAGGGAGGACTGAATTCCACACAATACAGAAAGTTCTTAAAATAGCCAGAGCTTCTGCTTCCAGCTCGGAATGCTGACTGCTGCTCCCAGTGTGCTTCTGACTGCAGTCTAAGTTCATGTCTAGTGTGGCGTGGCCTGGGCGGGAATGCTCAGGCCAGACACGGAAGTCTCCATTCTTCTGAGGGGTTGGCAAGCTGGCTCGGTGGGGCCTGTGGCGAAACATCAACCTCTCATGAAGCTTGTTGGCCATTTTACACAATTCTAGGGCATGACCTGTAAGGTTAAACCCAAGCCTGGTCGAACTCACAAAGAAAAATGCTTCCTTTGTAAATCCTTGGGAGAAACAGACCACCTGGTCTTCTCTGGTGGCACTTCAACTTGGCCATACAGATCGACATGCCAATGTCTCTCAAGTCTTTGGCCCCTTCCAGTCTGCACATTGTCACTGCAATCCTGGGAAAGCCGAGCCTGCAAGAGTCTACTGCCCTGAGGCTCAGCTGCACAAGGTGACTCTCGTCTCCATCCCCATCTTTTAGCTCCACGACTGCCTCTCTGGGCCGAGTCCCACTGGTGTGAAACCCCCACACAGTGAGATGGTCCGGTTAGCCATTTGTCAGGATGCTCTGTTGTTTTGTCTGGTTAAGCCTGCTTTGAGGTATTTTCATTGGACCATGAAGCACCCAAGAAACAAAGCAGATTCCTCATGGTGCTTCCTCCGCCGTTTGTCTTCGCATTCCCAGCACCGTACTTAGAACTACGCAAAGAGTAGCCGTTCTCAGTTAGTTTGTTGGATGGAAAGACAGTGGATGAAGCACACTTCTATTTTCCTGCCTCTCTTCTTGTACTTGGCATGCCAGGCAGATAGTGGTATCATGCTATGTTTCCTTCGCATATGATGGTGCTCATCACATGTGAGTATAACTACTTGTCCAGCCGTCTGTCTTCCTTACTACGCCGTAAGCTGCAAGCAGATAGTGGACCACCCACTCTGAAAACATTTGATGAAATAATGAGTCCATTTCTCTTATCAAACACCTACACGAAGAGCTAGAACCTGCTTCCTAAGAACTCAGGGCCAGGTAACCTAACCATGAGCAATCAAGGGAACCTCAGTCTACATCTAGAAGATACCAATCTTGTCCTGAACCCCCACCAGGTAAGTTTCACTGAACTGACCCTCCAAGTCCCACTGGTCTCTGGAGGGTTGATATTTGTGTTGTTTAAGTGCTGTGTTTACAACAGCAGTTTGGTTTTACCCCTTTCTCTCTTCTCCATTTATTGTGTTGATTTCAGCCCACTTTCTTATCATTTATTTTGTTTTCTTGAAAAGGGGATCCATTGTAAGAAGGCATAGCTCTAACCAGCTGACTCATCCTAAACCACAAACATTAACAGTCACTCATTTTGCCTCCCATTCTTCCCTACCAGTTAACACTTCAGGGACGTTTTCTGTGCCCAAAGGTGACTTTTCACTCCTGTCCTAGGGGAAGCTGTAGAGACTGTAGAGAGTTCCCAATAAGAAGGTAAAAAGTTGCCCACCCAACTGTCTATATCTGATCACAGAGGGCAGCAAAAAGCCAGGGTTCTCTGTCCCCACATAATGAGTAAATTCTGTTTCCAAATACAAACCCATTGCCTGTGCATCCATCGGAGTTCCCCAGAGTCAGGTTCAAGAACTTCATCTCACAGTGTCAGAGAGTGGTGGAAAAGTGATAGATGGAAAAAGGATGAGTGAATGAATGAGTAAGCGACTGAGTGAGTGAATGGGTGGATGCAGGAGAGACGAATGAGCTCGTGACTATCTGAAGAAATGAAAGAAAAACTAATGGGACAGCAAGTGAATCAATGGAAACATAAATGGCCGGATGGGATGGGCAGAGGGATAGGTGAGTGAGTGAGTGAGTGAGTGAGTGAGTGAGTGAGTGAGTGAATGAGTGAGTGAGTGAGTGAATCAATGGATACATAAATGGCTGGATGGGATAGGCAGAGGGATAGATGAGTGAGTGAGTGCGTGAGTGAGTGAGTGAGTGAGTGAGTGAGTGAGTGAGTGAATCAATGGATACATAAATGGCTGGATGGGATAGGCAGAGGGATAGATGAGTGAGTGAGTGAGTGAGTGAGTGAGTGAGTGAGTGAGTGAGTGAGTGAGTGAGTGAGTGAGTGAATCAATGGATACATAAATGGCTGGATGGGATAGGCAGAGGGATAGATGAGTGAGTGAGTGAGTGAGTGAGTGAGTGAGTGAGTGAGTGAGTGAGTGAATCAATGGATACATAAATGGCTGGATGGGATAGGCAGAGGGATAGATGAGTGAGTGAGTGAGTGAGTGAGTGAGTGAGTGAGTGAGTGAGTGAGTGAGTGGGTGAGTGAATCAATGGATACATAAATGGCTGGATGGGATGGGCAGAGGGATAGGTGAGTGAGTGAGTGAGTGAGTGAGTGAGTGAGTGAGTGAGTGAGCGAGTGAGTGAGTGAGTGAGTGAATCAATGGATACATAAAAGGCTGGATGGGATAGGCAGAGGGATAGATGAGTGAGTGAGTGAGTGAGTGAGTGAGTGAGTGAGTGAGTGAGTGAGTGAATCAATGGAAACATAAATGGCCGGATGGGATGGGCAGAGGGATAGATGAGTGAGTGAGTGAGTGAGTGAGTGAGTGAGTGAGTGAGTGAGTGAATCAATGGATACATAAATGGCCGGATGTGATGGGCAGAGGGATAGATGAGTGAGTGAGTGAGTGAGTGAGTGAATCAATGGATACATAAATGGCTGGATGGGATGGGCAGAGGGATAGATGAGTGAGTGAGTGAGTGAGTGAGTGAGTGAGTGAGTGAGTGAGTGAGTGAGTGAGTAAATAAATGGATGGATGTACAAATAAATGAGTAAATTAATGAATGGGTTTGAGTGGACCCTATAACTCAGTTATAAACCAAGATATGCTCCAGGATAGAAAATGGAACTGGGTCCTAAAATTACAGTAAAGTAATTAAACTAAAAACCTGTGGCAATACAGAGCTCATTGATCAATGTCCCAGGAACAATAAACCCCTTGACACATCTTCAGCACTGCCTCTCATCCCCACCCATTAAACCCTGGGGCTATGGACATGCAGCACAGACAGAAGTGAGAGAATGCTTGGAGGATAAGAGCTTGTCTGTCTGCACTTTACCCCTTGATGTACTTAAGACTCATCTGGCAGCTTTTTAAAAATCCTAATGCTTGGTACCGACCCTAAAGCTTCTGATTTACCTCCATTGGGGTGATAGGGTTATTGGGGGAAGTAAGATACTGCTCTGCTTGTTTTGTGCAAAGTTCCCATGGGCTATTAATACAAAGCCAGGGTTAAGAACCACTGTTTCTATGGGAAGTGAAATTTTGAAATCAATAAATCGACATTATCATTCAGAAAACTATTTCTGATTTGGTCTAAAGAATAATCAGCCTTCCTATCTTTGTCCCTCAGCCCCTGCCCCCTCCTTAAGTGTGCAACTGACACCTCCCCTCTACAAGACTTATTCATTGCCTACCCTACCCATGTGGTCATGACCTCTAAGAAGGGCAGATACCATATATGGCATGACTACCCATCCCACACTCTTACCTGATTTCACAAGGATGGACTAGTAACCCAAGGGTAGACCCTGAAGCCAAGGTCAGAATGCAATGAAACTCAGGAAAAGGGGATAGTTCTGAGAAGGAGCAAGACACCGGGACTGAGAGACTCAGGGATGTCTGAAATGTTGACTACTTGGTTATACAATTTAATTAGTTGTGTCGGGAAGGTGTGCATCCTGGAATGCCAATGTATTAGAACAAAGTGTTCTTGCATTGAGTAAGTGCTTGAGTGGAGGTCCAATGCCCATTTGCTGCCTTAATACTAAACCTATAAATATATGCACACAGATCTGTTTCCCCACACTCATATAAATATATTTACATATGTACATTCCAGTCTTTGGACATCTATAAATATCCTCTGTCACCTAGATCTTTCCTCTATTTCCTTTTACTTTTCTCTTGTCCCACTATCATGCTCAGCCTTCATTTGGGTTTCAGTAATTTCTCTCGGTTACCTTGCCCTTGCTGAATCCCTACCAGGCCACTCACACCCTCCTTGCTACTGATTTAGGGTCACTTATTGCTCCCCTGTCCCTGGGTTGGTCAGCACCACCTCCTTGACCCCTCCCCCCCTCTCCCATGTCCCCCCAGAACCATTGGTCCTGTTGTTTTCTCCTCCAGACTATTCATCCAGTCTATCTTATCTAGATAGATCTGTAGAGATAATAATATGCACCAAAAATTAAGTCATTGCAAGATAGCAATGAGTGAGAACACAGCTATGACAATAAAAAGGCAAACCAATTACCCATAGGAGAATAAATTAATTAAAAGGAAAAAATTAAAAAGAAAGAAAAACCTGTAAATAGATAAAGGTCTGATTTTTTATCTCTAGGGATGTCCTAAAGTCAGGTCCAATGGGATACTGTGCTTTGGCCCCAGAGTCTGTCCTTTGTACTCCCTTGGGGGCTCCCTGCTCTGCTCCCACGGTTGCCGTGTCGCACGCTTTCAGTGGTTTGCTTCAGTGTCACAGGGCCAGTCTGGGCCAATCCCGGCCCTGAGTCTACAGTGTTGTCCCCCTTAGGGCCCTGGGACAACAATGGACGGTGTGTCTCCTAGTGGGATCAGCCATATTGTCCACTCTGTCCATTGGCTGTTCAGAGCGGGGATATCATTCTCCAGGCTTGATGGGCCAGGATGTGCTCCACTCTCTCTTCCTCTCCCTTCTTTTGCTCCCATTTGTGCTGATCTGACATGCCCCTCTCCCCTAACTATAGCTTCAGTGCCATCCTCTCAAGTAAATTATTCTGGGGTGAGGGACAGTTGTCCACGTAGCTGGTTTGGGGGCCAAGCCCTCAAGCCCCTCCACTGGCTCCCCACTAAAAGAAAAATGTGTTCATAAGCAAATGTGGTGAAGCAGCTGATGGTGCCCGGCTATCAAAAGATATAGCGTCTGGGGTCTTAAAGGCTTGAAGATATACAAGAGGCCATCTAGCTGAGAAGCGTCAAAGCCCACATGGAAGAAGCACACCAGCTTGGCTGACCACGAGGTGTAGAAGGGACCAGTTATCAGACATCAAAGAGCTAAAAACCCTATCAGTGGGTGCCTACCTCTGTGATACGATCAATGAAGACAAACGGGTGCATAAGCAAATGTGGTGAAGAAAGCTGATGGTGCTATCAAAAGATATAGTGTCTGGGGTCTTAAAGGCTCGAAAATAAACAAGTGGCCATCTAGCTCAGAAGCAACAAAGCCCACATGGAAGAAACACACCAGCCTGTGTGGCCACGAGCTGTCAAAGGGGTCAGGTATCAAGCATCAAGGAACAAAAAATCATATCATTGAAAATGTGGGTGAGTGCAGAGTGGAGACTCAAAGCCCAATGGTAGCCAACCGGACACCCCTTACTGAAGGGTTGTGGGGAGGAGATGAACCAGGCAGGGTGCAGGGTAGCAACGATGAAACATATAACTTTCCTCTAGTTCTTAAATACTTCCCACCCCGACTATCATGATCCCAATTCTACCTTACAAATCTGGCTAAACCAGAGGATGTACATTGGTACATTGGTACAGATAGCAACTGTAAACACAGGGAATCCAGGACAAATGACTCCTCCAGGACCAGTGGTGAGAGTGGTGATGCCTGGAGGGTGGAGAGAATGTAGGGTAGAAAGGGGGAACTGATTACAAGAATCTATGTATAGCCTCCTCCCTTGGGGAGGGACAGCAGAGAAGAAGGCGGGGAGAGACGTCAGACAGTGTAATATATGACAAAATAATAATTTATGAATCATGGAGGGTTCATGAGGTAGGGGGGAATGGGGAGGAAGGGGAAAATTAGCAGCAGATATTAAGGGCTCAAGTAGAGGCAAATATTTTGAGAATGATGATGTCAACAAATGTACATATGTTCTTGACATATGGATGTATGTATGGGTTGTGATAAGAATTGTATGAGCCCCCAATAAAATGATATTTTTAAAAAGAAACTACTTTTAAGAAAACATAATTATACTACAAAAATAATTCATTTGTGTATTTTTACTTTTTGATATAAACAGTGTTTTCTCTGTCAACATGCTTTGCTTATGGGACAAGATGGCAAGCGAGTTTTTACAAGGAAGCAGGTAAGTCTCTGGGAACCACCTGGCCAAAGGACAGGCAAGAAATCAGGTGGCGAGTGAGCCAAGCATTTGAAAAATGAGCATGGTTTTCTTGGTGCCTGAGAACTGGAGACGTGGGGAGCTGCTTCTCTGCTTCAATGGAGGGCTTCATGTGTTGGCCACTGGACAATTTCAACATTGTATTTTCTGCTTCTTTCCTAAAAATTGCCTTCGTTTTGAGGAAAATTACTTTTTGGAAGGCTGTTCTACTCTTTCCACCTTGCCAAGGAGAGATGAAAGAAACGGCCTGAAGACCAGGGAAAAACACCAATCTCTCTGGAGGAATAATAGCGTTGCAGTAGGGTGTGTAGGGCTGGCAGAGGAGGGGAGACCTCTTGGAGAACCAAGAACAGCACTGGGGGTGGAGGATAGGGCATTGCCCACCATGCCCAGGTGTTCGTTCCCAAAGAAGATAAAGAAATAGGGGAGAATGGGGGGAGGGTTGTTTCAAACTTGCAGGAAGTAAATCCAGGACCAATAAAAGGAAGTGCTCCTTCCCGCAGTGGGAAGCAGTTACCCAACTCATCCTCCACAGAGGAGATGCATCTGGGAATTAACATAGGCTTCCCAGACTTGCAGCGACAGTCTAGATTCTTGAGAGAGAACAGCGGTGTTCCGCGGAATGTAGGAGAACAATACTGCGCTCCTCTAATCCGCCCTTTAGCCCCTTTGGCGAAGACGAAGTCCGGGCGGCAGGCACCATGGAGATGACCTAGTGTGGGGATCCGAGGACCTCATGTGGGATCCATTTCCAAGGAAACGAATTTTCTTCCTTCGTGCTTCCTTCCTAATAAGCACAAGTGACAGGTTCCATCTGTTAAACACCTTCTATTTTCCAGGCATTATTACTTTACACTCATTGTTTAATTTAGATCAAGCATGCATTCCAAAAGCGTCTCTGGGCACTTTCTTTGTGTTCACTCGTCTGCACATTTCTACGGGGTGTGGAGAATTCAAAGACTCCATCCAGGTCTTCCAGTCCATCCATAGTTCGGAGAGCTGAATAAATGTGCAGTTTACTAAGCAGTTAACAAAACAGAACGCCGTTCGAGGTCATTGATAAAGGAAAGCACTATGGGTGTGCAGAGTCCCATAAAATAAGGAGCAAGTTGGAGTAGAGGTATCCCAATCATGTGTTTCCGGGAGATATTGCCAAGTGATTAGGTTAAGCCCTGGCTCCAGACTACCCGACTTCTCAAATCCCAGCTGTTCCATTGGATAAATTATTCAAGCTCTCTGAAGCCCGGTTGACTTATCTGTGAAGTGTGGAAAAGAGCAAGGCCCAGGGGATTGTTGAAGGATTCAAGGGACCAGTGCATCTAAAGTACACAGAACAGTGCCTGGAACACAGGGAGTGTTTAATCATTTGTTGCTGGTATTAGCCACTGCTGTAGAATCTGCCCCTCACTCATCGCTATCCCATGCACAATGGAATGAAATGATCAATGGCAGGTGGGACGAGACCTGTACGATGCGGAGGTTTTCATTGACTTTGGGAGGTTGGTCCCCAGGCCTTTCTTCCCAGACCATCTTAGTCCGGAAGCTTTGCTGTTAGGCGCTCAGCGTCACGGCCACATCCAAACCTTCTCTGACAGGTGAGATCTGGCTGCATTACGGTGGCTCAGAATGGAACATGGGTCTTCCACATGGAAGGGGAGAACATTATCCCTGATACACCCATGCCCCTCTAGTGAGCATTAGTCACCACACTTGTCTCTGGAAAGACTGCCAGGAGGCCAGAAGTGACCAGGAAGACGGGACTGTCTAGTTGTGGTGAGGATGGAATCCAGATTTCTTACTGGGCTCACGAAACTGCAATTACTGCTCCTAGCTAACTCCTAAATATCTTTCTTGCCATCTCCCCTGCTCCCTGTGCCCTAGACACATTGCCCTGGTCTCTGTGCCTTGAACACTACACTGAGCTCATTCCCACCTCAGTTTTCACACACAATTTCCTTCTGCCTGGAGTGTCACTCCTCCCCCGTTCTTCACATGGCTGGCTCCTTCATCCCACAAGTCTAGCTTAAATGTCACTTCCTCACGAAGTTTTCTGTTGCCATCTGTATTCATTGGGTCCTGGCAGAAAACAATGGCACAGGCACATTAGGGCAATTCAAGATATTTGAAAGAAGAATTACTTATAATAATCTGAGCAAGACCAAAGAGGACCACCAGGGATAGGGTGGAGCCAACACTATGTTATAAATATGATGGTCAGGAAAACAGAGGCAACCAGCCCAGGGCCACCTGCACGGGAAGAGCTCGGGAAATACATTTTCCAATTTCACTCTCTAATCTCCTACTAGGGCTTCCCTCTGGCTGAGCCCAACCAGTATCCAAAGGGTGGTAAGAGACCCCATTGAGGTGGCCAATTCCAGGTCAGCCAAATAAGACAGAAGCCAGGGTGGCAAGAATATAGCATCTGAAGGATCAAAAATAAAATACCTGACATGCCATCCAAGGTAAGTCAGGTTCCCTTTGTCACGTGGTTGGTACCTTATTAGATCGGATAATTCATGTTTGTGTTTTTTGGATCAGTTCTTGTAATTGTCATAGGCAATGGAGCTATACTGGCTTTGCTTACCACTGAGTGGCCAGGATCTAGCACATCACTGTGGGGCCTGGTAGAAAACCAGGTAATGCTTGAGACAAATGATTAGGTGGGTGATGCAGTGCTATCCAGAGGTCCCAACTGTGCGGTCCAAAGATATGCAGTTGTCTCAAGATCAGACCAAACTGGGAGCCAAAAATCAATATGCAAGTGATTCAGTCAAGTGGGCAGTAGTCCCCAGACTGTCGCTAGAGTGGCAAGATCTTGGCTTCACTCACTTGCCCATCTGGGGCAGGAACTGTGCCAACAGCTCAAAAGAAGAGTCAGAGTCTAAGCCCCAGGGGCAGGGCTAGCAAGAGCCAAACAGAGCAGATGGGGTTCAAGCCCAGGTGGACACAGGAGTGCTTGAGGAAGGAGCTGAGGCAGACTCTGTCCCAGCGACTGACAAACCAGCCCCGTTGCCTTTTCTGTGCTACAGCCAACGCGATATTTCTAAACTATCCACCCGATCAGGCCATCCTGCTACTGAAACACTCCTGAGCACTTTCTCAGCCCACATTTATGCCTTGCCCGTCACTCCTCGCCTTCCGAGTCCAAAGTCCTTAGTATGGCTTATCAATCCCTGCACATCATGTACTCTGGCTGCCTCTCCAGCCTCATCCCATGCTTCCACCTCCAAAGTGCAGGCATAAATACACAAAGGCAAATACTAACATAGAAACATGCATGAACACCACATCCCGCCCAGCTTTCCAACACCCTATCTCTCTTTCACCTCTGAGTCTTTTCACACAGTGGCCTCAACTGAAGTACTCTTCACCTGAGCCCCCCCCCACCCCTACCTCTCACCTGGCCATCGTTTAGTCATCCTGACTTGCTTCCTCTGGGAAGGAATCCCTCATCAGAGCATGTGCAACCCTGTATTATAATTGCCGATGCACGTGTCTGTCTCTCCACTGGACTATGGCCTCAGGAAGACAGGGCAGGGTCTGTCTTGTCCACCTCACTCCACCTGACACAGTGCCTGGCACATAATACCAATAACCAAACTCTCTGCCATCTAGTTAATGCTGACTCATAGTGACCCTAGAAGGCAGGGTAGAACTGCCCATGTGTTTCTGAAACTGCCATGCTTTACAGGAGTAGAAAGCCCCTGTCCTTCTCCTGCTGAACAGCTTGTAGTTTTGAACTGCTGACCTTATGATTAGCAGCCCAATGCATAACTACTATGCTACCAGGACTCTACTGCACACATAATAGGTATTCCAAATATTGCTGAATGGTTGAGTGGATAGTTGGGAAAATGAATGAAAAGATGGATGGATGGATGGAAGGGAGAAACTGTATAGATGGGTGGATGCATGCATGCATGGATGAGTGAGTGAGTGAGTGGATGGATGGGTAATCTGATACTAAGAGAAAACCTCAATTCTTCAATAATTCACCAAAAGCATACTGATTATTGGGTCCAAAGGAGTCAGAAATAGAAAAAATAATCCTGGTTCTATTCATAGGTTCAGAGCCTCTGAAAAGCCTCCTGCCCTAAATTGATTGGCCAGGGAGGTTTTATTACCTGTGAATGACCAGTCTGATGTCACTCAGGAAAGAATTCTTGAAAGAAGTGATCATGGGAATAAAAGGAGGTGATGCATAGGAGCCCTACTGGCATACTGGGTTACACCTTGGTACACATTGGGTTGATAACTACAAGATCAGAAGTTCAACTCCACCAGCCACTCTGTGGGAGAAAAAGCAGGCTTTCTGCTCCCATAAAGGTTTATAGCCTTGGAAACCCACATGGTCAATTCTACTCTGTCCATAAGGTTGCTATGAGTCAGAATTGACTTGATGATAATGAGCTTACTGCTTTTGCAATACCTAGGAATAGTAAGACTGTCACAGGACAAATTGCCTACACAGTTATTATGTGTCATGCTCTGGGTTAGCACCCTCTCTATTTTATTTCATATAAGTGACAGATCCAACTTGTGAGAGAGCCGGGGTCTTATCCCAGGGTCTACACACGTAATGAGTACAGAGGCCCTCGGAGCTCAGGTGGAGAGGAAGCAGGAAGCTATCTTCTGTAGAGAATCCAACAGAGGTAAAGATGGCAGTCAGCAGGGCCTGCACAGGGTCTAGCAAGGTGTCAGCACTGTTGGGCACCACAAAGCAGAGAGCAAGAGAAGACAGGGAAAGGCTTAAAGACAAAATGTTCTATTAAGGGAAAGGCTCTATGGGAGGATGCGATCTTCCTTGCCTGGCACTTGAGACAGAGCTTTCCATCGGTGTTGTCTCTGAGGAACGATGAGGGAAAGGAAGGCAAAGCATCACCTAAGACATCTCAGGACGGCTCAGGTGACAGGTGACAAGTACCTGAACTGGGAAGGTGGCCGAGGGAATGTAGGCGCCCTGCCAATGGGCAGCCCCGATAAGCTCAGCAATTCTGATTTTATTCTCAATACAAACCAAATATTGACTCAGTCCTGGCTCCTGCCCCAGACCCCAAAGCTGCTTCTGTTTCCATCTGTCAATTTCAGCTGAACGAACGTCACCAGAATTGGTTAACTACCTAACGGTTACGTGGAGGAGTCTGTGCATCTCAAAGTCACTAGCTAGTGCTGGCACTGGAGTCACTGACCTTCAGTCTCTCCAGGATATTGAGAGAGAGAGAAGGAAGCTTAATTTAACTGACCTGATTTTTTAAAAAATTTAAGTTCTGTGACGATTTTTTATGGAAATAGGCCACAAGCACAGAGGCCTTAGTGACCAATAAAAATTCAAATGCCCAAAGAACTTCAACAATCAATGAGTCCACCACTATGAGCCCCATTTCCCCTGTGTCTTGGCTGGCTCCCTCAGTGCTGCTTCTCCTGCCAGGTGGCATGCCCCTGGACCATACAGGGGAAGACCATTTGGGACAGATTCACCTTGCAGTTGGAAGGGACAGACAGCATTTGGTGATTACAGCAGGGCATGCTAAGGAGAAGAGTCGGCCCTCCCTGCCGTCGTCCCTGTCTGAGTGGATGGCACAGAGTTTTCTTCTGGGGCTCAAACCCGCACCCTAGGACTTACTTCATCATCTCCCTCACCCATCACACGGCATCAGGCACCACCGAAACCATAGTAATAATTGCTCTTCGGCCCCCTGTGTGTCAGAAGAGAACTGCAGTCCAAAGGGTTTCAGTCTTTCTTCAAAGGCACTTTGTGTGGACTTGAAACTCCAACCCTTCGGTTAGTAATGAAACATGTTGACTATCTGCACCAACCAGGGACTCCCAATTCCAAGGCCTATCGATTCTACTTTGTAGACTCTCTCGGAGGGCCCACTGTCCTGTCTCCCTCTGTGCTGATGTCTCTCATTGAGATCCCTACAGAACAGCTCCTGCCCCAATCCCCTCACCTTGGGCCTCGTCCCATCCAGGGGGAAATTCTACAACCTATACTTATTATGTAATTATACTCCTTTAAGCCTTTGGGGCCTCCTGTGGTCCTAAGAATGAATTAAAAATCCTGAATGTGGCATAGAGGGCCCCTTGGGATCTAGCTTCAGGCGGCCTCTCTAGCCGCATGCAACTTTCTGCTCCAAGCTGCGATGACTCGGCGAAGGACTGCCATGCGCTCTGTAGCGCTGTCCACGCCTCGTCATTGCGAGGAGGGCGGGAGGAGCATTCATGCATCAAGCATCTTGGCCATGGGTGCTAGACGGAGCGACAACCAACACCAAGCAATGCCATACTGGACTCTCTTGTTCTATTGTGGCAAGTATACCTCACAAAAGACGTGCCAGCTTGACCACTTTTAAATGTGCGATTCAGTGACATTAATTATACCGACCACGCTGTGCAAGCATGACTTGTTGTTGATGATGATGATGATGATGATGATGGGTGCCATAGAATTGTTTACAACTCAGTGACTGCATGCAGCAGAGTAGAACTATCCCAGAGGGCTTTGGGGGCTATAAGCCCAGGTATTTCTCCTGGGGAGCAGCTTGGTGGATTCAAACCACCAACCTTTGGGTTAGCAGCCTAGTCTTAACCATCTCACCCTGAAGGCTCCTTGCAGCCATCACTGCTGTTCTCTGGTGTTGGGAGCCGATAGCCATTAAGACCCTGGCCTCAGACACGTAGCAGAAACTTGGCCACTTTGTAACAGCAAGGCTTTGTTTCCTGCCCAACTTCGCCCCCACATTCCAAGCTACTGTAGCACGAGCAGTTCCGATAACTGACCTTGTTGCCATTAGTCAAAGTACTGAGCACCCATTGAACTGCAGATATACCATATTAGGAACATAATGATAAGTTCACCCGTACGTCACCACGATGTCTTTGAGTACTGTTGCGCACCCTTTGTACCTTATTGGGAACATGTGGCTCATTGGTTTTTGTACAGTGTGCGGTTGTTACACAGTGTGCTTCATTGGAATATGTGCCTCCCACTTCCTTCTCTGTTGTGAATATATACCCAGAGTTTTGGCAAAATAAACGGGCTTGATCAGCACTTGTCTTGCCCCATGTCTCTCTTTCTTTTTCCCATCCAGGTTCGTTGCCCCTCCGGGTCACTGCGTGAGGGTCTCGCTGGACGAGACCCTAACACTCTGGTTAGGCGCTATGGAGTCCATTCTGACTCAGAACAAAGCACTGCCAATTCTACACCCATCATCACTGTGATTGACAAAAGCAGAAGTTCATAAGCAGAAATTCAGTACTCCTTAAGATTGACTCCCCATCTCTCTTCCTTCTGCCTCTGGTAACCAGTAATAAATGTTTGTCTCTGTGCATTTGCAAACTTTGGATATTTCAGATAACATGGGATCATGAAATAGTTTCCCCTTTGTGTATGACTTATTCCACTTCATTCAACTGCCAGCCTGTCGATTGCACCTCATAGTGACTCTATAGGACAGGGTGAACTGCCCTGTAGGTTTCCAAGACTACAATTCTTTACATGTATGGAAAGCCTCCTGGGGCAGGGGTTGGGAGGGGGGAAACTCCTGGCTTTGAACAGTAGACCAACAGGCTTCCCGCTGAGCATAATGTTTCCACTTGAGGTCAGGGAGAGAGTCGTGTAGTCGTTTGTCTGTGTCATAAAATGCATTAGGGCTTCATTTCTCGTTACGGTAAGAGTCCACTGTATGGACATGCCATATTTCATCTATCCATCTGTCGATGGACAATGAGTTCCTTCCACCTTTGGCTGTTGTGACTAAAGGTGCAATAAACATTCTTGTGCAAATATTTGTTTGAGTCCCAGCTTCCAGGTCTTTGAGTGTGTGCTTAGGAATGGAATTGCTGGGTCATTTGGCAATTCTAACAACTAAGTGGGGGGTTGTTTACTGAAGAGTTGGTGGTTCCAGCTTGCCCAGAGACACCTCAAAAGAAAGACCTGGCACTGTGCCTCCATAGAGATTGCAGCCAAGAAAGTCCTACTCTGTCATATGAGGTGACTATGAGTTAGAATGGGCTAGAGCAGCGGTTCTCAACCTGTGGGTCGAGACCCACTTGGGGGTCAAAGGACCCTTTCACAGGGGTCGCCCCATTCATAACAGTAGCAAAAGGACAGTGATGAAGTAGCCACAAAAATAATTTTGTGGTTGGGGGGGGTCACCACATGAGGCACTGTATGAAAGGGTCACGGCCTTCAGAAGGTTGAGAACCACTGGTATAGAGCACAGGAACAGTGGGCTCAGCATGTGCACAATGGTGAGGGTGGTCTGGGCCCAGGTAGCTTTTCCTCTGTTGTCTCTACGAGGCACGATGGGTAGGACCCAACTCCGTGGCACCTAACAATAGCAGCCACGGGAGTCAGAATTTCCTTCACACCACCCACCAACACACATGATGGCAATGCCATGCTGAACCTTCTCAGGAACCACCCAACTGCTTTTCACAATGGCTGCACTGCTTTACAACCCACTCAGCCATGGATGCAGGCTCCATTCTCCCCCTACCTTCTCCAACACTTGTTAGGTTCCATTTTCTTGGTTTTAGCCATCCTGGGGGATGACACAGCATCGCACTGTGCGTACTTGCGTTTTGACTAATGACTAATGATGTTGAGCCTCTTGCTGTGTGCTTGCTGGCCATTTACATATGTTCTTTGGAGAAATGTCTATGTAAATTCTTTCCCCAATTTTTAAAATGAGATTGTTTGCCTTTGGGTTGTTGAGCTGTCGTTGTTAATTTGTCACACATTGGAAACACTAGTCTTCACCTTGATCTGACCCACAATCTGTGCTCATGGGAGCCACAGCTGAGAGTTCAAAGGGCATTTTCCACTGGGTCACTGCTGCACAAGACCTCTTTTAAAGTGTTGAAAAGCCATCAAGTGTTAGTTTCCTAATGCTGGTCGAATCTTCAGTCATCATTCTATGTTTGCCATGCCATGTAATGCGGTCCACAAAATTATTATTTAAAGATTTCTCTTTGAAACAATTTTTTAAGTAGTAATAATAAAGTTTGGTTGTCCTTTGTAAAAACAAACAAATAAATAAAGTGTTGAAAAGCAACGGTGTTATTCTGAGGACAAAGGTGCACCTGTTCTAAACTAAGGCATTTTAAACCATGGCATTTTCAATCCCCTGCTGTGCATGTGGAAGTTGGACATGGAATAAGAAAAGTCAAAGCAGAATTGATGCACTTGGACTGTGGTGCTGGTAAGGAGTACTGAAAGTACCGCGGACTGCCCAGCCAGAATTCTCCTCCTTAGAGGCAAGGATGGTGAGACCTCATCTCATGTTCTTTGAACCTGTCAGGAGAGAGCAGTCCCTGGAGTAGAACATCGTGCTTGGTAAAGTGGAGGGGCGGCCAAGGAGAGGAAGGCCCTCACGGAGATGGACGGACCCAGTGGCTGCAACAATGGGCTCAAACATCAGAACAATTGTGGAGATGGCACGGGGACAATCACTGTTTCCTTCTGCTACACATCGGGCCGCTGAGCTGGAACCAACTCGATGGCACCTAACAACAACAACAACAACAATAAGTCAGAATCGCTGACAGCAGTGGACAATATCTGGTTATGATCCTTTTTGAGAATGGGTTTTCTTTGTTATGTTAAAAGTCCATATCCGGGTAGAATGTGTTTTAAGCCAATCACCTTGGAGAGATCTAAAGAGCAGACTAGGGCAGAGAAGCCCAGATGGTGGAAGAAAAATGCCATGCCACATGAGTTCTCCAAAGAACCAGGAAACAGAAGCTGAAAAGACAAATGCCTTCCCCCAGAGTGCAGAGAGAGAAAGCTTTTCTCCAGTATTGTTGCCCTGAATTTAAATGTCTAGGCTCCTAAATTGTTTTCAAAAATAATTTGTTTGTTAAAGCCCCTGGAAGCAGCTATTTTTTTACAGCAACGCTAGATAATTAAGACACCTGGGGAACAGTGTTCATTTTCTATGGGTTTCATAATAAACTACCACAAACTTGGTCACTTACAATAACCGAAATATATTGCCTCACAGTTCTAGAGGCCAGCAGTCCACAATCAAGATGAAAATAAGCCTGAGCTCAACTAGAAAGTAAATGTTTAGTAAATAATGATGGCAACATATGTACAAATAAGCTTGATGCAACTGAGGTATGGATTGTTATAAGAGATGTAAGAGTCCCCAATAAAATGATCGAAAGAAAGAAAGAAAGAAAGAAAGAAAGAAAGAAAGAAAGAAAGAAAGAAAAGAAGGCCGAGGTCCTGCTGAAGTTTCTGGAGGAGAAGCAGCCCTTGCCTTTTCCAGCTTCTTGTGGCCCCTATGCATTCCTTGGCTGCATAATTTCAGTCTCACCTCCATCTCCATATGGCTGCCTTCTCTGCTCTCCCGGAGCCTTCTCTTAGGTCTCTTCTCTGGACCATGTCATGGCATTTCAGGCTGACCCAGATGATCCAGCATGATTTTTTTTCTCCAGAGTCTTTGTTTAATTACCTCTGCAAAGACTCTTTTCCCAGTGAAGATTATATGCACAGGTTTCAAAGTTTACAACAAGGGCATCCCTTTTTTTTCCTCTTTTTACATTTTATTAGGGGCTCATACAACTCTTATCACAATCCATACATATACATACATCAATTGTATAAAGCACATCCGTACATTCTTTGCCCTAATCATTTTCAAAGCATTTGCTCTCCACTTAAGCCCTTTGCATCAGGTCCTCTTTTTTTTCCCTCCCTCCCCGCTCCCCCCTCCCTCATGAGCCCTTGATAATTTACAGATTGTTATTTTGTCATATCTTGCCCTATCCGGAGTCTCCCTTCCCCCTCTTCTCTGCTGTCTGTCTCCCAGGGAGGAAGTCACATGTGGATCCTTTTAATCGGTTCCCCCTTTCCAACCCACTCACTCTCTACTCTCCCAGTATCGCCCCTCACACCCCTGGTCCTGAAGGTATCGTCCACCCTGGATTCCCTGTGCCTCCAGCTCCCATATGAACCAGTATACAACCTCTGCCCTATCCAGTCCTGCAAGATAGAATCGAATCATGGTAGTTGGGGGGAGGAAGCATCCAGGATCTGGGGTAAGCTGTGTTCTTCATCGGTACTACATCGCACCCTGACTGACCAATCTCCTCTCCTAAACCCCTCTATGAGGGGATCTCCAGTGGCCGACAAATGAGCTTAGGGTCTCCACTCTGCACTTCCCCCTTCATTCACTATGGTATATATATATATATATATATATATATATATATATATATATATATATATATATATATATATATATATTGCATGATGCCTTATACCTGGTCCCTTTAGCACCTCGTGATCGCACAGACTGGTATGCTTCTTCCATGTGGGCTTTGTTGCTTCTGAGCTAGATGGCCGCTTGTTCACCTACAAGCCTTTAAGACCCCAGACTCTATCTCTTTTGATAGCCGGGCACCATCAGCTTTCTTTGCCACATTTGCTTATGCACCCATTTGTCTTCAGCGATCATATCATGGAGATGTGCAGCCAATGATATGATTTTTTGTTCTTTGATGCCTGATAACTGATCCCTTCGGGACCTTGTGATCACACAGGCTGCTGTGTTCTTCCATGTGGGCTTTGTTGCTTCTGAGCTAGATGGCCGCTTGTTCATCTTCAAGCCTTTAAGACCCCAGACACTATCTCTTTTGATAGCCGGACACCATCAGCTTTTTTCACCACATTTACTTGTTCACCCGCTTTGGCTTCAGCAGTTGTGTTGGTAGGGTGAGCATCATAGAATGCCAATTTAATAAAAGAAAGTATTTATGCATTGAGGGAGTACTTGAGTAGAGGTCCAAGGTCCTTCCGCCACCTTAATACTAAACCTATAAATATAGACACATAGATCTATTTCCCCATCCATATATATATATATATATAAATATATATATATTTGCATGTACATGTCTTTGTCTAGACCTCTATAAAGGGCATCCCTTTTTGAAGGCCACCATTGAAGCTCCTACAGAGCCAGACCTGACCAGATGTCATAGATAAGGTTTTGTGTCAATTTAACTAGGCCAGGATGCTCAGTGGTTTGGTTGTTAATCCTTTATGAGGAGATATCGTCCAGGGTGTGACCTGCTTCCAACGTGTAGAAAAACCTTCTTGCGTTTTGCTGGGTTGGATCTGGAGTTCACATCTGACTCATCATCTGACATCTGGTTCTTTAGACTTGAGTCACGGGCCTGCTGTACTGCCTACTGATCCTGGGAATTGTCAATCGATTGTCATCATACCTGCCAAATGGATTCATTAGCTTCTGCTGTTAGAAGCCCATCCTATCTGACCCGTTGATCTTGATTTAATCAGTCCCTGCAGTTACGAGAGTCCGGAGAGGCCACTAGCTGGATTGTCTTGCCCATGGACTTGGTATTTACCTGCCTCTGCAACTGTGTGAGGTATTTCCTTGATATAAACTTCTGTCTTCTGTCTCTCTCTCCCCTTTCGGTATTGACATCTATATTTATATCTATATTTATTACTATATCTATCTAATCCAGAGAGTTTTTGAGACCGTAACTCTTTAATGAAATAGAAAGCCCTATTTTTCTCCAGCAGTGTGGCTGTTGGTTTTGAACTGCTGACCTTGCAGTTAACCGCCCAATGCATAACCACTACAAAAAACCAAAATATATGTGTGTGTATTTATATGTGTACCTATATATATACATATACCCCAAACTAGTGTGTGTGTATAATGTATAGAGCATATAGGTCACATATATCCAGTATACATATCATATATAACTATATAGATCCAGTGTGTGTGTGTATCCAAAACCAGTATAAATTAATATATGTGTGTATATACGTGTGTGTGTGTGTGTGTACACTGGTTTTGCTTCTCTAGAGAACCCAGCCTAAGAGACCAGAGATAGATGCTGTAGCAGTTAGATTTTATGTCAACTTGACTTTACATGGAAGTGTATGGGTATAGCCCACCTGTCAATCAGGTCACAGCCTGATGATGCCTCCTGGGAGGTGTGGCTTATTATAAAGAGTTTCATTGGGAATTCCTCTTTCTCTCTGCCTCTTCACCTTCCTGCTACCCCAGCCTCTGTGTCTGCCTCCAGAGGAAGCCCATGGGGGCTGCCTGGCCCTGAGAGCTGCCTGTGCCCAGCCATGTATCCATAGACTTGGATCCAGGTGACTCTGCACCCCTGGTCTGTGGTCTTTCTGCATCCCTTTCACCTTTCTGGGTCCATGGCGTGCACCTACTAGACTGTGAAGAGGGTGCTGGCTAGCATCAAACCCACAGACTTTTGTTGGGCTGAGCTGGGATGCATTGTTGATATGAGCACTTCGTGATATGAAGCTCTTTTTTAAAAAATCATTTTTATTGGGGGGCTCTTACAGTTCTTATCACAATCCATACATACATACATACATGCATACATACATTGTGTCAAGCACATTTGTACATATCATTTTTAAAACACTTTCTATGAGTCCTTGGTATCAGCTCATTTTCCCCCTTCTTCCACCGTCCCTCCCTCATGAACCCTTGATAATTTTTTTTTCACGTATTACACCAACCACTGTCTCTCTTTACCCATTTTTCTGTTGCCCATTGCCCTGTTATCTATAGAGATATATAGATTCATTGTGATTGGTCCCCCTTTCTCCTGCCACCTTACCCTTCCCATCCTGATATTGCTACTCTCGTTATTGGTCTTGAGGGGTTTATCTGTCCTGGATGCTCTGTGTTTTGAACTCTTATCTGTACCAGTGTACATCCTCTAGTCTCACTGGATTTGTAAGGTAGAATGGGGGTCATGATAGTTGAGGGGAGGAAGCATTAAAGAACTAAAGGAAAGTTGTATATTTCATCGGTGCTATACTGCACCCTGTCTGACCCATCTCTTTCTCATGACCCTTCTGTAAGGGGATGTCCAGTTTTCTCCACAATCCCCCTCATTCACATTGATGTAATATTTTGTTCTAGGTCTTTGATCTCTGATAACTGATCCTATTGACACCTCGTGATCACATAGGTTGGGGGGCTTTGTTGCATCTCAGCTTGATGGCCACTTGCTTATCTTAAGTCTTTAAGACCCCCGATGCTATATATTTTGATAGCTGGACTCCTTCAGCTTTCTTCACCACATTTGCTTATGCACCCATTTTGTCTGCAGCTATTGTGTCAGGAAGGTGAGCATCGCAAATGCCAGGTTAGTGGAACAAAGTGTTCTTGTGTTGTGGGAGTACTTGAGTCTAGGCCCAATGTCTGTCTACTATCTTAATACTTAACATATAAATATATGTCATAGATCTATTTCCCTATTGTTTTATATAAATATATTTACATATTTACATGCCTGTACTTAGACCTCTATAAATGTCCTTTGCCTCCTAGATTTTCCTTCATTTCCTTTTACTTTCCTCTTGTCCCACTTCAGCCTTCACTCAGGTTAGAGTAATTCCTCTACATTTCCCTTGATTAAGCCCCACCAGGCATCCAATGCCTTCCTCGCCATTGATTTTAGACAACTTGTTGCTCCCTTGTCCCTGGGTTTGTTGACACCCCATTTCATAAAGCTCTTTCCTATACAAATATGATTGTTATGGGTTTGGTTTCTCGAGACACCCACCCCAATACAGATGCGTTCAGAGTAACTCTTAAACTGAAGGACCTTTCTGTAATTTGTAAGTAACAGATGGAGTATGGCTTTATGAGCTAGGGAGGCCATAAAAACAAGAGGACAGTCAAATTATTCCTCAACTGGAATTTTTTCATTGAAGCCTGGAGGGGCCCTAGATGGACTAACGCAGGTGGAGCAGAGGTGGCCTGGGCAGCCTGTTCCTGCTGACTCTGGATTTAGGCATCTGTCATATATCCTCCCATCAGCAACCTTTCTCCTACCTGCTCTCAGACCCACAGCCGTAAACCCATCATATGAGCTTAAGGAGATAACCAGAGAGCAAGGAAAGACCATAAGACCTGGAGTCCACTGACAGGGTTTGAATCCTGGCTCTGCTTCTTCTAATTCAGCGGTTCTCAACCTGTGGATCACGACCCCTTTGTGAGTCAAACAACCCTTTCACGGGGGTCACCCAATTCATAACAGCAAAATTACAGTTATGAAGTAGCAATGAAATAATGTTATGGTTGGGGTGGGGGGTGACCACAACATAAGGAACTGTATGAAAGGGTCGCAGCATGAGGTTGAGAGCCACTGAAATAGTTGCTTAAGTTTCCTTCACTGTAGCAGAATATAATGATGGTTATTTCTCAGGACAGTAAGGTCACTGAAATCTGAGCATGGTGCCCAGCACATAATGGGGATTTGAGAAACGTGAGTCTCCTCGGCACCTTCAAAGGTCACCCATTTCTCCTATCAATATCCCAGCAGGATGGTCCCGTGCCTTCCCTATCCAGAACTCAGCCCCTCTGCTGGGGCAGCTCCGAAAGACAGATGGTCGATGGGAAGAGCAAAGAGTCTGCAGCACACAAGCCAGGGCAGAAACCCCTCCTCATCTGCTCTTGGGGACCAGGAGCACTTCAGCCTCTGCCGCCCTGCATTAAGTGATGTATCGGCACTCTGTCTTTCTCTATCTCAGAAATGGGGTTGCTGGGTGAAAGCCTGCATTCCCTTGGTGCCTTCACATGCTTGGTCATGTCCCTCCAGGTTATTATGTAGGGTCTTACTCAGGGTCTTGGCCATTGCCATTCCTTTCTGGTCAAGCGCCTGGCCATTCCTTGGTTCCTTGGCAATCCTGCCATGGCATTTGTCATCCCCAGTATATGCCCCCATTTCTAATCTGCTCTTTGTATAACTTAGAAGTAATTAGGTTTAAGACACCTTATCCTGATGTGACACAATTCACACAACAAAGAAAACACTATGACCAAGCAGGACTGTAGCCTCAAGGACAGGGGTTAGGATTCTCCCACAGTAACCAAAGTGAAGGTGAAACTCCTAACGCCCTGCAACCACCAATCCACCTCCTCCATTTGCTGCTATCTGTTGGGGGTAAAAGGAGGGGTTGACATAAGACTGTGAAAGGTTTGGCAGTGGTCATGAATATCGCCTGGGAGAGAGCTTCCTGCATCCTGAGTAACTCTTGAAGACTAAACTTAAGGTACCAGGACCCCTTTGCGATGTAGTGCCTCGCCTTGCTTTATGACTGTCTTATTGGCCCCACCATAAGAGTAGTGTCAATGCCATTGCAAGCCAGAGGGTCACTGTCATCACCAAGCTACACCAGGGACCCAGGGACCAGAAGTTGGCCTGATCCAGGTGACACAATGACCTTTACTGATGAGAGTCCAAGGTTCTCAGCAAGTGCCGTTTTGCCAACATTTAACAAGGTCAGCAGACACATTTGGTTGCCACACGGTGTGTGAGAACACGGGGTACTACAACACATCCCTCTGCAACACGATCGGGCCTGGCCTACAAGGTCCACGGACAGGCTGGAAACCCCTGGTCTAGTTCCCTTATCCAAACACATGTATCCCCTGGTGGAACCTCCAGAAGCCCAGGTCACCCACCCTGGCATTGTAAACTCCTTGGGTGAACTGGTTTCCCTCCCAGGCCCGGGCCCCCTGCACTTCCTGCCCGAAGCCCCACCTCGTGAGGAGAGCACTCGTGTGGCTAAGATGAAAGAGTGGTGCCGCGGGCCCCCATGCCAACTCACCACTTGATTGCTTTTAATTAATTCTGCTTGATTACAGCACATGGGAGTCGCATCGGAGAGATAAGACGGGCTCTTTATATTCTGTCTTCATTAAAAAGTTTGTATCTGGAAGCTTTTTCAAAGAGCTCTGTGTCTCCTTTACTTTTGTGTCATTTTTAATTGAGGAGGGCACAAGGAGCTGTGTGGCGCAGACTCTGCAAATGAAAGATGAAAAGTCTCAGGCGCCTTTTGGGGGGGGATAAAGCCACTAGCTCAGGATCCGGGAGAAATAGCCAGGACAGGGTCCTCCATGTGGCTGGGAGAGAGGTGAAGGGAAAGGAGCGTGACCACGCATCTCTTGTAGACCCAGAGCTATGAGACAACATGGCTCAGACTATTTGCAAGAGGTGAAAGACTCTTCGGGATGTGCCAGGAGGCTATGCAACAGTGCGAGGAGGTGAAGGAAAGTTAAGACTGGGTCACCACTCATTATCCGGACCCCTCATCCCCTGCCAGAGGATGCCACTTGTGTTAGTCTGGGTCCATTAGAGAAACAAATCCACAGAAACTCATACGTATAAGAGAGAATTTTATATAAAGGGTAAGTGCACATCAAGAAAACATCCCAACCCAGTGCTGCCCAAGCCCACAAGTCCAACATTAACCCATATGTCCAACACCAATTCAAAGTCCTCTTCCATCTCACAAAATACACACAGTGATGCTGCCTGCAGGAGGAAAGCTGAGTCAGTGAGCATTTAAAAATCTCAGCACTGGCAGGGGTCTCCACACAGCTGCTCCAGCACCCAGGGCTGCATCAGGATAGGTCCATGTGACTTCTCCTTGGGGATGTTACGCAGGAAGTGAGCTTTGCCAGCTGAAGCAGGGAACTGGCTAAGGCAGCTGCACCCTCGTCCAACCATCACAAAGCAAGAGACCTAAGAATTAGAAAGGCGAGGCTCACCGAGCCATTTGTCTCTCCACCCTTCAATTAACCTCACATGTGTTTATCGGCCAGGTTGGCATAATACACATTAACTATCTCACTACTCCTCAGGGAGATCTTGCCCAACTTCTCCAGGCAGATTCAATCATACCGGCCTCGGTATAAGATTTATCTATCACAGTGTCATGCTGTATTAGATGTCCATTGATGCATAACAAATTACTCCAAAACCTAGTGGCTTGAAACAACGAACATTTATTCTCTCACAGTTTCCGTGTGTGTCAGTGATTCACGTGTACTTCTGGTTCAGGGTCCCTCGTGACGCTGCAACTCACCTGTAATCTTGAGTGATAGTCATTAAAAAGCTCAACGAGGGAGTAGGGTCCACTTTGAAGCTCCCTCCCATGGCAGTTGGAAAGCCTGTAGTTTTCACTACTGACCGGAGACACCAGTTCCTTGCGACATGGGTGTCTCCACAGAGGAGATTCTTTAAAGAAGTGAAAGACAGCTGAGAGAGAGTTGCTCAGGACAGAAACAACCATCTTTTGTAACCCAGAAGGAGCACCCCATCATTTTTGCTGTGCTCTGCTCATTAGACGTGATGCACCAGGGAGAAGAATTACACCAAGGTAGGACTATCACAAGGCAGGGACCATTGGGGACCTTCTTGGGGGCTGTTTCCCACATTTGATGTACATGCATTGCAACCATCTGCCTCTTCTAGAGGAATTGTTCTTGAAGCTAGATCTCAGTCTATTTACCTCGGGACCTCTAACACTTGGCCTAGTTTCTGGGACAAAATGAGCTCTGGGGATGTTTGGTAGGATGACTAAATGCATAAAAACATGAATACAAAATGAATGAATGGATGGATATACAGACACAGGAAATAATTGCTTCTTAAACTTTATTTATACTTGAAAAAAAGTCATCAACAAAGAAAATTTGTTAGTTTCTCAAGCTGCCATAGCAAGAGCAGATATTTCCAGGCCATCTCAAAATCCAGCTGGTTTATTTCAACATAAATTTAGACCAACAGAGTGCAATCCTATTTTATTACCTTGAACATGGAGCCGTTGGTACCCACTCCTATTATGGTTTTGTCTGAGTCCACTCTTAAATATTATCTCTTTGGGGACTCATAACTCATGATAAATCAATAATGCTGAAAAAAAACAAAGCTTTTCATTATTTTAAGCTGCTATCTTGGTGACACTAAACAGGATATAGCAATGATCAGTCGTGCAGCAGTTGTGTCTAAATCTAGTTAGTCTTCCTGCAAGATCAATCTCCGGAGGAGCTTGGAGCCATGGAGCAGAGATTCGGGTGAGGTCCCAGGAGGTTGCAACTAGAAGACGCAGAACGCCAGCTGTGAAGAAGCAAGGGCTGGAAACTGAGGCAATCCTTGCATTGAAGTAAGACTTGAATAGAGACCCAGTGTCCATCTGCTACCTTAATACTTAACATATAAATGTATGTGCATAGACCTATATCCCTACTGCTATATATTTATACCTCTATGAATGTCTTTTGCCTCCTCATTCTTCTCTTTCTTTTTACTTGCCTGCTCCCCCACTGTCATGTTCACCTTCATTCGTAGTACTTTCTCTGGGCTACATTGCACTTGATCAATCCCCATCAGGCATTCTACAGCTTCTTATTTGTCTTAGATCTCTTATTGTTCCCTGGCCCCTGGGTTTGTTGGCTGCCTCCTTCCTTTCTCCCACCTCCTCCTCTCCCATGACTTCCCGGAAATGTTGGCCCTGTAGTTTTCTCTTTGGGCTTGGCTGTCCCGCCTATCTGATATGGATAGACATGAGGAAAAGGTGGGGGGGGAGCCTATAAATAGTTTCAGGTCTGTCTGTTGGCTCTTCTGATTGTTTTCCAATCAGTTCTGGTGAAGTGTCATGTTCTGCCCATGCAAGAACACTTGGTTCTAATAACCCAGCATTCTGTGATGCTCACCTTCCTGACACTATTGCTGAAGTCAAAATGAGTACAAAGGCAAAGGTGGTGAAGAAAGCTGATGGTGCCCAGCTGTCAAAAGATACAGTATTTGGGGTCTGAAAGGCTGAAGTTAAACAAGTGGCCATCTAGCAGAGAAGCCACAAGCCCACGTGGAAGAAGCACACCTGTGTGATCATGGGGTGTCAATGGGATCAGGTAACAGGCATTAGAAGACCCAAAACAAATTTATTGATGCAAATGATGAGGGCCAGAGAGGAGACCCAAAGCCCATCTGTAGACAATGGGACATTCCCTTACAGAAGGTTCATACAGAAGGAATGAGCCAGGATGCAGCAAAGCACCCACAGACACACAACATCCCTCTAGCTCTTTAGTGCTTCCTCCCCTCCCCGCTCCTCTATTTCTACCCCAGTTCTACCTTACAAATCCGGCTAGATCATAGCATGTACACTGGTACAAATATGTGCTCACAACACACACAATCCAGGACAGATAAACCCCTCAGGAACAGTAATGCAAGTAGCGATACTATGAGGGGAGGGGGTGAAATGGGGGCCCGTCTACAATGATCAATTTATAACCTACCCCCCCAGGGGAACAAACAACAGAAACATGGGCAAAAGGAGACAGTAGATGGTGTAATATATGAAAATAATTTATAATTTATCAGGGATCCATGAGGGGTGGGGGAAGAGGAGCTAATACCAAGGGCTCAAGCCAAAAGAAAATGTTTTGAAAATAGTTATGAAAACATATATACAAATGAGTTTGATGCAATTGATGTGTGGATTGTTATAAGAGCTGTAAGAGCCCCTAATAAAATGAGTTATTAATAATAAAAAGGGCAATTCATGCCAGTAACAAAAGATCTGAAATGGGGACACCTCCACCCCCACTTCCAAGGATGAGCTGAGGCAAGAAAGGTCCCAATATTAGCGGGACTGAAGTATAAGAGAGGACAGTGGTGGTTTAATGATAGAATTCTCAACATCTAAGTTGGATTCCTAGTCAGTGGTTTTCAAAGATATTCACCTCTCAATAGAAACCATTATTATAATGCTGAACATGTTTCGCCAGAGTCTCTATGCTAAGACAGACTAGGAAGAAATACCTGGTAATTTATTTTTGAAAATCAACCAGTGAAAATCCTATGTACATAGCAGTCGAATACAATCAAGCATGGGTGGTCCTGAGTCAGGGCCAACTCAACAGCAGCTAAGAACAACAAAGGCCACAGACCAGCATATAACAAAAGAAGGGAGGGACATGCAAAATAAGCTCCCAATACCCCATGGCTGAGTTTCACAATTAAGCTGAACAGAGGACTTTCTGTTTGATACTGAGCTGAGTCTGTGAGGAGGTAGTGGCGATGGGTTCCACCGAGTTGGTTCCGATCCATAGCAACCGTGTGTCCAACAGTACAGAACCCTGCCCAGCCCTGGGCCATCCTCACAATTGCTGCAGCTGCTGTGTCAATCCACCTTGTCTAGGCCTTCCTCTTTCACCGCCCCTATATTTTACCAAGCAGGATGTCTTTCTCTAGCAACTGGTCTCTCCTGACAACATGTCCGAAGTGTGTAAGATGAAATCTCGCCATCTAAGGATTACTCAGGCCCTACATCTTCCAATGATACTGTTCTGGAATGTGAGCATTCTGTTGGATCACCTTTCTTTGGAATGGGCAGAACTATGGATCCCTCCAGTCAGTTGACCAAGCAGCTGTCTTCCCAGTTTCCTGGCACAGACAATTAAGAGTCCTTGAAATGCTGAATCTTCAATGGAGTGCCTTGAATTTCCTCTGACCCAGGACTGACTTGAGTCCCAAAAGTGGAAGTGGTGGAAGGAAAATTCAGTAGAGACCAAGAAGCCTGTGCCTTCTCGTCCCACTTTGTTCTCTCATCCTGGAGGAGGGCTCTACTCTGGTCCACAGTCTCAATGATGGAGCTTCAAAGGAGTCAAGCAAACATGACCAAGTAACCCCCATGAAATCAGCTGGGAAATGCTCAAGGGAAACTCTGAGGAGGAAGGACAGAGGGAGGAGCTTCCGTGGACAATCTTGGCCAGCTCCATTCTAAGCCTCAGAGTAAATCCTAGCTGCTTCTTCGGGCTCCACTCACAGTCATTGACGTGATGGTCTCATTTTTCTTCCCACAGAAATGATGAGACCTTAGATTGGGAGGTAGGTTTTAGAATGGAAGGAGCAGCATTGACTAAGCCATTGATTCCAACATAGCTAAGGCAAAGGTGATCTCTTCATGGTCCATGCTAGCTGACTGGTGCCCCACGCTGGATTTGTAGCCCAGGACTCCAGTGATAAAGCGTGCCCTTATCATAGAACTCCCTCAGGGCGTCCTCGCCCCTAGCCTAAGACCACCACACATCTCAACCATACCTCAAGGGGTCACAGAGACCAGACCAGTGTTCTGGAAACCCAGGGGGGCTCTTGGGTGCAAAGTTAGGAAGGCCATTACAGTTTTCGATGGAGAGACCTGCCCAGGTAATGTATGGGCAAGACCAAGAGTGGTGAAACCGGAGCAACCGTAATTCGGTGTAAATAAAGGACGAGCCTTTTTCGAAGACAGGAGAAACCACGTATTGAATCCATCCTGCAAGAACTACTGCTAGGGAGTTAATTAGGATAAATCGTTCTGTATGGGTTATTTATTTATTTAACAGCCTTTTATTGATGCCCGCCTGTGATGTGGCAAGGCACTGTGGGGAATACAAATATGTCAAAAGTACGGTCTCTGGTCTCAAATGAGTTTGTAATCTGGTGTGTGTGGGGGGGGAACAGATGCCTACACAGTTAACACAAAGGAGGGAAGAAAGTAGGGGAAGAAATAGGGGAGAGGGGTGCATGTGCAACTAATCAGCCTCCTCATTCCAATTCCAGCCCTCGGCCTCAGGTGCCAGGGACCCATTTAGAATCCCAAGTCAGTGACAGAAGTGATAAGGCAAAAACCTCCCAGGTCTGGGAGTAGGGGAGCATCCTGATGTATGGAGAACTCAAAGGCAAAGTGCCATGGGATTCCAGTGGGAAACTGATTGCTCCTGGTAGGTTTCTAACTTGTGCTGTCTGCCTTCATTCACTGTGGCTGACTTCGCTTTAGAGGAGAAGTGCTGGGGACAAATAAAATGATTGAATTGCCGTAAAAACTGAGCATGGGATTAGCATGAGGATCCGGGAGCAAAAGAAAGGATTTTAAGCATTCACTTGATTAGATTTCTTGTTGTGGTGGTTGGCGTTAACTGCTGCCAAACCAGTTCTTACTCAGAACAAAACTCGTCCTGGTCCTGTACTACCATCACCACTGTCCTTATGTTGGAGCCCGTTGTTGCAGTCGCTGTGTCTGTCCATCAGCTCAATGACGTTCCTCTGTTTCACTCCCCCCACCCCCGCATTTTACAAAGCATGCTTCTCCAGGGACTGGTCTCTCCTGAAAATATGTTCAAAGTACCAGAGATGAAGTCTCACCATCCTTGCCTCTGAGGATCATTCTGGCTGTACACCTTCCAAGACAAATTTGTTTGTTCTTTTGGCAGGCCATGGCACTTTCAATATTCTTCACCAGCATCAGAGTTCAAATTCATCAATTTTTCTTCAGTCTTCTTTATCCAATGACCACCTTTCACATGCATATAAGACCATTGAGAATTCCACAAGTTGGGTCAGGCACACCTTAGGCCTGAAAGTAACGTCCTTGCTTTTCCGTACTCTAAAGAGGTCTTGTGCCATGCATCATTTGATCTCTTGACGGCTGCTTCCATGAGCATTGGCTGTGAATCCAAGCAAGAGGAAAACCTTGACAACATCAATCTTTTCTCCATTTACCATGGTGGTCTCTATTGGTCCAGTGGTGAGGGGTATGGTTTCCTTTACATTGAGTTGGAATCAACACTAAAGGCTACAATCCTCGGTCGTCTTCAGCAAGTGCTTTAAGTCCTCCTCGCTGTCAGCAAGCAAGCTTGTATCATGTGCATCTCGCAGGTTGTTAGTAAGACTTCGTCTGATCCTGATGCCGCATTCTTCTTCATACAATCCAGCATGATTTGCTCAACACGCAGATTGAGTCAGTATGGTGAGAGGATACAACCCTAACCCACACCTTTCCTGGTTTTAAACCATGAAGCATTCTTTTGTTCCATTTGCACAACTGACTCTTGATCCATGTACAAGTTCTGCATAAGCTCACTGAAGTGTTTTGGAATTCCCATTCTTCCCAAAGTTAGCCATAGTTTATTATAGTTCACATAGTCAAATGCTTTTGTATAGTCAATAAAACACAAGTAAACATCTTTCTGACATTGACAATGATATACCATGTTCCACATCCTCTTTGGAATCCAGTCTGACTTCTGTCAATGTACTGCTGCAACCATTGTTGGGTGATCTGCAACACAATTTCACTGTCAATCGTCAGCGTACAGGTACGGATCCCCAACACTCAACAGTTCCTCAGGAGCAATTTTTTGATTGTGAAAAATAATACAAAGAGCAGAGCACAGAGGCCCCTTGTCCCTATGTCAGGACCAAAAGGGTGAATGTACTTTCCAATAGGACTTACAGATCTTTCAAAAGGCATATACATCATACAGAAAACATGTTACATAGTCAATGGGCAATCTCGTAAGTGGGTTACATAATGAACAGGAAATAAAATGACTCATGATCTTAACCTATTGCTAGTTGACCTCGAATGCCCCAAGCCCTCCCCAGGGGAACAATCTATTATCTGTATCAGATGGAGTTAGTACTATTTTACAGTAGTCTGGCTGTAGGATCTGATTACTCTTTTCTACGGGTAAGTTTCCATCGTAGTGCGTGGCCAGATTCAGGAATGATTCATCTTTTACAGTAGCTCCTTTATGACAGTTTAATGGGAGTTTTTGGAGGGACTGTGTTCAGTCATGAAAATGTGAATTAAGATTTATTTATATCTCATAACTGCGAGGGTCTTCCCCCTCCAGATTCAGCTTTCCAGACTCATAATTATGAACATAATGGATTTAGCTGCATTGCATTCTCATCCAGTACCTCAGTTTACCACAATGACGTTGTTCTATAGTTTGAGCATTCTGTTGGAATGAGTACAAACAAGGATCTCTTCCAGTCAGTTGGCCAAGTAGCTGTCTTCCAAATTTCCTGGCATAGCCAGTGAGTGCTTCCAGTGCTTCGTCAGCCTGATGAAATAGTTCAGTTGGAATTCCATCACCTCCTAGAGCCTTGTTTTGGGCTAAGGCATTCGGTGCAGCTTGAACTTTTCCCTTCAGCACCATTGGTTCCTGTTCCTATGCTACCTCCTGGCATGGTGGTATGTCAACCAGTTCTGTTTGGTGCAGTGACACCATGTCTTCTTTCCATCTTCTCTTGATGCTTCCTGCATCATTCTATATTGTGCACATGGAATCTTACAACATTGTGGCCCGAGGCTTCATGCTTTTTCTTGAGTTCTTTCAGTCTAATGTATCCTGAGCATGTTCTTCCTTTTTGGATTTCTAACTCCAGGTCCCTGTGCTTCTCAACATAATATATTACTTTGTCTCCTCAAACTGCCCTTTGAAATAGATTTCTTAAGTTAGCTAATATGTGTCAAGCACTGTTGTAGGCTAGTCTAGAAAAGGTAGAATCTCTGCCCTTGAGAAACTCACAGTCTTAGTATTGGTGAGATAAAGGAAGCAAAAGATAAGTCTATTTAAGCTCAGACATCCCCTCTCCTAGGAAGCCGTCCTGGTCTTCCATTCAAGATTGGGTTCAGGTTCTCCCTCAGTAGTCTCTGCTTACTTGTTTCCAAACTAATTGGGGAAATATTTACGAAGCTAGGCACTAGCAATGAAAAAGCAAATAAATGCTGGATCCTTTCTTAGCAATGTTTCTGGTGTGGATGGAGGAAATGAAGATGCAAATGATTAAGTGGGGTGGGGGAAAGAAGAAGTATTATTTCCCATAAACTTGCTTTGGGGCGGTATTCAGCAAATGCTCACTGAATGGATGAGTGGATGGATATAAAATAAATTAGTATCTGTGGTATAAAAGAATAAGTTATCAACTAAGCTCCCATGAATCCAAGCAGGAGTCACTAAACCGGGCTTCAAAATGAGAAAAGGCCTCTTTACAGAGAAGAAAGTTGTCCTAGATGAGGGCATAGGTGGGAAGAGGCCTGAGAATGCGGAAGCAGTGAATGGCCTGGTGCTGGGAGGTCTTTTAGAGATGCATGAGAGAAGTTCGTGTGGTCTGTTCTAAGGAGTCAGTGGTGGGCTAGGAGCAGAGTTGGAATATACAAGACTTTTAAGGAAAAGAAAGGGCTGGCCAAATTTCACATTTTAGCTTGTTTGGGCACAATATTTATGACCATGTGTAGTACGGATGATGCCAGATTGGGTAAAATTTTGTTCTGTTATTTATAAGGGGTCATGAGTCAATTCAAGGCAGCTATCTGTTTTCTTTCCTCCCTTCCTCCCTTCCTTCCTTCTATCCTTCCTTCCTTCGTTCCTTCCTTGCTTCCTTCCCTGCCATTGGTTGGAGAAAGTAACGTGTCACAAAGGACCGGGTCAAAGATGGTCTTTGCTCCCGTGGTAAACTATAAATAGAGAAAAGCAGTGAAAATCAAGAAATACCTAGGACAGATGATAAACAAAATTTGCCACCAAATTACAGCGGACGTTTTATGCACTCATTCCATAAATATTGGCATAACATCTCCCGTGTTCTAGGCACTTGAGAGTAGACCTTGTACAAGAAATGCAAGCTTTTTACCCCTGTGGAACTTACATTGTGAACCAAGCAATAGATATAGTGCTTAGAACTATGCCTAGTCTATAGAAAGCACTAGGTAAATATTATCTATTTTAATTAAGAAAAACAGCATAGGAAAAGAAATGTTGGTGGTAGAATTAGGGAAATTTGTCAAGCCTGGTTAAGGAGGGCTTCTTTAGAGAGTTAACTTTTAGGCTGAGATCTAAAAGATAGATGAAGATGCTGGCCATGCCAACTTCAAGGGCAGAGTATTCCAGGCACACGAAATGGTCCTGAGGCTTGAATTAGATATGAATTTCCTAGAAATGCAAGGGCAGTAGGAGTTCGGTGATAGATTTCTCACTGTCCATGAGGGGATCCTGGCGTGATTCCAGTCAATTCATCTTACGGACAGCAACTGCTTGTCAGTGGAGGCATGCATGCTGCTATGACGCTGAACGGGTTTTAGCAGAGCTTCCAGACTAAGACGGACCAGGAATAAAGGTCTAGCAATCTACTTCCAAAGAACAGCCAATCAAAACCCTAAGGATCACAAAGGCCTGGTCTCTAACTGATCCTAGAAATGGTACAGGATAGGGCAGAGTGTGTTCTGTCATACGTAGGGCCACCATGACTGAGGGCTGACTGACAACAGCTAACGACAACATCTGGCAAATAGATATAAGACCAGTGGGGCTAGACTACAGTGAACAAAAGGTGGAGGTGGAGGTAAAATTAAAGAGGTGGGCCCGGGCCAGGTTGTAATAGGCCTGGAAGGCCAAGGCATCTATTTTCATTCTAAAGTAAGTCGTGAGATATTTAAGACAGGAGAGTGATATGCTTGGATTCCTAATTTTTAAAATGCACATGCTTTAGCTGCTTGTAGTAGATTGCAAACTATGGCTACAATTTCCTCTGTCCAGATATGCATACCCCTTTGCTTATTCTCCATCCACTGGAACCTGACCTGACTTAGGATTTAGGATTTGCTTTGATCCAGAGGATGCATAAGCATGATGTGACTTCCAATGCCAGACTGCAACCAAGCCACCACACAGGGTCCACGCTTACCTCCCTGCTGCCCTGACCCCACCAGGCTGGCTCACTGAAGGCTGAGGCCATGTGGAGCAGAGACAAGCTGTCCCAGCTGAGAGCCCCTAGATCCACCAGGCCCAGACGATCTGCCAGCTGGCTGAAATGGAATGAGTGATTCCACGTGACACCAGCAGAAACAAACATCCCGCGAAGCCCGGCCCAAATGAATGACTCACAGGATGATCAGTACATACAATGGATACGAACTGATGCCACCAAGGTCGGGAGCAGTTTATCATGCAGCAATGAACAAGGGACACACTGGTTTGTGAAGAGTGGGCTCGGGAGGAAAGAAGAGTAAAAGTCAATGGACCTGCTAGAAAGCATTTGTACAGGCAAGCAGTGGGTGACGCAGTCTAGAATGGTAGCGATGGAGATGGAAATAAGTGGCCAGAGTCCACATATGGTTCAGAAATAGCTGGCAGCACTTTCCGGTGAGATACGAGTGTGAGTGGAAGACAAAACACAAGGAAGATGCTTAGGGGTGGGGGGAGGAGATTGTTTTGTTTTATCTTTTAATCTGAACAATTGAGTGAGCGGTGGTAGTCTTTACTGAAATAAGAAAGGCTTGGGAAGGAGTGGAGTTGGATTCAATGGAGAGGGAGCTCCCTCTTGGATCCACTGGAGAGGGAAGAAACTGATGATGCATTTAGTTAGAAATGTTTCTTAGCCATCCAAAGGGAAATAGGGAATTCCAAGGTGGGAAGTCACCTGGATGCTCCAGGGAGAGATCTGGGCTGAAAATCGAAATGTATGAACCAACCAGCTTATGGAAGGTTAAAGCCATGGGTCTTAGGAGGTTACCTGTTGTTAGTGACAGCCGAGTTGATCACAGCTAATGGTGATGTCATGGGTGCTGAGTAGAATTGTCCCACAGGGATTTCAAGACTGCGACCTGTCCACAGCCGACCACCAGAACTGTCTTCCAGGCCGCCTCAGGGTGGGCTTGAACCACCAACCTCCAGGCTAGTACTTAACCATTTGAGCCACCCACAGACGCCTAGGAAGTGACCTAAAAGAAGTATATAAAGAACATAGGGGTGGGGAAAGGCCCAGAATCGCAAGGGTTCCGATATTCAGGGGTCAGGAAGAGAGAGCACTAGGCCCACTGAGAAGCAACAGCTGGGAGGTGGAAGGAAAACCAGGCCAGTGTGAGAGGAGGGAAACTTTCAAGGAGAAACAGGTCAACAGTGTCATGTGTTGAGAGAAAAAGGAAATTGGGGCCGGGGGGGGGGGGGGGGTGAGTGATAACTGATAACTGGATGTTGCAACATGTCAGTTGTTGCTGGCTGTGGGGAGAGCAGCTCAGTGGAGCAGTGAGGATAGAGGCCAGGTGCAAGTTCAGGGAGGTGCGGCATGAAGCGACAACTCCAGACAATTCTTGTGAGAAGTTTTGTTATGATAAAAAAACAGCAGGAAAATGGGACAACACAGGAAAGGGCTGTGGGGTCAAGGAAGATTTTTTCCCCTAAACTTCATTATTGTGAAATATATATGACACAAATTATATAAGTTATCTCTCTATATATATATGTTATATAAGATATGGATAAGTTATTCAAATGAATACCATTAGTATATATGTACCGTTTGAAGAGAGGCTAGCTCCCCCTCCCCCAGTCCACCCCCAAGGCTGAGAGATGCTACAGCATGCTGTATGCTAATAAGAAGGATCCAGTGGCGAGGGAAGAAACTGACGATGCAGCAAAGCAAGGGGATATTTACAGGGACGAAGTCCTTGAGAAGGTGAGAAAGAAAAGGGCCCAGAGCCCGATGGAGGCTTCCGCCTCTGTTCAGAGTAGAAACACGTCTTCCATTGTAATAGGAAGAAGTTTGTCAATCCAGAGATGGGAAGACGCAGGAGTTCTTGTCTGATTGTTTCTGTGTCTCAGTGAAGTTTAAAGGCAAGGTCACTCTCTGGGAGGGTGGCGGGGGTTGAAGAGAGAGGCTGCAGTCTTACAGAGGGGAAAAGGGAGGGGAATGGGAAGAAAATGTCATGATGTTGCCGGGCAGCGGCCAACGCCCAATGAGACCTGTGGGCACCGTTGGGTTCAGCATTGAACTGCTAACCTCCACTTCAACAGTTCCAGTCCACTGGCCCCTCCTCAAGAGAAAGATGAGGCCATCGGCTCCCTTGAAGATGCACAGTCTCAGAAGCCCTAGGGAGCAGTCCTACTCCGCCCTATAGAGTCCTTTTGAGTCAGAATCCATTGAGCGGCAATGCACTTTTATTTGGTCTAATGACCACCCGAGGTTTGTGGTCTTAAATTCAAAGCCAGCCCTTACTGAGAGAAGGATATCCAGGTTTGAGAGAGGAAGGACACTGAGTAGAGATGCGGCCAGATGTACCTCTGGAGCTGCAGGAGGACTGGACCACACCCAGCTGTCACGAGCCCCTCCCACCTGCCTGGACGCTTCCTGGGAAGAAGGAGAAGCAAGCTGAGCGGTCCCGGGAGCCCAGGGCCCTGTACAAGCTGCTGAAGCACCCTTTCTTCCTTAGGAACCTGTCAGGGCCTGTTTGCTGGTCTTTTCCGTTTAATACATTTTAATCAGAAAATTAATCAGGAAACACCAGTTCAGCAGATAATTGAACAATGAGGAGACACGATAATTGCTGTTTAGTCTAATTAACTTTGTTAAGTCTTTATTGGTAACAGAGACTTCCTGAGTGAAACTTATTAAATGTCCTTCCCTGGAAAACTTGATACTGATTCAGAGGAAAAGTTGCTTTTGTCTGTGTCGCTTCTAGAAAAAAAGGGGCATCGTCCTGCAGCAGTCCTCTCACCACTCTGCCTAGCTCCTTCTCCCCGGCATCATGGGCATCCCAGTTCTGAGGGGCAGGGCGGGCTGGATCTCAGCCAGCTTTGTAACACACCGATGAGGTTACTTGTTCTGAACTGAATTGGATTTCCCAAAAAGATGGGTTTAAGTTTTAAGCCCCGGTACCCATGGCTGTGACCTTGTTGGAAACAGTCTTGCAAATGTAATGAGGGGAACATTAGGTCACACTGGAGTCAGTGGTTCCTAGCCCAATAGGACAAATGTGCTTAAGAAATCAGGGAGGGATAGAGAAGATGACCATGTGGAAATAGAAGAAGCTGTCAGAGTGATGCTGCTACAAGCCAAGGAATGCCTGTGGCTTCCAGAAGCTGGAAGAGACAAGGAAGGGTCTTCCTCTAGAGACTTCAAGAGATATGTACGGATTGTGATCAGAGTTGTATGAGCCCCAATAAAAATATTTATTAATGAAAAAAATTAAAAGAGATATTATGACCCTGACAAACTAATAAAACCCAACTCACTGTCATTGAATCAATTCGGACTCTAAATGACCCTATAGGACAGGACAGAACTGCCCCTGTCAGTTTCAGAGACCAACAATGCATTGCATCGGGTGTATCTGCTGTACAAGACCTCTTTAAAGTGTTGAAAAGAAAACATGTTATTTTGAAGACAGGTGCACCTGAGTTAAGCCAAGTGACCTCATCAGTGTGTTATAAAGCCAGCTGAGTGTCCTGCTTAGTAAAGTAAATCGGGAGTGTATTTGAGCAGAAGCATGCCTCTGCTAATTATGTTTCCTTTAGAGAAATCTTTCCTTTCTAATACCGGATCGAGACTTCCCGTGCTCATACGTGTTCATGTTGGTACAGTCTGTGAGACTGTGCTGTGCGCAGTCATTGGCAGAAGACTCGGAACAGGGGGAATGCAGTATCTCTTGTGCAAGGATGGCGAGACGTCATCGCGTGTACTTTAGACATGTTGTCAGGAGAGCCCAGTTTCTGGAGAAAGACATTGTACTTGAGGAAAGTAGAAGGGCAGCAATGAAGGAGGAAGGGCCTCGTGGAGATGGAGTGACACATGACTCAGGACCAGGAGCTGTTTCATTCCACCTGATGTAGGGGCGCTACAGGTTAGCGCCAACGTGACTGCACCTAGCAACAATTCTTTACTGGAGTAGAAAGCCTCATCTTTCTCCGGTGGAATGCCTAATGGTTTCAAGCTGCTGATCTTTCAGTGAGCAGCCCAACACACAGCCACGGTGCCCCCGAGCTCCTATGGCCCCGCAGACACCCCAAATCTAGGCTTCTGGTCTCCTGAGCTGTGAGAAAATGCATATCTGTTCTTTTGAACCACTCCGTTTGTGGTACGTCATTGCTGCCTCTCTAAGAAACGAATATGCCATCCCTCTCTGGCGGAAACAGTGGACTTGCAGCCCGATCGCACTGATTTCCGTTAGATGCTCTGGGGACAGTCTTGAATCAAGGCACTGCAGAATCACAAAGGAAATACAGAACCTCCGCCTGGATCAGGGACCACCTGGGTGAATCACAAGGAGCTGGCAAGCATGATGCATCTACAAGCACCCGGCTCCGAGTGTCTAAAAGCTGGCTGTTGACCTGAATTATCC
Organism: Tenrec ecaudatus; assembly: GCF_050624435.1. Classification (NCBI taxonomy): domain Eukaryota; kingdom Metazoa; phylum Chordata; class Mammalia; order Afrosoricida; family Tenrecidae; genus Tenrec; species Tenrec ecaudatus. The sequence goes on from NC_134530.1 coordinate 58,396,617, forward strand.
AAATACGGAAGTGCTTGATCCATGCAGCCCATTTGCAAAGGAGGGGCTGCCTCGGAGGGCTCTGGAGGCGTTGGCTCGTGCACTACAGGTTTTGTTCCTTGGGGTCTCTTCTTACTCTTCCTTGTGATCATTTCTGATTTGGGTCCTCTCAGAGGGGCCTTGCCCCTGCTCTGCTGCCTCATTCCCCGCCCAGGAGCACCTCCCATCCCCCGATGGAGGATGTTCTCGGTGGTAGCAGCCGGTACGCATGGCAGGGGCATCTAGCTCATGAGCGCCTAGAAAAGCTTCCTGATGCCTCTCCTGGAAATTAGATAGTGTCTACCTGGCTCAAAACTGGACATTCAGAATCGGCTGGGGTCAGAATGAGAGAAAGCCCCCTGCTTTCTGGACAGCCTTCAGCCTCCCCTCGCCACCATGAACATAAGTACCAAAGCGAGGACTGCCATTGGATCCATTGCTTCTATTTCAGAGCCTGGGGGGTGGGGGTGAGGGCCCCTCCCCCCACCCCTGCCTCTCTGCCCGAGAGCTCTTGGCGTTGTGACCTTTAGCGCCTGTTCATAAGGACTGAAGGATTTGGGTAATCCCAGACAGTCTGTGGAAACGGATATTGTTTTAGCCTTCCCTGTCATTCCAGCAGCAATAGGCCGCCCAGACATTACACTTACATAGACCCTCCATGTCAACCAGGAGAAAGGTGAGCGGGAAATATTCTAAGACGAAAGAGAGGACAGATCATTACCAGGTGGTTTGGTTGAACAGACCAGGAAATGGAGGGCGGCAAGCAGGTGCTGTCACGTAATCCAGGAGAACACGGCCCGACTGCGGGAAAACAGCCGCTCCACCTGTCCTCCAGTGACTGGGTTGGATTTCCCAAGGTTCGGCCTCGGGACTCCAGAAGAAGCCTTTGGGTTTTCTGTTTGTGGCGGCACTGTTGTCACGGTTACCAGGGAGGTGACAAGGTTTACTGAGCTCAGCTGTCCTTTCCTGGTGGCCACTACCACTGCCCAGCCGCCTCGGATTCCCTCATTTGGGGCTTGGCTATTCCTTCTGCGGCAGGGACCGTCTCCCTGAACCCTATTACACTGCCCAGAACAAACTACAACTCGGAGCAAGGCTTTACTGAAGGAGGTCCTTAAATGGCGCAAACAGTTCTCATTCAGCTACTAAGCTAAAAGTGGGGAGTTCAAATCCACCCAGTGGTAGCGCAGCAAAGCACACCAGCGACCTGCTTCCAAAAAGACCATGGGGCAGTTCTACTCTGTATCCGTGTGGGGTCGCCAAGATTCAGAATCGACTATTAGAACCAAGATTGGGCCTGTTTTCCCTGAGGGTTCAGGACTAATGGGAGGGACGGCTAGCATAAGGCGTGATCTGAAGATGCTTCTGAAAGTGACAGCTCTTGGAGCCCCCATGCCCACACCTGGCATCCGAGGTGTCCCGTGGACTGGTTCCCACCTGGCTGCTGGTTAGCCTGCCCTCCCCGTAGCCTAGCACTGTCTCCCAAGTCCTCAACTCCTGTCTCAAAGTGATTGAGCCTGCAGACCTCTGACCTCTTCACCGACCTCACCCCAGGGGTGAATTCAGGCTTCAGGGAAGAAAACCACCCAAGAATCCCACAGGACAACTCTAAAATCCAGGTCTCTATTTCCATTCCACAGCAGCGCTGGAGAGATCAACTTGTGTATTCCTTCTGCGTCCCCGTTCAGAGTCTCCTGCCAAAGCCTGCGCACAGCACAGTCTCACAGACTGTACCAACATGAACACGTACGAGCACAGGGCAGTCTCGATCCAGAATTAGAAAGGAAAGATTTCTCTAAAGGGAACGTAATTAGTAGAGGCATGCTTCTGCTCAAATACACTCCCGATTTACATTACTAAGCAGGACACTCAGTATCGCAGTCTGCAGCCATTGCATGTCGGGCTTCTGTAAGAACCAGGGAGGGGGCTTACTTTTCGTTTACATAATTCCCAGGGCCCGCTCAAGACATTCTGCCAAGAACACAGGGACCTGCTGCCCTAACGGTAAAATCCAGTCTCCACCCATAAAGATAGAAACTCTGCATAATTTAAAAAATAACCGGTTTCCAGCTTCAAAAAGTGTAAGGTCCAAGTCAGTACCAGGCGCCCCTTACATAAGGAATGGAGGGATGGCAGGGAATTGGAGGGCAGGATGACGCCATCTCTCTCTCTCTGCTGGCCCAGCTCTGCACACACAGAAGGTTCTGGAGAAATAGCTGTTGCCTGAAATGGAATGGTGCCGGGCATGAGGTCTTGGTGTGACACTCCTGGAGTTGCAGCAGGCATGAGTTGAAATCCAAGGAGGTCGCCTGCCTTCCTGAGGTCCCCCCGTGGCACACTAAGAATGTCAATAGGCACAGCTAAAACAGTACTCTGTATAGCAGCTCATTCGATCATCACAATGGGAAAGCAGGGCACAGAGGGTAGGGTGTCTGCCCAAGGTCATACAAAGGTCAGGAAACATACCTGGAGGGGCAACGCACACCTGCCCATGCAGACAGGGGAGACGCAAATAGGCCCACTGCCACTCACATGCTTCCGCATAAAGGGCTACTGCAAGGGCTCTTCATGGCCATGTTACAGAGCAGAGATCCAGGCCTTTCTTCCACGGCACCCCAGTGGATTCAAAACCCCCACTCCCGGGTGGACAAAAGCTGTTTGGAGCCAATGGTTGGCTCCAGCTGAGGACCTGAAGGAAGGAAGATGCCAGAGGCTTAGAGGTGCAGAGTTTCTCCTTCAAGGCTGTGAATCTGGACCTCTTGCCCAATCGTCCGCCAGCCGAGCACACAGGCATGGGGCCCAGGGGTCTGGCAGTTCTAGTGTCAATCGCCATCGAGAGCAGTGCAGCCCTGTGCCTAGCAGTTCATTCTCTCATCACAATTCCCCCCATGAGGGGGTATTACCCCTCCACTTAATAAGCGGGAAATCAAGGCCCAGAGGTTAAGACATTTGTCCAAGTTCGTACAGGGTCGGAAAGCATTTTGTGTAATGTTCCAGATAGTAAACATGTTCTGCTCTGCTGCAGAAACTACTTAGTTTCTGCCACAATTATAAAACTTTGCCTCATGGTGGGAAAGCAAGCCATGGACAATATGCAGCCAAGTGGCTGTGGTTGTTGTGGTAGTTATACAATTGTCAATTCAAGAGGATTAGGAGTGAAGGGTGGAGTCTAGTCTGTCAATCAGATCATAGCCAATGAGGCCTCTGTGTGGGCGTGGCCTTCTGAGAATTCTGGGAAATCTGGTACTTCCTCCTTGGAGGTGGGCGACACCTCTCTCTCTGCTCACTCCCTAGGAGACACTGCTGCTGACAAGACACATGGAACTATGCTAGAGCCCGAAGTTGGAGAAGCCACATGGACCTACCCTGATGCAACCAGACCTCTGAAGCCGGAGCAGCCACATAGAGACCTCTGCCAGTGCCAAGAGGCTTACTACACCACTGATCCAAAGACTTTCTACCCACTGGCTTGTGATTGTCCTGCATTTGACTTCATTGCATGTGTTTCCTGAGTCTGAAGAGGACTTTATAGATTGGTATCAGACATAGGGACTTGGACTGAACTGGGTTGGGATGATTTCTCAATGTTCAATTATTCCTCTTGTATAAATCTCTTTCTTAAACACACATGTGTGTCCATGGATTTGTTTCTCTAGTCTTCCCAGACTGACACAGTTGTATTCCAATAAAACTTTATTTGCAAACACAGGCAGCATGCCAGGCAGGGCCCATGAGCTGTGGTTTAGCAGGCCCCATGGCAGGGAGCAGCAGAGACGCAAGAGGCAGCCTCTAAGCATCAGCCACATCCTAAGCTCGGACCTGCAGCCTTTCCCTAGACTCCACAGTCCAGTAATCAGCCTTAGTCATACCATTCCCTGGGGCTAGCAATCAGTTCCTCAGACCAGACGGGGCAGGAAGTAAAGGTTAGGGTGGGAGAGGAGGCATCAAGGAACAGGCAGGCTGTGCAAGCGGAATCAGAGCATGGGATGGGAGCGGAAGGTTAGGGATCATGGCAATGCTGCTGCTGATGATGATGATGATAATTACAGCAAAGACAGTAGAGATTGTGAGCACACTTCCCGGGACAGGACCTCATCCAGTCACCGCTATCATTGTGGACCGTTAATTCTACTATTAGCCTATTTCACATAAACAAATGCATGGTACTGGTGGTGGTGGTGGTGGTGGTGGTGTAGGTGGTGTAGGTGGTGGTGGTGGTGGTGGTGGTGGTGGTGGTGGTGGTGATGGTAGTGGAGGAGGTGGTGATGGTGGTGGTGGTGATGGTGGTGGTGGTGGTGGTGGTAGTGGTGGTGGTGGTACTGGTGGTGGAGGTGGTGCTGGTGGAGGTGGAGGTGGTACTGGTGGTGGTGGTGGTGGTGGTGGTGGTGGTACTGGTGGTGGTACTGGTGGTGCTGGTGGTGGTGGTGGTACTGGTGGTGGTGGTGGTGGTGGTGGTAGTACTAGTGGTACTGGTGGTGGTGGTGGTGGGTGCCATCGAGTTGGTTCCAACCCAGAGCCTCCCTTGGTACAACAGAACAAGACACTGCCCAGTCCCGTGTCATCCTCACAGTTGTCCCTGTGCTTGAGTCCGTTGTTACAGCCACTGTGTCAGTCCATCTCATCAAGGACTTCCCCCTTTATACCTGCGCTCTCTTTTACCAAGCATGATGTCAGGGACTGGTCTCTCCTGACAACATGTTCAAATTATGTAAAACGAAGGCTACCTCTCCTTGCCTCTAAGGAACACTCTGCTGTTGTTCGTGCCATAGAATCAGAGCCTGACTCAATCAGCCCACAACCCATCAGTCATGAGAGGATCAAAATGCTACCTGGTCCTGGGGGAACCCTCAGGCGATGGCCTTTGGTCATGATTCAGCTCTGGGACTAAACTATCCTGCATGGCTCAAACTGCAGCCAAACAGTAGACACGGGCCAATCAGGGAGCCCATAGCACGGGTGAGTGACACGCAACTTGAAATAATCAGCCATTTGCCCAAAGACAAAGGTCAGAAGGGTTAAAAGAGAGAGCGGCGTGGAGGCAGGAAATACAGGTTGCTGGTAGCATGTGTGGCCTTGCAACAAAGGGACTGCAGGGAGCGAGATGCAACGAAATGTATCTGGATTGTTGGAAGTGAAACTGATAATCTGCTCCTTAAGCCTTGGTGCAATTTGCAATAAAAGAGTTTTACAATTGTTTTTAATTTAAAAAGAAAATGCTTCCCAGGCCTGCACCATCTCCATGGTGAATTTTGGATCAGACCGTTGTGCTGCGTAGGCTTTTCCTGGGCTAATTTTCAGAAGCAGACCACCAGGCCTTTCTTCCTCGTGTGGAAGAGCCACTAAAACCTGCTCAGCACCGTAGCAACAGGCAGGTGCCCACTGACGGGGGCGGGGGAGTGGCTCACCGTGTTGGGCCTCCCACATGGAAGACTAGCATTCTAGCGCTGCAGCACCCCGGCTCCCCACCAAGTTCATAGGGGTTGAGAAACACAACCAGGAAGATGGCGAGTCGGAATTTGAACCACAAGCTGCCTAATTCCGAAAGGGTTTTCACCCCTAATATGTACCCCCTCCAGGCGCCCTGGTGGCACCGTGGCTACATGTTGGCTGCTAGTCACAGTGTCAGTCAGCAGTTTGAAATTGCCGGCCGCTCCTGAGAAGAAAGATGGGGCTTCCTACTCCCCAAGTCACAAGCTCAGAAACCCACAGGGGCAGTCACACCTGTGCTATAGGGTCACCATGATTCAGAATCAACTTGATGGCAGTGAGTTTGGGTGTTGAGCTATCCACAACTGCATCCCACTACCAGGATGCTGGGACACGCAGGGAGAAGAAGGACTCTTATGACCTCCCAGTGTAAGGGTACCCGTTCGCCAACCCTTAAAGGAAAGCACCTTTCTTTGGCCCCTATTACTTGTACTCTGACTCAGGGGGAGGCTTAGGCTGAGAACCACAGTGTCCAGAGGTAGCAGAGAGCTTGGAGGCTGTACACCGAGCACTGTCCCCTTGTGATGAAAGTTTATTTCCACTCAAGCACTAGAGGACCAGCGGGCTGCCAGCCTGCCCAGAGAAGTGCCCACTAGTCCCCCTTGCCCCCACGTTGGCCCAGCAGGCGCTGTAGTTGTCCTGTCCCTTCTCATTAGGCCTGAGTGCACCAGCTCGCTGCAGTGTCTTCTGTCTGGAGGACCAGGGCTCCGCTGTGCGGACACTGTGCCAGCCTGAGTCACCTTGTCTCCTCCTGGAGCCTCCCTGCCCGAGCTCATTATCCAGAAACTGGTGCTGCCCAGGGCTCTCACGCACAGACTGGCTACACATTTGGCCTTCCTTGGACAGGAGGAGCCTGCTGGGGCTGTTTTAAGCAGAATTGTCAGAGCCCAAGAGGTAATTAGTATTTAAGAGGCACAAGTTGGCAAGGTTAAGAGCTGAGAAATAAACACACACACACACACACACACACACACCACTTCAAATGATTCTTAACAGGAAAATGTCATCCATGCCATTAAAGGAAAATATAATTTCACCAGATGTGCAGAACTGGGCCCTCTCAGGGACTGCTGCCTCAGTGGGTGTCACTACTGAGCCCTGAACACAGGCAGTACCAGAGGCCCATGGGATAGGCCATTTGCCCCGGACCTTCAGGCTCTGGGTTTGAGCTACAGCTCTCCCACGTGCTGGGCAAGGGGCCTTGGGTAAGATACCAAGCCTCTCCAAGCTCAGTTTCCTCATCTGTAAAATGGGAATAGTCATGCCAGGAATACGTTAAGGGCTTAATAACATGGCACCATCCTGATTATTAATCTAAGAAGGAGAAGGGGCTTGATCGAGGTTACCTGGTAGGTTTGTAGCAAGTTCTGGTCCCCTGGTTCCCAAGGCACCCCAGAACCTCGCATTCTCAATCATGGATTGTTGCACGAATGCCTACAAATTGTCAGTCCCAGCCTCTTGCATTGTCCCTCTGGGTAAGAAGTCCCATGAGTCTATTATAGCTACCCCCAAAACAAAGGAATCTTAACTTCTTTTTGGGGTCCATGAGAATCTGTCTCAAGACTCAAGGGTGCCCCCTGGTGCTCAGATAAGGAATTGTCTGAACAATACCAAACTGGCTCTTTCCGGACTCTCTCTAAAGGCCCATCTAGAGGCATGGTGGGGTCACGGTTAATCATTGAGCTGCTAACTGCAAGATCGGCAGTTCAAAATCACCAGCTGCTCTGTGGGAGAAAGATGAAACACCTGTAAAGAGTTACAGTCTAGGAAGCCGCCCCAGTCTTATAAGGTCACTATGAGTCCGAATTGATTCGATGGCAGTGCGTTTGGTTTGGTTTGGTTTGGTTTGGGGTTTAAGCCCTGCCTTGGCTCACTTGGGCCTTTCACAGGGTTGTCCCTTTGCTTACCTACATGACAGTCCCTTTACCTTGACTGCAGTTCAGCAAAGACTGCCTGAGCTCCTACTGCTGACTCAGGTGAGACTGCAGACGGCCACCCAGTAATTTGGACCGGCTGAAAGCACGTGTGGGTGGAGACACAGCCTTTGAACCACAGGTAGTAGCTGAGATCGAGTTCAGAACTCCTCTCCTTGTAGCCTGGTGGGCTCTCAAATCCTTGTGGAGCCAGGCCTCCGATGCCCTTGTGACCTAGCCCGGGCTAACCACAGTCCTGCTCCAACCCTTAGCCTCACCCTCGTGTTGCCTTGAGACTAGAACCCCAAGCCTCATTATCAACACTCTTTTCAGCTCTCCTAGCATGATTCCTGCCTACCCTCCCTCCCACATTTACCCAGGTATTTCTATGACTACTGCCACCATCCTAGGCCCCATCCATCTCTCTTCTGCTATGTGGGTGACAACACAGGGCGCTGTCCTCTTGAGGTTCAGCATCTCATGGAGGACTTAGAGACGAATCAAATAGTCACCCAGGTGGTCCTTGTTAGGTGCTATGACATTAGCTTGCTTCTCATGACAACACCATGCACAACAGAATGAAAAGCCACGCACAGGGTTTCCGTTGGCTGTTTTCAAAAGCAGGTCACCAGGCCTTTCTTCCTAGGCTCCCTTACTCTGGGAAACTGCTGAAATCTGTTCTGTATCATAAACCAGTGCCATGAGTCAATTCCAACTCATGGGGGCCTTATGTAGGGTGTTTGAGACTGTAAATCTTTATAGGAGCAGACAGCCTCACCTTCCTCCCTAGGAGTGGCCAGTGGGTTGGACCTGCCAATCTTGTAGCTAGCAACCCAACGCCTAACCCACAATGCCACCAGGGCTCCTTGTTCCACATCATCACTCCACTAGCAGAGGAGGCACATTTGCTGGGAATACAATCCAGGAAGGGGAGAAAGACACCACTGAACCACATGGATATGTAATTCCAATCCGAGTCTAGTGCAATGGAGGGGAGACCTGGACCGCTACTCTGGGAAGTGGTCTTCAGGCTGGAAGGTGAGACCTAGAGCTGTCCAGGGCGAGGAGTGGCTACTTGGCTGCAGAGTGAGGAATAAAGGAAGCAGGTGCCCGAGTGCAGAGAGAGGGTCCTGAGGGTCAGTTTCTGGGTCCTGCAGCTCTTCCTCTTACTTCCAGAGTCATCCATTTTTCTCTCTTGTATGCTTGTTGTCATTTATGGCCACCACGTCAGCTCTGGCCCACAGGGACCATCTAGAGCCCGGCTCTGTGACACCACCATGCTCTTTAGTAGGTTTCAGACCATTGAGGTGACTGTAGCCCTAAGGTTTTCATTCACTGGTTTTTGACAGTAAGGTGCCTTTCTTCCTAGTCTATCTTAATCTGGAAGTTCTCCTGAAAGCGGTCCATTATAAATGACCCTGCTGGTAGTGGAGACACCCGTGGCCCAGCTTCAATCAGAAGGATCGTGGTCTCATTCACTGCCATAGAGTCGACACCAACTCATAGCGATCTTATAGTACATAACATAAACATACGGTTTCCAAGACTATAACTCTTTAGGGGCATAGAAAGCTTTGTCTTTCTCCTGCAGAGTGGCAGGTGGTATCAAACTGCTGACCTTGCGGGTCACAGCCAAAGGAGTCACCACTATGCCTTCAGCATCCCTAAGGAGGTGGTAGCAGTGAACAAATCCTAACGAACAGAATGATTAGGCTCCTGGCAGGCAATGGCATGGCCATGACCTGAGATCAGAGACTTGGGTTTGGCTCCTGGACACCCCTACCCCCTGCCTCAGTCCCCAGTGTGTGCTGTGGATCAATTACCTACCCAGTGTGAGTTTCTGGGAACTCATCTGAAGGTGAGGACAGCTCCTCCCTTTGCCAGGTTCTCATAAGGAAAGAGCGTCTCCTCTAAATGAACTACAAATGGATGGAAAGAGGGGTGTCGTTTGAATTAGGGAGGGGGCAAGGGGAGAAGCGTGGGGGGATCTTGTGTACTCGGGGCCAGAATCCCAAGCACAAAAGCTAACGGGGTACAAGCAGATAGCTCAACATCACTCACCCTGGAGAAGATTATTGGGGTCCTCCATTAAAGACTTCCTGGTACAGAAAAATGTGATTGAATCCCTGGACCCCTCCTCAATATCATCGATGCCTCCCCCCTCCTCCAGCCAGCCTGACAGCTGTGCAAGACAGACAGACATTGAGTTGCACGTGTTTGCTGCCGGGTCCTTGACCAGTAAACTACAAACTGAGAAACAACCAATTCCAGGCCTAGGCGTAGGGATGTGGAGGATGGCGGACAAGGCCCTGCCCCATCCAGCCCCTCTTCACCATCCCTCTGCCATTGAGTCAATTCAGACTCACAAAGACCCTGCAGCGGGTGGGGTGGAGCTGCTCCGTGGGGCTTTCCAAGACTGTAACCCCTCAAATCATTGACCTTGTCGGTCAGCAGCTGAGAGCTGAGCCACTGTGCTACCAGGGGTGCTCTTCCTCTGAGACATCTATGACACCCTGTTCTCACCCTGCCGGCGGTAGAAGGATGGAGCCGGGCTCAGACGAGTCACTGTGGGCAACTGACTTAGGTCAGAAGATGGCTCGGAGCATCAGCAGCCTCACACATCCGCTCACAGTGAGTGGGGGGCTGCACACCCCAGCCAAGGGGCCCAGTGGGCTCACAGAGGGCCCTAAAGGAGACACAGAAAGTGCCTGAGCTGGCATAGTTGGCCCCTTCTCCTAAACTCTCTCTGGGGGGATGAGGGAGGGAGGAGTGGATCATTTGTTCTCTCTTGGAGGAGAAAGGGAAGGGCAGCAAGAGAGGAGACCAGGGGACCGGATGCAAGCCCTGTCCCCCAAGCATTCGCCCATTCTGTGCCCTGTGCTCACTGGCCTTCTGATCAACTCTGCAAAGGGCCAAGCTCCCTCTCACCCCAGGACCTTGCCTCAAGCCTTGGCAGGTGAAGGGGCAGCTTTCTTTTCTCCTTGGCCTCACTCTCCCAGACTTATCTTTTCAGGCTACAGCTGAAAAACATCTCTTCCCCAGGCAACCCTCTCTGGTCTCCCAGACAAGGTCAGGGCCCTGTTGGGTGCTCTCCTGGCATCTCCACTTGCTCTTTGTAGTGCTTGTCACTATTTTCAGCACGCATAATTGTCTATGTGATGATCTGTGTGATGCCTGCAATCGCAGGAAGACTCTCAGTGCATGGAGGGCAGAGCTGTGTCTGTGAGGATGGCCGCTGGCTCCCCTGTGTCAGTCCCAGAGCAGGAGGCAGTCATGGAGGGGAGTGATGGCCATTTAATCTGCTGCTGGCGGTGATTCCGACTCAGGGTGACCCTGGTGGGTCAGAGCAGACCTGCATCCCCTAAGTCTACAGTGTCTGCTTGGTTGGTTGGTTGGTTGGTTGGTTGGTTGGTTGGTTGGTTGGTTGGTTGGCGGTTGGCTGGTTGGCTGGTTGGCTGGTTGGCTGGTTGGCTGGCAGGCTGGCTGGCTGGCTGGCTGGCTGGCTGGCTGGCTGGCTGGTTGGTTGGCTGGCTGGCTGGCTGGCTGGCTGGCTGGCTGGCTGGCTGGCTGGCTGGCTGGCTGGTTGGTTGGTTGGCTGGCTGGTTGGCTGGTTGTTGGGTTGTTATTGTTTTTGATTCAGAAAGTAGACCGCCAGCCCTTTCTTCTGAGATACCTCTGGATGGATCCGAACGTCCTACCTCTCCATTAACAGGATGCTGCTTGCACTACCCAGAGACCCCAGGAATGACAATGGCCAGTGAGTCTATAAAGCCACTTGAGACACTGAATGCCTGAGTCCTTTCAAGATTTTCAGAGCACTAGGAGCTGGACCTCTTAGGACTTCCATTTCTACAGAGAAGTTAGAGCCACATCACACAGCTAACAACGAGAGCTGGGTTTGAACTCCTGCAGGGCAGTCATCCTCCAGGGGTTTCACCTCTGGAGGAAGGGGTGGGGGAAGGGTGCTCCTAAGAATGGAGAGGTCAAGAGGACCCACCGCGACCCAGGGGGGTTTCCTGTGTATGAGACCAGCCAGGGAAAAGCAACAAACACGGGAAGAAGCAGCCCAGCTACCACATCTATCGAGGTCAGGAGCCAGGGGCCACGTAGGATGGAGGGTGACATCCAAGAGGGACTGGGTTAGGGGCTGTGGTTCCCACAACTCTTGTGCCCTACCATGCATGCTCAGGAATAGGCACAGGGGCATGACTGTTTGGTTGCCATGATGACTGGTCCACTGGGTACTACAAGGTGGTCTCGCTGGGGGGCCCGGTGCACCTGGCCAACAGCGCCTGCCTCATAGGGTGGTCGTGAGATAAGACACACGCCACTCTCGGCACCGTGGCAGACATGGTAATGGTGTGATGGATGAGTTTGGGCACTGCAGCAGGATCCGCACCAGAGGCACAGTCTTGCCCACCATCTAATAGCCACTGCGGGGTGCCTCTCCCTGAAGGGTGTCTCCCAGGGGAGCTAATTGTTCATTAACTCAGCCGCCAATGGAGTCCCACACAGCTCGAACCTCCACGTGCCCACACCTGCGTGGTCAGCAGCTGGCAGATTCATTGTTTTAAGTGATGAGCAATTGTCATTTTCCGTCCCCTCCATGATAAATCACTTTAGGAACTCCCTTCCCTGGACACATAAGTAATTACCGCCCCAGTGTCTAGGGCCCTGGCACCGATTAGCAGGAAAGCAAACGACAATGAGGTTGGTGCTGATTCATTTTTCTCTTTCAAAAGGGCCTGGAGGTGGCGGGGTCAGAGCTGCTGGCTGGACCCTCCTGGGGCTGAAGCCTGTGCCCGTGGATACCTCTGTGTGATGCCAGAGCTGAAGCCGGGAGTCCAGGAAGTCGCAGCCCCTTGCTTCCCACCCGCCCAAGTCTCCCACCCTCTGTTCCCCAGCTGTCTGCCAGGCGTGGCTCCCCAATGGACCCGTGATTAGGAGGAAAATGAATTATATGATAATAGGGAGAAATAATTAGGGTCGATGATAAGAAAAGGAAGCCTGCCCTGTAAGAAGTTCTGCCGGTAGAATTACATGCTCGGGACCATCGGAGGAGCTATTGTGTTTCGCTGGTACACGTGGAACGGATTGAATTGGTGGAGTTAATAAACATCTTGGTCAGCAAGAAGAGCACATCACAGTCAGTAAGGATCTTGGTGACCCAGAAAAAATGAAAGACCGTATGGTCCTGACATTCTCGTTACCTGAAGAGACGCTGAGAAGGGAACTTGGGAGGTGTTTGCACAGAGGCTGGAGGATGAACGTGCTCCTCCAGGGGACAGGCTTGGACGGTGTCAATAAACCTGAAAAGCCAACCCTTTGTGGCCAGATCATTCCAAACTACCACGTGTAACTGTGCCCCTAAGAGACTCCGTCGCTGTGTTTGGGCTTGTTTTTCACCAAGACAAAATTGGCTTTATTCAAGGCACGCAAGGTTACTATAACATTTTTAATTAAATCAATGTTATTGGCCCGTTTAATAAATAAAATGGAAATGCAATTATCGTAATACAACCTGAAAATGTGTTTACTAAAATTAAATGTCCATTCATGCTTTAAAAAAAAAAAAAGCTAGTAAGCAAACCACCACCAAACCCAAAGCAAACTGTATTCAGATTTTCTGTACAGAGAGACTGTCTATTTCTGGAGTCCCTCTGGATTTTGTTGTTCTTGAATATCATTCATCACCAGCAGGGACATGTTTTAATTTGCTCATCATTCAGTTTCATTTTTACAGAGGGTCTAAGAAGCTTCAGGTATTGTTGGTGCAAAGATAAATAAGACAAAATTGCTGTACTCAAAATGCTTGCAGTAGGTAAGAGCTCACAGCAATTAAATCACAGGAGCTGAGTTTTCTGAAGTGCATGGCCAGGACTTGCTTCTAAGGCAGCCTGGGGATCACTAAATCATTTTCACCACCCAGGACACCCAGCGGCCGAAAACCAAACTCACTGTCACCAAGTCAGTGGTTCTGGCTCATAACGATCCTGGAGTTTCCAAGACTGTAAATCTTTATGGGAGCAGACAGCCTCATCTTTCTCCCTCGGAGCAGGTGGTGGATTCAAACTGCTGACCTTGTAGTTGACAGCCCAGTGCATAGCCCATTACACCAGCAGGGCTCCTTAAGTGATAAAAAGGATATTCTAAACCCAAACATGCAAAACTGTGCTGTGATGGTGCCTCACTGTCACTTCTCCCACCACCATAGTTACTGTGTGCCACTGAGTAGATTCTGACTGGGACCACTTGACAGAGAACTGCCCCATGGGGTCTCCTAAGCTGTAATCTTTTTTATTTGACCTGATCCCCAGGCCTTTCTCCCTCAGACACTCTGGGTAGGTCTTAGCCATCCAATTCCGGTGAGTGCTTTAAGCATTGTGCCACCAAGACTTCTTACCAACACGATGGCTGGTGCCAGGTCTCAGAGAATCCATGCCCCCATACTTGTCTATCTGCTGGCACCGCCACCAGGAAGACATTTGAGGCCAAGAGCTGGGGAAGGTCATTCGCCTGGCAGCTTTGAGAGTCCCTTGGGAGCTAGCAGACCTGCAACCTCCTGCCTTGGTTGTTTTTCATGCTCTTTCCCGAGACCCAGAGAGCCTTGAACTTTCCAGATGATTTGGCTAGAGAGCCAGTGGGGCATGAGTAAATCAGTTGGGGAAACACGATAGACACTATCCTTCTCAGTGGTTCTCAAACTCCCTAATGCCGCGACCCTCTCATACACTTCCTCATGCTGTGGTGACCCCCAACCATAAAATCACTTTTGCTGCTACTTCATAACTGTAATTTTGCTACTGTTATGAATCATAATGTAAATATCTGGTATGCAGGATATATTTCCATTGTTACAAATTGAACATAATTAAAGCATAATGATTCATCACAAAAAACATATGTAATTATATACTGTGAAATATTTATTTCTAAATACAAATAAATGAAATGTTGTCTTGAAGCATGGTGCAGCATGGGTAACAGTCTTCATGCCGGGTACTCGCATGTGGGTGTATCTGCATGTGGGCACACCCGCCTGGAGACAGAGGGAGGAGCCCTGTCTCGGTTTCTAATACCATCAGAAAAATGTTTTTCAGTGGTCTTAGGCGACTACTGTGAAAGTGTCCTTTGACCCCCAAAGGGGTTGGACCCACAGGTTGGCAACACTATCTTAGAGATTCACAACAAACTTGAGCATTTCAAAAGCCCTGAGAAGTCCTACAGGAAAGAACCTTGGCTTGGCTTTATTTAACCCACTGTTTCCCAAACTGCTTTGATCAAGTTGTTGCTTTGTTGTCTTTGTTTGTCTTTGAATTCAGGAATGCCTATTAACACTCTATAGAAGACACTCTGAAAAAATCTTTCTGGGCACAGCCAAGACTTTTGACCTAGGAAGACAGGACGCTGGGGCCTGACCCAACAGCATAAGGCACAGCGACTTGGTCTCCGGATGTGCTGTAGCCCACAGTGTTGATCTGAGGAAACGGCTGGCTACTTTCTATGGGTTCCTCTGCGAGTGCTGCAGAGAGTGACCACACTTGGCTGCTAATCTGAAGGTTGGAGGTTCAAGTTCACACTGAGGACCCTCAGAAGGAAGTCCTGGCAATGTGCTTCTGAAAAAAGATGATAGTAAAGCAGCCACTGAAAATCCTCCAGCGCACAGTTCTGCTCCGATGCACACAGGGTCATCGGACGACAACTAGCCCTGAGTCTTTGTGTTTATCAATTTCACCTGGGACCTGTTGCTCTTGGAGTTGGTTCAGGTTCATCATGACCTAGTTCTGTCCCCTCCTCACAGGCAGTGCTGGGCTTGAGCCACTGTTGCAGTCAGTGTCAAGGTCTTCCTCGTTTTCGCCCATCCTCTCTGTTACCAAGCAGGATGTCCTTCTCCAAGGACAGCTCCCTCCTGATGACAAGCCCAAAGTATGCAAGATGAAACCCCACCATCCTGACTTCAAAGGCTACTCATCACTCAACACCGATTCGTTCCTTCTTCGGCAGTCCATGGCACATTTAATATTCCTCACCAACATCACAATTTAAAAGCATCCACCAATTTTTCTCTGGTCTTCCTTATGCTATGTCCAGCTTTTACATGCAGATGAAGTTATTGAAAATAATACGGCTTCGACCAGGGACACCTTAATCTTCAAAGGGGCATATTGGTCTTTCAATACTAGAGATCTCTTTTGTAGCGCATCTGCCCAGTGCAATGTGTCGCTTGATTTCCTGACTACTGCTCCATGGGTATTGGTTGCAAACCCAGATAAAGTGAAATTCTTGATGACTTCAATCTTTTTTCCTTTTATTGCGATGTTGCTTATTGCCCTACTTGTGAGAATTTTTTTTACAAATCATCTTATTGGGGGTTCTTACAGCTCTTTTAAGATTCCATACATCAATTGAATCAAGTAAATATTGATACATATGTTGCCATCACCATTTTCTAAACATTTATTTTCTATTTGAGCCCTTGGTATCTGCTCCTCTTTTTTCCCTCCCTCCCCATCTCCCACTCTCATGACCCCTTGATAAATTATAAATAATTATTATTTTCATATCTTACACTGACTACTGTCTCCCTTCCCTCATGATTTCTGTTGTTCATCTCCCTGGGGGGCAGTGTTATGTGTCGATCATTGTGATTGGTTCCCCTTCCTCCCCTCCTCCTCCCACCTTCCCCATCCCCTCGTGGTATCACTTCTCCCATTGGTTATCTCACCTGGATTCGGTGTGTCTGAGCTTATCTGCACCTGTGCTCCAGTCTAGCCAGAACTGAAAGGCAGGACCAGGGTCATGATAGTGGGGGCTGAGGAAGCCTCAAGGAACCAGAGGAATATTGTATATTTCATCAGTGCTATACTGCACCCTGATTGGCTCACTCTTTCCTTGTGACCCTTCTGTGAGGGGATGTCCTATTGTCTACAGATGGGTTTTGGGTCTCTGCTCTGACCCCTCCTTGTTCTCAATAATATGTTTTGTTTGTTTGTTTGTTTGTTTGTTTGTTTTGGGTCTTCTGGTGCCTATTGCCTGATTCCATTGACACTTCATCATCACACAGGCTGGTGCTTCTTCCATGTGGGCTTGTTGCTTCTCTGATAGATGGCTGCTTGTTTAACGTCAAGCCTTTCAGACCCCAGAAGCTATATCTTTTGATAGCCAGGCACCATCTGCTTTCTTCACCACATTTGGTTATGCACCCACTTAGTCTTCACCAATCCTGTCCAAAGGGTGAGCATCACAGAATGCCAGGTTATTAGAACAAAGTGTTCTTGCATTGAGGGAGGGCTTGCGCAGAGGCCCAAAGTCCATCTACATCCTAGATGTATTGCCATATAAAGGCATGTACATAGGCCAATACCTCTATTTTTATGAATTAATATATTTGCATATGTACACACCTATGTCTATACCTCTGTCCATAGCTTTGCTTCCTAGATCTTTCCTCTGTTTCCTTATACCTTCCTCTTGCCCCACCATCATGCTCATCCTTCTTCTGCCTCTTGGTAATTCCTTGCAGCTAGATTGCTGCTGTTCCAACACCACCGGGATCTCTCTGTCTTCCTTGTTGTTGCTTTTAATCCCCTAGTTTTCCCCTGTCTATAGCACTGTTTGCTCACCTCTCCTTTCCCCCACTTCCTCTCCCCACCTTTCTGTTGCTTTCTCCTCTGACTTGCTTCCCATGCCTATCTTATATTGGTGGGCAAAACAACAATAACAGAGAAAGCAAGAGATTAAATAAAAAGAGGACAAAAATAAAAGGAGAAAAAAACTAAAAAGCATGCATTATTCCAGGTCTGTCCACTGACCTTTATGTCCCCGCTGGACCTGGGGGATTCTGGGAACTGTCCCTCCTAGCCTGAAGTCTATTTGGGGGCTCCTCAGGGATTTTGTGGCTTGGCTTTGCTCCCGGTGCTGATCTGTTTTGCTCCCTTCTTGGTTGGCCCCAATGTGTGGGGGAGAAGGGGAGAATAAAAGGAGGGTGGTCAGGCCAGACTCACTCCTACCGTATGTCCCCAGTATTGTCCTCTGTCTCGGTACGCCCCAGCAAGGGGACACCATGTCTACAGTTGGCCCTACAGTCTTCTCTGTGCCTTAGCAGCTCCATTCAGATACATTGGCCTCAGGGCTTGGTGTGCCAGCATGAGGTATAGTCCCTCACTCTCTCTTTTTCCTTCTTGGTTTGCTTCTGTGTGGGTGCGGCAGGCCGGCCCATCTCCCCAACCTGTAGGTTTAGTGTTGTCCTAGAAGTAGCGCATACTTCTAGAGGGGCTGGGTGGGGTCAGTTAGCTTCTGATCACTTTTATTTTCTTTAATCCCTACTGAAGTTTTGCTCTTCGTGTAGTGCTTCAAGTCCTCTTGGTTTACGGGTTGTTACTGAGCCAGTGACAAACCCGTGCGGATGCCATGTTGTCCACAGAGACCAGCGTCCCAGATTATTGGCTCAGTATTTAGATGAAAGGGGGACGATGAAAGGATGCAACTCTGAGGCAAGCGCTTGCTCCTTGCTAAACCACACCGAGTTCTGTCGGCTGTGTGTTCAGGCTCCACATAGCACAATGAGGTGTTCTGGAATTCTCCTCCTGCACAACGCTGGCCATAATTTGTTGCCATACACACCAGTGCCTGGATATTGTCACTGAGGCTCCTTTCTAGGAAACGTCTTTTGGATATTCTTTGCATTCAACCAAGATCTATCTAATGTCAACCAAAATATCTTCATTCCATATCTTCTTCTGAGCCTGACAGCTTTCTAGCAGTTCCCTGATAAAGCATTGCTGCAACGGATTTTTAATGTTCTTCAGCAAAATTTTACCTCCATGGGATATCAATGATATTGCTCAATCATTTTTGCATTCTGTTGCATCGCATTTCTTTAGAACGGGCACAGGTGTGGACCTCTTCCAGCCCAGTGGCCAGGTGGTTGTCTTCCAAATTTCTTGGCATAGACAGGTGAGCACCTCCAGTGTTAGGTCAATGGCTGTCAGCACATCATGAATTCCCTCAGCCTTGTTTCTTGTCAATGCCTTCAGTGCAGTTTGGGTTTCTCCCTTCAATACCTTCAGTTCTTCATTAGCTGCAACCTACTGAAATGATTGAATATCGTCCAAGTCTTAGAGCAGTGGTTCTCAGCCTTCCTGATGCCACGACCCTTTCATACAGTTCCTCATGTTGTAGTGACCCACCCCCCACAACCATAACATTATTTTCATTGCTACTGCATAACCAGCATGTTGCTACTGTTATGAATCAGGCAACCTTGTGAAAGGGCCGTTGGACCCCCCAAAGGGGTCGCGACCCACACATTGAGAACCGCTGTCTTAGCGGAATCCAAAGCTGCATGCTCACTGTTGAATAGGAAGTGGTTGAGCAGGATGGAGTTTTCCTGCCTTGTGTATGTCCCCCAAAGCCCTCTAGGCTTTAATTTTCTTATTTATGAGAGAAATGATCATTGACTCTGAATTTACCTACCTTTATCAAGTTGTGGGAGAAGGCCTGGTGGAATGATGGTTAAGCACCCAGTCTGCTGGCTGCAAGGTTGGCAGCTCAACCCAGCAGCAAAGTTGTGGCAAGGGTTAAAGGAGATAACAAAAGCCTTCATGTGCAGCTTAGCTCTGTGTTATCAGCACAACAGTTCTCGTGCAAGACTGTCTGGTGATGGAGAATGCATTATCTCATACAACTTCTGACACCCGGGCAACTTGTTGTTAGAATAGTCAAATGATATTTCACGTCCCCCTGAGCTATATCTCTGCCCCGAAAGCAGCTTCTAACCTGCCTCCTGGGACAACATGGCAGAGACCCACCTGCCCCTCCGTGAGGCTGCTCTTCCTACACAGGCCCTCCCCCGGGCCCAGAGCTTGGAAAGCATGGCCCAGTGAGCATCTCCTTCTCCCTCACCCCTCCTCTGGCCAGGCCCATGGGAGTCACGGCTCCTCCCCTGAACAGACACTTGTAGAAGAGCATCTTCGTTTCTTAGTGCTGCTGTAGCATCAACGTTGCACGTAAACGACTTCAAAAACAAGCCAACAGAGATTTCTTTCTCACAATTCAGGGCGGGGTGGAGTTCAAATCGAGGTCTTGACCTTGTTAATTCCTCCCTTGGTTCTTGGGCATTCCTGGGAACATGGATGGTCCTCAGATGGTATGTCTTCCCTCAGGGGTTCCGCTCTGTGTCTGATCTGCTCTTTATTTGGCTTGCAGAGGGTTGTGTTTAAAAGGCACTCTGCTCAGGTGTGGGCTAATTAACATAAAAGAACCCCCTGTTTATAAAAGTGATGACATCCACAGACATAGGGGTTAGGAGGATGACATAACAAGGGTTTTTCTCTATCTGGGAAATCCATCTCCTGCCACAGACGACCCAGCTCAGGACAGGTGCCCATAGAAGTGGAAGGGTGTATTCAACTGGGTTTTTCTACAGAAATAACCCAGTGACACTCAATATGTAAGAAGGAACTTTAGAGCAAGAAGCCATTTTATCAAGAAGGCATCCCAGCCCAGTAGAACTCAAGCGTCTGGGTCCAGTGCTAGGTGGAGCCTTTGGACACAGACAGGAGAGGCTAGGAGATCACAGGCTGATGAATGCAGACTGAACCCAAGACCCGTGGAAACATGGCAGGGTGCCAACAGTTCTCAGGTTGGCTCCCAGGGTCAGAGGCCCACACGGCACCACCCCTGATGGCAGACACATAAGCAAGGAGGGCAAAGGGACAGAGAGGAAAGAGAAGTTGTCACTGTTTCTCTTGTTTAAAAAAAAAATCCACACTCCAGAGAGCACCATCAGACTGTGAACTAATAAATAGGTTGGGCTTTACCTCTACAAAATCATACAAATTCATGGTGATTAAAAAATAATAATAAATCTAACTGCCACAAAGGGCAAGGGCACTCTGCCAGCCAGCCCAAGTCACCTGCGTGGTTAGGAGAGCACAGGTCAACCTCATAGCTGAGTTCACTAAGGCTGCTGAGTTCACTAAGGCTAACCAAAGGCTGGGGACAGCTGGACAGGCCAGCCCACCCTGTGCCTTTGGTCCATTTTGTTTCATCCTTCTATTGTAGGCTGACTGAGATTCGTCAACAGTTTTCAAGGTCCAGCCAGCCTGCTGGACCAGGAGCAGGTAAATGCAACCCCACCCCTCCCTACCCCCGCCCTGGAGAGAGATTGCTAGACAAGGCTGCGCCCATGCCCAAGTCATCCCACAGAGGACACGGGACATGGTGGATGGAAGGCAGCATCCCACCTGATGCCTTCCCTCGGACAGAGATGAGTCGAAGAAGACCCCCCCACCCCCCAAGGAGATCATAGGCACTACTGAGGCGCAATAGCAACAGGGTGGGCCTGCGCAGGTCCCTGCAAAGGCTGGAGCCTTGCGACTCTGCAAAGCAGGCTCTCCCCAGGAAGGGAGGCTGGAGGTTGCTCATCTGTATCCGTAAAGCAAGTCAAACTCCAGTGGGAAAGCTTCTGGAGTCCCATTAGTGCTGAAGCGGCCCAATGCTGCCTCCCTCCACCCTCGCAATGAATTATTCCATGACGGAGATGGAGGAGATGCCACGGTCCCCCACCGTCTTCCCTAACCTTGGGACAAATTAAATCAAATTCCACTGCACGGCCTGAAGGCATAAACTTCGTTAGCTGCAACCAATATATTCTGCCAGGCAGGCAGGCTCCCAGGTGCTAATTACTTTATTCAGCAAGTTAAACAAATGATATGATATCTAAATTCAAGGGAGAGGCACCCAAGAGTTATGGCACATATACCACTGGGACTTGCCAATGAATAAAGCCAAGCAGAATTACTGGGGTGGGGTGGGGTGGGGGTGGATGTGAAGAACTGTGAGTATTTATCTGCCTGTTTTTCAAGATTTAACTCCATGTATCTCCTCCCTCATGACCCGTCTTCGTGGCTCTTTTATTTCCAGAAGGCTAGCTAGTCTAGTGGTTAAGGGCATGGCTTTGTTCTTGGCTGGAGTGGGGTCTGCCACAGACTAGACGTGTGACCTTAGGCAGGCTGCTTAATACCCAAGTTGCTCTACGCTTCAGTGCCTTCACTTCACATCCTGCGACTGCGTTTTCTTAAGTTAATCATTAAGGCAAGGGTATTAGCACATAGCAAAAGTCTCTGCCTTGACTCACCCGCTTGGGACACCTCACGGGGAAAGACCAATCTCCAGAAAAAAGATATCATGTTTGGCAAACTAGAGAAATGACTGAGGTAAAAGAAATCCTTAATAAGATGAAATGAAGTAATACACACACACACTCAGAGGGACGTAACAATAGCAACCAGGATCAGCATGGCACACAAACTCACTGCCATTGAGTCATTTCCAACTCACGGCAACCCTGGAGGACAGAGTAGAACTGCCCCTGTGGGTTTCTGAGACTATAACTTTTTTTTTTTTAATAGAAATTACTTTCCTTCATTTTGTTTCAGTTGCACTTTTTAAAGATCATTTTATTGGGGGCTCTGACAGCTCTATCACAACCCATACATCAGTTTTATCGCACATAATTGCACAGATGTTGCACTTGACTGGGGTAAATGCTTTATCTTTCTTCCTTGGAGCAGCTGGTGGTTTTGAACTGCTGAACTTGTGGTTAGAAGTTTAACGAGTAACCACTATGTAATGAAGGCACCTCCCCATGGTACAGGACCAAGCAATGTTTTATTCTGTGATACTAAGGTGACCATAAATTGAAGCCTGCCCGATGGAAAGTATGGTAGTTAAGGTTTTTCACCAACTTGCCTGAATTCTCAGTAATTGGGCAATTAAGACATACTAACTTTTCCCATGAGGCAAAGAATATTGAAAATATCATAAGCTGCATGAAAGGGCCATGAAAAAATAAATCTGTCTTGGAAGAAGTACAGCCAGAATGCTTTTTAGAAGCAAGCATGGCAGGACTTCGTCTCACATACTTTAGACAAGTTATCAGAGGACACCAGTCCCTGTAAAAGGACATATCATTCCTGGTGAAGTAGAGGGTCAGCAAACAGAGGAAGACCCTCCAGCACATGGACTGGCATGGTGGCTGCAACAATGGGCTAATGCATAAGAACAATTGTGAGGATGGTGTGTTTTGCTCTGTTGTACATTTGGACCAGCTCGACAGCATGTAACCACAAAACAACAAATCCTCATGACGCAACTCACACAAGATAAGCACCCCACCCCCAATGGGATGTGCTATAAACAGCCAATCGGTTGTACAAAGATTAGGGTGGGATGTAACACCCTTTAAACAAAAAAATCACAGCCTGATCCAATCAACTGAAAGAAGATTCTTCAGGGGCATGGTCTGCTTCCAATATAAGTGGACTCTGGGAGAAAGTTTTCTTGTTTTGTGCTGGGCCTGGATCCTGGATCTAACCTCTAGTTCTTTAGAATTAGTCAGCATGCTCCTGTGTTGTTTGCTAATACTAGGAGTAATCAGCAACCTTTATACTTTAGGTTTATTGACCTCTGCAGCCAGAGGCTGCCATGTGACCAGCTTGCATGGGGCTCATCCGCCCTGCAGCTGCATAAGTTAACAGAAACTTCCCGTGTGACATCTGACCCATGGGCTTGTAATGTGCCTGCCTCTACAATTCTAGGAGCCATTTCTTTTATTTAAATCTCTGTATACATTATATATAGCTGCCCAGGCATGCCCCATTATTCTTCCTATATTTATCAATCAGAGAAGAAGTTATTCCATATCCCCAGGGTAGAGAAGTAAATGGGGTGGAAAGGGACCTGAAGTTAACACTAATTGAAGAAACATCCAACGTGGAGGGACGCCTTCTCCACTAACAGGAGACAAGGAGAGACATAGTGGCTTTGGAGTCTAGCAGAATGGAATTGAATCCATTCTCCCTTCACTTGCATGCTGTGTGATTTAGGGGGAGAAACTTAATCTCTTTGATTAAATTACCAATAAAATCTAGCTTTAGCAACATACAAATAATTCAGAAGAATTTCCCTGCATTCAATTCTTTGTTCTGTTTTCCCAAAATCCAGACACTTCTACCAGTCCCTGCATCTTGCCTGGTCCTGAAGTTCTCCATATGTCTTACGTATTTCTGATCATGCTGGCCAGTCCCAGAGTTCTAGAATGGAGACCAAGCCCACCCTTACCCAAACTGATCCATTACCAGCCCTGTCACCCTTTGATTTATTTATCAGTTAATTCTGACTCATGGAGACCCCATATGTGCCAAAGCGGAACTGTGCTTCATAGCGTTTTCAAAGACTAATTTTTCACAAGTAGATTGCCAGACCATTCTCCCAAGTTCCTTCAGAGGTGAATTTGAACATCCAACCTTTCTATTAGCAGTTGAGCTCAATAACCATGTGTGCCTCGCAGAAAGGAATCGATGCATTTGAATTACGATGCTGGTGAAGAATATCGAAAATGCCGAAAGAACAAAGGAATCTGTCTCCGAAGAAGTGCAATCAGAATGTTCCTTGGAAGCGAGGATGAGAAACTGCATCTCACATACTTCAGACGTGCTGTCAGGAGAGACCGGCTCCTGGAGAAGAGCCTTATGCTGGTAAAGTGAAAGGGCCATGAAAAAGAGCAAGACCCTCGACAAGATGGATCAGCAAAGTGGGTACCGCAATAGGTGGGATTCCAATAATTGAACCGCCAGTCCACTGCCCTAGTGACCGTTTTAAACGACGGTGTACTGAAAGGTAGAAGAATTCATACGATTAATATTTAAATAAGGACAATAAAAGAGGCACACAAAATTAGGTTATTATATAAGACAGAATAATGAATACAACTTTCATGAAACATAAAATAATACTGCACAAAAAACACGAAGACTGATTCTTAAGATATTTCCATCTTGCTTCTTGATTGGCGTCCTCGCTTGCCACATTCTTAAATTATATTAAAAACATAGCTCTATCTAATTTTTTATGCCTTTGGATAGGAGGATCATTTCTGCAGGAGTTTAGAATATGCTCTTACACCGATGAACATTAAGAAAGAGTAAAGAATGTAAATTTGTGATTTCCACATCGGCTGGCTGCCCAGCACCCACCTTAGAGAGAGCCCTGATAACAATGCCTTTCTAACAACCAGTTCATGGGACTCAACAAAAATTAGATATTGATTCTGCCAAACTGGTGAGAACCGCTGAATCTCACCATTGGTTCAAACAGAAGGATTATTGTGAGGATGACACAGGCCAGGTAATATCTCGTTCTGTTGTACATTCGGTTGTTATAAGTCAGAAGCAACTCAACGGCACCTAACAAGACGCAGCTTAATATGACTAGGCCCTCCTGCCCCTTCCAGTTACAAGGGATCTTCCTGGACAAGGGGAAGGGCAACCTATGAAGGCATGTGCCGAGGGTCCTAGAAAAGAAGGCAGCAGAGAGTAATGGTCAGTGTCTGTTATCTCATATTATCAGCCCAGGGTCCAGAAAAGAAGCCTGAAGCTTAGAGTAGTAGACCCTTTGGGGGGATAGCAAATCCCTTTCTCTAGTCCCTTCCTGGTTGACCTATGCACTGACTTTGCATTGGGTGACCTCACCCTCCTGGTCACAGTTGATTGGGCAGCAGTAAGCGCATGCTTAAGGTAAGCCAATCCCACGCTCCTTCCAATAATGTGAACTCATCAGTACTGTGGAATGCAGACTGCTGGGGGGTGGAGACTGTAAGGTCACCATCCTCTGCCATGTGCCAACCTGAGGGAGAAAGAGAAAGAAATGAAGCATCAGTTCATGATCCCAGAGAAATACTAAATCCTCCGTGTCCAGAGAAAGCAAGAATGAAAGAGGGAGTGCCTTGGTTCTTGGTAGTTTTCTGGTCTCTTGTGAGGACTGACAAGCTCCCTAAGATGACCCCTGACTCCTCAAAAAATCATTTTCTTCCTTTCTTTCTTTTTGTTTAAGTCAAGTTGGTCCCTGACACTAGCAAATTAAAGAATCTTCATTAAAATATTCAGAAGGATTGAGAGGTGGCCAACTTATTCTATCACAAACCAACCTCCTCTAACTAAATCTTGCCCTCTTGACTAGCTATGGGGAATGAGAGGAGTCCATAGCCCCTTCGTAGGGACATTCCCATTCCATGAATCCTGATTTCAACAATTCTACATTAGTTCTACTCCAGTAGGGAACAGTGATACTCAGACTTCCTTATGAATTTTTAGAAGTATCATTCTACACTTTTTTAAAGAAACAGTTTATTACAACTCTTATCCCAGTCCATACATATACATACATCAATTGTATAAAGCACATCTGTACATTCTTTTCCCTAATCATTTTCTTTTTTTTCTCCTCTTTTATTTTTTTTTTTACATTTTATTAGGGACTCATACAACTCTTATCACAATCCATACACATACATACATCAATTGTATAAAGCACATGCATACATTCCCTGCCCCAATCATTCTCAAAGCATTTGCTCTCCAGATTCTACACTTTTTATTGGAATGGGATAATCCAGAACACACAAATACGCCTGGATCTGAAGACCTTATTGACACACTGTCCCAGAAAAGATCATCTTTTCCTTGTCTGAATTCAGCATCCAACACACTGGTGGTCTGGGTGCTACCTACAAGAAGGCAAGGGGTCATGGAGTCATAGATAACTCAGTAGCCCCAGCAACAGGGATGCAGACCCCGCTCTCCAGGAGTGCACACGGAGAAGTGATATGGAAAAGACTCAGAGCTGTTAGTGACAGCCACTCAGAGGTCACAAAAGAACTCTGCCCTGGCCAGAGGATTTAGTTTCTAGCTCAAGCCCTAACACATGTTTCTCAGTAAAGGTTGGATCAGTAATTTAATCAGCTCAGACATGCAGGTCCACATCCCCACCACTCACGTCAATTCACCCTATGTGAACCATATTACCTGTGTGTTCTTCATCCTGACCCTTGTCTCCAGAGGAGCTTCCAGTGTTTTTGTTTAATCCTTGTCCCTTTCTCAGAGGCTATCACAAAATGCTTCCCCGTTCTCCCTGTGAACTCTCTCTCTCAGCCCCCAAGTAACTTCCACACCCGACACTGCCCAGTGTTCTTCCTAAACCAGCCCTATCACTCCCCTCATTAAAAACTCATAGCAGATCTCCCAAAGGTCCCCTGAGTCCCATCTCTTACCGCCATACCCTTACTCTCTGCGAAGGAGAAAGACTGGGCTGTCGAATGCACCATGTTCCTTCAAGACGCCATGCCGTTCCACATGCAATTAATTCTCTTTCCGGGAGTGTCTTTCTCCTCTCTTCACCCTTCACCAGTCTAACTCCTAGTATCCTCTAACGCATGTCCTCCAGGAAATTTCCCTCCACTTTGACCCTTTCTCCCACCCTGCATTCTCATGGGGCTGCTGCTATCTTACTTAATCATTCTGCTTCCATAAAACTACAACTAATACAGCCCTAAATAACCTGCGGGGTTGCTACGAGTTGGAATGGACTCAATGGCCTCCAATCCTGACTCATACTGGCACTGTGGGGCGGAGTAGAACTATCTGCGTTGGGTTTCCAAAGCTGCAAATACTTACAGGAGCAGATATTGTTATTGTTGCTGTTGCTGCTGCTGCTGCTGCTGCTGTTCGGAGCCACTGTGCCTGTTCTGACTCACTGTGACCCTCTGTACAACAGAAAAAACGTTGCCTGGTCCTGCGCCATCCTCACAATTGTTGCAGCACCGTGGCAATCCCTCTTGTCAAGGACCTTCTTTTTTGATGCCTTATCAAGCATGATGTCCTTCTCCAGGGACTGGTACCTCCTGACAACATGCCCAAAGTACGTGCCACCAAGTCTCACCATCCTTGCCTCTGAGGGACATTCTGTCTGTTCGTCTTCCAAGACAGATGTGTTTGTTCTTCTGGCAGTCCATGGCGCTTTCAGCATTCTTCCCCAGCCCCACAATTCAAAGGCATCGATTCTTCTTCGGTCTTCCTTACTCAACTTCCACATGCATATGCAGCCATTGAACATACCGTGGCGTGAGTCAGGAGGGCCTTAGCCCTCAAAGTAACATCCTTGCTTTTCAAATGTTATGCGTTTATTTTTCATATGTTTGAATAAGCTTGTCTGTCTCTAAAGACCCCAAATCCAGTTCAATGTTCGTTTCCTCCTTCTACAACTACTCAGACTGATGTTTATGTCCACAGGGTAAGGGATTTGGAGGGTTGGGCATATTTTGAAAGCTCTGAGCCTTCACTCTCAATTGTTTTGTTGTTTGTTTTTAAAGAAGCATATTCTATATTGTTATTCAGCTGATCTTAACAAATGAAATCCGTAATAATATCCAGTTAAACCCCCATAAATGTGATTCTTTTTCCCCCTCCCTTTCTAATTCCTTACCCCTCCCTTCTCCCTAATCCTGCCCCTCCCTCAACCTCCTCATCGTTATGAAAGTCTTATTTTTTGTGTGAAACACGCATTACTCTTTCTTTGCTTTCCTTATAATAGTGGTGCATTAAATATGTATCTTTATACAACGGGCTAATTTCACTAAGCATGGTGTTCTGTAGTTTTGTCCATGTTTTTCAGTGTTTAAGAGAGTTATCATTGTTTTTATTAATGCTTAATACCCCATTGTATGAATGTACTGGATTTTATTCATCCATCCCTCTATAATCAGAATCATTGGTTGTTTCCATGTTTTTGCTATCATGGAAACTGCTACAAGAAACATAGGCATGCACATATATATTCTGGCTCTGCAATTTATCTCTTTAGGGTATAAACCATGGCTCCTGGAGAGGCCGCTGCATCAAAGGTGAGTGTTCCCGTTTTTGAGGAGGAAGTGGAATATTGATCCGTAGCGGCTGTGCAGTCCCACAGCCCGACTAGCAATGGAAGAGCATTCCAGTCTCTGCATCCGCTCCAGCACCTATCATTTCCTGTTTCATTGACTTTTGCTAAGAGTGGCGGTGTGAGGTGGTATCTCATGATTGTTTTAATTTGTATTCCTATTATTCCTAATAAATGCAAGCATTTCTTCATATGGTTGTTGGCTGCTTGGATGTTGTCTATTTATGTCTTGTGCCATTACATTCTTTTTAATTTTCTTTTAAAGGTGTAATTTTCTATAGCTTGTAGAGATTAGCTATCTCATGTATAATTACTAAATATTTTCCCCATCTGTGGATCTTTTTACACCTCTTTTGATGATGTCTTTTGAGGTACATAAATATTGTATTTTTAGTCTCAATCTTTCATTTTGTCTTCTCTAGTATGGATTTTTTTTATTATGATTGGTGTGTTTATTTCTGACATTAGGATTAGGGATCTTAACTTTGTCCCTATTTTTTTCATTGACAGCCTTTATGGTTGTGTGGTTTACATTAAGTTTTTTGATCCATCTTGAGTTGCTCTTTGTACATGGCGTGAGGTATGGGTCCTGCTTCATTCTTTTCCAGATGAAGATCCAGTTTTTCCACCTCTGTTTCTTAAAAAGGCTCTCTCTTCTCCCCACAGAATGTGTTTGAGTCCTTTATCAAAAATGAGGTGTCTGTTGATAGTGGGTTACATTTCTGGGTTCTCTATTCTAATCCGTTGGTCTTCATATCTACCATTGTACCCAAACCAGGCTGCTTTGATTACTGTGACTATATAATAGGTTTTAAAGTCTGAGAGTGAAAGACTTCCTATTTTGCTTTATTTTTAATGTTTTATTTATCCTGGGTTTCTTTCCTTTCCGTATAAAATTGGTGGTTAGTTTCTTGAAGTATTGTGGTGGGATTTGGATCAGAATTATGCTGAATGCATAAGGTGTTTTTGATAATAACATCATTTCACCGTGCTCAGTCTACCAATGCAGGCAAATGGTCCATTCAACACTTTAAAGGGGTCTCGTGAGCAGATTGACTCAATACAATGCATCACGCAGTCTCTTGACTGCTGCTTCCATGAGCATTGACTGTGGAGCCAAGCAAGATGAATTCCTGGACAACGTCAATCCTTTCTTTGTTTATCATGATATGACCCACTCGTCCAGTTGTGCGGATTTGGGTTTTCCTTGCATCAAGTTGTAATCCATAATGAAAGCTGCAGTCCTTGATCTTCATCAGCAAGTACTTCAAGTCCTCCTCACTTTCAGCAAGCAAGGTTATGTCATCTTCTTTAATAAGCCTTCCTCCGATCCTGATGCCATATTCTTCTTCATAAAAGTCAGCTTCTCTGATGATTTCCACAGCATATGAATTGAATAAGTATGATGAGAATACAACCCTGTGGCACACCTTTCATGCTTGGAAGCCATGCAGCAATCCCTTGTTGTGATTCCACAACTGCCTCTTGACCTGTGTACAGGTTTCACATGAGCACAATATAAGGTTCTGA
This sequence comes from Tenrec ecaudatus, assembly GCF_050624435.1. Classification (NCBI taxonomy): domain Eukaryota; kingdom Metazoa; phylum Chordata; class Mammalia; order Afrosoricida; family Tenrecidae; genus Tenrec; species Tenrec ecaudatus. The sequence goes on from NC_134530.1 coordinate 58,426,340, forward strand.
GATTCCAACCTTCTCAAGGCAATCCATACTTTGTTATGATCCACATAGTTGAATGTCTTGCCACAGTCAATAAGACACAAGTAAACATCTTTCTGGTATTCTCTGCTTTGAGCCAAGTTGATCCATCTGACATCAGTAATGGTATCCCTCCCTGTTCCCCATTCTCTTCTGAATCTAGCTTGAACTTCTGGAAGTTCCCTGTCAATCATGCAACCATTGTTGGATGATCTTCAAAATTTTACTTACATGTGATATCAATGAGATTATTCTATAGTTTGAGCCTTGTGTTGGGTCACATTTCTAGGTGCAAATGTGGATCTCTTCCAGTCAGTTGACAAATAGCTGTCTTCCACATTTTCTGGCATAGGCAAGTGAGTGCTTTCAGTGCTTCCTCAGCTTGCTGAAACATTTCAGTTGGTATTCCAACGATTCCTAGAGCCTTGAGTTTAGTTAATGCTTTCAGCACAACTTAAAAGTCTTTCTTGAGAGGGGCTGGGACTTGGGAGAGGAGGAGATGAAAGAAAGGGAGGGGGGAGCCAACAAACACAGAGACAAGGAAGCAATAAGAGATCTAAAATCAAAACAAGGAAGGCATAGAATGCCTAGTGTGGGTTGATCAAGTGCAATGTAGCTGAGAGGAAGTACTGAGAGTTGAATGAAGGTCAAGCATGATAGTAGGACAGGAGTAAAGTAAAAAGAAACAGAGGAAAGAACTAGGAGGCAAAAGACGTTTATAGAAATATAAATATAGACATGCACATATGTAAATATATTAATATATAACAATAGGGATATATATGTATTAGGGTAGCAGATGGGCATTGGATCTCTTCTCAAATACTCCCTCAACACAAGAACACTTTGTTCTAATAACTCAGTATTCTGTAATGCTCACCTTCCCAACACAATTGATTAAGTCAAAATGGGTGCATAAGCAAATGTGATGAAGAAAGCTATTGGTGCCCAACTATGAAGAGATATAGCATCTGGGGTCTTAAAGGTTTAGAGTTAAACAAGCGGTCATCTATCAGGGAAGCAACAAAGCCCACGTAGAAGAAGTACACCAGCTTGTGTGATCATGAGGTATTAACGGGATCAGGTATCAGGCATCAGAGGACTCAATACAAACAAATATATCAATGCAAATAATGGGGGTCGGAGTGGAGATCCAAAGCCCATCTGTAGACAATTAGACATTCCCACACAGAAGGGTCACAAGAAAGGGATGAGTCAGCGAGGGTGCAACATAGCACCAACAGAACACACAACATTCCTCTAGTTCTTTAATGATTCCTTCCCCACCCTCCATCCCACTATCATGACCCAGATCTACTTTACAAATCCAGCTAGACCAGAGCATATACACTGATACAGATAAGAGCTCTCGATATATGGAATCCAGGACAGATAAAACCCTCAGGAACAGTAATGGGGGCAGTGATACCAAGACGGTAGGGGGAAGGTTGGGGAAGAATGCGGAAAAACAGGCTACCAACTGCAATGATCGATGTATAACCTGCCCCTACAAGGGGGACAAACAACAGCAACGTGGGTCAAGGGAGATGTGAGGACAGTGTAATATATGACAAAAAATAACAATTTATAAATAATCAAGGGTTTATGAGGGAGGGGGGAGCAGGGAGGGAGGGGGAGAAATGAGGAGCTGATACCAAGGGCTCAAGTAAAAAGCAAATGTTTTGAGAATGATGGTGGCAACAAATGTACAAATGTGCTTGACACAATGGATGTGTGTATGGATTGTTATAAGAGTTGTACAAGCCCCCAATAAGATGATTTTTAAAAATATGCTTGATACAATTGACATACTGATTGTTTTCAGAGCTGTAAGAGCCCCTAATAAAATGACTTATTAATTAAAAATATGTCAATAAAATATATTATAAGATAACATTATTGAGTTGACCATCACTACTGGAAACTGGTTGCTCACTTCTGGGATGTTTTATGAAATCATATAAGATGTATGCAGTGAGAAAATAATATAAATTAATTGATTATCATGATTGTATAATTTGTCTTGATATGGTTGAATGATTTGAATTTTATGATGTGTGGATAAAGTGCCAATAAAACTGTTTGAAAAAGAAGATAAAATACCATCATATGAAGGGAAACAAAAGAATCCAGACAGAGCTGGTTTAGAGATGTAGGACAGGAACCTGATGGCGTAGTGGAAAACACGCGGGGCTGTCAATTTGAAGGTCAGAGTTTGAACCCACCAGCCGCTCTTCCTGGGAGAAGCGGGGCTTTCTGCTCTTGTACAGATAGGCAGCCTCAGAAACCCATTATGTGTTGTAACTATATTTGTTACACTTTGGGGCAGTTCTACTCTGTCCTACAGGATTGCTTTGAGTCAGAATCAACTCAATAACAGTGGGTTACTTTTTTTTCCTTTCTGTTTGTTTGTTTGTTTGTTTGTTTAGGAAATGAATAGCTTGGTTACATCGTTGCAGAAGCGTCGATGGAAGTGGCTGTTACAGTAGTTGCTTAAACTAAAGTATCTCTATTTCAGTGGGTTGGGCCGCTGTGGCTCAGTGTTGTTGTGATGCTGGTGTTTCAAACACCAACAGGGTCACCTGGGTGGGCAGAGTTCAGCCGAGCTTCCAGACTAAGACGGACCAGGAAGCATAACCTGCCATCCTCCCTTTCAAAGAGGGTTCTGGTCGAACTTCTTCCAAGACAGATTTATTGGTTCTTTTAACAATCCCTGGTACCTCCAACATTTTTCACCAACATCATCATTTGAATACATCAGTTCTTTTCCAGTCTCCCTTATCCATTGTCCAGACTTCGGGTGAGGCAGCCTTTAGTCCTCTAAGTGAGGTCTTTACTTTAGATTTTTATACGTCATTTAGTTTCTTGACTGCTGTTTCCATTAGTGTTGATTGTGGGTTCAAGTAAAATGAAACCCTTGGCAATTTAAATCTTGTCTTAGTTTATCATAATAGTATCTATTGGTCCAGTTGTGGGAATTCTTGTTTTCTTTATTTTAAAAGCTGTAGTCTTTGATCTTCATCAGTAAAAGCAGGAGCAGGAGAAAGTCTTCCTTCAGCACCATGGGGTCTTGCGCATGTGCAGTCTCCTAAAATAGAGGAATGGCAAGCAATTCTTCTTGGCGCAGTGACTCTGTGTATTCCTTCCATCTTCTTTGGATGCTTGCTGCATCATCCAATATGTTGCTCTTGGGATCTTTCCGTGTTCCAGCTCGAGGCTTGAATTGTTCCTTTAGCTCCTCCAGTTTCAGAGGTTCTTAGTTCTTTCCAAAGGAGATAAATGTATCCTCTTCCCTCTGGAACGCTTGTTGTGTTCTAACCGCTAGCCTTGTGATTAGCAGCCTAGTATGTCATTCATTATGCCAGGAGGTCTCCAGGCACATCAGAGAATAATATAATTAGATAATAAGTTGAGATGGTGTTTGAAATCTCCTGGACAATCCAAGAGAGGAGGAGTGAAGTTCTTGAGAAAACAGAAAGACATGTTGAGTGTGAAAAAGGGTATAGCGCATGGCAGACGCAGCAAGAAGGACCGACTCAAGTCGAAGGCTTCGGAAGGAAAGGTGGCAGTAGGACATCCGTATCGCAGATGGGCTGATGACTTGTAGAAACAGGGGCAAAAAATATCCAGAGTCTAAGTATTTCTTGTACAGTACCGTTGTGTGTCTCCCCCTGTTCATTCTTTCAAACCTTCAGTAAACATCTAATGCATGACATCAGCCTTGTAGAAGAAATACTTCAATAGGAAGTGAGGATGAAAGACATGTTCAGTACGGGCAGAAGCAATGTGCAGGGCGTCAGCAAAGGAGAGCAGCTGACAAGCTGGCGCGTGAGAAGTCGAGAACTGAAAGATGCGCACGCAAACAAAACCAAGTCAGGAATCTGCCGAAACTTTGAGGAAGCCCTTTTAGTAAATATTTACGGGAAGGTTTGTTTGCTGTTTACAGGGCTGGAGTGGAAACACTAGTGTGTTTGGACACCTGAGACGCTGGTCTGCCTGCATTTGGGGCAGATTTCTTCCAGGATAGAAGGGAGAGAGGAGAAGTATTGAGATGTGTAGGAAGGAGTGTTTCCGATGGTTGTGATAGCAGGGTTAAGAGACTGGACACTTCTTGAAGAGCTTAGCACCAGGATAACAAGATTGTCTTTACAAAATCTGGTGAGGACAACAGAGAAAACAAGATCTTCAGTTATCTGAGACACAGAGATCTTTAACGAAGTCCTGGTCCTCAGATATGCCTTGGTTATCTAGGGCTGCTAGAATAGAAACAGGGTAACTGGGTGGCTTTAACAAACAAATCCATTCTCTCACCTTCTAGGAAGCTAAAAGTTTGAACTCAGGGGATTAATTCTAGGAGGAATTTTTCTCTCTGTAGGTGCTAGGCCAAATTCCTTATGGAAAGATGTCTTCTTTCAACATCTGTGTGGCAGTGTCTCGTGGAGAGCTCCATGTATCTTGGTATCGATCTATGCCTGGGTCTAGGAGGTTCTCAGCACAAGGTCTCTGGGTCCAGGAGATGTGATCTGCTCCCAGCTGTTCTTTCTCAGTGGCATTGAGGTCCTTTCCGCTCTGTTCGTTTCTCCTTTTATCTCTTGTAAGATGAAGAGTGATGCAGGCAACATCCAAGGGAGACTCCTCTTCTTTCAGTAATGGTACAGCATCCTTGCAACTGGTCACATGAGATCACATTGTGGGGAGTGATTATATCATTACATAACTTTCAAACAACTGAGAATCGTAGCCCACACACATTGATACATATATTTGGACAATATCATTCAATCATTGACATTTCACTCTTTCACCCCTAAAATGGCATGCCTTTGTCACATGGAAGACATTTTCACCCCATAATACTATTTCAAAAGTTTTAAATCAACTTCAAGTCCAAAACATACTGAGGCAAAAGTCTTCATCTGTGAAACTATAAAATCTAGATACAAAGTATCTATTTCAAAAATATACAAAATTGACATTTCTATTACAAATGGGAAAAATTAGAGTGAAAGTCGAGATAACTGCCACCAAGCATGTCAAAAACACAGCAGAACAATTCGCCTTAGCCCTCGGACTGGAGATAATCCTGTGCTCTAAGATGCTTGAGGTAAGGCCTTTCCCTTCAGACACCCTTCATGGAGCATTATTCTCACTCCATGAGTTTTGAATGGAGCCTCCTTGTCCCTGGACTTTAACTCCTACTGTAAGGCTCACTGGGCTTTGAGTGGCCCTCCGTGTTTGGGGGGTGGACTCATTCTCTTAATCCATCTGGGTGACACCCCCATTCCCTCATTTTTGATCAGTGGATCTGGCCCCATCCCCATGGCACTCATGAGTACTAGATCCACACTCTGGATCTGAGTTAGTGTAGAACTGACTCCCTAAGAAGCTGTGGTCCCCCTCATTGAAGCCCAATAAACAATGCCCCTGCCCTTTGAGACCCCAGAGATTATGGCCTGACAACTTGAGAATCAGGCAACTGTACACCCAATGCTTTCTGATTCTTCATTTCTGCATCCTGGTATCTTGGCCTCTTGACCCCTCAGCATTTCAGGCCTCTTGGGCCAGATTGTCCTCTGTCCTATCCAGGCAAGAATGATACAGGACCAGGCAGCAGTTCTGTTGGACAAGGTCCTCATCAGTCAGAGTTGACTCTATAGCAGATATCTATATACAAATCACTAGTTGGGGAAGTGGGAAGGTTATTGTCTCAGCTAATTATCGAGAGAAAGTAAGTAATGCAGAAGCATAGGCTATAGCACAGCGGTTCTCAACCTGTGGGTAATGACCCCTTTGGGGATCAAACGACACCTTCACAGGGGTCACCTAAGACCACAGGAAAACACATATTTCCAATGGTCTTAGGAACCAAGGCCCCGCTCCTCTATCTGTCTCCAGGCAGGTCCGCCCACATGTAGATACTCCCACATGCTAGTACCTGGCAGGAAGACTGTTACCCATGCTACACCATGCTTCAAGACAACATTTCATTTAGCTGTCATTAGAAATAAACATTTCACAATACCCAATTACATGGTTTTTGTGATGAATCACTATGCTTTAATTATGTTCAATTTGTAACAATGAAAATGCACTCTGCGTATCAGAGGTTTACATGATGATTCATAACAGTAGCAAAATTATAGTTATGAAGTAGCAACAAAATAATTTTATGGTTGGGGGTCACTACAACATGAGGAACTGTGTTAAAGGGTCACAGCACTAGGAAGGTTGAGAATCACTGCGTTAGAACAAAGTGGTAGGAGAAACTGCATTAGGCTTATATCAAAGGACAAGATTGGGGCAATGTCTGTCTCACTTGGGGGCAAACAATTTTAGGTACAACAGAGAACTAAAATGCAGCCAGAATAAGCCGTGTGACCAGGATCCAAACTCAGTGTATTGTGATAGAATTTTCACTACAAGGAAGCAGGAAGAGAGGTTGGTTGAGGTGTCATGGCTAGTGTTCCCTATGCACCACTGCCAACTCATGGCAACCCATGTGTGTCAGAGTAGAACTGGGCTCCAGAGAATGTTTCCTGGGTGAATTTTTAGAAGCCACTCTCTGTGCACTTGAACCACCAATCTTTCAGTTGGTTTCCAAGTATGTTCACTGTTTGTACCACCCCAGCACGCCAATGTTCTTTGCAGTCTTACTCATGCATGCATGCATGCAACAAGTATGTCCTTAGCACTTTTGAGCAAGTTGCTGAACTAGGAACTGGGCCTGTAGTGCTTGAGGCATTTACATAAAGGAGAGGGAGGAGACAGGCATGGAACAGCTACTTGTGCAATTAATAACTTAATTCTCTAAATGGTGATGAATGCCATGAAGAAATTCAGGGAGAGATAGAGGTTCGGAGATAGTCTGGAGCTTAAAGAAGTGACATTTAAGCTGAGGCTCGAAAGGATTGAAATAGGAGTTCGTGATGGATTGGAGGTAGGATGAGGCAGGGAGAGGAAGACGGACAAAAGGGGGAGAACAGAAGGGAGCATCTGTTAAGGGGCATAAGGAGGGAAGAAACCCGACATCTTTGAAGAATTGAAAGACCATAAAGCAGAGGGCTGGAACACACCATGTCTCTTTGTTTGTTTGTTTGTTTTCAGGTTGTTATTGTCATAGGAAAATGATTTGTTGAGAACCAATGAAAGATGAACCCATGACAAAGGGAAGAAAAGAAGTGCAGGCTCACCCCCCCCCTCACCCCCAGCCCCACCTGCAGCCTACACGGAGCCTTTGAGTGAACTTCTGAAAGGAATCCTTTGGGCTGACAGCTCAAGCCCACAGCCAGGCGATTACTTTGAGTCCTCATTCACCCCTCAGAGCAGGTATCTTTGTGTAGTTCAAATCTACATGGCTACATGACACCCCCCCACCCATCCCATGCCCCCAAATGAAGACTAGGCAGTGCTCCTCAAGATTTGATGCCTACAGGAATTGCCGGTTGAGTCGGCAAGCGTGTTGCAGAGGGTAGAGTGGGATCATGTCTAGGGCTGTGCTGTTCCCGCAGGCTTCCTGAGGCTGTTGTTGTTGCTGTTGTTGCGGCTGCTGGTCTGTGGCCCACACATTGGGTAGCAAAGAACTAGCAGACAACTTTTGAAGAGCTGGGAATTAGCATCCTGCAACAAACTGGGAAGAAAGGACAAAGTCATGAAAGATTAGTTTGTTTGGGGACAATTATTTTGGATTTGTGCCCACTCTGTGCTAGGCCCACCCAAGCTGAGAAACCAAGTGGCCTGGCTTGCAAGAAGCTGAGAACCTGGTGGAATAGGTGAACATGCACGCTGAACACAATTAGAACAAATGGCAATCAGTTCCATAAAATGAGGAAAGTCAGGAACCATGAAAACCAGCAGGAAAGACTATGGAGAATCTGGAAAATCAGGGAATGTTCCTCAGAAGAGGTGACATTGTACAATGAACAGGATTCAATAGGTACAATGATATTAAGCTTATTAGGGCAAGGTGGAAACAGAGCATACCTCGATTGCTATTAGCTATCATTGAGTCCGCCCCAGCTCATAGCAAGCGCATGCATAGCTGAAGGACGTGCTGCCCTGTCCAGTCCCATCCCCATAGTCGGTTACACATCAGACCATTGTTATCATAGGGTTTTCATCGGTCGATTTTAGGAAATAGAGAACGAGACTTTTCTTTTCTTTTCTTTTCTTCATTTCAGTAGCTTTATACCAGAATCTAAAAAGGTAAGTTTTCTTTTGTGTGTCTTTGTTTTGTTTTTAATCATTTTATTGGGGGCTTGTACAATTCTTATCACAATCCATACATATATCCATTGTGTCAAGAACATATGCACATTTGTTGCCATCATCATTCTCGAAACATTTGCCTTCTACTTGAGCCCTTAACATCTGCTGCTCATTTCCCCCTCCCTCCCCACTCCCCCCTACCTCATGAACCCTTCATCATTCATAAATTATTATTATTTTGTCATATATTACACTATCCGATGTCTCCCCCACCTTCTTTTCTGCTGTCCCTCCCCCAGGGAGGAGGCTATATGTAGATTCTTGTAATCAGTTCCCCCTTTCTACCCCACATTCTCTCTACCCTCTAGGCATCACCACACTCACCACTGGTCCTGGAGGAGTCATCTGTCCTGGATTCCCTGTGTTTACAGTTGCTATCTGTACCAATGTACATCCTCTGGTCTAGCCAGATTTGTAAGGTAGAATTGGGATCATGATAGTGGGAGGAGGGGGAAAGAAGTATTTAAGAACTAGAGGAAAGTTATATGTTTCATCGTTGCTACCCTGCACCCTGCCTGGTTCATCTCCTCCCCACAACCCTTCAGTAAGGGGTTTCTGGTTGGCTACCATTGGGCTTTGAGTCTCCACTCTGCACTCACCCACATTTACAATGATATGATTTTTTTGTTCCTTGATACCTGATCCCTTCAACAGCTCGTGATCACACAGGCTGGTGTGTTTCTCTTCCACGTGGGCTTTGTTGCTTCTGAGCTAGATGGCCACTTGTTTATTTTCGAGCCTTTAGGACCCCAGACGCTATATCTTTTGACAGCCGGGCACCATTAGCTTTTTTCACCATATTTGCTTATGCACATGTTTGTCTTCAGTGGTCATATCAGGAAGGTAGGCACCCACTGATATGATTTTTAGTTCTTTGATGTCTGATAACTAGTCCCTTCTACACCTGTGGTCAGCCAAGCTGGTGTGCTTCTACCATGTGGGCTTTGATGCTTCTCAGCTAGATGGCCTCTTGTTTATCTTCAAGCCTTTAAGACTCCAGACACTATATCTTTTGATAGCCAGGCACCATCAGCTTTCTTCACCACATTTGCTTATGCACACATATTTCTTCAGCAATCGTGTCGGGAAGGTGTGCATCCTGGAGTGCCAATTTAATAGAATTTATTAGGTAAGTTTTCTAACAGGAAAATCTAGTGCTTCAGGCTATCATTAGCATAGCAACAGGTAAGTACCTCAGAAACCTCTTTTTAAAATTTTATATCATTTTATTAGGAGCTCATATAACTCTTATCACAATCCATACATACATCAATTGTGTAAAGCACATTTGTACATTCATTGCCCTCATCATTCTCAAAACATTTGCTCTCCACCTAAGCCCGTGGCATCAGCTCCTCATTTTTCCCCTCCCTCCCCATTTCCCCCTCCCTCATGAACCTTTGATTACTTATAAATTATTATTTTGTCATTTCTTGCCTTGTCCAATGTCTCCCTTCACCCACTTTTCTGTTGTCCGTCTCCCAGGGAGGAGCTTATATGTAGATCCTTATAATCGGTTCCCCCTTTCAAACCCACCCTCCCGGTATCACCCCTCTCACCATTGGTCCTAAAGGGATCATCTGCCCTGGATTCCCTGTGTTTCCAGTTCCTATCTGTACCAGTGTACATCCTCTGGTCTAGCCATATTTGTAAGGTAGAATTGGATCATGATAGTGGGAGGCAGGGGAGGAAGCAAAGCATTTAGGAACTAGATGAAAGTTGTATGTTTCATCATTGCTACACCGCACCCTGACTGGCTCGTCTCCTCCCCAAGACCCTTCTTTAAGGGGATGTCCAGTGGCCTACAAATGGGCTTTGGGTCTCCACTCCGCACTCCCCCCACCTTAACAATGATATGATTTTTTGTTCTGAGACTTTCCTTCCTGATCATTCTTCGTCTAAAAGTTCTGCTGAATTCTGTTCAGCAACCAGCAGGCTTCCAGGGGCAGACGGGCCACAGTTGAACATGAGGGGCATTGACTGGGAGGTGAACCCAACCACGTGTCTTTCATGGAAGGCAGTTCTACCACTGAACCACCACTGCTTTCAATCGATACACACATTTGCTTGTATTTTTTAATAAAAAGAACTGCAATGTTAAAAAGGTTTGAAGACCCCAAAGCATGTTTACCTGAAAGTTCTTAGAGAGAGGTTAAATAAGACGTGAGAACAGAAAATCCATCGCCTTCCCCGGGCATTGAACGGAAATGAAAACACGGAGCTCCATTAGGTGAATCTGCAGCCTGCTTCCGGGAGCTCCTGTTCCATGAGTCCCCCACCTGAGCACCCAGTGACTGACCCCAAGGCAGCTTGGGGAGGCGGCGGGAGGCCCATGCAAGATCAATACCGCACAGCCTCCCAGCATCAGGGCTCATGTTGTTGACACAGGAAGGTCAGGCCAACAATGCTGGAGGGCAAACATCAAACTCCACCTGCTGGGCCAGAAGGCTGGGAGGAAGCAGCTGTGGAGAAAGGGCTTTCAGACACAGAAAAGGCGACCTCAGAAAAAGGACTGCTGAAGGAGCTATGGAAGATAAAGACGAGGCCCTGAAAAAAGAAAAATCCATAAAGCAGTGTTTACGGTATCGAAGCTGATGAAGAGAAATGAATGATGTGTTGGGAAACCCTTAAGGCGGCTGCAGGAAATAAAAGAGCTAACACACTACCTGAGCCCCTCCTAGGCTCGGCCCCGTCCCTCCAGCACCACTCGGAGACCAGTTGCTCCTGAGTAAATTCTGACTCGCTGCGAGTCCAGGCGTGTCAGAGTAGAACTGTGCCCGTAGGGCTCTCAGTGGCTGATTTGGGAGAAATAGATTGCCAGACTTTTCTTTGAAGGCACCTCTAGCTGGACCCAAACTTCCAACATTAGGTTCTCATCTGAGCATGTTAGCTCACGTATAGCCCCAGCCAAGGCCCAACAGGAGAAAACCAATGGGATTTCATCCTGTGGGGGACACAGCCTCCACCTAGCTCACTGCTGTGCCTGCCCTGACCTCATGCCCTCTTGCCAGCCTTTCTCTATGGATAGGTCTACCTTGTGCTCTGGTTCTCTCTGTGTGCATTGTTAGATTCGGGAAAGGAACGCAAGCTCACCTTGGGCGCATGGAATAATCACAACCAGTTGAGATGCAAAAGCGGCAAAAGGAGTTTATTTGCTAGCTCAAGCTAGGGCTTCCCTCCCTCCACTGTGGCAGCGGGGACCCAGCGTCCAAAGGTGATTGGCCCTGAGTTCTTTGTTAGCTGGACTTTTATGGGACAAGGGGCAGGGGGCAGTCTAGTGTTGTTGTTTTTCAAATTCATTGGAGAAAACTTTTGGCGCCAGTGTTGTCTGGCGGCAGTTGGTGAGTAGTTTTGCGCGTGCCACCTCGATTGGTCAATCGGTGGTGGGTTGTTGCTTGAATTTCACTGGTTAGGTTATGCTCAGGCGCTGCATCCCGTTGGTCAGTTTGGAACAGGCAATATCTTATCCGACAGAGTTGCCTTAGTGACCAGGAACCTGAAACTGAAACTTAGGCCTACCCCAGACTTTTAGTTTTATACAGCCTGTCATGGCGCAAGGTCAGGCAAATACAAACAAAAATACAATCTACATCTACACAAACAAAAATACAATCTAACAGCATCTCTGTACAGGGTCTCACCTGGTCTGTCCCAGACTGAGGCCCCAGCCAATCCTCCTTCCCTCTGGAGCTGTCTCTGGAGTCTCCACCTCCAAAAGCTAGAGCCCCGTTATCCATTCCTCTCTGCCTGGGGAAGAACAGTCATCAACTAAGCCTTCTGAGCCAGCCTGTTCGAAGTCCAGAAGCTGTTACCAGTGCCTTTCTCGGAGGCAGCAAGGATGGCCCTGGACTAGAGCTCGTGCGCTAGACATATGGTCTGCCTGGCTCTGCCTGCCTTCCCACGACCTTGGCTGTGTCCTGTTTCTTGTGTTCCTCAAATATTTGCAATTGTTTCTCAGAGTAACACTTTAAGCCAGGGGAACAGAGGGGTGCAGGTGTGGGTCATGAGGACAAGCTCCATCATCATGGAATGAAGTGTGGAATGAATGAAGCTTGGGGCGTTAGATTAAAATTGACGGTATTAGGATGGACTCATAGTTTATAGTAGATAGGTGATAGGTTGACATAAATATAAATGTAAGTGGAGGTAGGTATATACATACATACGTGCAGATGTGTGTATGTTAAAAATCCACACATCTGTCTGCTAGTTTTATTTGCTAAGAGAGCCTACAAGCAAAGATACCTCAGTAGCAACTAGCACCTCTAGCACCTGGATTTTGGTCTCTAAATACCATTCTCTATGAAAAGGAACAAGTACTCCTTGAAGAAATAAATGGTCCCAGGACTGGGGCAGGGAAGCCAAAATATGGGCCTGAGTGTCTTTCATGCCAGAAAACAACGAAGTGCGCATACTATCAAAATGATGGAAGACACAGAAGCCAGCCAGTCAGGGTTCCCACTGGCCAGATCTGGGATGATTTGAACAACACAATAAGTAATAGTAGCAAAGGATTATAAATCAGTGAATAAAATAAGATTCCATAAAGCCATAGTGATATAAATAAATGCAGAGGGTGGGGGAGGGCTAGCTCTGTCTTACAGTAGAAACCCAACTAATAAATATATAAGGAATCGTTACAATAATTGATTCAGGAAAGTCCCTTTAATGAATGCTAAACCCAGTAGACAAATGTTTGAGAAATGTTAACGCCAGATCATGCTGGCTCACCAGAATCAACTGTGTGTATCTCTTCCCAACTTCACGTTCAATGGCATCACATTGACAGCTTGAACTTGCCCATAGTAGGGTTTATACCACAGAAATTAGCAAACGGTATAAACCACAGATTTTTTTTCTAGAGTCTGTTGCAAAACATTTACTAGCGCCTCACTCTCAACATACCTCCCAACAAAATCCTATCAATTAGAGAGGGAAGCTTGTTAGGTTCCTCAGAGTTGGCTACAACCCAGAGTGCCTTCGTCACCACAGAACAAAGCACTGCCCTGTGTCTTGTGCCATCTCCACAATCATTCCTATGACTAAGTCCATTGCTGTGCCAGCCACTGTGTCCGTCCGTCTCCCTGAGGGCCTTCCTCTCCTTCACTGCCCCTCCACTTTACCCAGCACAATGTCCTTCTCCGAGGACTGCTCTTCCCTGAGAGCGTGCCCGAAGTCTGTGAGATGAAGTTTGCCATTCTTGCCTCTAGCGAGCACTCTGGCCTTTCATATAATCCAGCTTCTCCGATCATTTGCTCCGTACATAGATTGAACAAGTGTGGTGAGAGCATAAAACCCCGACCCACACCTCTCCTGACTTTATACCATGCAGGATCCCTCGCTTTGCTCTCACAACTGCCTGTGAATCCGTGCACTAGTTCCACAGGCGCACAGCGAAGGGTTCTGGAATTCCCATTCTTCTCAAGATTATCCAGTTTATTTTGCTCCACACGATTATAGTCAATAAATTACGTAGTCGATAAAATACAAGTAAACATCTTTCTGGGGTTCTCTGCTTTCAGCCAAGACCCATCTGACATCAGCAACGACATCCTCTATTCCAGGTCCTCTTCTGAATCCGGCCTGACTGCTGGCAGCTCCCTGTGAGTGTACTGCTGCAATCTCTGTTGATGATCTTCAGCAGCATGTTCCTGACGTGCGATATCGGTGATACTGTTATGTCCTGTGAGCGTTGTATTGAGTCACCTTTCTTTGGAATAAATACAAATAACAATCTCTTCAGCTCAGTTGTCCAAGGGCTGCCTTGCACATGTCCTGCCCTAGACTAATGAGTGATTCCAGTGGTTCAGCAGTTTGCTGAAACATATAAATTTGTTTTTGATTCATGTTTTCAGGGTAGCTTGAATGTCTTCCTTAAGTACCGTTGGCTCTTGTGCCGCTATGCTGCCTCCTGAAATGGGGGACTGATTACTACCGTATATACCCGTGTTTAAGCCGAGTTTTTCAGCACATTTTTACCGCAGTTTTTGTCGTAAAATTAGGTGCCTTGGTCTATCAAAAGAGGTAGTGTCTGGGGTCTTAAAGGCTTGAAGATAAACAAGCGGCCATCTAGCTCAGAAGCAAAAAAGCCCACATGGAAGAAGCACACCAGCCAGTGCGATCACGAGGTGCCAAAGGGACCAGGTATAAGGCATCATGCAAAAAAAAAACAAAACAGAATATGTGTGTGTATGTATATATATATATATATATATATATATATATATATATATATATATATATATATATATACCACATTGAATGAAGGGGGAAGTGCAGAGTGGAGACCCAAGGCCCAAGTGTCGGCCAATGGAGATCCCCTCATAGAGGGTTTAGGAGAGGAGATGGGTCAGTCAGGGTGCAAGGTAGTACCGACGAAGAGCACAGCTTTCCCCCAGATCCTGGATGCTTCCTCCCCCCAGCTACCATGATCCGAATTCTACCTTGCAGGGCTGGATAGGGCAGAGGTTGTACACTGGTACATATAAGGGCTGGAGGCACAGGGAATCCAGGGTGGATGATACCTTCAGGACCAAGGGTGTGAGGGGCGATGCTGGGAGAGCGTAGGGTGAGTGAGTTGGAAAGGGGGAACTGATTACAGGGATCCACATGTGACCTCCTCCCTGGGAGAGGAACAACAGAGAAGGGGGGGAAGGGAGACTCCGGATAGAGCAAGATATGACAAAATAACGATGTGTAAATTACAAAGGGCACATGAGGGAGGGGGGACCAGGGAGGGAGGGGGAAAAAAAGAGGACTTGATACAAAGGGCTTAAGTGGAGAGCAAATGCTTTGAGAATGATTGGGGCGGGGAATGTATGGATGTGCTTTATACAATTGATGTATGTATATGTATGGACTGTGATAAGAGTTGTATGAGCCCCTAATAAAACGTTTTAAAAAAAATTAGGTGCCTTGGTGATATTCAGGTCGGCTTATACTTTGGCACGGTTACTTTGTGTATTCTTGATTGATGCTTCCTAAATCATACAATATTTTGCTCATAGAATCTTTCAAGGTAATGGCCAGCCTAGTGCTCTGAGACACCCCAGCCCAACGACAGAGGGAAGAGGAGAGGCCTGGAGAGATTAAGTACGTGGACTGAAGTGGGAAGCAGCACGGAGGCCATGAATGGAGTCTAGTGACTGCCCCTTTTGGCTGGGAAGGGTGTGTCCTTGAGAATCCTCCCCCAGGCCTGGTGCCATACTGGGCTCTCTCCTACACCCTTCCCAGCCCATAAATTTAGCTTCTCACCTCTTCATCCTCACAACAAACCAGTTGTCATAGAGTTGACTCAGGTACTTGGTGACCCCATGGGTGACAGAGCAGAGCTGTGTCCAAAGGGTTTTCATTGGCTGCTGTTTCAGAAGCAGATCACCAGCATTTTCTTTGGGGAGCACCTCTGGGTGGGCTCAGGCCCTTAACCTTTCAGTTAGCCATTGGCACCACCCTGGGACTCCCATTCCAACACATGAATGACAAAGCCCGTTCATTCTCTGCGGTCTGCACAGCTCTCTGAGGCTCACAGCACCCTCCCCTGCCCTGGGAGGCGGAACGCTGTAGGCACAGCCAGCCTGACCATCTTGAGACTGGAGGTGCAAGGTCCTTGGGATTGTTGCTGAGCCAGAGCCCAGTGGCCTGAGAGGCTTCTCGGCTCGTCCCCATGCCTCTCCCTTGACAGGACAGGACACCTGACACTTGGGGAACTACCTCCCAGCCCCACAAGTGAAGGAAGTTGAAATTCCAGCTCACACAGAAAACGTGTCCTTTGCCTTCCTGCCACCAACACTTGCTGATTTTCCTTCTCTGCCAGGGACCCCAGATAATAACCCAGTGCCCTCAAGGTCAGAGCTAGAACCCCTCTCATCAGACCTCAGCCCCCCCTCCCCTTACATCAATTGAACACACAATCACTGGTGTGGGGCCTAAGAATTACCATTATTATATGGGGCCCCTTTACCCCCTCCAGTTCTGTTCTCTCTCCCCTTCCTGCTGACTCTCTCTAAGTTGATAATATTATGTTCCTCGGGCATCCCCTTCCACATCTCCTCAGTGACTAGTACCCGCCAGTCCAAACTACCAGACAGGATCTGATCATTGGTGTGTGTGTGTGTGTGTGTGTGTGTGTGTGTGTTGTTGTTGTTTTTGTTGTTGTTGTTGTTGTTGTTGCATGTGGAGAGTAAAGGAGGACTTTCAGGCTCGGGGCCTGAATAACTGAGAAGAGAGAGTACTGGGTAGCACATGTGGTTAAAGCGCTCAGCTGCTAACTTCGAATCCACCCAGAGGAGTGTCAGAAGCAAGGACTGGCAATCTATTCCCCAAAGGTCACAGCCACTGAAGCCCTAGGAGCACACAGGGACTGCCAAGTTTCCATTGCAACAGCAACTGGTGTGATTTAGATGAACTGGGTGGGTGGTAGAATCATTGGCCCAAATAATGAACCCAGAGGAGGAAGCAGGTTGTGCAGAAAGTGATTTGAATGGGAAAGAGGGAGGGGGTAATGTGCTGGAATGTGTATGAAGCCCGTCCTCTCAGGTTCCACCCCTGGGTCCCCACCTTGGACAGTGTACAGCTCCCGTTATCCCTACCTGGGTGACGTGGCACCCCTGACTGCCCGCCGCCTTCACCTTCCCTCAGTCTACTCACACTCTTCAGGTCCCCTTTCACGTCCTCACCCCACAGCGTGTGCAAGAGCAGCGGTGTGATAGTTACATAATCTGTTGTCAATTTGAGACTTATAAGGGGAGGGGTGGAGTTTAGCCTGTCAACCAGGTCTCAGCTTGATGACCTCATTTGGAGAAGCTAAGGAGATAAAAAGCTCCATGGAGGCAGGACACACGCTCACTCTCTGGGAGACATTGGAGGGGACAAGGTACATGGGGCTACACTAGTGCCCTGAGCTGGAGAAGCCACGTGGAGACCCGTGCCAGCGTTGAGATGCTTCCACCTCCTCTGGATCCACAAGACTTTCCACCCACTGGCCTGTGATCTTCTACATTCGGCATCATTGCATGTGTTTCATGAGTCTGAAGGGAATTTATAGATTGGTATCAGGAAATGGGCTAATATCAGACTTATGGACTTGATCTGGACTGGGCTGGGATGTTTTCTCAATATTCAATTGCTCTTGTGTATAAGCTCTTTCTTATAAACATGAGTCTCCCTGGATTTTTCCTTAGTCTGTCCAGTCTAACACAGATGGCGTCTGCCTGAAACGGTCTCGTTCCCTTTCCCAGCACACTCCAAGTCTTCCTGCAGACTCAGCGTTACCTGCGTTTACTCCGGGATACTGGAGGAGATCCCTTTTGTCACGATCCCACAGGACACTGCCCTTGGTGCCGAACAGATCTCAGTGGGGGTCCCACCCTAATACAAATGAGGGGCATGCCTTGCCTTTCCAAACTCACTGCCATTAAGTCGATTCCAACTCGTAGCAACCTTGTAGGACAGGATAGAGCTGCTCCTGTGACTTTTAGAGACAGTAACTCTTTACAGGTGTGAGAAAGCCTTGTCTCTCCCAAAGGATGGCTGGTGGTTTTGAACTGAAGACCTTGTGATTAATAGCCCAACGCATAACCACTACTTCTCCAAATCAGCCAGGGGAAACCCTGCAGTGCACAACAGTGCAATCTACAACTGAGCGCAGGGATGGCGCAGAAGAGGGCGGCCTTGTGTTCCTTTGTGTCGGGAGGCGCCAGGAGTATGGCTAACTCTCTAGCAACCACAGTCGGTGGGGACTCTCCAAACATTTCCATTGTTCGTCACTGCCATTGATCGGCAGATACCGTGGCTGACTGGTTGCCCAGGCACCACCACGGTGTGCACGTCCTCTGTGCCTTTGTCCCGGCTGTTCCCTCTTCCCGAGCTGCCCTCCCATCAAACTCCCTGCCCATCAGATGAACAACACCCTCATTCACATACAGCAAGGTCCAGCCCCCTGGTGATACACAACAAGGTAGAAAAGTACAATGGGTTATCAGGCCAACCTGGGCGCAGATCTGGACACTATCTGGTACCACCGCCTGCTCTTGTGCAAGTTGACGTAACCCCTTTGAGCTTCAGTTTCCTCCTCTGTAAAATGGGCGCTGCATGTAGAGTTTAGACCTAGTGCTCAGCCAGCAAACACTCAATAGTAGTTACTGAAATTCACAATGGTGTGTTCACCTGCCCTATTGGACCCTGAGCTCTATCTTGTCGCTCTATCTCTTCCCACCTCCGAAGACTGCAACTGGCTCACTAGGAGGAGTAGTGTAGAGATCCTGGATTGGCTGTTTGAACTGACAGCTAGTATGCACTGAATGGCCCTTATAGGCTGGGTTTCACGAGCCCTAGTGTCTTCGAGCCAGCACGTGGCTTTGGTCCACACATATGGATTGAGCTTTCCCAGCTGACACTCAGTGACAGAAAACCACCTGGGGCTGACCCTCCTGGAGTCTTCTGGGGCCCCAAAACTGAGTCAAAGCCCACGGAAAGGGAATTGTCTGGCTGCAAATCCAGGAGAGGGCCTCTCCCTGTCTGTGAGCCCACTCTGACTCCCCACCTCCCCTTCTGGGGCACTTCCCTTCTCTGTGGGGCCACCTCATGTCCTCTCTGCCTCTGCTTCTTGTCAGCATTGCCTTGTCTGCTTACCCCATGTCTCTGTGACCTTGCTGTGCCAATGGGTCTTGGTCTGCCTTTGCCAAGTTGGTCTCTACGGGTTTTCTTCCTTACCACCATCTTTCCCTCCCTAGAAGAGCCTGCCTCTGCCCTTGCTGATGCCCCTCATGGCCCCTACTCAAGGACATGGGCACACAAAAGCACAGACACACACTGGCTTATTTTTCTCCTTATTGTTTTCCTGGTGACAGGCCGTCTTATCGCTCCGATTCTTCCGGGACTCGATGCAGATGGCTTTCTTTATCTGCTCCATCTGGGATGCCTGCCCGTCCCCTCAGCCTAAATCCTCCAGCAGGGGCAGCAGCTAGAGTGCCAACGAGGATGTTCAATGTCTGGGCAGGAAATGCTGCCGCACACCCACGAGGGCATTGTCAGAAGCAGGCTGAAGAAACTTTCTGCCCAAAGGGAGAGCACAGGGAGAGGAGAAGACATGAGGATGGAGGAGACATACATACATGATACTTGCTCAAACTTCAAAGTCTGCAAGAACAGATGCAGGAGCCCATGGTCTCTCATGCTTGAAGGACATGTTCTCTGCACGTGTGAAGGACGTGATGTTTGTGAGTAGCTGTGAATGCTCCATTCTGATTGACCTACGCATGTGCTGTCTACCCATATGCCTGCCCGGCGTGGTGTGCAGGGCCTCCCTGTGGGAAAAGCATCAACCCCCCACCAGACTGGCATTAGGTTTGGCCACGGAACCTCAAGTTTGGACCACAGAAGTGAGGAAAGTGTGTCAATCTGAACAAAAGCTTTTAAACTTATCACATTGTTCCATTTTTGCTTTTTTCCTCTGCCCCCAAAACTACATGCCTATATATTCCAAGTTGATTCTCTACGTATGACAAGCTCACGCACGGCGGGCTTGGACCCTCGTTGACTGGTTGTGGAGGAGATCGTCAGCTCGTCCTCCCTGTCCGTCTTAGTCTGGAGCAGTGGTTCTCCGCCTTCCTCAGGCCACGACCCTTGCATACAGCTCCTCATGTGGTGGTGACCCCCCAACCATAACATTATTTTCGTTGCTACTTCATCACTGTCATTTTGCTACTGTTATGAATCGGGTGACCCCTGTGAAAGGGTCACTTGACCCCCCCAAAGGGGTCGCGACCCACAGGTTGAGAACCAATGGCCTGACGGCCCCTGTTCAGCATCATAGTTACACACAGGTATCCACTGACAAAGGGGGTGGTCGCTGTGCTTGAAGTGCATCGGCCAGTAATCAGACCACAGGGAGGCCTGAATTTAACCACTACCCACAATCAAAGAAAAGGGGCTCGAAGAAAGGGAGGTAGGAGCTTTCGCAAATGTACAAGGGTGAAGAAAGCAAACAGTGGGGGACCTCAGCCCCGTCACTACAGCAAGCGTCCCCTGAGGCCGCCTCCAGCGCTCCAGAGAACGCCCACTGACGTTTCTAACCTGCAGGCATCAAGCAGGTGAATCTCACGAAGGGGCCTCCACGCTCCTGGAAGTATTTCTGTGGAGTAGCGGCTACAGCTTCCCCTCTGCTTCTACTCACCGCCGAGTCTCACTGGGAACCAGAGAGGGAAGGGCATTCTGGGAAATGGAGCTTCCACTTTCTGTTCTCTGATGCAAAAGATACCTGACGACTGACCGGGAGCAGTGAGGCCACGCGGACACTCGATAACTCAGCACAGCCTACCTCAACGGGTTGATTATGAGATTAAATGAAGGAATGTAGACAGGACCTCCGTAAAGTTCCTGGCAAGTGATTAATGTTTAATAAGTGGCATTCATTGTCATTATTTTTATAAATTTCATCCTGGAACTGGGGGCTTGCCATCAAGCCCGGCACGCTCGCTCCACTTCATGTTACAGAAAAACCCTTGGCGTCCGTGCACCTGTCGAAAGGTACATTCCCCGTCGCCTCACCTCACTCAGCAGGCTCTTCATTTCTTTTTCAGATCCGATTATAATGGCAACATTTGTAAATTACTGATCCTTTAATTCCTCACAAGTACTCACTCTGGCTGAACATATTCAAATCAATTACACTGAAAGGCATGAACTAAATTCACCACTTTTGTGTGTCTCAGTTTTACGTGTTGCGGTGATTGTACCCAAACCCATCCCCAAATGAAAGAACCGTCTGCTAGAGGTGCCCTCCTCCACTCTCCAGCCACCACGGCAAGAGGAGATCCCACAGTGACCCCACTGAGCAGCGAGCAGTTCTAGCCTCACAGTGGCTATCTCCAAACACATACATTGCAGAATAATGAAGTGTTTCCAATCAGAATTAATTTAAAAGATCCAAATTGCAAGTGAGCTTACGTCCATGGAACGTAATTCAAGCCATTCCACGGGTAACAAAATTATACTTGTAAAGAACTCAAATTGATTGGAACTTCAAAATTCAATTGTAAAAAATAAAATAGGTTATAACCCGCCAGGGCCTCTGCCAAGTCCTGCTCTGCTCCAAAGCACAATCCAAACGTCACACGGTCACAGACCAGTGCTTCCTGCAGAGACATCCATTCCACAAACAAACCCAGGGTAACAGCACCCAGATCTGTCGTGCCTCGTCCCTATTAATGATGAGGCCACACATCGCCACGTCTGTGGTATCCAAGAGTAAAGCTAACATTTTGGGAGCAGTATTACCCTGAAAATTGCAATAATCTCTAGGGGAAATGATCTAATTTAAATGTATTGTCCTTTTAGCTTGAATTCGTTTAGCTCTTTTAAACTAGCTCTCCACTGTGACCATGTGTCCTTCAAAGCCCTCCCCCCCCTTTAAGGCAGAAGTCTTCAATGATTTTTAAAGCAAATTAACCCCCAGTTTACCACGATAGTATTACAGGTAAAGTCCGTGTTCAAACAAAATGACCCTTAGGAAGCCACACTTGTAACTGGAACGCTTTGAAGACCTAAGCTATGGGTACAAACAGCCACTCAGTTCATTGACCTATGTCTAAGCACAAGGAAGAATGCATCTGGAAAGGTCCCTG
Source organism: Tenrec ecaudatus (assembly GCF_050624435.1). Taxonomy (NCBI): domain Eukaryota; kingdom Metazoa; phylum Chordata; class Mammalia; order Afrosoricida; family Tenrecidae; genus Tenrec; species Tenrec ecaudatus. The sequence goes on from NC_134530.1 coordinate 58,448,242, forward strand.
ACATCAAGGGATGTGATAGGTCAACATGTAAACAGACAAACAGGATCACTTCAGAACGTGTCCATGGTGATGTGAGACTCACTCAGTTTTATTTGTCTGGGCTGGGTGAAACCAAATGTAAGCAGAGAAAGAGAATCTTGGCAGAAGTTGCAGCAAGTACAAAGGTCCTGTGGCAGGGAAGAGCATGCCAGGTTGGGAAAATAGAAACCCAGTTGAGAAACACATACACATACTACAAATACACACACACACAAAAACTTACTTTCCCGTTTTATTAAATTTTATACCTTTACATAGAGTGTCACTATCTAATGTTCCAGGGGGATGTCCCAGGGGGATAACTGATAATGTTTTCTAACAAAAAAATGAACCAGAACATATATAAACCATAGATAAATGAATGGATTGGGGGCTCACATTTAAATCTAGTCCCAATCAAAGACCAATTAGTTCTTATAACGTGTCTTATAATGTGAACCTACTTGAGGCTCACTCTCACGAGGAGACCCTTGAAGATAGGAGTGCTATAGCAAAGTGTAATGAAGAGTCTAGATGGTGCCCAGTTACTAGAAAGACTTGTGTCTGGACTTCTAAAAAGAACTATCTAAGTGAGGCATCTACTAAGCCCACATGGAGAAAGCACACCAGTCTGTGTGATCTAAGGATTGTAAGCAATAAAATCCAAATCCAAAGAAGGGAATGACATCAGAGTCTAAATTGTGAACACCTGGTCTTCAGGAGGCTATGGACGAGAGTGGAAGCCCCGAATCCTTTAGCAGAGTCCACAGCCTCCAGTGAACACCCTCTGACCACAGACAAAAGATGTGGCTAGTCTTGCTATCATGCAGAGCGCGGTGCAAAGTGGATTATTGCAGATGCAATTAAGTTAAAAGCCAGTGCTTTATCATTTTGTCTCTTTTCTTTTGACCCATTTTAAATTTGCTCTACTTTTTAACATTTTTCTGATTTCTTTTCAATTGAGGTTTTCCACTGTTTTATTTTAATATTGTTGTTGGGTTTTATTTTGCTTGGGGGGCGGGAGGGTTGTATGTTTTTCCGTACATGAAAAGCACACTAGGGAAAGCTTTAGAGACAGCAACTGCATTGATGATTTCTTGGGGTGGGGCATGGCAGGGGCGGTTGGGGGAAACAGGGAGCTGATACCAATGAGTACAAGAAAGAGCAACGATTTACAATTGATTATGGAGATGACAGTGCAACTCTTTTCAACATGATTGAACTATTGAATTGTATGATATACGAATTATGTGCTAATAACACTGTTTTTATAAACTCCTCCAGACCCAAACAAAAACGTATTAGTGGTGTGTATATATAGTGGTGTTTTTGCAGTTTTCTGTATGTAGAAGTTGGAAAATCTTCTAATTAAAAAATTAAGATAAACGAATGAAAATCATAAAATAAATACTAGATAGACACAAAAATGTTATACAACCTGTCTCTTGAACAAGAATAGCACAAGACTGGACTACCACCTTTCAGTTTAAGAAGTCACCATTAAGTCTAACCCTCTACTACGCTTCGCCTTGATCCCATCCTCTTTTCCACCACTCATTAAAATAGATAAGTAAATAAAAAGAACCCCAGTGCCATTGAGTCCATTCTGACTCGTAGCGACCCTATAGAGCAAACTAGAACTGCCCCTGTGGGTTTCTGGGGCTGGAACTGTTAACTGGAGTAGAGAGCTTCATCTTTCTCCCACTGAGTGACTATGTCTTTGAACTGTGGACCTTGTGGTTTAGAGTGAAACTCGTAGCCCACTATGCCGCCAGGAGTCTTGCATCTACCCATAGGAAGCCTAAACCAAATATGTGTTTATTTCTCTCTTGCTTTTCTCATTACATAGGCGTTCTGGTGGTGTGTTGCTTATGCATCGGGCTGCTAACTGCAAGGTCCACCGTTCAAAGACCATCAACAACTCCTCCAGAGAAAGTCAGGCTTTCTGTTCCTATAGAGTCTCAGAAACTCACAGGGGAAGTTCCGCTCTGTCCTGTAGGCTCACTATAAGTCAGCATCAACTCAATAGCATTGAGAGAGTCTATTTCTCCTTACAATTTTATAGCCATGGTGGTTTCCAAACAACATGTTATTTTGTCTACCTTTTATCTTTTAAACTAGACTTACGCACGTAATTATGCTTCTTTGGCAGACGTGTGTGTGTGCATGCACGTGTGTGTTGGCGTTCTTTTGTGTAGTATCCAAATCAAAGCTATGATTAATTTATATTTTGTGAGGACTTTGAGCATCTTTTAATGTGCTTATTTTCCATCTGAATATCCTCTTCAGTGATCTATATGCTCATAACTCTTGATCATTTATCAATTGATTTTTTAACTATTTTGTTTTGAGAGTTCTTTATAGAATTGAGAGATTAGTACTTTGTCAGATATGTGGTTTAAAAATATTACCTTCCATTCTGTAACTTACCCCATAGTTTGCATTTACACTCACAATTATGTTCCTTGGTTTTATTCATGCTGATGGACTTTTCATTTTTCATTGCTGTATAGTACTCCATTATATCAATTCTATCATATGTAGTTTTCCATTTGATCAAAGATGATGGCTATTTTCAGGGTTTAGGTTTTTGCTTTTCAAAGCAATAATATTATAAGCATCCTTGATGTGTTTCCTGTGCACCAATGGTAGAGTTTCTAGAATCTCTGAGTCATTGAATATGCATATTATCAACTTTACTAGAAAATTTCCAATTGTGGATGTGAAGTAGCGTGGGGGGAGAAGGGGAGAGTATTGGGGAGCAAACAATGAATTCAGGAGTGGGAGAGAACACTACAAGTTATTGTGATGACATATATACAAATCTTTTTAAAAGCAATTCAACTATGGAAGTGTATGGTATGTGAATACCATATCAAGAAAACTACATTTTAAAACAATTTGACCTTTGGCTTCCATGGTGAAGTGGAGAGAGTTGTTGCTTAAGGAGCATTGAGTTTATGTTAGCAGTGGTGGAATAATTTGTAAAAGGGTATCAATAATGGTTGTACAACACAAAGGGCATAATCAATTGCCAAAATTATACATGTAGAAGTTGTAGAATTGGAGAATGCTTTGTTGTGTATATTTTTGCCACAATTAGAGAAAAAATAATTACACAACTAACAATGAGCATGAGGAAGAAGAAAATGTTCTAGAATTGACTGTGGTGATGATTGCACAATTCTTCTTGATATGATTGAACTATTGAATTGTATGTCAGGTGGATGAAGTGCTAATAAAACTGTTTTTAAAAAGAAAATGTTCAATTGTGTTCAACAATCGCTGTAGCACTTTATACTCCCACTAGCTGGGCCAGCGCTTTTGGTGCTCCACATCTTTGTCAACACTTGTGATTATCCGTTTGTTTCTCTTCTTTGGCAATGTGATATGTGTATAGAGGCAGCCTGTTTTATCTGCATGATCTAGATAAGTAGTCGAAATTGGGAATTTAGTATAGACATTCATTCTTATTCAAGTGTCTAGTCAAGTTCTTTTGCCCATTTTTCTTCAGAGCTGTTGTCATTTTCTGATGGATTTATAGCAGTTTTGTATATTTTCTCAGCTCTAATCTTTTGCCATTTATGTACAGCACAAATACCATCTTCCAATTTGTAGCCTGTCCTTTTACTTAATCTAGGGTGTTTTTTGATGAACAGATGTCTTTTAATTTGAACATTGCAATATAAGTACTTTGGAAATATTTTCTTTATGTTTGCAATTTGGTAGCGCTGTGGGTTAAAAGTGCTGTGCTGCTAACCGCAAGGTCAACAGTTCAAACCCACCAGCTGCTTCCAGGAAGAAGGATGAGGGTGTCTGCTTCTGAAAGGATTTACAGTCTCTGAAATCCCAAACGTCTTTCTATTCTATCCTATGAAGTTGCTATGAGTCCAAATTGACTAAATGACAGTGATTTTGATTTTTCTGATTTCTCTATCCTGAGGTCAGGAGTCCTGGTTACATGTTGGAAACTAACCAAAAGATGGCAGTTCAAAACCATCAGTGGTTCTGTGGAAGAAATATGAGGCTTTCTACTTCCATAAAGAGTTACAGACTCAAGTACCTATAGAGACAGTTCTACCCTGTCCTATAGAATCACTGTGAGTTGGATAAAATGGACTTGGTGGCAATGAGTTTGTTTGTTTGTTTGTTTGTTTGTTTGTTTCACTCTAAGGTCACAAGACACCCTCCTAAGCTCCTTGGTAGTTTCAGTATTTAAGAACATGGACTCTGAAGTCAAACTACCCAGGTGCAAATCCAACTGTGAAACCTTAAGCCAACTGTTTCAACTTCTTTGTGCATCAATTTACCCATGTGCATATCATTTGGTTGTGCTTTTGAGTAAATAAGTTAATATCCATAAAGCAGTTAGAATAATGCCTAAAATATAATACCTGTCATGTGTTTTTATTATTACATCATTATCAAAAGGATATATTTGAATATTTAATCAACCTGGAATTTAGTTTTATATAGTGTGAGGTCATTGGTATATATATATATATATATATAATCTCCAACTTACTGAGGACATATTTTTAATTCATCCTGTCTTCACTGAACTCCAATTCCAACAACATCATAAATCAAGTTTCATTTCTGTTGTTCTGCTCTTTCATTGACCTGTCTATTCCTGAGCCAACACCATTCTGTTGTAATTACTACAGTATCATGATGTTATTTGATGACACTAGTCCTCCATCTGACTCTTCTTTGGGAATATATTTGGCAATTCCCGATCCTTTATTCTTCTATATATACTGTAGAGTATATAAAATTATTGGATTTTGATTGGAATCACATTAGATCTCTATATTCAGTTGGGGAGAATTGACATTATAATGACATTGTCCATAAACATATATACTCATGTGTGTATGATATAGATAGAGAGAGAGAAAGAGAGAGACTTATATATACTTAGAATTATATATCTAGGATATATACAATTCATTCTATGTTTTTCAACAATTTTATAATTTTCTCCATAAAGACCCTAGATATATATTTTAGATTTATTCCTAGGTATTTCATTTACTGGGAGGGTTATAAATGGTGCCTATTTTAAATTATATTTCTGTTTGTTGTTGATGTATAAAATGCAATTAACTTTTGGTATTGGTTTTATATCCAGCAACCTTGATAAATTCTCTTATTAACTTTAATAATCTATCTGTATATTCCTTGGGAGTTCTATTTTTGTAATCATATCATCTCAGCATAATGGCAATATTCTTTTTCTTGACAATCCATATTTTCGGTATATTCTTGATTCACCTTGTTTCACTGGCTAGCCTTTCTGGGGTATTGTTGAAGAGATGTGGTGCTCGCAGGCGCTCAGTCTTCCTGCTTGAGCTAAAGAGGTTTGCAATGCTTCACCTTCACGTATGATACCCAGTAGAGGTTCTTTGGTAGGTGCCCTCTACCAATGAGGACATTTCATTCTACCCTTGGTTTGCAAAAATTTTCTTTATTAAAAATGTGTTGAATTTTTCAACTTCTCATATCTATTACTTTTCTACTGACCTTGGTAATGTAGTGAATCCCATTAATTTTTTATGCTTAAATGTTTTCCCAATCTTACATGCCAAGGAAAGCCTGAACTAGGTCCTGACAGAGTATCATTTTTATATATTGCACAGTTTTGTTTACCAATATTTGATCTTGTATTTTACTGTGAATTGGGTGAAGGTTTACCAAGCAAATCCATTTTACATTCAATAATTTATACCCATTTGTTTCATGCCATTGATTGCAATCCCCACAAGGTAACATAATGTATCCCCCTTCCTTCCTGTGTTTCCTATTTCTGTTTGTCTTCTTCTAAACCTTCTGCACTTGGTCCGCACATAAACACTGGCCTTTTGGTCTCAGTTCGTTGGCTGGTCTAAGATGCTCATCCCTCATTAGTTTACTGCCCTCTCTCTTCAAGTGTCTTGTTGGACTGAACATTGAGCCTTGGGGATAAATTCAGTCCCTGACTAAGATTTGCCTAAGAATTTGCTATTTGTGTTTTTGAGTAGGATTAGCCTATAATTTTTATTCCTCCTACTGTTCTTGCCAAGGTTTCTGTATCAAGATGATTCTATTCTTATAAAATTGGTGAAGGCATGTATCTTCTTTGGTTTATATTGTCGAATAGTTTGTGTAAGATTGGAAATATCGACTTCTTGACTGTGGAAAGAACTCACCAGAGTTTCCTTTGTGGAATATTTTTAAACTAAACTAACAATTCAATTTATTTAATAGCTATAGATAGTTACAGTACTATTCAAGTTTTATACCTCTTCTAGAGTCAGTTTTTGTAGGTTAGATTTCTCTAGAAATTTTCCTTTCATCTACATTCTCAAAAGTTTTCCCATAAAGCTATTCCTTATACCTATCTATCCCTCTAATCTCTGCGGGTGAAAGATTAAATGAGGTGACGCATACACAAAGCCAACCACAGTGTCTGGCACATGCAAAGTTTAAATGGCCATATTAATGTTTTACTGTTGTGGCCTCACTGCCTAGTGCTCAATAAATATGATGTAAATAATAAATATGATTTAAATAATAAATAAACATACCCATGAACATAATCATAGCGTGCAAATGCCCACACAGATGAAGGGCATTGTTATGATTGTGTTATTGTTTTTCTTGTTACATTTATGCTTTCACTCCTCATCCTCAGCCCAGCCGTGCCCTGTGCTCACCCTTTTCATGGGATAGCCTCTGAGATAAGCTGATCATTTCTAGCCTCCCGCTTCCCTGTAGTACGAGCTTCTTAACGGAAAAGACCATCCGCATCTCATTCACCCCTGCACCCTCCACCTCCAGCACAATGCACAACACACGGTGGTTCCCAAATCGTGTAAAATGCCAATCTCAAATGTATCTTGTCTTTGGGGGTCACCCTCTTGAATTTCTTTTATATGTTTTCCAGTATATGAAGCTCAGGATTGATTAACCTATAGAGACAGCAAGTAGAATAAGGGTCCCTGGGGGGTACAGCAGGGGAGGGGAGGTAATGGGGAGCTCATGACAAGAAGTTCAAGAAGGAAGAGAAGGTTTTGAAACTGATTCTACAATACCGCCTGATGTGATTGAACTATTAGCCCCCAATAAAATAGTTTTGGGAAAAAATAAAGTGAAACTTTTTAAAGGAAGAATATAGGGAATTCTAGGGTTTTTTGTGCCAATTGTCTAATGTGAAGCGATTCTCTGAGACCAGGAAAAGCAAACGTAAGAGATTTCAAAGCTCTGATCATTCCACAAAGCCTAATTTTACGTCTTCCTTCTCTTTGTCACATCTACCCAGAGAACACGAGTGCACAGTCAGGCACACAGCCCAAACCAAATAGAGCCAGTCGCCATCAGGGGATTGCCACTTACAGCCCTAGCACGTGCATTAGAGCACAGCTTTGCTCCGTACGGTTCTCAGTAGCTGGTTTGAGGAAAGCGGATTACCAGAGAGTGAAGTTGTCTTCACAATTTGTGAGCAGCCACCTCAGGTCTCTCCCGTTGGGAGGAAAGAAGAACGATGGCATCCGTGGACATGTGGAATCAATTAGTCGAATGGACTGGTGGGCTGTGTGGACATGAGTCTCTAGGACCCTGAGACCGGGAAAACTCGATGGCTACTGCTCTCAGCTGCTCTGAAAGAGATCTCATTAAAAGTGTCTGCAGAGAGTGGTAGGAAAATGTGGAATAAAACGAAAAGTTATCAAGAAGACCAGGCTTCCTAGTCAGATAGGGTGCTGAGAGTCAGATAGAGTAGTGATAGTCAGATAGAGTAGTGATAGTCAGATAGAGTAGTGACAGTCAGATAGAGTAGTGATAGTCAGATAGGATGGTGATAGTCAGATACAGTACTGATAGTCAGATAGAGTAGTATAGTCAGATAGAGTACTGATAGAGTAGTGAGTCAGATAAAGTAGTGAGAGTCAGTAGAGTAGTGAAAGTCAGATAGAGTAGTGATAGTCAGAGTAGTGATAGTCAGATAGAGTACTGATAGTCAGATAGAGTACTGATAGATAGAGTAGTGAGAGTCAGATAGGGTGGTGAGAGTCAGAGTAGTGATAGTCAGACAGGGTGGTGAGAGTCAGATAGGGTGGTGAGAGTCAGGTTGGTGAAACGCCTTAGATTATGGCACTTGCTCACCTTTCTTCCCCCCACCCCCCTTGCTCACCTTTCAAGGCTGGAAATGAACTTACATCCACGGCTCAATTTTTGGCCAAAAAATAAGTCTATATGGAAATAATGACACTAGTGAGGAACGCACATCTTTGAATAATTAACTATTTACAATCAAAAGGTCACCCTTTGCCCAAGGACAAGGTTCAGGAGGTTTGCAATAAAGGAGGACTGGGAACAGGGAGGAAGGGGCTCAGTGTGGGGACACTGATCGGACTGCAGTGAATGAGATGTATGTGTATGAAGTGTTGCATGTGAAATAATGACGTGCTCTGTGAATGTTCCCCGAATTCACCATAAAAATAGCTTTCAAAGAAAGTAGATGGCCAGGCCTTTGCGTCCAAAGTGGCTTTCCGAGAAGCCAAGCACACTGCCGTCGAGTAGCCTTAGGAGGACCCCAATTGCCAGCCCTTCGAAGACCTCGATTGTTTGCACCACCCTGGAGCTCCAGCTCTCCTGAAGCAGGAACCTTTTGGTGATGGAGTTGGGGCATGGGCTCCTAACTGCCACATCGGTGGTTCAAATCCGCCAGTCATTCTTCAGAGGAAAGCTGAGGGTGTCTGCTTGGAAAGAGATTGAGTCTCTGATGTCCTAAGGCGAAGTGCTCCTCTGCACTATAGACTTGTTTTGCGTCGAAACACCTTGGAAGGCAGTGGTGTTGAGTGCGGTTTTCATTTTTTGCTTTTGGAGTTTTGTTGGGGTGGGGGGGTAATAGCAGAGTGGCATGGTTGGGGGGCTGTAGTTGTTGTTTCATGTCTTTAGTAGGCCTTCAGCCTGATGTCTAGTAGCCAAAGTGTGGATGCAAGCAATTTTCCGACAGGAGACCAGGCTGTGAAAAGGTTTGACCACATTCGCTAACCACTTACAACCAGTTGCTATTGGCTTGACTCTTAACAGCCCCAGGTTTGTCCGAGTAGAATGATGCTTGTTGAGGCTTTGATGGAAAAAGTAGATAACTTGGGGCTCCTTCCAAGGTCTCTCTCATCGCCAATGAATGGCCAACTTTGGGGTTAGTAGTCAAACGTTAGTATTTACACTACCCTGAGACTCTGTACGGAGGGGAAGTGAAACCCTATGACTTACCTCTCCACATGTCCCCACCGTCCAGCCCCTGCAATAAGAAAGCAGTTAAAACAAACAAGCAAAACCCTCACTGCCATTGAGTAGGGCAGAGTAAATCTGCCCCCATGAGAGTCCGAGGCTGTGTCTCCTTCTGGGAGAAGGAAGCCCGGTGTTTCTCCCACGGAGTGTCTGGTGGTTTGAAACTGCCGACCTTGCAGTTAGCAGCACAAGGTTTAACCACCAAGACACCAGGGCTCGTGCATAACCCTTAGTATTTGCATAAAAAATGTCTAGATTTGCATGCTTTTGTTATAAAAATTAAAGCATGTACCGTATATATGCGTGTATAAGCCAAGATTTTTAATGTCGTTTCTGTGGTAAAATTAGGTGCCTTGGCTGATATTCAGGTCGACTTATACTTGAGTGTGTACAGTAGGTTGATTTCATGATTTTGCAGCCCCTTAGGAGGCCCTCTTCGAGGGTCAAGACCACACCTAGAGAATCCTCAGGCGGAATCCTAGAAAGGTTCTAAGCAGGGCTTCAAGCTGGTTCTTCCCAGTTCAGACAGATCCAGCAAAGCAAAACCAGAAGAGATCCTAATTTATGCACAAAGCATGGAAGACTGCAGGTGAAAGTGACCTCCCTCGTAGAACACACGGGCAGCATTGTACAGCCACGGGCGGCAGAGTTGGAGACGACAGTGTCTGGCTCAGAGCGGCTCAAAGCAGACACGTGGCTGCTTTGAATGCATGTTTCCATTCACCATCATGGCAAGGATCCAGTCTCTGCCACTCCCGAGTGTCCCGCTCCAGGGCCATTCTGCCTCAGTTGTTATTCTGGTGCGCCCACCTGTAACAAATGTGGGCCTGTTCCCACTTCACTGCATCAGCTGTGAACTGAACCTGTTTGAACCAGTTCAAGGCCTGGTTTCCATTTTGTCCAATTATACAGAAAGAGTTTGAATGTCACAGAAGGAAGATAACCTGAGCACTAGCCTCCACTTTATTTATTCATTTTTAAATCTTCACAGCCTTGCTGACATACCATCTACATATTGTACAAAACGATGGTTTAAACATGAAAAGACATGTGATCATCACCACCATCCAGTTGGAATATCTTCTTTCCTTCTTGGCCTCATTAGCTCCCCCAGAGTCTCCCCTGCCATAACCCAGGAAACTACCAGTCCAGTTACCATCTCAATAGGGTCGCCTATCCTGGATTTCATATTCAGAAAAACATACAAAACAAACGGGGAAAAATCCAACAATAATAAGATAGAACATGAAAAGAAGTCTCGATTGAAAAGAAAGGACAAAACAATAAAAACTAGAACAAACTTTAAATGGGTCCCAGTGGGGAACAAATGATATGGTGCTGAATTCACCAAACTACATGCATTAGTGCAGCTTCCAATGCACTGTCCCCGTAGCAAGGTAATTCACATCCGTGGTCGATGGTCAGAGGGCACGCACCAGAGGCTTAATCTGGGTGGGAGCCCTGCAAATGGCTTGGCTTTTTATTGTCATGCACAGCCTTCTGCAAACTGGGTGCTCAGAACGTATAGCTTCCTCATGAGATAACGCATGAAACACGCTTTGGGAACAGCGGCGATGAGTGCACAGCACAGTGGGTGCCATGAACATCCTTGAACTCCTCACCTATGCTCTGCCACAATGGAGGTTTTGAAGTTACTGTCGTAAGTTGCCATCGAGTCAGCTCCAACTGACGGTGGCCTTAGGAATTAGATAACATACCTTTGTCCCGTCATCCTGTGACATCTTCACGGCCACAATCATGACATCATGGCCACCATCATGACATCACAGATGCCATCATGACATCACAGATGCCATCATGACATCACAGACACCATCAGGACACCACGGAAACCATCATGACATCACGGACACCATCATGACATCACAGACACCATCATGACATCACAGACACCATCATGACATCACAGCCACCATCGTGACATCACAGACACCATCATGACATCACAGACACCATCATGGCACCACGGAAACCATCATGGCACCACGGACACCATCATAACATCACAGCCACCATCATGACATCACAGACACCATCATGACACCATCATGACACCATCAGGACATCCCAGATACCATCATGAGCCCATTGTTGGGGCTTTCATGTCGGGCCACTTCATTGAGGTTCCACATCTTCCCTGTCCCTCCACGTTTTTCTAGCAACTGGTTTTTCCTGATGGCATCTCCCAAGTTAGCAAGACACAGTTTCATCCTCAGCAGATATTCATTTAAAAAATCATTCTACAATTGTCATTAACGTGCCTAATACCGATTCTCTAACATTTTGTACTAGACGGGAAAGGCAAACCTCCGCTTGGGTCCTTACACTCATGATCTCATTTCATCCTCCAGACCCATCCTGACCTGGACACAGTCCCCATCTCTCTCTGCCTTTCAGGAAAGCAAGCCTTAGAGTGGGGTCTCGGCCTGCACCACACAGCCGGCTGTGGCAGAGCAGCCTTGGGCTTTCCTCTGCACAGGTTTGCTCACACTGTATCCATTTTCCATCAAGTTTATAGTGCAGTTGAGTTGCTGGTGCTTCCTGCATGCTTTATGGTCTGCGAGGACCTGTTGTATAATTAATGTGCATGTGCTCGCTCTCTAGGACTCAGCGCTTGTTTTCTTGTTTCAGAACGATTGGAGAGGTTTATGGTTATAGCATCTTGACTTTATGGGCGGATATTGGCTCTATCTGTGATTACCTGATGGTCCCATGGAGAAGGCATGCTTGTCTTTAAAGACAGCTCACTGCAGGGGTGGCTTCACTGGGTAAGAACAGCCATCAAGGAGATGGGGTGAACCAGCTTCACTCTGGAGAGGGAAGGCGAAATTTGGGAAGCGTGGGGCTTTGAAAAGCATGAAGGCCAGCAGGATGCGGTGCAGGTTGAGCAAGATCTCATGGGGAAGGCTGGCTGTAACAGGCCAGGAGAGGTGAACCTGAACCTGCTTGCTAGGGATGTGTGCCACAAACAGATCTGTATTGTAGAAGCACCCATCTTGTTTCAGGAGAGCTGAGAGGCCACGCTGAGAAGGGACCCCTCTGAGTACTGTGGGTCTGCCAGGGATGAGACCATCAGTTTAGATGTGGCCGTGGAAAGTATCTCTGCTCTGCGCTAGATAGCTCCTCTTCTCTCGTGTCCCAGATCTTGCCCCTCCAGCTGACCCTTATCTGTGTCCAGTGCTGGTCCATGCCAGTTGTTTTGAACTTTCTATGTTCCCCAAAAAGATTTCTTGAAGTCTTAACCCCCGTCTCTGTGAATGTGACCTCCTTTGGGAATGGTGTCACTGAAGATGCTATTTGCTGGCATAAGGGCATATGGATATAAGGTGGCCCTGCTCCTCGATGACTGGTGTCCTCGTAGGTGAAAGTACACGGAGACAGAGGAAGAACAGTCACGAGACGGTGGAGGCAGATGTTGCTGTAAGCCAAGGAACACCAAGGAATGCTGGGAGCCAACAGGAAGCAGTTTCTCTCTGAGTCTTCAGGAAGAATCAGCAGACACCTTAATCCGGACTTCTCGTCACTAGTACTATGAGATAATACAGCTCCGTTCCCATAGGCCACCTACTTTGTGGTGGCTTCCTTAGGACATAATACATAGGTCAAGATGGTCTGGGGCCAGATCCTGGCCCTGGCTATGCACCTGGGGTCAGTTTCTTCTATGCCTCGGTTTCTTCATCTGTAGAAGCGGGTAATAACAGAACCTCACCTGGTTGTTCTCAAGATTCAAAAGAGAAAATACGCCTGGAGCCCTTAGAACATAGGCTGGTTCCAAGTAGCCATCATGTGAGCTTCTGCTCTATCTCCTGTTCTTCGGACCAGACAGCTTTGGACTGGGGCTGATGTAAATTCCCAGGCTCTCTGCCAACTCTCGACCACAGGTTAGCCTTTCAGAAGTCCCTGCATTCCTGTAGTCCTCTCTTGCTTCTTCGTGCCACTGAAAGGTGTCTATGTAAATGCCCGGGCTATGCCTCTGCTCAGAATTCTGCACTTGAATCTGTGTGGCTTGCTGGGAACTCCTGGGGATACCTTTGTCTGACTTATTCTCTCTTTAGACTGCAGAACAGAGGACTTAGAAGTATCCTAAGCTGTTGGTGGAAGAAGGATTTCATTTTTTCCCAATCCAGGGGCTTTTTAGAAGCTGGTCACTCTGTGTTACTCCCCTACTTTCAGTCCTCCCTCCCAAGACCCTGGAAGATGGATACAAAGGAGGAATCCCAGACCTGCCACAGCAATGATGTGGGGTGACTGCCTTTTAACTCTTTCCTGCCCACTCATGGGGAGTCACGAGCCTTCCCAGCTGCTTCTGTGTCGTACCCCGGCTCCTTCCAATCAGAAAGCAGTTGCCAAGGGAACCACAGGTACCAGTCTCACTCCAGTCCCCTGAATCAAGGCCTAATCTACATCGAAAGACGTTCCCATCCCAGAGCTCAGCCGCTTTCCACATTTCACAGCCCGTTTAAACGTGCATGGGTCTCTGTCACTTCTTTCTTAAAGGGGCCATCCATCCTCTTTAATCATCACACCCTCTTCTTCTCCTTCAGGGATCCCTGGTGCCACTGAGATTGCTTATAGGATTGATTTGGTTCAGTGATCCCGACTGAGATGTGAATGACAGAGCAGAGAGATCATGAAAGCTGTTTGTCAGAGTCTTTCCAAAGGTTGAAGGAGGGAATGCTGGTTCAGTGCCTAGCACAGAGGGCAAGTTTCTTACCAGTTGCTTTTAAGCAAGTCTATTTAACTCATAGTGTCCCCTAATATTTCAGAGTCGAACTGCCCTCCACAGGGTTTTCAGTGGCTGTGACTGTGCATAGCCAGGCCTTTCCTCCAAGATACCTTTGTGGGATTCAAGCCACCAGTCTTTTGATGTGCAGCTGAGCGTGGGAGCTGTTTGCCTCAGCCAAGCACAGTATGGGAACCCCTGATAAGGCTCAGTTCTGAGGCTCAGTGATGTCAGCTCAGTGGGGGTCCTCCCAGCAGAGAGAAAGTGGCAGACAGCAGAGGAGGTCTCTGGGGACTCAGTCTGGAGAGGTTTCTCAGGTAAGGCCATTTAGAAACTGGCCACACTTCCTCGCTGTGAGAAGGGGCGCTGTACCCCCCTGGCCCTTCTTCAGAGCTAGCTCCCTTCTTTAATGACAATCAATTGTTGGTCTCACCGTAGTTTTGTTCTATAAAAGCACCCACCACAAACAGTACAGCAGAGAGTACTGAGCAATTGCTCGTAGGGAAAGCACAACGTGATGCTCCTGTGAGCCTCTGGGCACAATGTGTTTGTCAACAGATCAATACACCATTTTATTTTATGTGCATTTTTCTTTAAAGATGCTGTTGGATGTATATTACTGATTCATTAGCATCGGATCCACTACCAACAACACTGGAACGCCTTCCTGGAGGGAGTTTAGCTCATATAAATGTGTCCCCCAAACACACGACAGCCTCTGACACTGAGGAGCACAGGAGGGCACGTCACCGCTGTGTTTGGGGACCAGTTTAAACTCACCAACCAAAGGCAGAGAAAGCATTACTAAGAAACTACAAAGGGGCACTTGTTTACAGCACGAGAGCGGGGACGAGAAGGCTGAGTGTCTCCTTGTTTGGCCTTCCCTGGGAACAAGCCCGTTGAGCGACTCAAATTTCTTGCCCATATCTGAAAATGACCACAAAAGCACCAAATGCATTGATTCACAAAAACAAAATCCACAAAGGATGCCAATCTAGTGTATCTGATTTCCGAAGGTAGAAAGACAGCCAGTCCCTTCACTGCAAATGCCTCGCATCTAGAAATGACACTGTGCCCAATTATTTCATAAATGACCTCAACTAGGCCACAGGAGAGTCGGCATACATTCGAGTTCTAGAAAACAGCTCTAGAAAGGGTGTTGTATCTGTTACTGTTGTTGTTAGAGACTTCAAGTTAATTCCAACGCATAGTGGCCTGAGGTATGACAGAATGAAATACTGCCCGATCCAACATCATCCTCACAACTATTGCTCTATTTTAGTCCGTGGTGCAGCCCACCTTGTCAAGGGTTGTCCCTTTTATCCCCACAGAGTCTCTATTTAACCAAGCATGATGTCCTTTTCCAGACTGGTCTCTCCTGATGACATGGCCAAAGTCCATGAGATGAAGTCTCACCATCCTCACTTCTAAGAAGCATTCTGGCTGTACTTCTTCTAAGACAGATTTGTTCTTCTGGCAGTCCATGATACTTTCGTGACTCCTGGCCAACATCGTAATTCAAAGACATCAGTTCTGTCATTGTCCAACTCTCACATGTGTAGGAGGCAACTGAAAATACCATGGCTTGAGTCAGGTGCACCTTAGTCCTCAAAGTGACATCCTTGCTTTTCAATACTTTAAAGGGACCTTGAGCAGCAGAAGTTCCCAGTGCAATGCATGCTTTGATTTATTGACTACTGCTTACATGAGCATTGATTGTGGACCCAAATAAAACCTTTGACAACTTCTATCTTCTCCCCCTTTCGCTGGATGCCTAATTGTGAAGATTTTGGTTTTCTCTCATTGACTTGTGGTCCATACCAAAGGCTGCAGTCTTGATGCTCAGGAGCAAGTGTTCATGTCCTCTTCGCTTTCTGTAAACAAGGTAGTGCCATCTGCACACCACAGGTTACGAACAAACCTCCTTCCAATCGAGATGCCATGTTCTTATTCATGTAGCCCGCCTTCTCGGATCATTTGCTCAGCATCCAGATTGAATAAGTATGGGGAAAGCATATGACCGATGCATACCTTTCCTGGTTTTAAACCACTCAGTCTCCTTGTTCTGTTCAAATGACTGCCTCTCGGTCTGTGTACAGGTTCTACATGAGCATGATGAAATGCTCTGGAATTCCTATCTGGGATGGTTAGGGCTTATGTCAACTAGACACTCTTGGATAAGGGTAGGAGTGGAGCCCAACCTATCAGTGTGGTCACAGTCTGATGACACCTCCTTGGGGGTGTGGCCTTGTGTATAAGAAAGACTGTTGTTGGCATTGTTGTTAGATGGCATCAAGTCAACTCCCACCTTAGTGACCCTCCACGCAATAGAATGAGACCCTGCCCAGTCGTGTGCCAGCCTCACAATGTTCCTGTGCCTGAGCCCATTGATGCAGCCACTGCGTCAATCCATTCGGTCAAGGGCTTGCCTCTTTTTTGTCATCTCCCCACTTTACCACACACGATGTCCTTCTCCAGGGACTGGTCTCTTCTGACAGTATGTCCAAAATATGTAAGATGAAGTTTCGCCATCCTTACCTCTAAGGAGCACGCTGACCTTACTTCTTCCCATACAGATCAGTTTGCAGTCCATGGTAATTTCAATATTGTTCTCTAGCAAATCAAATGCATTGATTCTTCTTCAGTCTTCCTTATGCAATATCCAACTTTCACATGCCTATGGTACAATGGAGAATCCCATGGCTTGAGTCAGGCACACCTTAGTCCTCAAAGTAACATCCTTGCCCTTCAATATTCTAAAGAGATCTTGTGCAGCAGACTTACCTAATTCAATACGTCTTTTGATCTCTTGACTGCCACTTCCATGAGCATTGATTGTGGATCCAAGCAAGACAAATCCTTGACAACTTCAATCTTTGCTCCATTTATCACGATGCTATCTATTGGTCTAGTTGTGAGGATCTTGATCTTCCTTACCTTGAGTTGTAATTCAGACCGAAGGCTGAAACCTTTGATCTTCGTCAGCAAGTGCTTCAAGTCCTCCTCACGTTCAGCAAGCAAGGTTGTGCCATCTGTGTGTCACAGGTTATTAATAAGCCTTCTTCGAATATTGATGCCGCACTCTTCTACATATAATCCACTTTCTCTGGAAACCTTATGCAGAGAAAGAGACTGAGCAATGCCAAGAGCTGGATCTTGCCTCTGGTTCTTCAGTCTCCTCTTGTGTAGGCCGCCGATCCCAAGAGCCATCAGTAAACTACCAAAGGTGCATTTATTTGGTCAACTTCAGATTAATTTCCTCCTCTTTGCATCGGCCAGCTTATAGCCCTACTCCCTCTGCTCTGTCATCCAGTCCTATTCATAAATTTCCATAAGCCAGGAGAAGGTTTGACTTCTGACTTGAACCAGACTGGACTTACCTACTTCTACAACTGTGTAAGCGATGTATTTATATAAATCTCTTTGTATATACAAACACTAGTAAAGTCGAGGGGCATTGAAAAAGAAGACGGCCCCAAGGAGATGGATTGACGGCATGGCTGCAGTGTTGGGCTTAAGGACAGGAACAATTGAGAGGATGGCATAGGACCAACAATATGTCAGTCACTGGTTTTCCTTCTCTAGAGAACCCAACTTAACACACTCTCTTTCATAATGCTATCTATAATATGTTAAGACCCACACAGTTGAATGCTTTTGCAGTCAATAAAACACAAGTAAACATCTCTCTGGTGTATTCTGCTTTCAGTCAAGATTCAGCTGGCATCACAAATGTCATCCCATGTTCTCTTCTGAGTCTAGCTTGAATTTCTAGCAGGCCCTTGTCAACATACTATTGCAAATGTTTTTTTTGTTTCACTTCAGTAGGATTTTACTTGTGTGTGATATTTGTGATGTCTAATAATTTTCACATTCTGTTGGGTCACCTTTTTTGGACTGAGCACATACACCGGTCACTTCCAGTCAGCTGACCAGGTAACTATCCTCCACATTTCTTGACATGGATTAGGGGACACTTCCAGCATTGCACTCATCTTTTGAAACTTCTCAATCAATATCCATCCAATCCCTAGAGCCTTGGTTTTGCTAATGCCTTTAGTACTGTTTGGGCTTCTTCTTTCAGTACCATTAATTTTGGATCCAACTAACAAATGCTCATCTTGAAATGGTGTGATGAGTATTTTTTTTAGTTGAATCAAGAACTAATGGTATTGAAAGAAGAAGCCTTTGTGGGGTAGTGTTTATGGCCTTGGGTTCTGATCTGCAAGGTCCATAGTTCAAAACCATCGGTGGCTCTGTGGGATAAAGGCAGGGCTTTCTACTCCTGTAGAGAGCTAAGCCCACAGAGGCAGTTCGACCCTGTCCTATAGGATTGCTAAGAGTCAGTCAACATTGACTCCATGGCAATGAGAGGAAAGGAGCTGTGTCTAATTATGTCACAATGGACCTCAGAATCCAGTCCTGCCAGTCAGGGTGCCCCATGTTACCACCAGCACCTGACTCCTCAACTTGTCCACCCCTAGTCCAGAGAGAGCCAATTGCATCACATAGCCTAAAACCATAAGAAACTACAGATGGTAGAGGATGGGGAAAAGCAGGAGTTGATACCAGGGCTCAGGAAGAAAGAAAATATTTTGAAAATGATGAAGGAATTTGTGTACAGATGTGCTTGACACATGGATATATGTGTGGATTGTGATAAGAGTTGCATGATCCCCAATATAATGATTTTTTAAAGAGAGAGGGGGTGGGGATTGTAGCTATTGCCTCAGCCCCTGCCAGTGAATATATTTTTAATCGTAAAGAGCTCAATATGCATATAAAAGACAAAAATAGAATCGGATAAATATACTTTGACTTCAAATTAATTGCATTTGCTTGTCCATCAATGCAAGGGTATAACTGTTTTTGAGAGATGTCCACATGTGAGATCTGAGTTATGGATGATAATATCATTCCTGTGACTATTGTTGCTTAACTAGCCACCCTCAAACAGAGTGATTTAAAACAACAATAAGTACTGTCTTAGCACTCATGGTTTCTATGGACTTCGAATTAGGAAATGACTCTAAGTTTCCCATGTGGTTGTAAAGTAGCCAGAACTGGAACCTCTGGGGAGTGGCCAAGGAATTCTCTCTTGCTGGTGATCCTGGCTCAGGAGTTCTCTCTGTGGTCTCTCCAGGCGAGATAGTGTCGGCTTCTTCACACCATGGCTGCCTTGGGGCAGTCCGACAGTGTGCATGGTGATTGACAACTTCAAGAGCAAAGACTCGATTACACACGGTTAAAGAAGCTTTGTCACCTTTTAAAAAAAATAAATAAATGCAGGCCTTGATTGGGGGCTCTTACAGCTCTTATCACAATCCATACATCCTTCCATTGTTTGTCACCTTGTTATAACCTAGCTTCAAACCTCACTGACTCTCACGTCCACGGCACTCCACTTGTCAGAACAGTCACAAACGCCACCCAATTCAAAGTGATTGGATACAGACCTCTCTCTAAATGGGAGGAACATAAGGATCCCATAAGAAGGACACGTGGCCTAGCAGCATGATTGTGGCCGTCTTTGGAAAATGCAATCTGCCACAGGCATCAACCTCGGTGACTAATTAATTTCCATGCCTTATAGGAGTCCTCTAGTCACACAGATAAGGTACTGCAGATGGTAAAAGGTTTTCAACTGCTTTCTTACAATCCTAGGACTCTCTTTAATTAAATAGAGATGTCAGGACTCCCTCCATTGCAAGATCTGTACAATCAACGTGTTAATTTAAGATACATTTGAGTGGGTATGTTTATAGCCATTTTTAAACAATTTAGTGAAATCCACATCAATCATTAGCAAACTCCAGAGGCACCTGCTTCCTGTGCTCTGGAAGCCACACAACCAGCAGAAAAGGATGAATGGAAACAGCCTGCTGGCAACTGGCCGTCGGAAAGATCGGATGCCCAGTCCACCCTCTCTGGATCTGTGGGCCCGCTACCTACAAAGCGGTCTGTGAAATCCTGATTCCTCCCTACTGCCGCGCTGGTGCGAGATGGTGTGCTGTGACATACCAGCATGCCCATCATCCACTCGAGGGCTGAGAGCAGTTGACCAGCAGTGCCCACAGCGAAGCCCTGGGAGCTGCCTTTGGAAGAGCTCAGTTAAGAAATCCCCGTGTGCAGCTTTACTCGGCAACCCATGATGCCCCGTGAGTCAGGAGCCGACTCCACAGCAGCTACCAGCTATCAGCATCGTTGTCCGAAATAGCTTTATAGTGAGCAACAAAGGGTCTACTCGGTTCCCTCTCATAGCGACCCTATGTACAAGGGAAGGAAACCACACTGCTCTCCTGAACCCTCATCACAATTGTTCTCCCGTCTGAGCCCATGGGTGCAGCTACTGTGTCAACCTATCTCGGCAGTGGCCTTCCTCTTGCTCATTGCCCTTCCACTTTCCCCGGCAGGAAGTCCTTCTCCAGGGACCGGTCTCTCCTGATAACACGTCCAACGCACACGAGGCCAAGTCGCACTGCCATTGCCTCTAAGGCGCATTCTGGCTGCATTGCCTCCAAGGCAGATCTGTTTTCTCTCTGTCTCTCTTTCTCTCTCTCTCTCTCTCTCTCTCTCTCTCTCTCTCTCTCTCTGTCTCTCTACCTCTCTGTCTCTCTCTGTGTGTGTCTCTCTATCTATCTATCTATCTATAATTTTATTGGGGCTCTTACATCTCTTATCAAAATCTATACATTCACCCATTGTGTCAAGTACATTTGTACATTTACTGTCATCGTCATTTTCAAAGTATTTTCTTTCTACTTGAGCCCTTAGTATCAGCTCCTCATGTTTCCCCCTCCCTCCCCCACCCACCTTCCCTCTTGAACACTTGATAAGTTATAGATTATTATTTTCATATCTTACATTGTCCCCTGTCGCCCTTCACCCACTTTTCTGTTGTTCAGCCCCCTGGGAGGGGGTTATATGTTCATCCTTGTGATCGATTCCCGCTTTCTCCCACCACCTTCCCCTAATCCTCCTGGTATCTCTATTCTCATTGTTGGCCCTGAGGGGTTCATCTATCTTGGACTCACTGTGTTGTGGGCTCTTATCCGTAACCGTGTGCATGTTCTAGTCTAATCTGATTTGTAAGGTAGACTTGAGGTCATGATAATGGGGGGAAGGAAGCATTGAAGAACTAGAGGAAAGTTGTGTTTCATCGGTGCAATACTGCACCCTGACTGGCTCATCTCTTCCCATGACCCTTCTGTAAGGAGATGTCCAATTGTCTACAGATGGGCTTTGGGCCTCCAATCCATGCCACCACCACCCCTTCACATTGGGTATGATTTTGTTCTGGGTCTTAAATGCCTTATGTCTGATCCCTTCAACACCTCATGATCACACAGGTTGGTGTGCTTCTTCCATGTGGGCGTTGTTGCTTCTTAGCTAGATAGCTGCTTGTTTATCTTCAAGCTTTTTAGACCCCAGACACTATATCTTTTGATAGCCAGGCACCATCAGTTTCCTTCACTACATTTGCTTATGTACCCACTTTGTCTTCAGTGATTGTGTTGGAAAGGTGAGCACCACAGAATGTCGGGTTATTAGAACAAAGTGTTCTTGCGTTGAGGGAGCACTTGAGTCAAGGCCCAATGTCCATCTTCAACCTTAATTCTTAACATATAGGTATAAGTACATAGATCTCTTCCCCTCTCATTATATATAAATATATTTATATATGTACAGCCTGTATTTAGACCTCTATAAATGTCCTTTGCCTCCTGGTTCTTTCCTCTATTTCCTTTTACTTCCCCCTTGTCCCACCATCATGGTCAGCCTTCATTCAGGTTTAGTAATTTCTCACTGCTACATTGCCCTTGATTAATCCCCACTAGGCATCCTACACCTTCTCTCCATTGATTTTAGTTTACTTGTTGTTTCCTGGTCCCTGGGTTGGTTCCCACCCCACCCCTTCCTTTCTCCCATTGCCCCTTCTCCTGTATGCCCCTGGAACCATTGATCCTGGTCTCTCTTCATGTCCAAATTGTTTATCCTGCCTATCTTATCTAGATAGATGTGGATACATTAATAAGCACAAAAATCAAGCAAAGCCAAACCAAACAACAAAGGAAGTAAAAACCAACAAAACAACAACAAAAACTCCCCCCAAAACCAAAAAAACAACAAGAAAAAGAAAGGCACTGACAAAAATGGAAAAGCCTATAAATTGTTCAAGGTCTGTATGTTGGCCTTTATGAGTGTTTTCCAGTTGCGTCTGATGGGGTGCCACACTGTCTCCAAAGTCTATCTTTGGTATTCCCCGGGGAATTCATCGCTTTGCTCCCCTTGCTGCTCTGTTGCATACCGTTGGTGTTTCACCTCAGTTCACACTGGGGGTCACATTGGACACAATTCCCACACTGCGTCGCCAGTGTTGTCCCCCGTAGCGCTATAGCTCAGTGAGGGAGTCATGTCTTGTGGTGGGGCTGGCCCTATGGTCCTCTCTGTGCATTGTTTGCTCTGAGCAGGAATATCATCCTCGGGGCTTGGTGAGCCAGGATGTCTTCCTCGCACTCTCCGAATGTTTGCTATTTTGACAACCCATAGTACTTTCAATCATCTTCACCAGTGCCATAGTTCAAATGCACTGATTTTTATTTCAGTCTTCCTTATTCAATATTGAATTTTCACATGCGTATGAAGAGATCGAAAATACTGTGGCCAGCCATGGTCAGGTACACCTTAGTCCTCAAAGAAAATCCTTGTTTTTCAATACTCTTAAGAGGTCTTGGCAGCAGATATACCTAAATACAAGATGTATCCTTTGATCTCTTGACTGCTGCTTCCATGAGCCTTGATTGTGGATCCAAGAAAGACGAAATCCTTAACAACTTCAACCTTTTCTCCTCTTATCATGATGTTACTTATCAGACCAGTTGTGAGGATGTGGGCCTTCTTTCCATTGAGTTGTCATCCCTACTGGAAACTGCAGTCCTTGATCTACATCAGCAAGTGCTTTAAGTCCTCCTCACTTTCAGTAAACAAGATTGTGTCACTTGTGTGTAACAAGTTGTAAATAAGCCTTCTCGCAATCCTGATGCGGAAATCTTCATATAATTCAGCTTTTCTGATTATTTGCTCAGATTGGATAAGTCTGATGAGAGGATGTGAACTCCAATGAACATCATTTCTGATTTTAAAACATGCTGTATTTCCTTGATCTGTTCTCACAACTGCCTCTCGATCCATGTACAGGGGTCGGCATGAGCACAAGGAAGTGTTGGGAAGTTCGATTCTTCTCAATGACATCCCTTGTTGTAAGTCCTCTTCTGTATTTATCCAGAACCTCTGGCACCTCGTTGTCAATGTAAGGCTGCAATCAGTATTGGATAATCTTAAGAAACAGTTACTTGCATGTGTTATCAATGGTATTGTTTTATAATTTGAGCATTCTCTTGGATCACTTTTTTGGGAGAATGGGTACAAATATGGATCTCTTCCAGGCAGTTGGCCAAGATTCCATGGCAGCACAAGTGAGTGCTTTCGGTGCTTCATCAGCCTGTTGAAACATTTCAGTTACTATTCCATCAGTTCCTGGAGCTCTGTTTTCAGCTAATGCTTTCAGTGCAGCTTGGACATCGTTCAGTACTATTGATTCTGGCTCATGTCCTACTGCTTGAAATGGTTGAATGTCAACTGTTTTGCTGTTGTTGTTTTAGGTACAGCGACTCTGTGTATTCTTTCCATCCTCTTTAGGGGCTTCCTGCATCAGTCAGTATGTTGCCCATATAATCGTTTGATGTTGCAACTCGAGGCTTGCGTTTTTTCTTGAGTTCTTTTTAGTTTAAGATATGATGAACATGTTTTCCTTTTTGGTTTTCTAACTCTGGGTCTTCGCACAGCTGCTATTGCTGGCTTGTTGTTATCGTCTACCTCGGGCAGACCCAGGCCAACGCTGCTTTGTAATGCGCAGCTGCAAAGTAGGGCCGGGAAGAAATATGAGCGGTAGCCCTAGAGACAGGCTGATGACTAAGTCTCTTTTATTAACAGTTTTATTGAGGTCTAATTGATATCCAATAAGCTGCACATGATTAAAGTGCAGAATCCAATAAGTTTGGGCATAAGTATTTACCCTTGACACCATCACCACCATCAAGTTAATGAGCATATCATAGCACCACCCCACACACTCCCTTGTGCCCTTTGTGATTTCCCCTCACCCCCCTTCCTACCTCCAGCCGTATCTACTGGCAACTGATGAGCTGCTTCCTGTCATGCTGAATTAGTTTGGATTTTCTAAACTTCTATATAAACAGAATCATGCATAATGCATGCTTTCATATCTGACTTCTTCCAGTTGGTATAATTATCTTGAGAGATATCAATGTATCTCTCAATGTATCATCTGTTCCACTATATAGATTTACCACCATTCGTTTATCAGTTTGCCTGCTGATGGACATTTAGGATATTCTAAATAAAGCTGCCATACACATTCATGCATCTATTTACTGAAGAGACTTATTTTTTTCTCCTGGGTAAATACTGCATATGCTCATATAGAAGCCAAGTTTTTCAGCACCTTTTTAATGCAGTTTTGTGGTACAATTGGGTGCCACGGCTGATATTCGGGTCGGCTTCTACTCAAGTATACACGGTACCTAGGAGTGCCATGGCAAAGCTGTGTGGTAAGTTTCAGTCCCTGAGTGGTGTAAAGACAACTATGACCAGCCGGAAGGTTGGTAGTTCAAACCCACCCAGAGGCACTGCAGAGGACGGACCTGGTGATATGGCTCTGAGAAGTTACTGCCTGGACAGCCCATTCAGAGCAATGATACTCTGCACACATGGGCTCACATAAGGCAGGGTCACCCCATGGTGACGAGCAGGTTCAATGTTCAAAGAAGCTGTCAACTGCTCAAATTCTTTAAAATGTCCAGACTTTCTGCACTGGTTAGACTAGAGGATTCCCCAAGACTACCACCTTAAGATACTCTTTCACTCTTGAATCAAAATTATTTCTTTGTTTGTTTTTGTTTTTTTCAAAATTATTTCTTGAGGTCACCTCTTAACTATACAGCAGTTTGGATCACAAAAGACAGAATATCACCTGTGAGTAACGAACTCCTTTTTAAAAATCCACCACAGAATTCCAAATCATCAAAACTCACTCTAAACCAAAGATGAGAAGGGGCGGGGGCAGGGAAATGAAAGGACTGGATGACACACTGTAAAAAAGTAACCAATGTCACTGTGTAGAAATCATCCTGATGGACACTTGCTGTGTGAACTCACCGCAAACACAGTAAAATGTCTTCAGAGAAAGGAGAGAGAGAGACAGAGAGACAACCTGCTTTCCAAAGCCAATCTACCATTTTTGACTCTCGCCCTCCTCAACACCCTCACAAACAGGTACGTTCTGCTTTGGCTGCTATGGCTGTTTTCAGCTATTTTAGTAGGCATGAAATGGCATCCAATTGTAGCTTCATTCGTGTTCCTCTGATAACTAATCATCAATTTGTGTGTCCATTTGCCATCCGTCTGTCTTCTTTGGTGAAGCAACTATTCAAATCTCTTCTGCACCACTGAGCAACTGGGGAACTTCGAGCACATGACTTAGACTTTCAGTGCCCCAAGTTCTGGGCTAGAGAACAGAGGAGGATAACAGTCCCCGCCCACAGGGTTGTCCTGAGAGATTCTCCAGGCCAGTGTCCTGCTTACCTGCCTCTTCCGGTGCTCATAAGCCCTCACACCTGGTGGAAGTTTTAAACCAGCTCCCGGGCTTCAACATGTATTGAAAATAGCAAGTGTGTGTGTGTACACACACACGCGTGCGTGCTCACACATGCACGAACTATCCCCCACAACCCCCTGCCCCTTCCAGCTGTGGAGGCAAAAGACAGGTGTCAGGAGCGAACGCATATTGGTCGGGTTACCCAGGGACCGTATTTGACAGTTTGTCTCTTGGGCCTTTTAAACCATTGCTGAAAAGACATTTGATATATTAAGATATGTTTTTTCTGCTTGGAATTCCAGCCTGTTTGTCTTCAAGGTGAAACCTGTCTGTACAAGAGAGGAGGAGGGGGGACTCCCTGAGCCACTGTGAAACTACACAGCGCCCACCTCCCCACATATAAGCTCTCTGGTCTCTAGCCCCATTCAGCCCCCAAGGCCCTGCCTTTCCTCCCTCCATCCTCTCCGGGCTCCATGTGGAATGTTGAAGGGCCACAGAAAGTAGGAATGCTCCCACAAGAAGAGAGGAGCCCCTACCAGACCAAGCCAGGCTCAGACAGGGATGGGAGCTGGCTAGTGGGGCAGGACAGCACCCAGAAATGCTGTCTGAGATGTCAAGGGCAACCAAAGTCCTACCCAGCCTGGGTCCTTGGTGGTGTGGGAGCTACAGAGCACAACACCTGGACTTTGAGTCAAAGCCCAAGTTAGCCCCCAACAGGAGTGGCTGAAGATGCTTTTCGGCACTTTCTCCTGTGACTAGCGCTCTGGGTCCCTGGGAACTTGTTAGAAATGCATACTTTTAGACAGCCTCCAGGGCCTGAAACTCTGGAAATTGAGCCCAAATCAAATTAATTGGGGTCAGACTTGGACACCCCCTGAGTGCCAGAATGGAACTATGCTCCGTGGGATTTTCAGTGGCGGTGACCTTTGGGAAGCTGATCTCTCAATGCACCTTTGGGTGAACTTGAACTGTCCAGCTTCAGGTGAGTAACCTATAGTATTTGCACCGTCTCTGCCTCTGTGTACATGCCCTCCAGTTGCGTCTTATGCTCACTTAGTGTGGGAAACCACCACCTAGCGTCGGTATGTTACAGTGATAAGCTGGAATGACGAATCTAGGAATCCATCCATCTTCTCCAGAGACAAAGAGAGCTCATGGTGGTGAGAAGAGCAGGCTTGCCGGAGGCTCTGCCCCTTCCCAGCAGTGTGTCCTTAAGCCAGTGGTAGCTTTAGCCTTTTGAAGTCTCCCTTCCTTTCTCACCGGTCAAAGCTGGAGCAAAACGTGGGCTGGTTTTGAGGCCTCAGAGAGGCAATAGACATAAAAGGCAGGGAACATATTAAATACTCAAAATGAATATCTGACAAAGTTTCAAAGCTATGCATAAGGTTTTTAGTAGCTACGTCCTCCAAAGTGGGCAGCCATTCTGTCTTCGTTGTCTGTTGGTCCTCTGGAAGCTCCTCTGACACCTGTCCCCTGTGGGTGGCCCTGCTGGTGTTTGAAATTCCAGTGACATCGCTTATGGCAACACAGCACACCCGCCACCACAGTCCGGCCAACTGATGGAGCAGTGGTGCCCCGAATGGTGGCTTGGGGGAAACGAGACCACTCAGCTGGCACTCACCAGCAGCTCCAGAGAGGAGAGAATTGGCCACCTGCTTCCGCAACCTAGACTGCAGCCCAGGAAGCCCAATGGGACCATTCTGCCCCGTCGCATGAGGTCGCTAGAAGTCAAAATGGACTCATTGACACCTCACAACAACAAGCTCCTTCCTCCAGCGACCACAATAACCTTTCACATCTAAAACCACAGCTCTGAGAAGGCAGTTCTAGGAGGAGCACCCTAGAGATGTGCCGTATGGCCTGTCTTCATTGCCAAGTTGTTATTGATGTTCATTGCCAGTGAGCCCGTTCCAGCTCGGGAGACCCCATGTCCAACAGCAAGAAGCACTGGCTGGTCCTGTGCCGTCTTGGCATGCATCAGTATGCGCGTGTCCACTGCTGTAGCCACTGGGGGTCTTTTGAGTGATCTGGTATGGGACCACATTCTGCTGCTGTTGACCTCTCGGGTTCTCACTGGTTAATACTGGAAGAGAGATCACCTGGACTTTCTTCTGAGTCTCTCTAAGCCTGGGTACACGCCCTGAAACCTGTCTACCAGGGGCAAGCCTGCTGGTGGTTAAAACATGGGGGGGGGGGTGCATAGCTACCAGCGTCATAGCAGCCATGGAAATCACCATAGGATGGCACATTGTCAGGCAGGTAGGGGTGTCATGAAGTACATGGTCCTTGAAGTACGGAGTCCTTCCCCAGGTCACAAACCCTGGGCTCAACTGCCTCTCCTTTGTGAGGGACCGACACGCCGAGCAGGAGCCAGCTCCCCCAAAGAAGGGTTCCCCCAAAGAAGGGTTCACTCCTTCCCTTCTGATCCACAGGTGAGGGATGTGTCTCCTGGGATGGTCTTCCCTCTCTGCAGGCACAAAAATGACCTCAGCCTCCTGACAACTGTGAGATGAACAGGCTTTGGCCAATGCTGCCTATCCCATTCCAGGGTATTCCCAGTCCCCTGGTCAGAGCCTCTTCCCAAGCCAGTCCTCAGGTCCCTCTCTGAGCCTCACACTTTCAAACCTGCGGTCCTGGTTCCTTCCCTGCCTCTCTGCCACCTGTCTGTGTTCAGATTTCACTCAGGCTCACTTACTGCCTGTGTGTAGCTGATCCGACTGACAGCGCACTAGTGGAGACCACTGAAGGCAAGGGGCTGGAGGAAGCCGTGTGTGCTCAGCTGCTGACCCAGAGGTGAGCCGTCCATTCAAGGCCACCCAGTGGCTCTGGCAAAGAAACACTTGGTAAACCACTTCGGTCAGGGTTACAGCCCAAAACCATCACCCAAAGCAGTTCATCTCTGTTAACACGGGAGGTCTCCATGAAAGGAGGGCTGGGGTGACCGGCAAGCAGCTAGCAGCAACTGAGACCATCTCAGAGTAGTCCTGATGGGAAATTCCTCCTGGGCCACGGCTCTGCTGGGACCCAGCCTGCTGCCCTGTTCGGGGACACTAATTCCCTGACCCCGGGCCTTCTTTCATCTCCCTTTTCCCTGGCTCGTGCCAGACCACCTCCAGCACTCCCTCCCTCTTCGGCTCCCAGTGAATGGTACTCAGATTCTGCAGAACAATTTAACGTCCCATACAGCCTCTTCTTTCCAGACTCTGTGAGGTGGGGGCAGGGGATGTGCCTTGCCTTGAGTAATCAAAAAGCCTATTTATAGTGTTTTCTTAAATAAAAGAGCAGCCTTCCTCCTGTCAGGCCCCCTCATCCCCACCTGGAGTTGAAAAGTGGCCGCAGGCATTTCTGTGTTTAAGCAGCAACCTCCTTCCCCTTGCTATGAGACACATGCAATGCCCAGAAAGCCCTGAATATTCCTCATGTTTTTATTAAAAATTCCAGATGGCATGGAGATTTCAGACACTATAGCTTCTGTTGACAACAGGAAATTAATAACTAAACTGACTCGCAAGTCACTGTCATCTGGATTGGTGACAGCTGCGTGGGGTAGAGAGGGGAAGTCAGAGAACACGGCATTTGGGGTTTGAGTTTCAGAGCAGTCAGGCCTGGGTTGGAGTCCTGGATCTCCTATTGATTAGCTGGAAGCCTTGTTAGGAAAGTTTCCTACTCTCTCTGTGACTCGGTTTCTTCAAAAGCAAAAGAGAGAAATAAGTTAGTTGGATAGTAAAGTGCCAACTGAGTTCCTGAAATTGCCGTGCCCTGTGGGAGAGTTATGGGTGGTGGCTCACCAACAGAATGTGCACCTGCCCGTAAAGAGCTCTGGGGCCATTATGGGTTGGGCATTGGGCTGCTATCCACAAGGTCCACAGTTCAAACCCACCAGCCGCCCCTGGGGAGAAAGATTAAAGCTATCAGCTTCGGTAATGTTTGACAGTCTCTGAAACCTAATAGAGACTAGTGATGAGTTGGAATGGGCTCTATGGCAGTGGGTTTGTCCAGGACAGCAGGGTCCGTTGTCAATGTACCTCCTGTGTTACCAACACCCATCCTCCATGGAGGTCCGTGGGTTGCTGTGAGGCTGACTAGGTTGCAGTAGAGTTTGGGAACCATGGCCTGGTGATCTACTTCCAAACAGCAGCCAGTGAGCCCCTATAGGTCACAATATGTTAATCGGCCACTAATCATAGGCATGGTGCAGGACTAGGCAGCATGCAGTTCCCTTGAGCATAAGGTCACTCTGCAGCGGGGACAGCAGCCATAGGACTTGTATAAGGGGGAAATATGTAGCATAACACTCAGGGGGAAAATATGTAGCATAACACTCAAAAAAACCATCAGTGGCACATTGAAAAATAAAGATAGGAACTTAATAGAAATGTTAGCCAAATTTTCCATGCACTGAATAAGGTTAAAAACTCAATTCACTGCCACGGAGCGAGTGCTAACTCATAGCAACCCTATAGGGCAGGGTAGAACTGCCTCTGTGGGCTTCCGAGCCTGCTACTGTTTACAGGAGCAGAAAAGCCCACCTTTCTCCCAAGTGGCAGCTGATGGTTTTGAACTGCTGACCTTGCATATCACAGATCAACTCACAACCTCCAGACCACCAGGGTTAAATAGTTAAAACCTGCATAAATACTACAATAAACAAGGCCCATTGCCTTGAAAGTGGCCTGAAGTTTCGCGTTTGGGAAGAGCCTCGACGAGCACAGCTTCTGAGTTGTTATCCAGCCGTGGAAGGAGGGCATCCCACCGTGCGATGAAAGTGACCAAACTCACACAACAGCCGCAATGAGCTGAGGAAGCTGGCAGCTGTCTGCGCTGTGCGCCTCTTGTGAGTGCCTACTCAGTCCGAGGGCCTGCATTCACCCAGGGTGTCCTGCCCACAAAACCAGGCATAAGCCAGCACAAGGCTACTATGACGCTCCGCTTGCTTCCTAATCTAGTCATCAAATGAAAACAGATGCAGGCTTCCACAATAATCCCTAGCGTGACACGCCCTAGACTTAGTTGATGAAGTGACGACCAGGATGGTGTGGCAGAGCGTTAGGCTTTCCCACAGGGCCCAGCACATGATAACCATCCAAAAAGATTGTCAGTGTTTGCGGCTGTTGCACCAGCGGCAGGGGTCATTGTGGTGGCGAATACGCATGGTCTCACTCTAGACCAGCGGTTATCAACCTTCCTCACGCCGCCACCCTTGAATACAGGTCCTCGTGTGGTGGTGACCCCCAACCATGAAATGATTTTCATTGCTACTGTAAATTTGCTACTGTTATGAATCCTAATATAAATATCTGATATGCTGGATGTATTTTCATTGCTACAAATTGAACATAATTAAAGCAGAGCGATTAATCACAAAACAATATGTAATTATATATTGTGAGATATTTATGTGTTTTCCAGTGGTCTTAGGCAATGCCTGTGAAAGGGTGGCTCGACCCCCCAAAGGGGTCACATCCCACAGGTTGAGAACTACTGCTCTAAAGGGACTTTCCCACAGGTGGAAAAGAGAATCTATATGCCTATTTAACAGATGACACCACAACTGAGGCCCAAAGAATCTGATACATCACTCAAGTCAGATGCACTGTGGTTCATTTAAATGTGTGTGTGTGTGTGTGTGTGTGTGTGCGTGTGTGTTCACCACTTGTCTGTCAGTTTGCCTTCTCAGGGTAGAATCAACCATGATGAGGTGGAAGGAGAAAAACCATCAGGACCTCCATTTGCTGAAGGGGCACAACTCAAAATGAGAAGGCACAAGTATAAACATCTATTAATAATCTGTACTTATGTGCAAAATATGAATCAGGAAAATGGCAAGTCATCAAAAATGAAATGGAACACATAGAGACTGATATTCTAGACATTAGTGAGCTAAAATGAACTAGTATTGACCATTTTGAATCAAAAAATCATATCCATGATAGGATAATATCCATCTGCATAAAAGAAATCCAGATAACACAACTATTGTTCAAATGTATGCAACAATTGGTAAAGTTGAAGAAAACTAAAACAAGTCCACAAGAGCCAAAATATGACCTTGGGTCTATTCCACCTGAATTTAAAGAACAGATTTGACTCATTGAACACTAATGACAGAGACCTGATGAGCTGTGGAAGGACATCAAGAACATCGTGCATGAAGAAAGCAAAAGGTCATTAAAAATACAGGGAAGAGAGAAAAGTTCAAAGTGGGTGTCAGAAGAGATTCTGAAACTTGCTCTTGCTCTTGAAACGTGAAAGTTGCTCTTGAAGCTAAAGCAAATGGAAGAAATGATGACGTTAAAGAAGTGAACAGAAAATTCCAAAGGACAGAACAAGAAGATAAAGTATTATAATGAAAAGTGAAAAGACCTGTAGTTAGAAAATCAGAAGGGAAGACTATGCTCAGCATGTCTTAGACTGAATGAATTGAAGGAAAAAATCAAGCCTCAAGTTGCAATGTTAAAAGATTCTATGGGCAAAATATTGAATGATGTAGAAAACATCAAAAGAAGATAGAAGGAATACATATAGGCAGGCATTGGACCAAAAAGAACGAGTTGGCATTCAACCATTTTAAGAGGGAGCCCATGATCAAGAACTGATGGTGCTGAAGGAAGAAGGCCAGAGTGCAGATAGCATGAGCAAAAAGCAAGGGTCCAATAATTAGCAGAATGCCAATTGAAATACTTCAACAAGTTGACAAAGAACTAGAAGCACTCACCTATGTCAACAAATTTGGAAGAGATCCATATTTGTACCTATTCCAAAGAAAAGTGATCCAACAAAAATGCTTAAGTTATACAACAATATCATTAATATCACATGCAAATAAAATGTTTCTGAAGATCATTCAACAACAATTGCAGCAGTACATGAGCAAGGGGCTGCCGGAAACTCAAGCTGGAGTCAGAAGAGGACATGGAACCAGGGATATCATTGCTGATGCCAGATGGATCTTGGCTGAAAGCAGAGAATACCAGAAAGATGTTTGCTTGTGAGTATTGCCTATGCGTAGTTATGCAGCTGTGTGGATCACACAAACCATAGGTAGCGTTGAAAAGAATGAAAATTCCAGAGCACTTCGTTGTGCTTAAGCAGAACCTGTACATGGACCACGGGGGGCAGTAATTCTAACGAAACAAGGGAATGCTGCATGGGTTAAAATCAACAGTGTTCATCAGCATTGTGTCCTCTCTTCATACTTATTCAATCTGTGTGCTGAGAAAATCACCAGAGAAGCTGGGCTCTGTGAAGAAGGAGGTGGCATCAGGATTGAAGGGAGGCCTATTACCAGCCTGCAATATTTAGATGACACAACCTTGCTTGCTGAGTGTGAGGAAGACTTGGAGCACTTGCTGATGAAGATCAAGGACTGCAGTCCTCCATATGGATGACAACTCACTGTAAAGAATACCCAAATCCTCATAACCGGACCAACAGGTAACAACATCATGATAAATGGAGTAAAGATGGAGATGTCAAGGATTTCATCTTGCTTGGATCCACAATCAAAGTTCATGGAAGCAGCCGTCAGGAGATCAAAGGCTGCATGGCAATGGGTAAATCTGCTGTGCAAGACCTCTTTGGAGTACTGAAAAGCAAAGAGGGTACTTTGAGGACGTCGGTGAGCCTTACTCATGCCATGGTATTGCTTCATATGCATGAGAAAGTTGAGCATTGAATAAGGAAGATGGAAGAAGAATTGATGTGTTTGAACTATAGTGCTGGTGAAGAATATTGAGATTATTATGGACTTCCCAAAGAACACACAAACCTGTCTTGGAAGAAGTACAGGCAAAATGCTCCTTATAATCAAAGTTGGCAAGATATTATCTCAAGTACATGTTATAAAGTGAGGCTTGTCTCTAGAAAGGGATGTCATGTTTGGTATGTATTTTATACATGCATACATGTTGTTATTAAGTGCCATATGTACACATACATACACATCCTCCTCCTCTTCACTACCACTGAGTCAGTTCCAACTGTAGGCACCGTATAGGACAGAGTAGAATTGTCCCTGGGGGTTCACAAGACTGTCACTCCTTATGGACGTTGGAGCCTTCTTTCATCTTTCTCCTGTGGATTGGCTGTGGTTTCAAACTGCTGACCTCACAGTTAGCAGTCCAATGAGTAAGTTACTATGCCACCAGGGCTCCTATACACACACATCTACATACGTGTGTGTGTGGGGGGGGGTGTTCATGGGCTCTGTGCTTCAAAACTTGCATTGCATTGTGTTCCCTGGTGTTTGGTGATTAATATCTTGGCCCAGGTCAGCAGAGCTATCAGGGAAAGGCTTTTGCCTTCAGGGAATGAGAGCCCTTTAAAAGGCAAAGGAAATGGGTAAAACTTTCAGTTCTGTCTGAAAAAGCAAGTCTAATTTTCCTGGTGCTTCCTATTGACTTGGAAAGAGCAGATCTGCCCATCAAGTGGCATTTTACCAGCTGATCAATTTGGTGTCATTCTCATTGAATTAAATCAAATTGAAATGTAATTCCCTTCCCGGAACAAATCCCCCTGCAGGGATTCACTGCACAGAAGGGTTTGACCTTGTGCTGGCTGCCTAGAGGCCTTTCCAGAAAACTCAGGGCAGTCGGGGAGGTCTGCTAACTTCTGGGTTTGACAGCTATGCACCTCCTAGGTCAACAGAGGTGCCCTGATAGTGTCAGGACATGGCCGAGGACCTAAGTGTGAGCACACACCTCTGAAACCACATAGACATACATGGGAGCAAGAGACAGGCACACTCAAGCCCTCCTAGCACGTAGGGACCCTGTGTAAACATTGGGGAAAATGTTCCCCTCCTGCTTTGAACCTACCAAGTGGCACCATGGAAGAAAGCCTTAGTGACTTGCTTCAGTAAAGACTGCAGTCAATTGAGCCTCCACTCAAGTACTCCCTCAAAGCAAGAACACTTTGTTCTATTAACCTGGCATTCCATGATGCACACCTTCCCCACACGATCACTGAGGATAAATGGGTGCATAAGCAAATGTGGTCAAGAAAGCTGATGGTGGCTGGCTATCAAAAGATACAGTGTCTAGGGTCTTAAAGGCTTGCAGGTAAACAAGCGGCCATCTAGTTCAGAATCAACAAAGCCCACATGGAAGAAGCACACCAGCCTGCACGATCACAAGGTGTCGAAGGGACCAGGTATCAGGCATCAGAGAACAAAAAACCATATCATTGTAAATGAGGAGGAGTGCAGAGTAGAGACCCAAAGTCCATCTGTAGGCAACTGGACACCTCCTTACAGAGAGGTCTCGGGAGGAGATGAGCCAGTCAGGGTGCAGTGTAGCAATGATGACACATACAATATTCCTCTAGTTCCTAAATGCTTCCTCTCCCCACTATCATGATCCCAATTCTACCTTACAAATATGGCTAGACCAGAGGATACACTGGTACAGATAGGAACTGAAAACACAGGGAATCCAGGACAGATGATCCCTTCAGGACCAGTGGTGAGAGTGGCGATACTGGGAGGGTGGAGGGAAGGTGGGGTAGAAAGGGGAAACCGATTGCAAGGATCTACATATAACCTCCTCCCTGGGGGATGGACAACAGAAAAGCAGGTGAAGGGAGACGTTAGATAGTTTAATATATGGCAAAATAATAATTTATAAATTATTAAGGGTTCATGAGGGAAGGGGAGCAGGGAGGGAAGGGGTAAAATAAGGAGTTGCTATCAGAGGCTCAAGTACAAAGCAAATGTTTTGAGAATGATGATGGCAACAAATGTACAAATGTGCTTGACACGAGATGGATATATGGATTGTGATGGGGTTGTACGACCCCCAAATAAAATGATTTTAAAAATAAAGACTGCAGTCAGGAAGTCCCTAGAGAGTAGTCCCTGCAGCGTGAGGAGTCACCATGGACTGGATTTCACTTGCCCGGTGCCCCAGTGGTTACCTAGCAAGCCGATGGAATTGCTGGTCATGATAGAGGCGATGGTAGTGAGTGTGCTTTGAAGGGCTCGTAGGGAAAGTGTCCTTCTTCCTAGTTTAGGTTACTCCCAGACCAAAAACCAAACTCTCTGCTATGGAGTCAATTCTGATTCATAATAACCCTACAGGACATGGTAGAACGACCCTTTGAGTTTCGGAGCCGGTGACTCTCTAAGAGCACAAAAAGCCCCGTCTTTTTTCTCTGTAAGGGCTGGTAGGTTCGAACTGCTGACCTGTGGTTAGCAGCCCAACAAGTAACCCACTATGCTCCAGAACAGGGGGAAAAGGTTTGTGGGGCGCTAAAACAGGGTGGATTTCAGCCTCTTTGACCTCCCAGATGGAACCTGCAAAGCCGCACGTAAGAGCAGTCATGCTGCAGGGGAGACTCATAGTGAGCTCAGCTCTCAGAGCTCCTCGGGACAGAGGTTCAGCTCAGGTAGAGCCCACGTATGGTTTCAAGAACACTGTGATTTTCTGAGCCATCTACGATGGTCCCACTAAGCCTGGGAGACCCTCAAAGCAAGACCCCAAAGGTAGCCTCTTCCCAGAATTCTCCATGGACCAGGTGATTGCCAAACTCTGAACAGTGGTCCTTTATCTACCCCTCAATTCTCTGCCTTAGGAGCCAAAAGTCCTGGCATCAAATCTTGGCTCCACCAACTATAGGACCCAGGGCCAGCGACTTCACCTCTCTGACCTTCAGCTCCCTCAAGGGCAAAGCAGTAACAATAACACCTGCTGGCAGTGCGTGGGAGTGAGGGTGGAACCTGGCAACAAAGAGGCCCTCCGAGAATCTGATTTGTAAAATCCACGCAGAAGGATGAAATATGCCATCTGTTGGTATAACCCAGAAATGGCCTGGAAATGTGACTGCAGAGATTGGGAAGACCCTAAATGCCAATCATGGTGACCTGGGTATGGTCCCTGGTAGGCAAGACTGAGGGGGGTGATGGTAATTGAGTAAGCAGAACCTAATTAACTAAATCAGTTGGCAAAAGACTGTGTGAACTGAGAGAGCTTGCCCAGCCTGGAGCGGAGACAGGGGAGCCTAAGGAGCCAGAAGTTGGCCATATTTATTCTGTGATAAATTCACAAAGTCGATGCCAGGCTCAGCGGCCTCTTAGCAGCCAACCCCTCGGCCTTCTCTGAGAGACATCGGCCTCCCAGCAACCCGTTTCAAGTTGCAGCAATCCCTAGTCCCACGGTTGTTTTAAGGATTAAATGGGAGCGTGCCTGTCTCGTAGCAGGTGGCAAATGAACTGCATTCCCCTCGCACTCCTTTCCCTTTATTTCTACCATGGTAACTGGTGCCAGGTCTCTGCAGCCACGCAGTCATTTCTCCTCGGTGTTGCAGGCACCGCTGCTCTTTCTTTCCTTGGTCGAGCCTGGTCCCATCCCAGCCCTGCCCACTCAGGTGCACATGGGTCAGTCCCCAAACTGTATCTACTGGGGTTCTCGTTCTGATCTGCTTGGGGTGTTCCCAACCAAATGTGTTTGAACATGTCGCTGCAAGCGGTGGAGTTCTGAGGACAAGGTCTCTCAGTCGTTCACTAATGGTGAAGTCAGAACCGGAAAGGGCCATCAGAACCGTCGTTTCTGAAGGTCTCTGTTTGGGCCTATTAAATTCCAGGCAGATAAGTCAGCCCAGAAGGCGATGACAGCTGGTTCCAGGAATTTTAAAGGGATCATTATGATAGAGTTCCTCAAAGAACACAGGCAAATCATGAGTTCAAGTCTTAAGAAAATAAAATACTGTCTGGTGTGGAAAAGGCCAAGAAACTCGTACCAAGGATGTTTTTCCCAATTGTGACCAAGCCTTGTGCTTTCTTTGAGAGGGAGGCAGGCTGTCCTGTGAAATTTTGCTTTGGGAAACTTTACCCCATCCACTCTCCAACCCTGATCTTGCCCCTTCAGACTCCCTTTTATTCCCCAAACCCCAAAGAAAACATTTAAATGAATGCAACTTAAAGGGAGTCTCTTACGGATACCCAAACTGGCCCCTTGCTCTGTCCACCGACGGGCACAGAATGCATCGGGGCAGCGCTGGCGAGATGGAAACACTACCCTCAGAAGAGCGGAGACCCAGATTGAGGGGGGTGGGGCGGGGGTCTGTTGAGAAATACAGCTTCACATTTTGATACTTTTGTTTCATCGAGATACCTAGGATTTTTGTGGCAATACTTTTTGCCTCCCCCTTGGACATCATTTTCCTTCCCTCTCTGCATAATGACAGCTTACTTCTGAAAATTAGCCAATGTAAACTCGGGGGATGACAACCTAAAATTGTGCGATATGGGGCTAGAAATGGAGCCCCCTGGGTGGGAAGACACTCAACATATGAGTGGCCACAGCCATGGGCTCCCGCTCAGCAATGGTTGTGAAGAGGGCACAGGACGGGGCAACACTTTGTTCTGCTGCACACAGGGTTGCCACGAGGCAGCGCATACTCAGTGGCAACTCACAACAACAAATGCACAAGGAAATGTCACTTTGATTGTCAAGAAATTGCTCTGTTCTAAGCCTGGTGGGGAAAGCAAATTTAATAAAATAACATGTCAAATATCAACTTGCAACTGGCACTGAATCCTCTGAAGGAACGGTGAGGCTATGTGTAGTGGATTCTGTGGCGCCCCACAGTGTATCATACAGCTGCCAGGAGAACTGGATGCTGACGGCGCTCATAGCAAGCCTTTCCTAAGAATTGCCATTAGCCTAAGAGACCGTCTACAAAGGCCATGTCTCTTCCTCCGGCAACCTCCTCCAATGGCTGGTCAATGCAGTGTCCTTTGCCTTAAGGTGGATCCTCTGAAGGACCACC
Source organism: Tenrec ecaudatus (assembly GCF_050624435.1). Taxonomy (NCBI): domain Eukaryota; kingdom Metazoa; phylum Chordata; class Mammalia; order Afrosoricida; family Tenrecidae; genus Tenrec; species Tenrec ecaudatus. Next base: position 58,486,725 of record NC_134530.1, read on the forward strand.
CCATCACCAGAGAGCCTCCTGGGAATTCATTTGGCCTTGGCTTTGATAAAGTCAAACTTCAACCACTCCATTTGGTCCTTTTTATATACTTCATTTCTTTATGGGTGTTAATCCCAAAGGCACTCCCCCCAAAACTTGCTGCACACAATTCCGTCTGAGGCTCTGTTCCCAGCGAGCAACACTGTTCCCTAAGACATCTTTGATCTGGTTGGAGGAGGGGAGAGGGCAGGGAGTAGTGCTGCTATAATCAGGGAAAGCTTTATGTTTTAAGCTGAAATCTGAAAAAAAAGTTGGCTAGATGAAGAAAAGAAAGAAGAACTTCTCAGCAGAAGGAACAGCATGTGAAGAAGAAAAGATTGACGCAAGGAGGAAGTGCGAGTCCACTGCGGCTGGAATAGCGAGAGTGAGAAAGATGAGGGATAAGAATGAACTCAAGATAGGAGCAAAGGCAAGTGCCAGACCCAGCGGGTCTTATAAGTCAAATGGGATTATGACCTAACCACAAAGAAATGCATCTGATGTGTGGTATTCACTGTACGCAGAATAATAAAAACATATAAATGCAATTTTCAATGAATGCATCATCTAAATAGCCACCTTTGTCGAATACAGACTACCCTGACCTCAGTGCTGCTTCTCAAGTCAGGTATAGATAAGCGGTATAGCTCACGACACACAGGATCCAGAAGCAGGAGTGGGAATAGTGATGCCAGGAAGATAGGAGGAAGAGGGTGGGAGGAAGGGAGAAAGGGAGAACCGATCACACTGATCGACACGTAACCATACACCCCTCTCCAGGGGGACGAACAACAGAAGACATAGGGGAAGGGAGATAGTGGTCGGTTTGAGAGATGAAAATAATAATATACTCTATCAAGGGGTATTGAGGGTGGGGGGAAGGGAGGGGGAAAAGAGGAGCTGATACCAAGGGCTCACTAGAAAGTAAATGTCTAGAAAAGAATGGAGGCAACATATGGACAAAGTCGCCTGATGCAAGCCATGTATGGATTGTAGCAAGAGTTGTAAGAGTCCCCAGTAAAATGATCTTTTAATGAAAAGAAAACAGCCTGGATCTGCCCTAGGGTATAAAATATGTGAGTGCTGGACAAGGACACAGGAGCTCTGGTTACGCAAGGAGTGACGCACGGGCTGCCAACCGTAAGGTCTGTGCTTCAAACCCACCGGCCACTGTGTGGGTGAGGGTTCCTGCTCCCAGACAGGCTGACAGCCTCGGGCAGTTCTACCCTCACCGATCAGTATTTATACATCAGAATGGACTTGATCACACGAGTTTGGTTTTTAGTATGATTATATGAAAATACGAGGGGATACCCGTCAAAAAAATGGAATTTTGTTTCAAAGCGATTTACTTAAATGTTTTAACAAAACAGCCTTATCTACTTCAACTTACTCTCCACTACACTGAAGACGATTGTCAAATCTGGAAAGGTTTTTCAAACTCATCTGTTTGCATGGCTGACAGCACCTCCCTCCTCTTTTTCTCTACCTCCTCTTTTTCTCTACCTCCTCTATGTCGCTCTGCATTCATAGAAACAAAAAAAAGTCACACGGAGTGAGGTCAGGTGAGTAAGTTGCATGGGACAAGAGAGGCATGCTGATTTTTGCCCAAACCTGGCACGCTGAGATAGCCGTGTGAGCAGGTGCATTGACGTGGTGGCAAAACCAGTCCCTACAGCCACAAATCAGGCCTCTTTTGTCGCACACTGTTACACAATCTTTTCAGGACCTCTAAATAGAAAGCTTGTTTAACAGTCTGACCTGGTGGAACAAACTCCAAATGCACTCTCTCCCTCACATCAAAAAAACAAATGAGCATCATCTTGATCTTTGATTTTACTTGACGAGCTTTTTTGGGGTGAGGTGACAATGGTGTCTTCCACTGGCTTGATTGATGTTTGGTTTCAGCAATCTAATAATAGCACCATGGCTTGGCACCAGTAATGATCCTGGAGAAAAAGTCTGGGTCACTTTGGAGCTGTTCTTTTAAAGAACAGCATGTTTCCACTCAGTGGAACCCAAGGCACAGATTTCACATGGACCCTTCTCATTCCCAAATCTTCTGTTAAAATTCATTAAACCTACCTCCAAGATAGTCCGGATAACTCCCCATCTCTTCAGTGGTCCATCGTCAGTCTTCAAGAACAAGTGCACAAATATTGACAACATTTTCATCCATTTGGGAAGTAGTCGGACGTCTTGAATGAGGTTTGTCATCAATTGACAGTTCACCTTTTTTGAAATGAGAAAACCACTCATACACTTGAGTTTTCCCACAGCGCTGTCCTTCTAAACTGTGTTCAACATCACAACAGTTTTTGTGGCATTTTTCCTGAGCAGGAAACAAAATTTCATAGTTGCAGGCAGTTTTCTTAAATCAGTCATCACAGAAAACAAAGTTCAAACAAAACTGCCTCTACAAAAAAATTCACTGTGACCAGAGAGAACCTTCCCAGGTGACACCACTGGGTGCACTAACTCAGAGCGAGTTGCTCGATGCTGGCCTAGCATGGAAAAATGCTACTAAGAAAGCTCCTCCCAGCGGAACATTTTCCGTTTTGTTTGTTGGGTTGGTTTTGTTTTTTTGTAGCCCCTGGTATAAGTCATTCAATCACATCAACAGCAGCGCCATCCAATGCCTGGCACCCTCAGGTCACTACTCATCCCCTTCTTTTTCCCTTGGCTCCTTCCTTCCTCTCTGCTTCCATCCCAGACCTGCTGCCTGCCAAGTACTGCCAGAGAAATCAGATAACCCTCGGTTCTAAACTCATGGCTCCAACTTCTGCTTGACGCTCTCTGCCCTGCAACCCATCTGTTGACACCTGGCCTGGTCCATTTCCTGTTCTGCTCTGCTTTTGTGTCAACTCTGTCCCGTGTCTGCTGGCCCCCTTGGTTCCTCCCTGCCCCCACACTCTCAGAAGACCATCTGTCCTACTTCTCAAAGAAAGGAGACATCCTAAGGTTGATGCTCAGTTTCTTTCCTTGCCACCATCTAATTTTTTCCAAAGCCAAGTGGGGGAAAGAACATAATGTACGAGAAATAAAAGAGAATTTTGGCCTGAGACATTGTTCCCATTAAGACCTTTCTCCTTGAGCAAAACAACTTCACCTCCCTATAGTTCAGATTCTTTGTCTGTGAGAAGAAAGGACATCACTTCAAGATGACATCCTGTCGTGCTTAGAATAAAATCCAGCTGCTTACCATGGCCAGCAAGGTGACCCTATGGGACCTGACCCTGTCTATTATTACCTCATCTTCCTCTCTCTCTCTCTCTCTCTCTCTCTCTCTCTCTCTCTCTCTCTCTCTCTCTCTCTCTCTCTCTCTCTCTCTATCTCTATCTCTATCTCTATCTCTCTGTCTCTCATTGCTGCTGCTGCCACACCACCGTTTGCTTCCTCAAGCACACCAAGCTCACTCCTGCCTCACTTGCTGTTTCCTCTAGACTCAAATGCCGCCTTCTCCAAGAAGTCCTCCCTCCCTCATCACCCCAACTAACCTAGCATCCTCTCCACTCATTCATAACTTCTTTACTTTGTTTTCATTTGTCACTCTTATCATTTGACATTCCCTGACATTCTATTCCTTTGCTTACTTATTGATTGCCTGTCTCTTTCACAGAATTAGAAATGCCAGGTGATCCAGAAGTACGTTTTGTTCATAGCAATCTGCACTGATTAAACAATGTCTGAAACATAGTTAGGGTTCAGCAAATTCTGTTACACAAAGCCCCCCCCCACCCAAAAAAAAAAAAAGCCCTGCACAATTCTGACTCATGCTGACCCTATAAGACAGGGCAGAACTGCTTGGGTTTCTGAGACTGTAACTCTTTAGGGAAATAGAAATCTTCCTGTTTCTCTTCATCCACCACCTCCCCCAGCCCCCTCGGAGTGACTGGTGGTTTAAAACAGTTAACCTTGCGGTTAACCGCTCAACACTAACCCACTTGGAGAGAGAGAAAAGAAAACTAAAGTAGTTGCCCATGCCACCACACCACCACTCCCAGAGAAATGTGTACCTTCACATTCCATTACCAATATGTGGTCAGCCAGGAGGGGCCAATCACCTTCTGACATAAGCCCATTCCTCTCTGGCTGCAGTGATTGGCTCAAGGGGTAGGTACATGACTTGTTCGGTGCTTCTATGGAATAATTCAAACTGTAATCAGGGAGAGGGCAAAATGTCCCTTGACATATTGAATCTGTGAGCAGCTGGTGGCTTTGTACTACATGGCATGAAAAAGAGAATCCCTCGCTGCTCCCTGTTCCAATCAACGTAGCCTTTCCTGTCATTTGGGTACCTGAGCCAATAATCACTGCCTAAGCTGGTGTGTCTTATGCTTCTGTCACTTGCAACCAAAAGAATTCTGTTGTGATAAATGAACAATGTATGCCAAAACCCTGGCAGAGGGCCGGTTTAAAGCAGATGCCTAATTGTTACCAGCTCCCTCCATGTTCTCCCTGCAGTCTTATCCTTCTTTGCCTCCTCCATGTCTGTCTCAGACAGGGGTGTCCCTTCTCCTGTCCAAATGTGCTTTTATCTCCAGTGTGCCAGCCTGCTTCTACTCAGGGCTGAGATCCCCAGTGGAGAAAGCAGAGGTCACCTGGCTATGCTGTGCACAGGACCCGGAGCCCAGACCTGACAAGGGATGAGCGTGGTACCCCTTTCCCCACTCCATGCTCAGCCCGCAGGAGGTGCCCAGAATGCACAGCGTGGTCTCAGAGTAGGAGATGAATAGAATGAAGCCTCGGGCCCTTATAAAATGTGTAAAAGGAAAGAGCTGTCTGTAGAGAAGGTATTGTGAGTGGGGTTTTATTAGCCAAATAGATCGCCCTCATCATGAAAGGAGCCTTTGCAACATGATGGATAGCTCTGAGGCCCTGAAAGGACATGGCTATTTCTCAAGGCCGCCATTCAAACAAGTTAACCACACAATATTTCTCACCTCCACAACAACCAGGCAGGCCTCCTTTTCTGTGCTGCAGAAGTCCTTCTGCGGACTCCCCAGGCTGGGCACACTCATTGTCAGCCCCCATGCCAGCCACAGGAGGAAAGGGGACAAGGTTCGGGAGAAGGTGCATGTGGCAGCAATCTTGAGTCCAGAAATGGGCCAGGCCATCACTGCTCTGCACTCCTGTGTCATTCCATTTGATACCTCCTAGCCACTGCCATCAGCTAACAGTTCCTGGGAGAATGGGGGCGCACAGACACACACACACTCGGAGAGATTGCAAGGGGCGTAGAGGAGGAGGATAGGGAGCCACCTAAGTCTTCCAAGGGCAGCATACCTTCAGTGTCAGAATATGCCCCTGGCAGGCTCTTCCCTGGTAGAGATGAGAAAGCTGGGAGGATAGAAGGGCTTAAGGAAGGTAGACTCCTCCCTTACCCAATGGTCTGACTTTCCAGCTTGTGTGTTTTTTTCCTCAGGTGACCCTTTGTCGGTGAGTACAGAAGACTGGAAATAAGAGTGGTGGGGGCTGAGGGCACAATGGCAGACAGACAGGTGCCTTAGCAGACAAAGAGAATGTATTTGCATGCTCTTCTCACCACCCCCAGCTTAAGGCCCACGCTCTATTCCAAGTCTTACCTCCTTGGTGAATGAGTGGAGACAGTAAGCATAGACACCTTCTTTAAGAAATCAGAAAATGAGAAGAGGAATTGTATAGAATATAGGCAAACACAGTTTGGACCTGAGGGGAAGAACAGTTCATGGACGAAAGGTTGAAAACATGGAAGAGAGAGGGGATAACTCATAGGTCAGTTTCCTGAGGTAGGAAGGGGCAGAGAGGAAGGAGATCTACAGCAGTAGAAGGAAATTGTACAGAGTAAGAGAATAAACACATCAGTTTCGCAGGGTAGCTAGTCTGTTATAAGCGCTGAACCCTGCCACTGTCCTGCAGAGGCAGCATTGACATACATGAGTGTGCCTATGACTCAGTATCCCACTCTCTGTCGGTTGCGATACTGCGGTGGTTGTCATATTGTTGCGATGCTGGAAGCTATGCCAATTACGTTTCAAGCACCAGGAGGATCAACAATGGGGAACATACTTCAGTGGAACTTCTGAACTAAGATCAGATGAGAAAGAAAGAAAATAAAAAGAGGCAGTCTACTTCAGAAAAATTAGTCAATGAAAACTTTGTGAATATAAGCTAAATTGCCCGATATAAAGCTGATATAGTGATGGAAAAATATTGTCTGATACCGTGAGACCCTACTGCACTCAAAATACAATTAAGGAAGAGAAGCTACCTCAAAATAGAGTCAACTCTGGTGATCACTAAAGACAAAATGTGTGCATAAGCAAATGTGAAGAAAGCTGATGTTGCCTGTTAATCAAAAGATATATCATCTGGGGTCTTAAAGGCTTGAAGGTAAACAAGCTGCCATCTAGTTGAGAAGCAACAAAGCCCACATGGAAGAAGCACAACAGCCTGTGTGATCATGAAGTGTCAAAGGGATCAGACATCAGGCATCAAATACTCAAAACAAAAAATATATATTGATGTGAATGAGGGAGAGGATAGAGTAGAGAGCCAAAGCACATCTTCAGACAATTGGACATCCCCTTACAGAAGGGACACAAGGAAGAGCCAAGGCAGTCAGGGTGCAGTATAGCACTGGTGAAACATACAACTTTCCTCTAGTTCTTTCATGTTTCCTCCCCACCCCCACTGTCGTGACCCAAAGTCTACCTGACAAATCGAGCTACATCAGAGCATATACACTGGTACAGACAAGAGCTCACAACACAGGAAATCCAGGACAGATAAACCTCTCAGGACCAATAATGAAAGTAGTGATACCAGGAGGGTAAGAGTAAGGGGGGGGTGGCTGGGGTAGAAAGGAGGAACCGATCACAATGATCAACATATAACCCCAACACACACACCAGGGGACGGACAACAGAAAAGCAAATGAAGGGAGTCAATGGTCAGCGTAAGACATGAAAAAATAATAATTTATAAATTATCAAATAATCATGAGTGAGGGAAGGGAGGGGAGGGGGGCAAATGAGCTGATACCAAGGACTCAGGTAAAAAGAAAATGTTTTGAAAATGATGATGACAACAAATGTACAAATGTGCTTGACACAATGGATTGATGGATGGATTGTGTTAAGAACTGTATGAGCCCCCAATAAAATAATTTTAGAGAGCCCTCAATAAAATGATTAAAAAATAAATAAGTGCAATAATATATATACACAAAACTTTTTTAAAAAGTGAGACAAAGGCTTGCACTTTCCGCTGACGGCTGCTCTTCCTAGTTCAGTAGAACACTTTTATCCACAGTCCACAGCACAGAGTGAATCAGTGGCGGCTTGAAGGTAGTGGTTAACAGTGGAGCCACGTATCCCCTGTTCCTTAGACAAGTTTATGCTAATCTAAAGTGCAGCAAGAAAAGGAATGGCGGCAGATATTATTTTCCATGAAGATAATTGAAATATAACCAATCTTTCTCAAATAAATATGTACATATTTTGGAGTCAAAAGAAAATAGAGTCAACTTTAATGACATGGAAAGAGCAAAACTTTGGGGATGGGCACAACTCAAATTAAGAAGAAACAACTGCAAGTATCCACTCATCATCAGAGCATGAATATGATACATGAATCTAGAAAAACAGAAGTCATCAAAAATGGAATGAAATACATAAAGATTGATATTCTAGTCATTGGTATTGGCCATTTGACTCAGACAAAAATGCTTTACTGAGGATAGAACTGCCAAAAGAACAAAAAAAAAATCTGGGGAGAAGTACAGCCAGAATGCTCCTTAAAGCAATGACGGAGAGACTTCATCTCACGTGCTTCGGATGTGTTGTCAGGAAAGGCCAGTCCCTGAAGAAGAATATGTATCATAGTTGGCGGGGGGGGGGGGTGGCAGTGAAAAAGAAGGTCCTCAGTAAGACAGACTGACGGTGGCTGCAATAATGGGCTCAGACACAGCAATAACCCTGAGGAGAGTGCAGGACTGGACAGTGTTCGTTCTGTGGAACATAGGCTCTCTAGGGGTTGGAACCAACTGGAAGGCACCTAACAACCACAGCTGGGAACACACGGAAAGAAAAACCGATGAATGGTATTGCATTCATTGTCAAAAAGAACATTTCCTCTTTTTGAAGTTCAATGCTGTATGTGATATGATGATATCTATATGCCTATAAGGAAGTCCCATTAACAATCATTATTTAAATTTATACAGGACCCTTAAAGCATCAGAAAACACATAATTATGATGGTCTTAGGAACCAAGAAAGTACTCTTCTATCCAACTCCAGACAGGTCTGCCCACATGCAGATACACCCACATAAAAATACACAGCTTGGTGACGTTATCGGCCAAACCCATCACATACACCTCATACAAATACAGGTGTATGTGACAGGGTTGGTGTCATAATGTACTTATGCGGGCCAGTCACACATGTGTAGAGAGTAGCTATTGTGTAGAAAGCAGCCACTGTGTAGAAAGCAGCTGCTGTGTTCAAAGCAGCTACTCTGTTGAAAGCAGCAGTATTGGAGGTAAAATGACAGTTCATGAATTATAATTACTGGGTAAATGTAAAAATCATGTACTGTAAAATCACCAATGACTGAAAATAATATGTGTGTGTGTGTGTGTGTGTGTGTGTAACATGGGAATTTACATAATCTGGATGCTGATGGGCTTTTTATATTTAGCTGTGGTTGATGTGAACATTCCCCCTTGTGATTATAACAGATATGTAAAAAAACAACACAGAATGGTAAATCATAGGAAACTTCAATGAACTGTATTGACTGAACTATGGCATGTATCATCTTTTGAATTATTAAAGCTATTGTTATATATTATTTTCATTAGCAAACCATCCCATGACAATGGATCATGTAGAGAAGAATGTTAAGAAAAGAAAATACAGTAAGGAATTTCTACAGTATGGTTTTACCTCAATAATTACAGCAGGAATTGGAAAACCGAAATGTGCTATTTGTTGTGAAGTTTTATTAGCCAAATCTATGAAGCCAAACAAACTAAAATGCCATTTTGATAGCAAGCATCTGAGCATTGCCGGCAAGGATACCAACTATTTTAGAAGCAAAGCTGATGGACTCAAGAAAGCCAGACTTGACTCTGGTGGCAAGTACCACAAACAAAACATAGCAGCCACTGAAGCTTCATATTTGGTGGCACTCAGAATTGCCAGAGCTATGAAACCTCACACCATGGCTGAGGATTTACTGTTGCCAATGGCCAAAGACATTGTTCAAGTTATGATTGGAGACGAATTTGTTACTAAATTGAGTGCAATTTCCTTATCTAATGACACTGTCTGCAAAAGAGTAGATGATGACATGTCTGCTGATATTCTTGATCAGGTAATCAAAGAAATTAAATCTGCTCCACTTCCAATAGTTAGCACCCAGCTTGATGAATCTACAGACATTGCAAACTGTTCTCAGTTACTGGTTTATGTGAGGTATATTAAGGATGGCGACTTTAAAGATGAGTTTCTTTTTTGCAAACCTCTTGAAATGACAACTACTGCACGTGATGTATTTGACACAGTTGGTTCATTTCTGAAAGAGTGCAGGATCTCTTGGGTAAAGGTTTGTGGTGTTTGCACAGATGGTGCTCCAGCTATGCTAGGACTCTATCTGGATTTTCAACGTTTGGTACTGAACTAGTCACCAAAAGTCATTGGAACTTACTGTATGATTCATTGACAAATGTTAGCAATGAAAATGTTGCCACAAGAGTTACAAGAAGTAATAAAAACTGTTATCGGTTATGTCAATTATGTAAAGGCAGGCACTTTGAACAGTCGACTGTTTTCACAACCGTGCAATGAGTTGGATGTGCTGAATAATGCTATGCTATTTCACACTGAAGTGAGACGGTTGTCGAAAGGAAAAGTTTTTTTTTTTAATTGCACAACATTTATTATTAAGAGTAGGCAGATTTTTAAAATCATTTTACTGGGGTTCATACAACTCATCACAATCCACACATACATCAGTTGTGTATAGCATACTATACATTCATTGTCGTCATCATTCTCCAAGCTCGCTTTCTGCTTGGGTTCCTGGGATCAGCTCCTCATTTTAGAGAGGAAAAGTTTTAAAACGTGTTTTTGAGCTTTGTGATGAACTCAAAACATTTTTAATCAGAAAGCAAGACCTCAGTTCAAAGCACTTTTCAGCGATAAAAGTGAACTTCAGAAAATAGCTTACTTGGTTGACATCTTTGCCAACCACAGACTGCAAGGACCAAATGCAACATATCTCGATTTGTCTGAAAATATCTGAAACATTCCAAATGAAACTTCAGCCTTGGCACACAAAAAAAGGGAAAATAGAATTGATATGTTGCCTACCTTATCTGCTTTCTTTGAGGAACATGACATTGAACCAGACAAAAGGATTACAATGATAATTTCTGTGAAAGAACACTTGTACATGCTTGCAGACAAAATTTCATCATACTTTCCAAGTCTATCTGACACCCCATTTGCACTTGACAGAAGCCCATTCACAGTCAAAGTTGAAGATGTTCTTGAGACAGCACAAGAAGAGTTTATTGATCTTATTAACAGCAATTCAGGGAGAACTGATTTCTCTACAATGCCAGTTACAAAATTCTGGATCAAGTGTTTGCAGTCAGATCCTGTTCTGATACTGTGTTGCACCTTCTTCTTCCACTTCCAACAATGTATCTTTGTGAAACAGGGTTTTCCAGCTTGTTGGTTATCAAGTCTAAATACAGAAGTAGACTTCTTGTGGTTTCAAACTTCTGGCCTTGGGATTAGCAGCCCAGTGAGCTACACACTATGCCACCAGGGCTGGAACACAAACTTGTGAAAGATGAGCTTTGTTGTTTCCTTGAAAAGACTGCCCCCAAATTTTCTGATCTGGTGAGAAAGAGGCTAGCTCAACCTTCACACTGACGTTGACTTTTTACACATACAATCACAAAATGTAGCAATGTAGTTTATTGTTGTTATATTAAGATTGTTACCCATGCTACACCATGCTTCAAGACAAAATTTCATTTATTTGTAGTTCAAAATAAATATTTCACAATATAGAATTACATATTGTTTTGTGATTAATGACTGCGTTAATTATGTTCAATTTGTAACAATGAAAATACATCCTGCATATCAGTTATTTACACAATGATTCATAACAGGAGCAAAATTACAGGTATGAAGGAGCAACGAAAATAATGTTATGGTTGGGGGTCACTGCAACATGAGGAACTGCATGAAAGGGCTGCGACCTGAGGAAAGTTGAGAACCACTGCCTTAAAGCCAATGATGAAGAAATTGAAGAATTCTCCCAACTTCTTTAGTTTGAAGTGGACCAAGCATGCAATGGAGTGCTGGCGAATAGAATGCAAGATTGGAAACAAAGAGAAGTATAAGTGGTGAGAAAAAACAGTAATGACGCTGAAGATCAGGTGATAAAATTTTGCAAGACCAGTGACTTCTTAACTGCAAGGACCTTTCTTCAACAACATAAAGGGCGAGTATATATGTGAACCTCAACAAATGGGACACACAGAAATCAAATTAACTAAATCTGTGGGAGGAGACAATGAAGAAGCTCAATATCATCAGCCAAAACAAGGCTAGGGACCAATGATAGACCAAACCATCCATTGTTTTTATGCAAGTTCAAGCTGAAACTGAGGGAAATTAAAACAAGTCCATGAGAGCCAAAGTCCATGAGCCTAGAGTATGTCTCAGCTAAATTTCGAGACTACTTCAAGAACATATCTGATGTATTGACCACTAAGGACCAAAGACTGGATGAGTTCTGAAATGCATCAGAACATCATACAAGAAGAAAGCAAAAGGTCATGAAAAAGACAAGAAAGAAAGAAAAGGCCGAATGGATGTCAGAAGAGACTCTTAAGCTTGCTCTTGAACATAGAGCAGCTAAAGCAAATGGAAGAAATGATGGCATAAAAGAGTTGAACAGAAAACTTCAAAAGGCAATTCAAGAAGACAAAGTAAAGTATCACAATGCAATGTGGAAAGATCTGCACATCCTTGAACTAACTACAAGCTTTTCTTTCTTGTTGTGTTTTGTTTTGTTATTTGTCAGTATTTTGTTCTTGTTGTTGTTGTTTTGTTGTATATTTTTGCTTGGTTTTGCTCTGTCTTGTTTTTGTGCATGTCATTATCTCCGCAGGTCTGTCTAAACAAGATAGGTTGGATGAACTATCTGGAGGAAAAATAACAGGACCGAGAGTTCCGGGCAGAAATGGGATAGGGGGAGGTGGGGGGAAAGGAAGTGGTGTTAACAAACCCAGGGACAAGGTGAACACAAGTGATCTAAATTGGTGGTGAGGTGGGTGTGGGAGACCTGGTAGGGCATGAGCAAGGGTAATGTAAGGAAGAGGTATAACTGAAACCCAGGTGGGGACGGAGCATGATAGTGGGACAGGAGGAAAGTCAAGGGGAATAGAGGAAAGAGCTAGGAGGCAAAGGGCATTTATAGAGGTCTAGATAAAGACATATACATATGCAAATATATTTATATGAGGATGGGGAAATAGATCTATGAGCCTATATTTATAGGATATTTATAGGTTTAGTATTAAGATAGCAGAAGGACATTGGGCCTCCACTCAAGTATTCCCTCAATGAAAGAACACTTTCTTCTATTAAATTGGCATTCTATCATGCTCACCCTCCTGACACAACCGCTGAAGACAAAGCGGGTGAATAAACAAATGTGGTGAAGAAAGCTGATGGTGCCCGGTTATCAAAAGATATAGCATCTGGGGTCTTAAAGTCTTGAAGATAAACAAGCGGCCATCTAGCTCAGAAGCAACAAAGCCCATATGGAAGAACACACCAGCCTGCGTGATCATGAGGTGACCAATGGATCAGTTATCAGGCATCAAAGAACAAAAAATCATATCATTGGGTGCACACCTCCATGATACGATCGCTGAAGACAAACGGGTGCATAAGCAAATGTGGCGAAGAAAGCTGATGGTGCCCGGCTATCAAAAGGTATAGCATCTGGGGTCTTAACGGCTTGAAGGTAAGCAAGCGGCCATCTAATTCAGAAGCAACAATGCTCACATGGAAGAAGCACACCAGCCTGTGCGATCACGAGGTGTCGAAGGGATCAGGTATAAGGCATCATCAGAACAAAAAACTCTTACCATAGTGAATGAAGGGGGCAGTGCAGAGTGGAGACCCAAAGCCCATTTGTCAGCCACTGGAGATCCCCTCACAGAGGGGTTTAGAGGAGGAGATGAGTCTGTCAGGATGCGATGTAGCACCGATGGAGAATACAGCTTTCCTCCAGTTCCTAGGTTCTACCTCTCCCCTAACCCCACTATCATGATCCGAATTCTACCTTGCAAGTCTGGCTAGACCAGAGGATGTACACTGGTACAGATAGGAACTAGAAGTACAGGGAATCCAGGGCGGATGATATCTTCAGGACCAGGGATGTGAGTGGCGATACTGGGAGGGTAGAGGGAGAGTGGGTTGGAAGGGTTACAAGGCTCTACATGTGACCTCCTCCCTAGGGGATGGACAACAGAAAAGTGGGTAAAGGGAGACATCAGACAGGGCAAGATATGACAAAATAATAATTTATAAATTATCAAGGGCTCATGAGAGAGGGGGGAGCAGGGAGGGAGGGGATAAAAAGAGGACCTGATGCCAGGGGCTTATGTGGAGAGCAAATGTTTTGAAAATGATGAGGGCAATGAATATACAGATGTGCTTTACACAATTGATGTATGTATGGGTTGTGATAAGAGTTGTAGGAGCCCCTAATAAAATGTTTTTTTTAAGAAAGAAAAGCAAAATAGAAGAACTGAAAGAAACAAAGAAAAAATTCAAGCCTCAAGTGACAATATTGAAAGACTCTATAGACAGAATATTGAAAGGTGCAGAAAGCATCAATAAAAGATAGAAGTGATACATGGTGTCAGGGTCACTGTACTGAAAAGAACTGAACGACATGCAGCCATTTAAAGGGGCAGCATATAATTAAGAATGGGTGGTATTGAGGAAGAAGTCCAAGCCATCCTGGTGAAAAGCAAGGCCCCAGGAACTGATGGAAAACCAATTGCAATGTTTCAACAAAGTGATACAATGCTGAAATCACTGCCAAAAAATCTGGAAGACAGCTAGCTGGTCAACTGACTGGAAGAGATGCATTTCACCACCCATTCCAAAGAAAGGTGACCCAACAAAATGCAAAAACACTTGAACAATGCTGCTGATACCGCATGCAAGAAATTTTTTGTTGAAGACAATTCAAAACATGGTTGCAGAAGTATATCAATAGATTGATGCCAGGAATTCAAGCCAGACTCAGAAAAGGATGTAGAACAAGGGATGTCATGGCCGACGGGAGCTAGATCCTGACTGAAAGTAGAGAATACCAGACAGATGTTCGCTTGTATTTCATTGACTGCGTAAAGTCATTCAACAAATGCGTGGATCACAAACTTTGGATAACATTGCAAAGAATGGACATTCCAAAACACGTAATTCTGCTCATTTGGAAAACATTTCATTGTGCTGTATTGTACGTAGACAAAGAGGGTCATTCAAACAGAAAAAGGGGGTTACTGCATGGTCCAAAATCAGGGAAAGTGTGTGTCTGCGCGGGATCTTTTCACCACATTCAATCTGTATGCTGAGAAAATCATCCTAGAAGCTGGACTACATAAAGAAGGCCATCAGGATTAGAGGCAGGTTCATTTACAATTTCCCCACAGACCCATGATACAACCTTGCTTGCTGAAAGCCAAGAGCATTTGGCTACAGCTTTCAGTACAAATTGCAAATCAATGTAAAGAAAATAAAAATCCTCACAACTAGACCAATATAAACAGAGACCAGATTGACGTTATCAAGGATTTTGTTTTGTTTGAATCCACAATCAACCTGTGGATGCAGTAGTCAAGAAATCAAATGGTGCTCTGCTTCGCAATTTCCTCATCTCTGTGCTGCCTTTCAGTGCTGTCTGTTGCGGTTTCCTCGCCTGGGCCTCTGCTCTCGACCTGAGGCTAAGGCAGACTTTCTTAGCTCTATCCCACAGCCTCTGTGCCACAGTCTGTGTTGCTTCTGCTTGGGCCTCGGCCACTTCAGACAGAGATCTGGAATGTTCTCTTCTTCCGATGCTCCTGGAGTTTCTCTGTGTCTGAGATGGCTCTTATACGCAAAGGTTTCTCTCTGATGGAGGTGTGGTTTTTCTGCCCTCCGTATCTCCAAGGAAACAAATATTGGGACTTGGTTCATACTCTCCCAAAGTCAGGACTTAAACCTACCTTCATCCTGTCTGTCCATAAGCATAGCAGAGAAAAACCATCAAAAGGGGTTGCCCAGGCATAGAGTCCGGAATGATAATACATCGCATAAGGAATGACAGCTACAAGAGCTTTATTGATTGGTTATACAATACTCTTGTGCCACCGAAGAAAGGCCTGGTAATATGCTTCTATAAAGGTTAAAAAACCCACAGCCATCAAGTTGATTCAGATTCCTAGAGAGCCTATTTAGGGTATGAGCCTGTGACTCTTTTTTGAGGCAGAGCACCAGGCTGACTTCCTGGTCCATGGAGGCAGAAGTCAAGGAGCCATGTGGCTAAAAGGTTGAAGATCAACAAGAAACTTGGCTGCTAATTGAGGACAGGTGTTGCTGTGGACCAGTGATTATATCCTCAATGTTTTCTGATCCTGGCTTGTAGTAACTTATTGCATTCCCGAATAATCCCCATCTTCCCCTTCCACTCCCTCACCCAATCATAGGTATTGTTTGGGAGTTCTGTGTGGCCATTGTAACAAATAATGGAACCCAGCATAGAAGTGGTGTACAGTGGGAAGAATGGCTGGTGTCAGAATGGCTAAAGAGGGGTGGAAGGGGAGGCATGCCTTCCCTCAACTTCGTGGCAATAGAGAAGCCAGTGGTCAAATATGGCCCTCCCCTCTACACTGTTTTCACACCTGGGGTGGATTCAAACCACCAACCCATAAGTTAGCAATCAAGCACAGTCTACACCACCCAGGAGGGTACACAGTATGCAATGAACATTTACAATAAAATATTTTGTGGAAGGTTTATACCAGGGAATGTTCATACTAAATCTTCCTAAAAAGATTTAGTAAGTTACCAATGGGTATTTTAACAGAGACTTTCCCACGTGAAAGGATGCTTCAATTGTTTGTAAAAGTGGCTGCTTTTCCATTTGGGGGATGAGATCCTAATTGTATACCCTCAAACTGATTCATTGAAAATCGAATATCAGAACCTCAATTAACCTCTTGCCCCTTGCCGTGCTTTGCTTTCATGCAAGCATAAAGCAAGTATCCTTTTAACTAATTAAGAAATGTCTTGAAAACCAAAACAACAAAAGATGTGTTGATTGGGCAAATCTGCTGCAGAAAACTTCTTTAAAGTGTTAAAGAGCAAATAGGTCACTTCAAATCCTAAGGTGTGGCTACCTCAAGCCACGTTATTTTTAATCATTTCATCAGCATATGAAAGTTGGGCAATGAGTAAGGAAGACCACAGAATAATTGATGCATTCGAACAGTGGTGTTGATGAAAACTATTTGAGATAGTTAGTTTATTGTGCCAGCCTGGCCAATAAACACATGTGGGATTAATTGAAGAGCGGGGATATAAATGGCTCAGCGAGCATCGCCTTTCTTGTCTCACGCTCTTTGATCATCGGACCAGTGTGCGGCTGCCTTGCTTGTTCTGTGCCTCAATTTGGAAACTACACTACCTGTGGGACACCTAACTTATGAACTGTGTCTCTGTAATTTGAGGCCCCTTCTGCCTCACCAGAGAATTGGAATGTACATCTCTGGAGTTGGGGACTGACTGTTGGTGACCTGTCTTGCTGTTTGCTTCCTGTGCTGGGATAGCCTAGCTCACTCTCTCTACAGAGGACTACCTGGTGGCCCTCAAGACTTTGAAGGACTGCCAGTATCTCACAACTCTCTCGTGGGAGTGAGTTGCACTGAACCATTTTCACTGCTCTATAATTTAACAGTTCATTTCTAGTGTTATCTATCTATCTATCTTTATAAAGTATATATAAAATTATCAGCAATCTGGTTTTGTCTCTCTAGAGAACCCTGTCTAACACACTATTCAAAGTGCTGTGGGCTGCCAAGATAATGAATGAAATACAGCCAGAATGCTCCTTAGAAATGAGGTGGGGACCTTTCATCTCGCTTTGGACTTGTAATTCGGAGAGATCCATCCCTAGAAAGCTAAATCATGTATGATCAAGAAGAGGGTGAGTGAAAAAGAAAGAGCCTCAGTGAGATGGACAGACACCGTGGATGCAGCAAAGAGCTCAAACAGCAGCAATGAGGAGGATGCCACAGGACTGAGCGGTGTGTGATTCTGTGGTACATCATCGCTATGAGTTGGAGTCAGCTCAACGACACCTAACAGCAACATGATTCAATAAAACTTGATTTACAGAAATAAGCAATGTTCTAGATTTGGCTCACGGACCAAATGTATTGACCACTGCACCGGAACCCAGGGGTGCTTCCGGTGTTATGAGACAAGCAAAGAGGAACAGTAAGCTTCAGAAAGAGTAGGTGCTCGTCAACATCCACCAGACTATCTTTGGGGCTCTGCGGGTGCAGAAAGGGAAAAAAAGGAGGGGAAGAGGGGGGCGTTCAGTAAATGTACAAAGAAATGTTTATAGAGTGCTCAAGTCTAGTGGACTCAACCCTCTAAAGGGAGAAATGGGAATGACCCAGGTATGGTAGAGTCGGTGGTTCAGGGAAGTGAAAAGGTCATGTAATGACAGGCATCTGATCCTTGCTGCTTCAACAGCTAAGCCCAACAGAGTTCACTAAGGGCCCTGAGACCAGACAAAGGAAGCCCTAGTAGTGTAGTGGCTACACATTGGCCTGCTCACAGCAGTGTCAATAGTTTGAAACCAACAGCCACTCCTTGGGAGAAAAATACGGCTTCCTACTAAGAGGTGCAGTCTCAGAAACTCACAGAGGCAGTTCCACCTGGACCTATAAGGCCACTATCCATTGGAAACAACTTAATGGCAGTGAGTTTGGGTGCTGCTGTTGTTGTTGTTAAACTAGATGTCTTACAATGGCTGAAATATGAGGGAGTTTTTAAATTTGCTGACAAAACACAACCAAGAGGATTACATATAAACTTTAGCCAAACACTGGTAGGCAGAAGCCAGTTGGTTTACTCACCCAGCACGCTGGAATCACTGGACAGGCAGCAAACAAAACCGGAAACCATCTAATCGATTCCAGCAAAAAGGACAATGAAGTCCACTCTCCATCACGTAGAACATGCTGCGTCAGCTTGCTTTGGAGCTCCAGCAGATGTGCGTGAAAGAAAAATGTCTCAGGCTGATAACCTGCTGCTTGCCTGGATATCGTACCCCTTGATCCAAAAAGTATTTGTTCCAATGAGGCCCACAGGAAGAAGTTTTAGTTTCTCAAAAAGTTGATAGATAAGAGCCCTTGAGACCATTGAAAGAAGAGCTGGTGATTCGGTGGGTTAAGCATTAGGCTGCTAACCACAAAGTCAGGGGCTCAGACCTACTCACCTCGCAATGGGCGAAGACAAGGCTGTCTGAGGCAGTAGACTGACTGTCTCAGGAATGCTATGGAGCAACTCCTCCATGTCCTGTAGGGGGCGCTGTAAGTCCAAATCAGTATAGTGGGAGTAAGTGGGTAATACCATTGAAGGAGTTCCTAAATGGTATGAATCAATTGGCTACTAACTGAAAAGCTGGTAGTTCAAACCCTCCAAGAGACACTTTGGAAAAAGAAGGCTTGGTGATACATTTCTAAGAACTTGGCAATTCAATTCTGGAGTCAGCACCCCAGGAAAACCTTGTGCAGCACTGCTCTGCTGACATGGGTTCAACATAAATCAAAATAGACTTAGTGACACTTGGTTTGGTTTTTATTGGTTTTTCAGTGACACTGAACAGAGGAGGAAGAACACGGAAAGACTGTCTTAAGATTCACATATTAAGGCCATGGGAACCCATGAGTGCAGTGGACAAAGGACGGTGAAGTGCATCATTGTCTCCAGTTATTTGCATGTTTTTACCTGTGGCTAATGTCATCTACTGACATCTGTTTTGCCTTCGAATATGGTCCCACTTGACTGAATGATGAGGCTACGAGATAGCAGCTATGGCCTTCTTTAGCTCCTGTTGGAATACAAGCATGATTTCCCAGTTGAACTGCCATGGTTGGCTGCACAACCCCAAGGACACCATCCAAGACACAATCTTCCTAGTGAACCATTGCTATGCCAGTTGTATAGAAGAGGAACTTGAAGGTCTGAGTGGTCACACAAGGACGAAGCAATCCGATTCTTGGGTCAGCACTGTTGACTATTGGAGAGGGGTGACTAGCTCAAGTGCCCAGAAGCCATCCCAATAATGTAAGCAGGTCAAGCTGGCCAGACATAAGTGATCATAGAGCTATGGAGAGCAGGGCATGTGAAAAGGATGCCTATGAGAAGCAGTCGCTTGCTGCCTGCTATAATGTTGCTTAAGTCTTTGAGTGACAGAAGCAATTTGCAATTGGTTGCTAGCCTTAAGGTTGGTGGTTCAAACCCACACAGTGGCACCGCAAAAGAAAGGCCTGAAAATTTATTTCCATAAGGATGCAGCCAAGAAACCCCAGTAGAGCAGTTCTACTCTATAATGCATGGGCTTGCCATGAGTCAGCATTGAGTCTATGCTAATCGGTTGGGTTTGGCTTGTGGTCTAAGGACACTAGACATAGTTACCGTGTTGCTGGATCTTCCAATTTTTCAAAAAGAAGTTGAAATTCAGATTTTTCATGTGAAATCTTATGAGTTTTGAAAACTGACTCAAAAAATTTTTTTCATGTCATAAGTCCAAACAAAACACATTCTGGGTGACCATTCCTAGCCCATCAGCCTCCAATCTGCCCCTACACTATGTTATAGCTACTTTATCCCATTAAATTCACAAAGCAGTCTCTAAAAATTACCTCCACATCTAAACAGATGAAGCTATTGAGACTGAGAAAAAGACAAAGACTCACCCACGGTCACGTAAATAATAATAGAATCGGTGCTCTCTTCCAGGCCCTGAACCACCCACCCTCCAACAACAGGTTGGCCCCAAAATAGCAAAAGGCTGGGGTGAATGAGCTCCCAAATCTATAGTATCCATCAATCAATACTGCACATCGGGTGAGGACCAACGCACACGAAGGTGCTCCCCCCAGCTGGGTTCCTTCCCATCAGATTTCACTCTGACACGGTCTCAGCTGGTATTGTCAGCTGTTTCCCTTGGGCTGTCGGTGACTGATGGGGGAGACAACAACTCTCAGGAGCCCTCAGCCAAGGAGGTGAGCAGAAGACCAGGTGGCCAAGGGCCCCAGTTAAAAACAGAAACAATGGGAGCCCAATTCTCCATCCAGAACCTGAGCTTCTGCTTCTGAGGATGGTTCTCCTTGACTGAGCCTGGATATGGAGACCATCTGGTGCAACTCTGCTTGATGAACTTCATGATAAACTTACAGCAGGATGTCCGTGGAATGCTGGTTCAATGTGGAGGATTTGTAACTAGCTGAATTCAGTCAGTGCTGATCAAACCTAGAAGAAGGTCTCTGGTGGCTTGCCACAGAGTTCTGCCCTCAACTTTGACCTGACCACCTTTTTATTAATGACTTGGTTGAAAACCTAAAAGACCTGCTTACTGAATTTGTGGTTCATTGGGAAGAAGAGGAGGTGGGGAGGTGGGGGGGGGGACAAAGGAAAGGCAAATTGCAAAAACACCAACAGGATTCAGACAGCTCTAGACAGGCTGGACTGATGGGCTGAATAATGAGATCAAATAAAACAGAGATAAATGTCAGGTCCTGAACTTGGCTGTGAAACAAAAATTGCTCAAGGACAGGATTGAGCTGGATGGGACAGTAATGAGGCTTAGCAGCAGCAGATCCTAATAAGACTTAAAGCTTCAGTCAACATGGCTATGACACTAAAAAGATTAATCCAGGTTGCTTATCACAGTACTGTTTATAATAGGACAACACTGGAAACAACCCAAATGTCCAGGAAGTGTGGTCACCCATACAAGTGCCAACAATATAACCATGAAATATAGCAGCAGCCTAAGGATGTACTAAGTGACAGGGGAAATATCCTCAATGTCATTAATGAAAATAAAGTAGCTTGTCCAGTTTGAGTGGATTTTCATTTATATGACAAAGACTTCTAGATCGTATTCACATTGTTTGGGGGGTGGCTCCAAGAAGGCTCAGGAAGAACATCAGGTATTTGAAGTTCTGAGAAGGGGCAGTTGTACTCTATCCTAAAAGGGTATCCTAAAATGAGTCAGAATTGACTTGACGCCCATGAGTAATGCAATCCTGTGGAATTCTGGCATCTAAGAAATTGGAGAAAGAAGTACTCTATACTTTGGCAAGAATGAACCTGGGGTCTTGAGCTTCATGCTGGGTGCTTCCCTTTACAAAGGACACCTTAGTTCATGACCGATGGTGGGAGGGTGTTTTTGAGGGCTGGTAGTGTGCCTGGATACGTGTTAGGCTCTCCTAACCAGTTATCTCATTCAGTAGTCCCAATATCGCATAGTGCCCTAGGGATAGGCATAGTGTTCTTCCCACTGTACAGACAAAGCTGAAAAAGGTCGAGTAACTTGCCTAAGGCCACACACTTAGTGAATCAGGGTTCTCTGGGGACATTAGACCCAAAGAAAAAGAGGCTTCCAAGAGACAGACAGCTTTCCGACTCTCAAAAGTCACCATCATTGCATTCATTCCAACTCCTAGTGGCCCCCTGGGACAGGGTAGAACTGCCCCTGGAGGGCCCCTGCCTGGAACTCTTTAAGAACATAGAAAGGCTCTTTTGTTTTCTGACTAGGGGAAGAAATTTTGTGTGTTGAGGTGAAAGCCCACGAAGGTCACACACGGTGCTGTCAAAAATTAGTCTTGCCTTCTCCAAGGAAACCCAGCCTAGACTCTAGGGGAGTTGGTTTCCAGTTCTTTTCACCAAGAACTAACAATTAGATGAGATCCCCAGATGAGATCAGCCGTACCTTGGGAAAATCTGCTTCTGCAGAAAGCTCGCGGCAGTGACACAGAGAGCAGATCAGCAAAGCAAGGCCATCGGCTGTCTTCAAGGAGAGGAGTCTGAGCACACATCTACCCCTGCTGTGATCACAGCAAAGCACTCTGGTACTGCAACCTGCTAAGGTGACCAGACACCTGTGGGACACCATCGATAGAACTCATATCCTGGCCAAATAGCCACATGGCAGCCCCAAACCGTATACCCTAGCTTGTCATGCATTCTTTCCAAAAATCGGGACTTTATTAAAACGCCGCGGGATGTGGGAAAAATTGTTAAAAATCGATATGTCTCGCCAAAAGCGGATGTCTGATCACCAACATTAGAACACACAGGCTTCAGTCAAGGATAAGTTCCTGGGTGATACAAATAGCTGATACACTTAGCTGCTAACTGAAATGTTGGACACTGAAGTCCACCCAGAGGCAACTCAAAAGAAAGGTCTGGTGATCTATTTCTAACAATTCAGCCCCTGAAACCCCTGTGGAGACCAGATCTACTCTAACATACTCTTTTACATGGGCATGCCCTGAATCAAAATCAACCCAAGAGAGAGCGCACACTATTCACTGTGGGCACAGAGAGTGGAGCCAGCACTGCTCACTGTCCTCCAGCTGCTTCTGACCCATAGCGGCCCCTAGGACACGGTAGAACTGCCCTGGAGGTTTCCCTGGCTGTGACTCTTTACAGGAGAAGAAAGCCTCATCTTTGCAGTCTGACCAGGAGAAGAAAATTCTGATTCTCAGGTTCAGGGGAGTCAAAGGATATGAGCCCCAACTCAATGGAAGGAACCAGAAAGATACACTTCAGCTTTCCATTGGTGGCCCTGTACAATGGAGCAGGACCCACCTAAGAAAGTGGTATGGCAGAAAATACTCATGTAGCTGTTGGGTGGTCGCTGGTTATCACTAATACCCTCAATGTTGAAGACCACAAGGGTCAAAGTGTTGCGTTTGAGTAACATTGTTTCTCCAGGTCCCTAGCACGTACCTGGATTACAGGTGATGGGTTTTTTGGGTTTGTTTTTTTCAATCTGTTGAATAAAATGGATTGGGGCATATGACTACTGAGGTTCCTTTCAAAACTGCAACTCTCGGACTGAGACTTTCACGTTCCCTATCGCTGAAGTCCCTGACAGCTTCATCGTGATTCAGTTCTTCCGATGCCGATGCCCTCGTGTAAGTCAGCGGTAGCCACAATGAGCAGATCACCTTTGTCAGCACTTAGCACCTCACCTTGCTGCTTCACCGCACAGACCATCCCAGGATGGCGCCGTGTCACTTTGCCAAGGCTTTGAAGCTGGGAATTTGGCTCTTTTCCAACAGTTTGCCGTTCCAGAGTAGGTGCCACAAGCACTGGTCCTCAGCATTTCTTTCTCTTCCGGGTTCTTTCCTTGGTGGGTGTTTGGCCAAAGGAATGTTCCGTGTCTTCCTCCGAGTGGTAGCTAACTCTTCTGGAAGATTTAGGACCTTAAACTTGATTTTGCCTAGTTGCCATGCATTTTAACGATTTCTGATCTCAGTGCAAGTAGACGACAGACCGAGGCCCGTCTGACTCAGATGTTTCATTCCACTCGGGTGTGGGTGGGGGCCCGAACTCCCAGCCTTTGGGTTAGCAGGCAAGTGCTTGAAAGCATCTGGATTCTACTGAGGGCTGTACATCCATACATTTCTCTCTTGCCTCCATTGCGAGAGCTGAGTTAAATGCCCTTCCCCTTCACACCTCCTGCCCTGAAGTGTCTGTTTCAGCTCTGCGGTCTGGGAGAAGAGACGGTCCCAGGAGGATGACTCATGATGCGGAGTGGTTCTCCGGAAATCCATGTTGATTTCCTTTCTTCCTACAGCTTACCAGTTGGGGGATGCAGAAAGAGGATGAAATCAGACACGTAGACGTGTTCGGTTCTGACGAGGGTGCTCACTCTAGATATTAAGGTTTATGAGCTTCAGACTCATCCTGACAAGAAGTGAGCATAAAGGTGTCATGTCTGGGTTCCTAGCCTGGGGACGGCTGTCACCTCCTGCCCAGCAGAGGAACCTGGCCAGACACCCAAATGGTTTCCAGGCACTTACTGCCCAAAGGTAGGAAGCTTGTAGCAAGAGGGACTGCTTTCTATTGTCACCAGCTGGGTGTAAATGCATGTGTGTCCCCTCAAAGCCCACGCTTAGCATGACCATTCTTTCTCGCCAGCTTAACGCTGCGTAATAAGACCCACAAGGTGCTGAAATTTACTGTGCGGGGGTGCAGGCAGGGATGGATTGTGGGTAGGCCCCAGCAGAGGGGATCATTCCACAGCGGACCTGCCTCCCCACGCGGAGACGAAGGCGAGCGCTGGGGTGCTGCCTGTCCCCTGCGCTTCCCCATGATGACACCTTCCTCGTGTATGAGCTTCATTACAATTTGTCATGCAAAAGGTTTTTCTTGCAGTGTATTGCAGGCTAATTTTAGAAATTTGTTTTCACCTTCCGACATTGATTCCTGGGGCAGCTTGCAAGCTGCCTGGAACGAAAAATCAATGGTGACAGCAGCAGAGTGGGCTCCCGTTCTTCATTAAGCCAGAGCTCCCAACAGCCAGGCCTGTCTCCTCCCTCAGGGCTAGCCCCGAGCAAGAATGGGCAGTCAGCGAGTTTTTCTTTGGTGCCCTTGGCCTTTCCTTTCTGGGCCCTTTCCCCCACCACCCAGTTCTCCTCTTCCCCAGCTTCCTCTCCACGAAGCGCCTAGGAGGGACTCGGGGAGAGGAATTTCATATCAGGGGGGCTTCTAGAAGTTCCTGGAAAAACTCCATTATCTTTTTCTCCCACTGTTCCATGAACTTTGGAAGCTTGTTTGTATGGAAGGCTTGACCGTTAACATGCCATATCCAATTCCTGGTGATCAATAATTCCCACAGGAGGGTACCGCCCCATTTCACAGGAGCAAGAAGAGCCGGGAGCACAATCAGATCAGGACACACGTCTGGTGTTGCTAAGGGGAGGGTGGGATCCGAGCCGGAACCTCGCCGGCTCTGAGTTCTACGGTGTCACCCCTGCAAGGGGTCGCGCTGCAAATTAAAGAACCAGTGTGATGCCGACATCTCAGCGTGGGTGCCAGGAAGGAGCAGCCTCCCCAGGGACACAGAAAGTGGACTTGGCCCCACACCCCATCACTTACTTGAAGGCTGTGCTGCGGACGGATGCCACACACGGGCATTGGCCTTAATGACGTCTCCAGGGACATTCTGTCTGCACTCCTTGTCTCAGCCTGTACCCCAGAGAGGTGGTGGGAGGCGGCAGAAGCTCTCACTGTGAATTCACAGATCCTCCAGAGCAGGAGCCTAAGCCCTCTGGCCAAAGCCATCCTCAAGACGTGCAGAGCCGGCTCTTTGAATGGAGTTACAGAGAGCAAAGCAGGGCCCAAGGCCATGGATTCTATGGTGAAGACACATTGTGTCCTTGAGGGAGAAAGTCGCGATCAGCACCTGCCAATAGCAGCACACAGTCATGAACCTGGTGTTATAGTTGCCCTCCTATCCACTCTGGCACATGACAACCTGGTGCTCCGCAGAACCAAACTCCAATACATAGGAAATGTCAATTTTCTAGTAGCCACGTTTTAAAAGTAAAATCTAAACTCCAAAATCAAACTCACTGTCATTGAGTCAATGCTGACTCATGGTGACCCACAGGCCAGGGTAGAACTGCCCCTGTGAGTTTCTAAAATTGTAATTCTTTATGGAAATAGAAAGCCCATTCTTCTTCCAAGGATCAGCTGGTGGTTTCAAGCTGCTAACCTTGCAGTTACCTGCCCGATGCATAACCACTGTGCTACCGGGGCTCTGAAAACTCTATGGAGTATAACTCTGCTTGGACACATAGGAGGTTGCCCCGAGCCAAATCAATTGGATGGCCACTGGTATATAATTGAGTATAGCCCAAATATTTTATATCAATATATAATCAGTCAAACTATTTTTAGGGGCTATTTTATTCTTTCTCCTCTCCCCTTCCTCCTTTTCCTCTCTCCCCTGTCTCCTCATCCTCTCCCTGCTCCCCCGCCACCCCTCTCTTAACTAAGTCCTGTGTGTAGTTTACTCCTACAGCACATCTCGGTTTGGACTGGCCACACTGGTGGCTAGTGGCTACTGGATGGTACAGAACAGAGATTTTAATTATGTGCCATGGGACCCAGCATCCTTCAGAAGTGATCCAAGAGTTCCCTAGATCTTTGGTTTTCAGCTCATGTTTAACCGATTTTTAGCAGTTTAAAATATTGTTTATTGTACACTCAAATCTGCCCCATGACAAAGTTTAACGCATTGAATAAGATCAACAGGAAAAGTGCTTACATTGACTGGCTCTGTAAGCAAATCATAGTAAGTCCTTGTCTAGTAAAATAAACTTCTACTAACGACTCACTCACTCACTGTCATTGGTCCATGCTACTCACGGTGAACCCCTGTGGAGTGCTGAGACTGTAGCACTTTGGGGGAGTAGAAAGCCCAGTCTGTCTCTCATGGAGCTGCTGGTGGTTTTGAACTGCCAGCCATGCAGATTGCAGCCCAACTCATAACTACGACGCTCCCACAGTGTCGTCGTAATCTAGGGCCGTGTTGAAGCTGAGTCCATTCTGACTCCCGGTGACCCACGTGTTGCAGGGCGGAGCCCTTCCAGTATTTCCCTGGCTGTCATCGTCTCCGGAAGCAGATCACCGAGTCTCTCTCCTACCCTGCCCAAACTTCCTATTGGTATTAACAGCCCCCATTGATCTCAGACCCGTTAGATGCCCTGGAGTCAGCTCCAACTTAGAACTTCACTTTCCATGTACAAAGCACGGAACGAGCCTCATGGCCACTGCTATGTTTGACCCCGTGGTGGTGGCTTCAGTGTCCATCCAGCTCCTTGTTCTCTCTCAGCCTCTACTTGACCGATTGCGATGCCCTTTTGTAGAGACTGGCCTTTCCTGATGAAGTGACCGGAGTAAGCAACCCACCGTCTTACTGACCTCCCTTCTAAGGGGCACTCTGATTCTATTGATTCTAAGACGAATTGGTTCATTCTTCTGAACATCCACAATGCGGTCAATATCCTTCACCACCCCTGCAATTCAAATGTACCAGCTCTCCCTCCTGGAGCCCAGCTGGTATAGTGGGCTACAAGGACAGCTGCTAACCATACATAACGTCAGCAGTTCAAACCCACCACTTGCTGCTCCCATTGATATTTAAAGGCTTGGAAACCCAAAGGCACAGTTGCAGTCTGGCCTGTGAAGTCACTCTGAGTCAAAGATCGACTCGATGGCAGTGAGTTTGGTTTTGAGCTTAGTGCTTTTCTTTCTTTTTCATTGTCCGCGTTTCACATTTCAAACTTACCACATGCTAGGAACCTTACTTTCTCACATGAAACCTTTGAAATGTATACAATTAGTCTCTGGGTTTGCAGAGAGGAGCCCTGGCAGCGTAGTGGTTACGTGTTAGACTACAATCTGCAAGGCCAGCAGTTCAAAACCACGAGACACTCTGAGGGAGAAAAACAGGGGCTTTCTACTCCCAGAAAGAGTTACTATGTCAGAAGCTCATAGGGGCAGTTACACCTGTCCTTCAGGCTCACTCTGAGTCAGCGTCGACTAAGTGGCAGTGAGTTGTTTGCAAAGGAAGACACTGTGCCCAGTGACTTAAGCAACTTGCCTAAGGTAGAAAAGGGTAATATCAGGATTTGAACTCAACCCAGACTATCTTTCTCCTAACCTGAAACTCTTAAGTATTAGACTACAATGAAAAGCAGCAATAAGTCTACAGCCTCAACGTCCAGCAAGATGATGTCCAGGGAAGCAGCTTGCATGCAGAGTCCCGTGGCGATCAGCAAAGTCACTGATAGGAGACCGAGGGGAGGATTCAGGAAAGGGGGAGAGGGACCAGACCTCAACCTGGTGCGCAAACCCTTGAGGGCAATATACCATCAGGAAGCAGTGAACTCACAGAGAGGTCTTCGGGGCCTGGGCTGGCCCCTATCCCAGCTACAGTGACCGCCACCCCCCTTCCCAGAAGAATGCACCACAGAGGTCAGCACTAAAGATACAGCCCAGACCACATGGGAGCAAACTAAGAGGGGAGAGAGGTGAGAGAGGGAGAGAGAGAGAGTGTGTGTGTGTGTTAACAGCATACTGGTCCCTCAAACTTCAAGGACAACACTCCCACTCAGAGCAGCCAATGCACAGAGACAGAGAGGACCATAGGGTCAGCCTCACCACAAGACACAACATCGCCTCACTGACCCACAGCACTACAAGGGACAGCACTGGAGGCACAGTGCGGGAATTGTGCCTGCTCTCTCTCTCTCTCTCTCTCTCTCTCTCTCTCTCTCTCTCTCTCTCTCTCTCACACACACACACACACACACACACACACAC
Organism: Tenrec ecaudatus; assembly: GCF_050624435.1. NCBI lineage: Eukaryota > Metazoa > Chordata > Mammalia > Afrosoricida > Tenrecidae > Tenrec > Tenrec ecaudatus. Next base: position 58,515,239 of record NC_134530.1, read on the forward strand.
ACACACACACACCACAATTGGGGCATAACACGAAGGAAATGCAACAAAGCAGCAAGGGGAGCAAAGCAATAAAGTCCGCAAGGAATTCTGAAAATAGACTTCAGACTCGGGGGGTAGGGCTTGGACTGCATCAGACCAAATCAGAAAGCATCCATAAGGGTCAGAAATAAGACCTGGAGCTATTCGTAGGCTTCCTTTTTCTTTTTCTTTATTTTTCATCTCTATCTATATAAGATGGGCAGGATAAGCAATCCCACAGAAAAAACAATGGGACTGACAGTTCTGGGGGACGAGGGAGAGGAGGTGATGCAAGGAGTGGGGAGCCAGCAAGCCCAGAGACAAGGGAACAATAAGAGATCTATAATTGATGGCCAGCAGGGCGTAGAATGCCTGGTGGGGTTTGATCAAGTGCAGTGTAGCCAAGAGGAAGTACAGAGTGCCGAATGAAGGTCGAACATGATAGTGGGACAGGAGGAAAGTAAAAAGAAATAGAGGAAAGAAGTAAGAAACAAAAGACATTTATAGAGGTATAAACATAGGCATATACATATATAAATATATTAATATATAACGATAAGGATATAGGTCTATGTACATAGATTTATATGTTAAGTATTAAGATAGCAGATGGATATTGGGGCTCTACTCAAGTCCTCCTTCAATGCAAGAACACTTTGTTCTAATAACCTGGTATTCTGTGATGCTCACCTTTCTGACACAATTGCTGAAAATAAAACAGGTGCATAAGTCAATGTGGTGAAGAAAACTGATGGTACCTGGCTATTACAAGATGTAGTGTCTGGGGTTTTAAAGTATTGAAGTTAAACAAGCAGCTATCTAGCAGGGAAGCAACAAAGCCCACATGAAAGAAGCACACCAACCTGTGTGATCATGAGGTGTAGATGGGATCAGGTATCAGGCATCAGAAGACACAAAGCAAGCAACCATTTTGATGCGAATGAGTTGGCAGAATGGAAACCCAAAGCCCATCTGTAGATAATTGGACATCACTCATAGAAGAGCCACAAGGAAGAGACGAGCCAGTCAGGGTACAGCATATTACCAAAGAAACATACAACTTTCCTCTAGTTCTTTAATGCTTCCTCCCCCTCTCCAGACACACACTGTCATGACCCCAGTTCTAGCTTACAAATCTGGCTAGACCAGAGGATGTACACTGCTACAGATAAGAGCTCTCAACACACAGAATCCAGGACAGTTAAACCCCTCAGGATTAATATCGAAAGTAGCGATGCCATAAGGGTTGGGGGAAGGTGGGGGGAGAAGGGGGAACTGATCTCTGATTGACATATAACATTACCCCCCAACCAGGGAGACGAACAAAAGAAATGTGGGTGAAGGAAAACAACAGATGGCATAAAATATGAAAATTAAAATACTTTTAAAATTATCAAGGGTTCACAAAGTTGGGAGGATGGGGGTGGGAGGGGAAAATAAAATAAAACAAACAAAAAACACAGCAGTATGAATTCTGGGTCTCCTCATACATCAGGTTACCTTATATTTATTCCCCCTTCCACTCAGGGCACACAGCCTAGACCTCCCGCCCTCTCTCAGATAGCTTACCAACCCATGCACACACAAACATCTAGCCTTCCATTTTGTTCAACAAACATTTATTGACACTACTATGCACCGGCATTAACTGTGGTCCCTCTGTAGCTAAAATAAAGCTCTCTAAATCCTGATTAGCCCCCAGCCACCTGGGGAGAAGTTAGGTTTTATCCTGCCAGTGATATGAAGCCAATGAAGGATTTAAGCAATGAGGGTGACAAAAATTATCAGATTTGCATTTTAGAGAGCTTATTCGGGTGGCATCACGGGGGATAAATTAGAGGGGGTTGGGACTGGAAGCAAAACTGGAAAGCTGCTGCATTCGAGTGGCAGTAGATATCGGTAGCATGAGCATCTCTGTGGCAAACAGAGCAACATGTGTGAGGATGGCCCAGGACTGCATGGTGTTCGGTTTGTTGTGCATAGCGTCTCTATGAGTTGGGACCTACTCAGTGGCCCCTAACAACAATAATGGATATCAGAGAAGGCCACAACTTATACATATAATACATCTTGATGGATGGATACATCACAGAATGAGGACAGCAGAGTGAAAGTCAAGGACAACTCTGGGTTCCCATTAGCATGCTTCTGCTCATGGTAGACCTCTTTGTGGAAATAGAAAATACAGGAGGAAGCCTGGGGTGAGGAGGAAGAGGGAAGATGGAGTTTATATTTTGATATCAGGTCTGGCATGGTATCCCATCCAATTTCCCTGCTATCTGTCACAGAATTGTGGTCTGAGTGGAGCATTTCTCTCCAATAGTTCTAAGAAAGGAGCTTTCTCCTAGTAGACACAACGAAAGCAGTAGCCCTGGGGGCTACAGGCAGCCATTCTCTGACTCAGGGGCTTGGAAAGGTAGCATACAGAAAGACAGAGAATTCTGGGTCCTTGATGAATTCATTCAAGCTATCCGAAAGCTCAGCCTATCTTCTAACGTGAGCCAATACATTTTATTATTGGTTCAGCCACCTCGAGTCCACCAACGACTTTGAGTTGGGTTTTCTGTTACTCACGACAACAACAGCAATTGACATCGACAGGTTGAACGTGAGGTGAGCCAAGACGTGGAGCCCCCTGAAGTTGCATCCCGAGGTTGACTCTGACAACACAACAGAAATGATGTTCACCAGATACACAATTCTTCCGTCTGAAGCTTGGGAAGGAGGTGAGGCTGTGGACACAGATACGGGGTCATTGAGAGGGATTTAAACTGAGAAAATGACTGGATTGACCAAGGAGAGCCCCTAGCAAGTGGGAAGGAAATGAGCAGCGCCATGTTATTGGTGTTGCTAGGCGTCATCGAGTCAGTTCTGACCCAAAACGACTCTATGGACAACAGAACCAAGCATTGTCTGGTCCTGCGCCGTCCGCACAACTGTTTCTATCATTGAGCTCATTGTTGCAGCCACTGTGTCAGTCCATCCCATTGAAGGCCCTCCTCTTCTCCGCTGCCCCTCCACATTGCCAAGCGTGATGTTCTTCTCCAGGGACCGATCTCTCCTGACAACATGTCCAAATACATGAGCTGAAGTTTCACCATCCTGGCCTCTAAGGAGCATTCTGGCTGTACTTTTTCCAAGGCAGATGCGTTTGTGCTTCCATGGTACTTTGAATATTCTTTTTCCAGCACCACAATGTAAATGCATCGATTCTTCTTCAGTCTTCTTCAAGGCCCCACATACACATGAGGCCATGGAAAATACCATGACTTGGGTCAGAAGCACCGTAGTCCTCAAAGTAATATCCTTTACAGTACTCTAAAGAAGTCTCATGCAGCAGATTTACCCACTGCAATGTATCTTTTGGTCTCCTGTTTCCATGAGCATTGATTGCAGACCAAAGCAACACAAAGTCCTTGACAACGTCAATCTCTTCTCCACTTACCATGATGTAGCCTGTTGGTCTAGTTGTGAGAATTACAGTCTTCATTGCATGGAGTTCTCATCCATCCTGAAGGCTGCAGCCCTTGATCTTCATCAGCAAGTGCTTCTAGTCCTCCTCACTGAAAGTGAGGAAATTTGTATCATCTGCATAGCAAGGAGGAAGTACCTGATTTCCCAGAATTCTCAGGAGAAGGCCATGCCCACACAGAGGCCTCATTGGCTATAATCTGATTGACAGGCTAGACTCTACCCCTTCTCTGGTAATCCTCTCAAATTGACAATTATATAACTACCACAAACTCTGACATTGACATTTCTTGATTTTAAACTACCTGGTATTATTCCCTGTATCTGTTTGAAGAACTGCCTCTTGGTCCATGCTCAGGTTCCATATGAGCACCATCAAGTGTTCTGTAATTCCCATTCTTCCCAATGCTATCCATAGTTTGCTATGATCCGCACAGTTGAACGCCTTTTCATAGCCAATAACACAAGTAAACATCTTCCTGGTAGTCTCTGCTTTCAGTCAAAATCCATCTGACATTAACAATGTTAAAGAACATTCCAGGTTCTATTCTGAACCTGGCCTGAATTTCTGGCAGCTCGCTGTCAATGTACTACTGCAACCATTGTTGAATTATCTTTAGCAAAATTTTACCTGCATGTGATATTAATGATATTGTTCAATCGTTCCACATTCTGTTGGCTCATCTTTCTTTGGAATGGAATATGGACCTCTTCCAGTCAGCTGGCCAGCTAGCTGCCCCCCTAGATGAGTCAGTGCTTCCAGCACTTGATCATTTTGATTGGTCTTCTGTCAAATCCTGGAGGCTTGTTTTTCACTAATGCCCTCGGGGCAGCTTGAACTTCTTTCTTCAGTACCATTGATTCTTGAGCATATGTTCCCTCTTGAAATGGTGGAATGCTAACCAGTTTGGTTTGGGTTTGGGTTTTTTTGTTTTGTTTTGTTCTGTTTTACAATGTGTATTCCTTCCATCTACTTTTGATATTTCCTGCACTGTTCAATATGCTTGAAATTTTTCTTCAGATCTTTCAGCTTGAAGTAGGCTAAAAGTAGTCTTCCTTTTTTATTGTCTAACTTCAGATCTTTGCACACTGCATTATAATACTTTGTCTTCTCAAACTGTCCTTGTAAATTTTCGGTTCAGCAATTTTACACCATCATGTCTTCCTTTGCTTTAGCTACTCTATGTTCAAAAGCTAGTTTCAGAGTCTCTTCTGACATCCACGTTCATCTTTTCTTTCTTTCTGTTCTTCTTTATTCTTTCTTGTCTTTTTAATGGCCTTTTACTTGCTTTGTGTACAATGTTCTTCATGTCTTCCCACAGTTCACCAGGTCTTCTGTCATTGCACTCAATGAACCAATTCGATTCTTGAAACATTTTCAAAGTTCAAATGGGATAGACTCAAGGTCACATTTTGGCTCTCATGTTTTAAGGAGTCCTGGTAGTGTAGTGCGTTATGCGCAGGACTGCTAACCACAAGGTCAGCAATTTCAGTCCACCAGCTCCTCTGTGTTGAAAAAGTTGAGGCTTTCCACTCCAGAAAAAAAAATGCATAGCCCTGGAAACGCACAGAGGCAGTTCTGCTGCAGGGTTGTTTTAAGTCAGAATAGACCTGGTGATGAAGAGTTGAGCTGGAGGGGAGTTGTTTTCTTTTTCGTCAATTTCAATATGAGCAGTCGATGGTCTGCTCCATAGTCAGACCCTGACCGTTCTCAGATGATGACGTTGAGTCTGTCCATTGTCTGTTCCCTCACACTCACTCACTGCCATCGAATTGGTGCTGATGCTTAGTAACCATATAGGACAGGGTAGAGCTGTCCTGTGAGTTTCTGAGACTATAACTGTATACAGGAGTAGAAAATCCCATCTTTCTTCCAAGGAGCTGCTGGTGGTTTCACAATTCCGACCTTCAGGATTGCAGCCTAATGAGTAACCAGTGTATCCCAGGTGGTGAAGTCCACTTGTATAGTCATCATTTGTGATGTTGAAAAAAGGTATTTGTAATTAAGAAGTTGTTGTCTTGCAAAATTCCATCATGCCATCTCCCGCTTCATTTCTATCACTAAGGCCATACTTTCCAACTACTGTTCTTTCCTCTTTGGTTCCAACGTTCACATTCCAGTCAGAAATTATCATTAATGCATCTTGATTGCATCAATAGCAGTCCATTCCAGCTCACTAATTGTGTTAGTCCAAGTTGACTAGAGACACAAGTCCAGAGACATTCATAGATATGTAAGAGAAAACTTTATATCAAGAAGTAATTATGCACCAATAAAACATCCTGGCCCAGTCCAGATCAAGTCCATAAGTCTGGTATTAGACCATGAATTCAGACTCATGCAGCACATGCAATGATGCAGAATGCAGGAAGAGGACAAACCAGTGGGTCGAAAGTCCTGTGGGCCCAATGGCAGTGGATGCATCTCCAGGGCTCTGGCTGCCATCAGTGTGGTTCCATGTGACTTGTAAACAGGAAATGTGAAGCAGAGACAGAGTGTGTCCTGCCTCTAGGCAGGAAGATAAGTCCTAGAATCGTCATAAGAAGTCCATGCCCACAAGGAAGGATCACCAGGCTGTGACCTGACTGACAGTCTAGACTCTACTGCTTCATTCTTTATTTATCGAGTTGACATGAAATTGTATAACCACCACACTAATGGTTAGGGTGTTGATCTTCATGCATTCCATTTCATTTTTGACAATTTATAATTTCCCTAGATTCATATTGGTATATCCTACATTCTGATTATTAATGGATGTTTGCAGCTGTTTCTTCTTGAGTTGTGCCCCATCAGCAAATGAAGATCATCATGTGTGACTCTAGTAAAGTTGAACATCCTCAGACATAGAGTGCCTTCTGACCTGAGGAGCTCATCTACCAGCACTGTGCTAGACAATGACTAGGAAGTGGGATATTGTGCCATACATTACTCATGAAATCACATGACTTCCTGAGAGCAAGGTACGTTGGGAACTGTAGTTTCTCATTACAGAGCCAACTACAGCTGTCTCCTGCAAAGTGGAGAGCGGGTTTGAATCCCCAACTCTCCGTTAGTAGTGGAGCACGTAGAATTAGTGAATCTATATCACAACACAGGCCCTGAAATAGAGTAGTCATTCGTATTTTTTTATCTGGGTTTTTTTTCTCTTAGCCAACTTTCCCAAATGTTTATGTCAGCAGACATAGACTTGATGGAAATGGAGACTAAGGGAGCAAAGAGATAAGGTGAGGAACCAAGTGCTATGGACAGAATAGGAGATGTAGGGCCATTTGGGAGCATGAGGGACAGATAGGGTAGCAGCAGGCTCAAAGGACTAGAGGCCCAGTGGTGCTGAGCACAGCCTCTGATTTCCCAGCCAGCCCTGGCTCCCACCTGAGCCAGGAAGGGTTTAGAAAGATCTGGGTTTCCTTGGAAACCATTTCTCTGGCCCTCTCTGCACTTTATCAGCCAAGTTGGTTGTAATCAAACCCCCACAGGGCAGAGAATGAGCTCTCAAACTGCTGTCCTGGGGTTCCATCCAAATTGCTTGCATTTCCTATTTAAATTGGTAATTTCCCCACAAGTGTTCCCCCTGCCCATCCAGAGATTTGTTGGGAAGGGAGCTCTGGACATACACCCTCCCCACCAGAAGAATCCCCTGCCAATCTGAAGGCCTCTGGCGAACCCAGCCCCAAGACCAGGCAAATGAGGCCAAGATCCTTCTGCTCAGACCCTTCTTCCATGCAGAGGGGACAGTCCAGACATGAACTGGGGAGGAGAAGGGTGTCCAGGGCAAGTCCACATTGGTGAGCCTCGTTGTCCTGACTGGATTCAGTACTGTCTGTTTCACCTTTGCAAGCACATCCTTTCTGAAGGACTGAGATGGGGGCTGGACCAAGTGACCAAATCATCTTAAAGGACTTGGAACCCAGGCTAGAGAACTAGGAGAGGGCCAGATTGTTAGGCAACGGATTCTGGGAAGTTCTGAGGCCATTGTCTCTACTTCGTTGACCCAGGGAGTTACAGGAAGAGAAAATGGTCAGAAGTGGCTTCTCTGGAAAGGACAGACACATTAACAGCCACACACTTCGATAGCCATATGTACACACATATGTACATGTGTATGCATACATATTGGAGATATTTGCACATGTGCACAGACACCCAAGACCATGTGTGATGGTACGTGATATCGTACATAGTGATCATCCACAAGAGGACCCAGTGTGTACCACAAGTGTGTACCAGAATCAGGGCTACAGCACAAAGTGCACCTCATAAACATACAAGCACACAGATACAAGTCTAGCCAGCCTTCCCAGCATGACTGCCAACCACACATGTCATCAAATACTACGTCTGAGACTGAAGAAGTTGAGAAAACTGGGCCAGGAGGATAAGCCGGGGGTAGCTTGGATTGCAAAATACTGGATCGATCCAATGAGAGGTAACTCAAGTGGGTCTAATTCAGACTAAATCTGAGTGCGTCTGGTGTGGACATGAGTGCAAAGGTTAGAAATGGAGCCTCTAGGTGGTATAGGGCCTAAGTGACGCGTTTCCCAGCCTGCCATGGGATCAGGGATCAAGAACATTCCCAAAGGGCGCTCTTACTTCCAGTGGTGTCGCTCAATGGCAGGGCCTTATTCCCGTGGAGAACAAGATGCAAAATCAAAACCCAGTGAATGGCTCCAGATCCTACAGTGAGAAGAGGGACTGGCCAATGGGCTCTGGATACCACCACTCAGAGCCTGTGTTCACTGACGCACAACTGATGGCCACCTCACCACTGCTCACCGGGCTTCCCACCAGGAGCCAGCCTGTGTTGGGGTGAGCTCAGGGACTGGGCAGCATCGCCTGCGGGCAGGGGACTCTGCATGCCTGGAGCTGAGGATCTGAAAGGAAATAGGTCGGACACTCCATCTTCTGAGCCCGCCAGAGACTGAAGCAAAGTGGGAATTCTGGCTCTATTATTCCCTCGGCTGCCAAGAAAATAATGGAAAGACTCACCCTCAGGGTGTCTGCAGGCCCCCACCTTGATCCTGGCCACCAGAGTCTTGGTTGTCATGCTCAGAGTACAGAACCCTGGGTCCCTCCTCCCATGACAGAGAAGCTGGGCGCAAACTGTACACCTGAGAGAGTGGGGAGCCAGTGCAGAATCCGGATGCCCTCAGGGACTGTGTCCACCATGTCTCGCCCAGCTCCAACACTGAGGAGACTCCCACCGAGCCTCACAGCCCACCTGCTCCGTGCTAAACAGACAGGTGTGAGAGAAGAAATGAGAAGTCCAGCAGGGAGGACACAGCCAGCTGTCTGCAGCTGTGACGCTCCTCATTTCCTGACAGGGAATCTGCGGGAGGAGGAGGAGACTGACGCGGGCGGCATTCTGCGTGCACACGGAGGTCCCACTGTCCCAGAGCGTCCCTTTCTATGTGTGTGCCTTCCGTGTGCTGCTCTCCAAACCTGGAATACCCTTCCACTCTCGGGTCTTCTGGAAAACTCTCATTCAGGCACCACCCACCCCTCTCCTCTGTAAAATCTGTCACTCGCCCTACCTGATGAGCTACTCACTGCTTCCCTCTCAGCTACCTGTATCATACCTGTGTCATAACTACATGTTTGGATGATCTGCCCATCTCCATCGTCTGTCTTCCCCACTTGGCAATGAGCTTCATGAGGATCATTGCTCTGTGCAACTTGTCTCTGTACTCCATCACCTACCACAGCGTCGGATCGACGTGTCCAAGGGAAACTGTGGGAGGCAGCCCTTCAGAAAGTGGACTCCTGAATAAGCCAGACCTGAGTTTGAATCCCATCTCCGCCTCTTCTAGCCGTGGGACTCGAGCAAGTTGTTTCAACCCTGTAAGCCTCAGTTTCCCCAAATGTGAAAGGAGATGACTAGCGACAACCACTATTTCACAGACGGCCCTGCAGGATAAATAAAAATAGAGCGGTCCGCCGGTGCCAGGCACATAATCACCTTTGTTATTATGCCCACTCACCCGCCCAGCCAGGCTGCACTGGGGGGGGGGGGGCTGCCAAGCAATTCTCCTTTCTGAACTCTCACCGACAAGTGAACAATTGCAATCAGGGGCCTTGAGTTCCACACCAGAGCTGAGATGCTCCTGGACGCCCCACAAGAAGCCACTGAGCTTTGTGGTCATGTGACCTCATGGTGGTTTATCGGCTTCGGTGTCAGGAAGCCTCTAGTTTGAATCCCGACTCCATCCACAGCTGCATAGACTTAACTCACTGCTATAGAGTCGATTCCAACTCACAGCTACTGCGTATGACAGAGTAGAACTGCACATAAATTATTTAAATACTCAGAAATTTCCAATTGAAAGGAAATTTAGCAATAGCACCTCATGGGTGTCATAACTTATGTACTAAGCTCACAGTTAGCTCTGAGCAAGTGATAGCTGTTACTAGTATGTGCCAGGAGTGTGCAAAGAAATCTTCCCTGAGAAGGTGAGGGCAGGCCTTGGCAGATGGGTGGGAGCTTCCCAGGTGGAGAGGAGAAGCAAGAGCATTTGGAGCCAAGGAAGAAGCCGGTTAAAAACCCAATCAGTCCAAAGGACAAAGAGTTAGGTGCTTCCAGACCATAGAAGGGGGTAGGGAGAAGAATGCCTAGAAAGCATGGCAGGGGGCAGATTGGGGCGATCTGGGATGCGGTATGTGAACCCTGGTACACAGCTCCCATGGCAAAAGACTGTCTTCGAGACAGTTAGTTCTTATAACATGGTCCTCCTCAATCCTCGCCTTCATGAAGAGATCACTGAAGATAAGGGTGCTACAGCAAAATGTGATGAAGAAAGCTGATGGTGCCCAGCTATCAACTGAAATAGTGTCTGGGGTCCTAACAGCTTCTTTCAAACAAGCAGTCTTTTAAATAAGGCATCAACTATGACCACAGGGAAGAAGCATATCAGCCTGTGCCATCCAAAGATGAAAGTAACAAAACTCAAATCTGATGCAAAGTCTCAGAGCTTAAATTTTGAACACCCAATTGGCAAAAGGCTTTGGAGGATGGTGGGAACCCCAAATCCATCTGCAGAGTGTCTAGTCAGATTAAGCCTCTGGCAGATCACCCCCTTTGCCACAGCTGAGGAATGTGAGCAGCTTTGCTATCAGAGATTTTGATACACTTGATCAGGGTGGATGGAACTACGGGAAAATATGATACTTGGTCAGATGACCTCCCTCTTGACCCAATCTGATTTTGCTCTTGACCCAACCAGAAATTTCCTCTCTGGATTTTTAATTTTTTATATATTGCTGATGGTCTTTTCTTTCTTACTCATTATTTTTAATCTTTGTATTGCTTTTTTTTATCTTTCTGTTTGGTTTTGGGTTTCTTGTTGGGTTTCCCAGTTTATGAAGCACAGAAGAAGTGGATGTATAGAGACAATTACGGACACAATGGTTTAGGGGGGTGGGGGCATAGAGAGGGTGAGAGGAATTGGGGGAGTAAATAAAGAATGCGGGAGTGGGGAGGAAACACTAGAAATAATCATGATGATGTACAACTCTTTTAAAAAGAGACTTAACTATAGTAGTATATGTGGATTTCACATCAATAAAACCGTTTTTTTTTTTTTAAGAATGTGCCTGGCACTGTGTAGAGGCTTCATAAATATTTGTAGGAAAACACAAATAAATGAGAAAGTGCCACTGAGAGTCTCCCCTATGACTCATGCTCTTTGCTGGAACTCCAGTCCTTTTGTGAGTCCACATCAATTTCTTAGATAAGTCGCCAACCCTCTCCCAGCCTTATTTCTTCGTCTGACCACTGGAAAGAGGGAGGGATGTAGTCCTCCTGCCCTCTCAAGGGTTGCTATGGGAGAAGAAGGTTAGGACGTCTGTGCACAGCTGCAGGTTGTGGGCTTTCAAAGTCTTGGTCATGCTCACTCTCTGGAAAGAACTCTTTAGAAAACAAATGACATATTCTATCCCAAACACCTTCCTACCTGCTCTTTGATGCATCACAAGCATTCGCTCCTTCAATCTTCAAAACTCTCTTGTTGTTAGGTGCCATTGCGTTGGTTCCGACCATAATGACTCGATGCACAATAGAGTGAAACCCTGACCAGTTCTGCGCCATCCTCACAATTGCCCCTCTGCAGGAGCCCATTGTTGCCGCCACTGAGCTAATCCACCTCATCACGGTCCTCCTCTTGTGCACTGCTCCTCTGCTTTGCCACGCAGTAAGTCCTTCTGTGGGGACTGGTCTCTCCTAAAGCCTGTCTAAAGTTTACAAGAAGACGTCTCGCCATGCTAGACACTAAGTAACACTCGGGTCATACTTCTTCCAAGACAGAGGTGTTTGTTCTTTTGGCAGTATGTGGTGCTCTGAATATTCTTCTCTAGCACCACAGGTCAGGCGCATGAAATCTTCTTCGTCTTCTTTATTCAATGTCTGACTTTCCCATGCATAGGAGGCAATGGAAAATACCATGGTTTGAGTCAGGCCCACCTTTGTCCTCAAAGTGACCTCCTTGCTCTTCAACACTCTAAAAAAGTCTTGTGCAGATTCACCCATTGCGATGAGGTCTTTGATCTCGTGACGACTGCTTCCATGAGCATTGGTTGTGGATCCGCCCAGTATGAAATCCTCGACAACGTCAACCTTTTCTCCATTGATTCTGATGTCAGCTACTGGTCCAATTGTGAGGATTTGGGTCTTCTTTACACTGAGCTGTCATCCACACTGAAGGCTACAATCCTTGAGCTTCATCGGCAAGTGCTTCAAGTCCTCCTCACTGTCAGCAAGCAAGTTTGTGTCATCTGCATATCCTAGGTTATTAGTTACCCTTTTTCCAGTCCTAATGCCACATTCTTCTTCATGAAATTCAGCTTCTCTTTTATTTGCTCAGCACACAGATTGAATAAGTACAGTGAGGAGATATAACCCTGATGCACACCTTTCCCGATTATAAACCATGCAGGATTTCCATGTTCTGTTTGCACACTGCATCTGGATCCATGTACAGGTGCCGCATGAGCTCAATGAAGTGTTCTGGAATTCCCATTCTTCTCAAGGAGATCCATAGTTTGTTATGGTGCGCACGGCCAAATCCTTGGCCTGGTAGTTCACAAGACACAAGTAAACATCTCTTGGGTATTCTCTGCTTTCAGCCGAGCTCCATCTGACATGAGCAATGAAGTCCCTTGATCCACATCCTCTTCTGAATCCAGCTTGAACCTCTGGCAGCTCCCTGTCAATGAACTGTTGCAAACCTTATTGCATTATTTTCAGAAAAATATTACTTGCAAGTGATATTAATGTTATGGTTCTAAAATTTGAGCATTCTGTTGGGTCACCTGTCTTGGAACAGGTACAAAGATCCATTCCAGAGCAACGCACCAGCCAACACAGTACAACAAACTGACAGACAATGGTTGGCAAAATCCTCCTGGAAAGATCATATTATCCCATTTCACAGAAAGCAAGCTTAAAGTGGTTCCGTGACAAGCCCAAGGCCAGAGGCAGATCTGGGCTCCAAATCCCAGATTTCATCATTACCTTGACGATGTTGTAAAGTAATAAGATCTTTTCATTTCTGTAATAAAACTGAACAGTGATGGAAAGTCCAACGATAACCAGAGCTTCCCTTGTTAAAGCAGGAGGAAACCACCCTGCTCACTTGTCTCCCCACCCCACCCACCTGCCACTGATCCTCCAGGCTCCAAAGAGCAAAGGTCAAAGCCATGGCCCTTCCCTGCCTGCCCTCCAAACCCCACAGCCAAGAAACTTTCACAGAAGTCACGGAGTCACAATGGGTTTGATATCAGAGGCACTACGTCTGTGCTCCACAGCTCACAGAATAAAAATATATTCCCTCTGATCCCTATCCAGTCTACCGATAAGCCTGGTCTGCCACATCTTAATATTCCTCCCACTAAGGTGCCTCAAGGTCCCTCAGACGTCTGGTTCCAGCCTGCCAGTCTTTGAACTTGAGACATTCTAAACATCCAGCAGTTGACTTGAAAATGTGTGGAGACTTGAAAGGCACAGTGGTCAGCCAGATTGTCTACACGGAAACCTTGGAGGGGCTGGATGCTCTCCCTGAGGGCCCCTCTCCAGGGACAGCAGCTTGAATCAAAGGGTTGGCAGTCCTGGCAAATTCATTTGCAGCCACAACAGAAGGCTGTTAGCCAGCTATCCGGCGTGGGGGAGCAGGGGGTGCTGGCTCAGGGGGGAGCAAATGGGTGGAGGGAAGATAGCTAACTCAGTCTCTATTGGAAACTATGGCCTTGGGTACTTAATGTTCAGTTCTACCTGGCTTAGCAGCAGCAGAGGACAACTGAATTAGGCTTCTACACTAAGGCCCTCCAATCTCAAAACCATGCCAGGGACAGGCTAACTCCTCTTCCTCCTGGCTGAGGATAAGCCATCACAGTTCAAACCTCCACCAGTCCCTTCTGCCCCTGTGCCTTCTGCCGTGACCCTTCCTCCCTACTGAAAAGATGAAGGCGCCATAACTTCCCGACCCTTGAGATCTCTGCACATTTATCCCCATCTCGGAGGGATGGAGGGGCCCTCCTGCCATCCATATCCAACTCTGCAGTTGCACTGCCATGCCCTCCTCCTCCTCCTCAAGGTCCCCAGGCTACCCGGATCGTTTGCATCCCGTGGCTGACCCAAGGGTTGGCGGTCTGAAGCCCTCCAGCAATGCCGTGGGGGAAGGCCCGGAGATCTGTCACTGCAATGGGTACAGCCAAGACTTTGGGGCAGTCTGACTCTGGAACACGTTGGGTCACCACATGGCAGAAATGGCTCATCAACGATGGGTTTTATTTCGGGTTTTCCAGTTCCTCAAGGATCTTTGCTCCTAAGGCCCCTCCCTTCTCCTCAGGCAACACAGGTCCAGCTCCCTCCATGCTGAGAGTGATCTTTTGGCTCAGGCACATGTATGTTCTATCATTTAACAACTATGTGAGATTGAGCTGATTTTTCATTTCTTCGAATCTCAGTTTCCCCACCTGTATATTAGAAATAATAGCCCCTATCTTGGAGAGGTTCAGGCAGGGTGTTGCTCTGTTGTAGGGTTGCCATGACTGGAACTGACTCAATGACACCTAACAATAACATCTCCAGGAGCCCTGGTGGTGAAGTGGGCCAGGCACTGAGCAGCGAACCACAAGGCCAGTGGTTTTGGGATGGGGTTGCCAAAAAGAGGAAGGCGTTCAACAAGACAGATTGGCACAGTGGCTGCATCAGGCATAGGAACAATGGTGAGGATGGCGCAGAAACTGGCAGTGTTTCCATCTGTTGTGGATAGAGTCACTATGGGTCAGAGCCAACTCGAAGGCACCTAACAACAGAACCCACCACAGGGTTGAAGTTTCAAACCCACCAACCACTCAGCAGGAGAAAGATGGGGCTGTGGGTAAACCCCCACTTACTTCGCAAAAATATGTTTTGTTTGCTATTTCAAGTAGTTTGGGCTCCATTTACAATAAATCAGCTGTATGAGAAAAACGGTCAACAATTAAAACAAAGTCTCTCCTGATAACATGTCCAAAGTACGTGAGACACGTCTCGCCATGGTTGGCGTTAAGAAGCGTTCTGGGTGCACTTGCTCTGAGACAGATCATTTGTTCTTTTGGCAGCCCTGGAACTCTCCATGGTCTTTTCCAGCGCCATAGGTCAAATGCATTGATTTTTCTTCAGCCTTCCCTATTCAATGTCCAGCTTGCATATGCGTAAGAGGTGACTGAAAATACCACGGCGTGGGTCAGGCCCACCGTAGTCCTCAAAGTAATATCCTTGCTTTTCAGCACGTTGAAGAAGTCTTGTGCAACAGATTTACCCAATGCAATACATCCTATGACCTCTTGACTGCTGCTTCCGTGAGCATTGGTCGTGGATCCAAGCCAGGTGAAATCCTGACACCTTTGATCTTTTCTCCACTTATCAAGATATTACTTATGGGTCCAGTTGTGAGGACAGATGTTTTCTTTACATTGAATTGTAATCCGTCCTGAGAGATGCAACCCTTGATTTGCATCGGCAAGAACTTCAAGTGTCCTCACTTTCCAAAAGCAAGGCTGTGGCATCTGCATATGGAAGATGTAGAATTCTTCTTCATATAACTTGGGTTTTTAAATGAGTTGGTCAGCATACAGATTGAAAAAGTATGGTAAGGGAATACAACCCTGATATGCATGTTTTCTGATTTTAAACCATGAAGTATTCCCTTGTTTTGTTCATACAACTGCTTCTAGATCCATGTGCAGGTTCCTTGTGAGTATAATTATTCTGAAGTTCCCATTCTGCTCAAGACTATCGATCCGTAGTTTGTTATGACTCACCCAGTTGAAGGTCTTGGCATAGTCAATGAAATGTAAGCAAGCATCTTTCTGATATTCTCCATTTTCAGTAAGATCCATCTGATGTTAGCAATGATATCCCTTGTTCTTAAATTTTGGCATCACTGGTTTTAGTGGTTGGTGCAAAAATTACAATAATGTTGTATTTGCTAGATTTCTCTGTATGGGAATAGACATTATCCTACCAAAAACAACACTGTATTTCAAGATAGATCTTAAAATGTCCTTTTTGACAATAATCATAGCATCATTCCTTTAGATTGTGTCATTCCCAGAATAATAAACCATATGATTTTCTGATTCAAAATGGTCAGTGCAGTCCATTTCAGCTCACTAACACCCTGGATTTCAATCTTTATATATTCCCGTTCATTTTAACAACTTCTAATTTTCCTCTATTCATATTTAGTTCATTCCAAGGTCCAATCACTAACTGATGTTTGCACCTGTTTCTTCTCATTATGGATTGTGCTCCATCAGCAAATGACGGTCCTGAAGGCTATACTCCCACAGGTGCTACCCCATCCACGTCACTATGGTCTATTCTACTTTGAAAAGGCAGATCTTCTTCAGCCAAATTTTCAGTGTCTTCCCACCTGAGGGACTCATCTTCTGGCACTATGACTTGACAATGTCCTGCTCCTGTTCATTCCGTTTACAGTATCTGATAATGTTTCCATGTTATCCGCTGGGTTTTCAATGACTAATTCCTCTGGAGTGGACAGCGCAATCCTTCTTTGTCATCTGTTCCTGAACTAGAAGCTCCACTGAAACCTGTTCACTTTGGGGGACCGTACTGCTATTTCAAACATGAGTGACATAGCTTTCAGCAACACAGCAACACACATGCTACCACTGCACGACAAAGTGACAGGCGAGTGATGAGCAGGGAAACTAGATTAATGTAAAGGAAACAACCTGAAGAGAATTAGAATATTCACACATGATGAAGAATGTTACCAACATCATTGACTACCTTGTGCAGAAATTGTTGAACCGGAACTTTAACTGTTGTGTAAACCTTCATTGAAAACAAATAACAAAAATTTAAGGGAAACACAAAGATCTACAGTCTCAGAGATATGATGGAACAGTTCTACGCTGTCCTATGGTTTGGAATCAACTCAAGATCAGCAGGTTTAGGCTTTTATTTGGCTCGCCAAGAAAGGATCGCTGTGAAATGAGATAGCGATACTTGAAAGGCTGTGCCCTGAATTATACATGTAGAAGCTGTGGAATTGGAGAATGTTGTGTGTATTTTTGCCACAATTAGAAAACATAATTATATGAATAACAATGAGTACCAGGAAGAAGAAAATGTTCTAGAATTGAATGTGGTGGTAATTGTACAGCTCTCCGTGGTATGATTGAATTATTGAATTGTATGCGGATGAATTGCTAATAAAACTTTTTTAAGGCTGTACCCTTCCATCACTTTCATATTTCAAGGAAATGTGGTCACTATGAAAAATATCAACTGACTATTCCTTCAAAGTACTTGGCGTTCCCTCAATATTAGGTTCCAGGAGTCTAGAAAAAGACAGCATGTTTGGTTAAGAAGCACGTCAACAAAAATGAGAGTAGTTCTCAATGAAGTGGATTGCCATAATAGCCTTACTGTCATGCCAAGTGCATCCGAGACCATGGGATTGGCATCGGACCGGGCAACATTTTGAGATGTGCTTTCTAAAGTGTCAGTGGCTTATACCTCTCTCCTGGCTTGGTATATGTACTGCTTGCTAATCAGTAGTTCGCTCTCCATTAATCAAAACAGGGCTGATCCAGAGAGTTTGGTGCAGTTGGTTAGGTGTGGATCCCTAGCATCAAGACCTTATAAAATCTCTCAACTGTTTGTATGTGTAGATGAAACCACGGCACCAATGGAACTTACAAATTTTATCTTGTATTCCTTTAGGAAAGAAGTAATTCTGTACTAATGGAATTTTGGGTATGTTTCCCCCCTACATTTTCTCTCTCCTTCCCCATCATCCTCAAGGTAACCCTCATGTCTTCATTTGTACTCCACATAACAAGGAGAGCAGCTTCACAGGAGCAGGAGATCGTGCTGAAAATAAATGAAGGATTCAGGTAGAAGGACGGTGGGAACTGATGGTGGACCTTGAAGTTTAGATCTTATGCTGAAGGGGAGCTTCTGGAGGTTTTCTATTAGGAAGTAGAAGGGTAGCACATGCATGTACAGAAAAAAAGATTGAAACATGGTACAGAAAGAGGATTGAACTATGGTCTTCTACGGGGATAAAGCGGAGGAAATGGATTCAAGAGCTATTTCTGAGACAAAATCTGTAGGACCTTTTGGTCAGTTGAATGTGGAGAGGTAAAAACGATGAAGAATCAGTCTGATAGTGGTGATGGTAATGTCAGTGGCAGATAAGACAGCTCTGAAGTGAAACTGTTTCCAAATAGGAGATGGTGGTTTTAGTTTTAGATCTCTACCCTTTCATCCAGTCAATATTTCCTAAGCGTCTGTGCTCAGCTCTTCATGGGGCTTGATGTATCATGGTGTGCTGAACAGACAGCTCCTTCCCTCATGGCTGGGCATCTTGGTGACGGCATGACACCAAGGTGCCTCTGGGACATCCAGTGGGAGGTGTTCTGAAGACAACTCCAGACTGGAGTCAGAGCTGAGAAAGTTTCAAGGTCATTCTCCTAAATACCCTCATCATGTATTTCAGGAAGTGTCAAGGACTGGACAAATCACATGGATTCCCCCTTAAAGTCCCAGGCTTCTACCCTGCATATCCTGCTACATATACTAGGCCCAGGCCACTGTCACATCAAGGGTCCCTTCCTAGCCGGATGCCAATGTGAGCGTGGCATCAGCAACACGCTTAGAGGTCCACACCTGGCCCGAGGGTCATGGGCTCCAGCCTCTTGATTCCCTGCTGCTTGGGAGTCCCATGACTGCAATCATCTGATTAGGAATTCATGCTCTCAACAGAACTGAGCCGAATACAAGCCGTGGAACTGGAACCAGGTAAGGTAGTTCTGGAAGCTTTCGTGGCATCGTAGTTAAAGCACTCCACTGCTAGTTAGAAGGTCAACCGCCAGCCATCCTGCAAGAGAAAGGTGGATAGTCTGCTTCCATCAGTCGTTAATCTTGGGAACTCTATGGGACAGTTCTACTCTATGTGTTGGAATCAACTCAAAGGGAGTGGGTTTGGGGCATAGGTCTTAGCTATATTGAGATGCAAACAGGGTTGGATTAGCCGATAAACAAGGAATGCATAGGCTTATTTATGCTTACAGTTTCACAAAGATGTGGCATCCATATGAAATTATTCACTACAGGTTGGCAAGTAAGCTCATGCTTATCCTGCTTATTCGATAATAACACTTATCCACCCCAGGTGTAAATTAGCATTTTCTTAGCACTCCAGGCCTTCACCTTTCCCACCTGCTTCCATCACATACTCTCGCACATTCTGTTCCCTTGCTCTGCTCCGGAACTCTCAGTGTGCTCGTTGGTCCCCACTTCCTCCATCCTCCTAAACACCAAGGAGCCCTGGTGACGCTGACTGAAAGGTTGCTGTTGGAACTCACCCACTGCGCTACAGAGGAAAGAGCTAGGGATCCGCTTCTGTAAGTGAGGCATTTCTACTGTCAGGAAAACTCTGTGGTTAAAAGGATAAACAAAAAGCGGTACATACACACAAGGAACACTGTTCAGCCAATAAGAGCTATGACGTCCTGATTCATGCTATAACATGGATAGAGCTTGGCATGATGCTGAGTGAAATAAGCCAATCACAAAAGGACAAATATTGTATAACCTCACTTATATAAGAAAAAGCCAGGGCATAGAGGCCAAGATTGATTCATGTTTACCAAGGAAGCCAAGGATGAGAAGGAAGGGTTGTTGTGCGTGTGGTGGGTGGGTGCGGGGGCGGAGGTGGAGGGTTACTTAGGAAGCATTGAGTTTGGGTTCAAGGGAAAAATCTCACTGATTAAAGAGATGGGGTTCACAAGCAACTGATGTAATTTATGTCAATGGTTATAGTAGTACGCCTGTCATAAGTTGAATTGGCAAATGTTGTATGATGGATATATGAGCAATGGGGTGAGGGGGAAGCAATTGCTAAAGCTGCTTTTGAAAAACAAAAAAAATACCTCATGAGTCTTGGTTTCTTGGTTTTGAGGAGGAGGTTAGGGTCATGGTTTCATGATTAATTGGTCTAATACCAGATTTAACGAGTCAATTATCACCTAGTTCTTTTCACAGTGCCTGAGGTCTTCAAAACTGGCAAGTGGCCGTCCAAAGTACAACAATTGGTCTCTTTTGACCTGGAGTGACAAAAAAAGAGTCAGGAATAGGAGGAAATGGAATATGTGGTAAATTGCCTCTATTTCCACCTTTGTCGGGAGACCAGAATAACTGGATGGTGCCCGCTTCTAGGACTGAACACTTAGATCAAATATTCTACAGAATAATCCTGATCAAACAAGAGGAAATACATACAGAACAGACTTTCTGGGGCCACAGAAGCTGGGTAAATAAAAAGAAACTATTGCCCTGTGTTTTAGTACGGGTGGATTAGAGAAACAAATCTAGAGAGACTCGTGTGTGTATAAGAAAGAGCTTTATATAAAAGAGCAAGTGTAAATTGAGAAAGCATCCTGGCCCAGTCCAGATCAAGTCCGTCTGTCCGATATCAGCCCATATGTTGAATGGCAGTCTATTATTTCTTCCTCAGACTCACACACACATGCAATGAAACTGAACCCAGGAAGATCATAGACCAGCGGGTGGAAAGTCTTATGGATCCAGTGGTGGTGGAAGCATCTCAGCACTGGTGTGGGTCTGTCTCCACAAGGCTCCTCCAGCTCCAGGGCTCTGGCTCTATCAGCGTAGCATCTTGTGGTTTGTCAAGAGGAATCTCCCAGGGAGTGAGTGAGTGTTCCATCTTCGGGAAGCTATTTATCTCCTTAGCACCTCCAAATGAGGTCATCAAGCTGTGACCTGATTGACAGGCTAAATCCCACCCCTTCACTCTTAATAATCTCAAGTTGGCACCAAATTATGTAACCACCACATCCTGAAATAATCTTAAAACCTGATGCCAAAAAAATATATATATCCTCTGAAGTCTTCTGTAAACCAAACAATAGATTAGCTAATTATTGACAGAAAGAAAAAACGTCTACCTCAATCACTGCACTCGTTTAAGAACTACCTATTGTGAGATCAAATTGACAAGAGCAACATGAGAAGATCCGATAGGAAATGGATGGGGCAGCGCATTTGTGTTCCTGAGAGAGGAGCGAGCTCCATAAAGAGGGTGAGAAATGTTAGACAACCCTGAGACTGTAATTATCATCACAGAATCAAACACCTATGCACGTAGGAATTGTTGAAATGGTGCATGCTTCTGCTGGGCATGCTTCCAACAACTGCAACAAAATTTAAATGAATTTTAAAATGAAAAACACCATGGGTTCATTTATATGTCATGCGGGGTCACTATGAGTCAAAATCAATTTGATAGCATCTAGCAACAAGACTTCCAGCCCCACCAGACTCACCACACAGGATCTGGGCCCCTGGAAGCCAAATCCAGTCAACAAATCCAGTCAGCTCAATGCTGAGCACTTAGTGTAGCGATGTATCATTTGGAGGTAAAGTGTACACATGATGCTGTGGAATTATATCTTTGCTCTAATTGTGTGGATATATTTTATAATCCACAGTGCCTTGTCTGTGGTCAATGGGTAATGGCTATTTAGAACTCAGAGGCCAGCATAACTTTAAAAGATGATATGGAAGTTTATGACCAAGTATCTCTTTCTGGCATAGGGTGGTTAGAGCTACAAACCTCTGAGCTACGATTCCTTCGGCAGAAAGCAATGCTCAGGTAACCCAGTACTGCAGTGTGGAAAGACGGTGTTCCCTGTCGCCATCTGCTCTGTGGTGTGGTTTCCAGGAATACACCAGGGGAGAGACTCCCTTTCCTTCCAAATCTACTTCTCCAGCGGTTTTGTCAGCCTGGATCAAAAGCCTTTATAAAAAATGAAAAAGGCATTTTCTTTGACTCGGTAATTCTAGTTCCAGAAACGTACCCTAAGAAAAATGTGCATGCAAGGATGTTTGTGCAGCACTGTTCAAAATAGCTGCACATAAAAATGGAAAGTGCCTGGATGTCATATATACACAGTGAGGTGCTAGGCTGGTTGTTTATCTAATGTCTCTGGGCCCCAATCCACCCTTCTCTATGTTGCTGGAGCAGGGATCACACAAACTACACCTCCCAGACACCGGGGCCAGCTGCCTTCCTGTCGGGGTCCAGTAGAGGGAAACACTCAGGGAAGACTGGAGTCAGGACCAGGAGAGGAGGGGCTTCATCCCTATCCCTTCCTGCTAGCAGCACTCTGGCAGCAGCACTTGGCTTCTGTCCCCACCTTCTTTCTGCGTGTTAAAACCCACCTACATCTTCCCTCTCCCCCATTTACCTTCCCAGAGATACTGGCCACATCTGGATGGCACCCTCTTCTGAGGTCTGAGAGATAGATCAACAGGACCCCTGCTCTGAGCTCCTAGGGTCCCAACCCCCACACCTTTTTTTTGTTTTGCTTCTTTACCTGGAGTAGAACTGCTTCCTACAGTTAGTATCACTGGGCTCCCTTTGTCTCTGCCAGCTCCCCTACACCTCGGCAGCCAATGCCATGTATCAAATCCCCTCTGTTTGAAATGTCTTGTATGACGTCTGGTTCCCAACTGAGTCCTTGCAATATGGATACCAATTCACACCCATAAGAAGAGGGGGGGGAAATACAAAACTTGGTTTTATTAGACTTGGGATGCAAAATAAAGGGAAAGCGTATACATTATTGATGGAACTGTAAATTTATATAATCATTTAAGAGAGCAACTTGGCAAACAATATCTAGTAAAGTAAATATATACATATACTTCAATCTTGCAGGTTTGCTCTTAGGTATGAATGCTAAAGAACTCAGAGTCAATAAAGATGGCCGGACTTAGTGGCTTGATAGAGACTGGTGGACACCTTGAAACCGTGGCCCTTCACATGTGGAAGTGAATTCACCCCCATGGCTCAATTTTCAGCCAAGCAATAGATAGATCTATAAGAAAACAGTAACACTGGTGAGATATGCATATCTTAGACCAGTGGCTCCCAGCCTTCCTAATGCCATGACCCTGTAATACAGTTCCTCATGTTGTGGTGACCCCCAACCATAAAATTATTTTCATTGATACTTCATAACATGATTTTGCTACTGTTATGAATCATAATGTAAATATCTGATATGCAGGATGTATTTTCATTGTTACAAATTGAACATAATTAAAGCATGGTGATTAAGCACAAAACAATATGTAATTATAGATTGTGAAATGTTTGTTTTCCAATGGTTTTGGATGACCCCAGTGAAAGGATCATTCGACCCCCAAAGGGGTTGAGACCCACAGGTGGAGAACCACTGCCTTAGAAAAATCAACCATTAGATAAAGATGGCAACATTTAGCCAAGGACAAATTTGGGAAGGGTTAGGAAAGAAGGGGGAATGGAGGTGGGAAACAGGAAGGAAGCGGGGTCAGTGATGTTGCATTGTGAGTATTGCCGCCAATGCATGAAACAAAATGAACGTGAATTGTTGAATGGAAATTTGACCTACTTTGTAAGTCTTCACCCAATTCACAATAAAAAGGTAAACACTAAACAGAGACAAAACTCGTACACATTACACAAGCAGATAGCAGCAATCTTTTCTTTTTACGACCAATAGGCAGAGGAGCCCTAGTGGTGTCGTGAATAAACATCAGGCAGCTAACCGCAAGGCCCTAACTTTGAAACCACCAGCTGCTCCTTGGGAGAAAGACAAGACTTTCTACTCCCATCAAGAGTAGCATGCAGTCTTAGAAACCCACAGAGGCAGTTCTAGCCTGTCCTATAGGGTCACTCAACGGTCTTGAAACCAATAGGCCAACGATGAGTCGATTGGGATATGGTCATATAACCATCATACAAACCCATCACTTCTTCTCCAGTCTTCTTTACTTGTTCTCAGGCTATCACATGGATATAAGGTGATCGGGTCGAGGTCAACTCAGTCCTCAAAGTGACATCTTACTGTTCAGCACTTTAAGTAGATCCTTGGCAGCAGATTTTTTTTTTTGACTGCTGCTTCCTTGAGTGTCGATGGTGAATCCAATCTTTTCTCCACTTCTCATGATGCTGTGTGTCGGTCCATTGCGAGAACTTCTGTTGTCCTTACATGGATGTGTCATATATACCGCAGGCTTTGCTCTTCATTCGCAGGTGCTTCAAGTCCTTTTCCCTTCTAGCAAGCAAGGGAGTGTCATTTGCATATCAAAGGTGAGCCTTCCCCTCATCCTTACACTGCATTCTTCTTCAAATAAGCCAGTTTCTTGGGCTATTTGCTCAATGTACCTATTCAATAAGGATGGTGAAGGACCCAACTCTGATGCATACCTTCCTTGAGTTGAATCTTCTTGTTCTGTTTGAATGACTGCCTTTTGGTTGATGGGCAGGTCCCTCAGGAGCACAATTAAGTGTGGAAGCTCCACTGGAACCTGTCCCCTCCAGATGAGCCTGCTGGTATTTGAAAATGGTGGCACAGCTTCCAGCATCTCAGCAACATTCAAGCCATCATAGAATGACAAACTGACAGCAAGTAGTGAATATGTATATATATATATAGATAGATACATATAATCTTACACTTCAATAAAAATATTTTCAATCTACATAAGTAAAAGTAAATTCTATTTTTGACATCTTACTGACATAAAGAAAGTTTAACAATATACTGATGTATTAAGTAACAGTGAAAAAGGAAACAGAAGAAAAGTAAGTCCAAAATAAATTAAAATGATCACCTTTGAGGGAACAGGGAGAGCCTGGGGGAAGGAATAAGAATAAAAATTAAACATCTCTGTACCTTTGTTGGAGTCTTGATTTACAACAATATAAGTAACATTGTTTTAAAAACATTACTCTATTTAAACTTAAATCAGAAAAGGTAATGCATAGATATAAAAAATATCAGGAGGTGTTACCTTGAATGACTGAAGTTAGAGACACTCTGCATTTTCAACATGCTGCATGAACACACAATTTCCATGTGATTGGACTATAGACACTGTCTTAAGCTTGCCTGACACAAAACCTAACTATCGCAGGGATCGTAGGCATGCTGCCACTGCCCATGTCACACCCGAGGCAGACATTGCTAATCTATCATGGCCTTTTCCCACTCAACCTAGATTTTGTCTCAGACTCCATCTCAACACAATACTCTTGGCATCATTGGCACAGAAGGGAAAACTTACTGCCATCCTATCTTATGATAGCAGGACTCCAAGAGACAAGTAGAAGCTGCCCGAAGTTCACCCAGATCTCTGATTTGGTTGTTGTTAGTTGACATCAAGTCAATTGGGACTCAGTGACCCCATATGTGCAGAGTAGGGTTTTCCATCTGTGTAAACTTTCAGAAACAGACCACCACCTGTTTGCTTTCAAGAGACTGAAGATTGGGTTCAAATCACCTTTCAGCGAGTGGTCAAGGGTTTAACCATTTGTGCCACTCAGGGACCCGCATCTCCCCAGACCTCTAGCCCTCATTTTGGCCATTGGAAAAAGTAAGCCAAGAGAGAAGGAGTAACCTGAACTTCAGCCTAAAGGACAGAGCCTCTCTGCTCTCTGTCACCAGGCAAGCCTGGGCTGAGGTGGCAGAGAGCACTCTGGGACCAGGTCAGACTGTGACTGCTCTCCCACACATGGAGCCTGCTCCGGACTCCAGAGCTCTCCCCTTGCTTGAATAGCCAGGCGCATTCTTTCCTATCCATCACCACAAAGGTATCTTCCTGAACTGCAGAGGGAATCCTGCCACGTTCCTGATCCAAGCTTTGCCACGGCTCCCCGTGTCCTGCGTCCTAACTCCTCACCCTGACGATCTTCATTGTTTGTGATCCAGACCCCTGGACTGTCTCTGTTTCTCATCATCAGCTTACTTCTCCCTGGGAACTCCTGATCAATCCCACTTCCGGATATTTAATCGTGGTGTTCTAGCCCCCCTGCGCTTTCATTGCGGCCCAGAGAATGCAGCCAGGACCCTGCCAATCCTCCCTTCCCTGATCTGTAGCAGACTAATTAGAAGTCAAAGCCAAAGTCTGGCTGACCCTACAGCCCTCGCTCTTAAACACTTCACTTCAAGTTTGGGGCCAGGCAGCATTGCCTGGGGAGCTTATCTTCTAACGTAGATTCCCAGCCCCACACCAAGTCCAGTGAATCACAACTGCTGGAAGTGGGGCCGGGAATTTAGATTATTAACATAAAGGCTGAAACATGGCTGCTTTATTTTTAGTGATTATGTTATTTTAATTCATGTCCTCCATTTTACTTCATTTTTTATCATTTTAGTGGGGGCTCGTACAACTCTTATCACAATCCGTACATACATCCATTTTATAAAGCACATTTGTACATTCGTTACCCCCATCATTCTCAAAATATTTGCTCTCCACATAAGCCTCTGGCATCAGCTCATTTTCCCCCTCCCTCCCCGCTCCCCTCTCCCTCATGAACCCTTGAGAATTTATAAATTCTTATTTTGTCATATCTTGCCCTGTCCGACATCGCCCTTCTCCCACTTTTCTGTTGTCCGTCCCCCAGGGAGGAGGTCACATGTAGATCCTTATTGCTGCTTTTTACTGAACTGTCTTGCCCAACGAACCAAAACAACAACAACAAAAACCCCAGTGAGTTGATTGTGATTGTGGCAATCTCCTGTGTGACAGAGTAGAACTGCTTCATAGCATCTTATTGGCTGTAATCTAACAGAATCAGATTACCAGGCTTTTCTTTGAAATGTTGTTAGTTGCATTCGAACCAGCAATCTTCAGGTTAGTAGCTGATCACATTCTGTGCCAGCCAGGGACCGTTGTGCCATCGAGTCAATCCTGACTCACAGCAATCCCCTCCGGGTTCCCGAGACTGCAACGGTTTCCAGGAGTTGAAGGTCCAGTGTGGACAAGCACAGGGGTGCAGCCATCTTTGAGAAGGGCGACTTACCACTTGTAGCTGCTGCCCCTCTGCTCACACAAAACACCCTGTAAAATCAACCAGCCTGCTTCTAGCCGCAGCCTGGAGAGAACAACACTTGACATTCATCAGTCACTTTTCCGCAGGCTTCCTCATGCTTCATGGTTCGCCCTTTCTGCTTCAGGAGGAGCGGCAGCAGCTGCATGGGGCTCTCAATTACCACACGCAAGAAGTGCAGGCAGCCCCAGCTCTCCTGCAATGACTTGTAAAAGTAATAAAAGTGTGTCCTCCCAACTTCTTTCTGCATTCAGGTAGCCTCACCTCGGGACACAGGGTGGACTGGATGGGAGATCCAGGATCGATATGAAAAAAGTTCCAGAAGAAAACGTCATTGATAGAGAGCATGTAAATGGATACAACCTTTCCAAAGGGCAGCTTGGCCATACTTACCAAAATGTAAAACTCACACACTCTTTGACCAAAGAGCAAGAATTTAACCCAAAGAAGGAATAGCCCAATGCCAGCAGGTACACCCAGTGCTGTTTTATAACACTGAAACCGGAAGCACCCTTCCTACCCACAAGAAGATGATGGATTAGGCAAATAAGCAGTAGCTCGTTAATACTAATTTTCAAAGAACGTAACAGTTCTATAGTAACTAATACAGAAGCCTCTCCAAGACATGTGGTTAAATGAAGGGAGGGAGCGCTATTGACTAATGTATTCCATAAGTCACATCTCGATTTAGCTGTGTGCTTCTGACTAAAGAGAGAGAGATCCTAAAGGAGGTTCTTTGATGGGTGACATTTGGGATGAATTGTGTTTCTTCTGCACTATGAGAACGGTTAGCGATGATGAGGACAAGGAGGATGCTTGCAGCGTACCTACGCTTGCTGTGCCGGATGGAGCCGAGGCGGTGAAGTGCTTAAGCATTCCACTCTAACCAACAGGGTAGCCATTCAAACCCTCCTAGAGCCTCCGAAGGAGATGCTCCCACAAAGATTACAACCCCGAAAACCCCAGTGCAGCATTTCTGCTCCGTCACCTGGCTTCACTGGGAGTGGAAATGGACTGGACTTGACAGAACCTACAACCCAACATGTGCTGAGGGCTTTGGGGAGTGCCTTGTTTATGCTAACTCCTCTTCTCTGGTCCTCATAACAATCCCATGAAGTGGATACTGCTATTCGCTCCATGTTAGAGGAATACGAAAGAACGGAGACGTCAAACAATTTCCCCACAGTCACACAGCCGGTAAATGGCAAAGATGGGAGCCAACCCAGACAATCAAATCCATGATCTTAGCCACTAAAGCCCCCGTGCCATTCCTTAATGATTAAACAGTATTTTTATAAAGAAAATAGAACATTTTCTTTAAAAAATAAACATAAGAAGTCACTCAGTTGGACTTAAGGTGCCAAGGTTCCCAGGAGGCGACTCCATTGGTGTGCACTGAGAACAGTCTCCACCACTGGCCAGTCAGTCTGTCACACTGGGGCAGTTTGTGTGTAGCTGTGATGTTGGAAAACAGATCACTAGTGTTTCAAATACCAACAGGGTCACCGAAGTGAGCCGGTTTCAGCAGCGCTTCCAGATAAGGAATAGACTACAAAGAAGGAACGGTGACCCAACAGCATGCTCAAATCATAGAACAATATCATTGATGTCGTGTGAATGTAAGATTTTGCAGAAGATCACCCAACAAAGGATGCAGCCTTACATTAACAGGTTCCAGCCAGAGGTTCAGGCTGGATTCAGAAGAAGATATGGCACAATGAATACCACAGCTCAAACCAAAGTACACCAGACATTTTCACTTGTGTTTCACTGACTATGCCGAGGCATTTGACTGTGTGGATCATAACAAACTATGGATACCCTTGTCTATTAGTCTGGGTACTTTAGAGAAACAAACCCACAGAAACTCATGTATAAGAGAGAGTTTTATATAAAGGGTAAGTGCACATCAAGAAAACATGCCAACCCAGTGCTGTCCACACCCACAAGTCCAACATTAACCCATATGTCCGACACCAATCCACAAAGTCTTCCTCCATCTCACAAAACAGACGCAATGATGCCGACTGCAGGAGAAAAGCTGAGTCAGTGAACATGTAAGCATCTCAGCACTGGCAGGGGTCTCCACACGACTGCTCCAGCACCCAGGGCTGCATCAGAGTAGGTCCATGTGGCTTCTTCTTGGGATGTCTTGCAGGAAGTAAGCCTTGCCAACTGAAGCAGGGAACTGGCTAAGGCAGCTGCACCCTGGTCAGACCATCACAAAGCAAGAAACCCGAGAACTAGAAAGGAGAGGCTCACCGAGCCATTTATCCCTTTGCCCTTCAATTAGCCCCACGTGTTTATCGGCCAGGTTGGCACAATAAACTAACTACCTCACCTTGAAAATAATGGAATTCCAAAACACTTAATTATGACTCATTCAGAACCTGTATGTGGACCAAAAGGCAGTTAGGTGAATAGAACAAGGGAATTCTGCGTCATTTAAAATCAGGAAATGTGTGCGTCAGGATTGCGTCCCCTCACCATATTTTGTCAATCTGTATGGTGTGCACATAATCAAAGAAGCTACCTTCTATGAAGAAGAATGCAGCATCAAGTTTGGAGGAAGCCTTATTAACAAGCTGCAATGTGCAGATGGCACCACCTGGCTTGCTGAAAGTGAGGATGACTTGAAGCACTTGCTGATGAAGATCAATGATTGTAACCTTGACTATGGATTACAAGTCAATACAGAGAAAACAAAAATCCTCACAGCTGGGCCAATGAGTAACAACATGGTGAATGGACAAAAACAGAAATTAATTTGTCAAGGATATCATCTTGCGTGGATCCACAATCATTTCCCATGGAAGCAGCACTTGAGAGGATCATTGCATTGGGTAAATCTGCTACATGAGATCTCTTTAAAATATTGAAAAGCAAGGAAGTTGATTTGAGGACTAAGGTGCACCTGCCTCAAACCCTCATAGTCTCCATTGCATCACATGCACGTGAAAGTTGGACACTGAGTAAAGTAAACCAGAGAAAAACCAATGCATCTGAATGGTGGAGCTGGCAACGAACCTTGAAAGTACTGTGGGGTGCCAAAAGAACAAGCCAATCTGTCATGAAGGAAGCGCAGCCAGAATGCTTCTCAGAGGCAAGGATGGCAAGGTTTCATCTCACGTACTCTGCACGTGTTATCTGAAGAGACCAGTCCCTGGAGAAGGACATCATGCTGGGAAAGCAGCAAGGCAGCAGAAGACCCTCAAGTCGATGAACTGTTCCAGTGGCTACAGCCAGAGTTCAAACATCACAATAATTGTCAGGATGGCCCTGGATTGGACGGGGTTCATTTCTGCTGTGTACATAGGGTTGCTATGGATTGAACCATCTTTTTTTTTCTTATTAAAAGATCATTTTATTGGGGGCTCTTACAACTCTTGTTACAATCCATACATCGATTGTGTCAGACATGTTTGTACATTTGTTGCCTTCATTCTTTTCTAGACATTTACTTTCTTTTGAACCCTTGATCTATATATAGCCCCTTCCCTGGGGGAGAGACAACAGAAAAGTGGGTGAAGGGAGACATCAGTCAATGTAAGACATGAAAAAATATTAATAATATTTAAATTTTCAAGGGTTCGTGAGGGAGGGTATGAGAGGAAGGGGGGAATGAGGAGCTGATACCAAGGACTCAAGTAGAGAGAAAATGTTTTGAAAATGACGATGACACAAATGTACAAATGTGCTTGACACAATGGATGGATGTATTATGATAAGAGCTGTGTGAGCCCCCCCAAAAATGATTTTTTTAAAAGAGAGATCTCCAGAGTCTACAGACCCCAGCCACAGATCCTGCCCCAAGGCCCAATTCAAAGCTAGAACTAAAAATGTACTGGGATAAATGGCTGTTTCCCACGAGGTATCAATGGCTAGAGACTGGAATGGCCAAAGGATGCAGAGATCTCAGCCAAGGGCCAAGCTAGTGCATCTTTGGATTCAGACCTGCCTACAGGAGAGGTAAAAGGGGGAGTCACTGGCAAGAAGGATGAAAAGAGTCCCAAGCCTCATGCCTAAGACTTGCATCAAGGTACCCACCATCAATGCAAGTTGAAATTCAAGGAACTGCCTCTCTCCTCTATCCATGGGTCTTGAAAACATTGAGTCAGTAGTGGCTCCTCAAGGCCCTCAGGACACACAGAAGCAAGCAAGAATGCTGGCCGCTTCAGCCTATTGGACATGGCTGACACTGTGGGTTTCAATAGAGAAGACACATCATCACAGCGCTCGAGCGAGGAATGGGGGTGGGGGGGCTGGGGGGGAGTGGTAGACAATCTGGGCTGCCAAAGGCACAGGAGAGGCATCCTCAGCTATGCCCAGAACCACTGGAAAAGGGATTTCCAGGAGTGGCTTTAGACAAGTTAAGGGCTCAGATGCCCAGGAAGACCGTGTAGCATGAGAAGAAAAGGTTGATTCTCAGATGGACAGGAAAGAGACTATATTCAAAGAGGCCTGGAAACTCGATCTGGGTCTGCCCCAGGAGCAAAGCTGTCGCTAACCCAGTTTTTTAACTAGCCCCTCCTTCTCCCATGCCAAGAGGCCCTCTCCCTGGTTCAATCTCAGTGCACACCAAATCTGTGTCCTCCGCCGACCTGGAATCCTAAAGAGTCAGGGGCACTGGAAAGCTGGAAGCAGAAAGGATCTTACTCAGGAAACTTTCTTTTTGAAGCAGAGCAAGAAACAAATGGCTCTGCAATCCACCGGGATCGCCTTGGGTTGGAAATTTAAAATGCATTAAGGTTGGGAGACCTATAAACATGTCATAACACGCTCTGCAAGCTGCTGCCTCTGTGACTTGTGGGCAAGGGAACCCCAAAGGGCACAGGCAGGCACACTCACCATGCACAGATGTGCACATACACTCTTACCCACCCTGCCTTAAAACACAAGCACTGTGTCCACAGACGGAACACAGATCTGTACACGCAGTCCCCCAACACAGATGTGCCTGAACAGAACCTGTCTACACACTCACAGAGATCTGCCACCACAGTCATTCCAACCTCCGTGCATAAGTATGTGCACACGCTGTACCCACACAGACTTATACACATAGATACCTCACAAACATGCACACAACTTCGCCCTGCACACCCAACACTCCTCAATTATATACATCTCACCAAGATAAATGCAGGTCTCGGCTCATCCCAGGCCAAAAGACCAACATTCTCATCCCACACATAGGCACACGGAGATGGATACACTCACCCACATCAGCAGAAACGTGTGTGCACATTCACATGGTTGGTGTTTGTGTTAGCCTGGGTAGACAAGAGAAACAAACGCTTAGACACTCATATGTGTATAAGAAAGAGCTTTGTATAAAAGAGCAATTGAATATTGAGAAAACATCCCAGCCCAGTCCAGATCAAGTCCATAAGTCCAATATTAGCCCATATGTCTGATCTCAATCTACAAATTGTTCTTCAGACTCACGAAACACATGCAATGATACCAAATGCAGGAAAATCACAGGCCAGTGGGTGGAAAGTCTTGTGGATCCAATGGCAGTAGAAGCATCTCAGCCCTGGTGTGGGTCTCCATGTGGCTCCTCCAGCTCCAGGGCGCTGGTTGCTTCAGTGTAGTTCCATCAGGCTCCACAGTAATGTCTCGTGGGGAGTATGTCTGTCCTACCTCCAGTGAGCTATGTATCTCCTTAGCACCTCCAAATGAGGTCATCAAGCAGCAACCTGATTGACAGGCTGAACTCCACCCCTTCACTCTTAAGACTCTCCAATTGACAACAGATTATGCAACTGCCACGGTGTTGCTGTTAGGTGTCAACACTGCATTTCTGACTCGGAGTGACCCTGTGTACAACAGAATGAAAGGATGCCCAGCTCTTCTCCATCCTCAAAACTGTTGTAACGGTTTGAGTCCATGCTTGTCGCCACTGTGTCGATCCATTTCTCTGAGGAGCTTCCTCTATTTCACTGACCCTGCACTTCACCAAGCGTGGGCTCCTCCTCCGGGGACTGGTCCCGACTGATCACCTGTCCAAAGTACGATGGACACAATCTCACCAACCTTATTTCTGAGACGGAATCCAGTTGTACTTCTTCCAAGACAGATTTGTTTGTTCTTCTGGCGCCCCATTTTTGCCAGCTTTCTAATGCAAGCCCATCAATTCTTCCCCAGTCCTCCTTATTCATTGGTTAGCTTCCACATGCCCGTGAGACAATTGAAAGCATCACAGCTTGGGTCAAGCACACCTTAGTCCTCCAAGTGATATCTTCACTCTTCAACACTTGAAATAGCTCTTTGGCAGCAGATCTTCACAGTGCAAAATGACATTTGCTTTCTTGACCGCTGTTTTCATGAGCATTGTTTGTGGATCCAAATAAAATGAAATCCTTGACAACTGCGGCCTCTTTTTTCTGTGTATTGTGATGTTGTTGATTAGTCCAGTGATGAGGACTCTTGTTTTCTTTACACTGAGGTGTAATCTATGCTGAAGACGGTAGTCTTGGATCTTCATCCGCAAGTACTTCAGTGCTTCGCGCTCTCCGCAAGCAAGGTTGCATTAATCTGCATATCGCAGGTTGTTTTAAGGAGCCTTCTTCCTCTCCTGATGCTGCAATCTTTTTCTCCAAGTCTCTTGGCCTATTTGCTCAGTGTGCCTATTGAATACGTGTGGTGAAAGGACACAACTCTGACACACAGCTTTCCTGATTTTGAACACCCCGTGACTCCGTGTTCTGTCTGAATGACTGCCTTGTGGTCTATGTACGGGTTCTGCAAGAGCACAATTAAGTGTTCTAGAAGTTCCTTTCGCTTCAACATCACCCATTGCTTGTGATGACCCACTTAGTCAATACAGTGTAGAGAAACAGTTTTCTGAGATTCTCTGCTTTCAGCCAAAATGCCATCAAACATCAGCAATTCTCAGACACACCCATCCAGAATGCAGACATTCATATGTATACATTCTCATCCTACCGCAAATGTCCCCAGTAATTTCACCCCAAGTATCAAGACTCCACAGATAACAGTGCACATTCACCCACACACAGGAACACATGTGTGCGCACACGTACTCAATTCACAGAAATACAGTATCACGAAATAACCACTCGGTGTGCCTGCTGACTCCAACAATCATCGGGATAAAAAAAATCATCTGGATAACCATCCAACAGCCTGGGAATCTGGCTTTCTCTTCTCTGAAAATGGTGCCACCACTCACCCACGCTCAAGCCAAAATCATGAGCATGCCCTTGATTCTACCATCTGACCTGGTTGTACAGTCTACCGGTAAGGCCTACTATTGCTGCCGTCCAAGGATGCCTTTGAATCCCAGCATCCCCTTCAGTTCCATCGCCATCACTCCATGCCACGTCACTGTTTCTCACCTGGACTACTGCCAGGCCCCCTTCCTGATGTCCTCACACCCACTCTATAATCCACGCTCCACTTGGAAACTAGAACAAAAGATCGTACTGTGCTCATTTCCCTTACACTTTAAATAAAATGTAAATGCCTCAACCTCGCCTACAAAGCCTACGTGATTAGACCCATCCCTCTCGTGACCTGATCTCATCTCAAGACTCCCGCCCCTCACAGCGCTCCTCTCGCTGCCCTCCTTCGCAGCTTCTGTTGCCACTTCCTGGGATGCATTCCCTGCCTCTTCCTGCAACCCACACCCATGCTTTAGAATGGACTTCTCTGTGGGAATGTCATCTCCCCAAGGAAGTAGTTTTCCATTATCCAATCTCAAATGGGCCTCAGCTACCCCTATTCTCAGGCCAACATATCTGATTTCTTCCCTGCACGGCACTTATCACCAGTGATGGTTAATTTCATATGCCAACTTGGCGAGGTTGTGGCTCCCAATGGTTTGGTCAAACACTCACATAGTTGTTGTTCTATAATGTTATCTAAGAGTCCTGGGGGCACCATGGTTACGAGATGGACTGCAATCTGCAAGGGCAGCAATTCTAAACCACCAGTTGTTCTGTGGAAGAAAGACCGGGATTTCTACTCCCCTTAAAGAGTTACAGTCTGAGAAACTCATAGGGCAGCTCTACCCTGTCCCATTTGGTCGCTAATGTGATGCAATGTGATCACTTTGCATAATGTCATCGAATGTAGTGTACCAAAAGATCTGTAGAAAAGGGAGTTTCCTTAGGCATTTTCTGCCTCTAAATCATAAATAAATATCTTGATAAAGCTCTCTCTCTCTCTCTCTCTCTCTCTCTCTCTCTCTCTCTCTCTCTCCCCTCCCTCCACTTTACACTGTTTCCATCACCTAACCTATTAATCTTAGGACACAGGTGGCAGGAGTCTTCAGCAAGCCTCCTAACCTATGGAATTGGAACTTGCCAACCCATCACAAGCCACAGAAACACTGTTTCTGTTTCTCTAGAGAACCCAGACTTAGGTTATCACCATAAACATTTGTTTATTTATTGTCTGTCTTTCCCTCTAGATCCGAGTCTGATAAATGAGCCACTAACCACATGTAGCTATTTAAATGTAAAATAATTATAAATAAATGAATTTTAATCATTCCTCGGTTGCTCTAGCCACATTTCAAGTACTCAAGAGGCACATGTGACTAGTAGCTACTATATTGGACAGCATATTGTACTGAACATCTAGCTCATGTATTGGATATTTCCATCATTGCAGAATGTTCTCTTGGACAGTGTTGTTCTACATGACAGCATAGCAGTGCCTCTTCTAGTCACCGATGTGCACTCTGTGGATAGCCTGGTGTCTGGCACGCAAACTGTTATGGATTGAATTGTGTTCACCCAAATTATGTGTCTTGAATTCTCTCCCCGTATCTATGGATGGTTGTGTTTGGAATCAGGGTTTTCCTTTTGTTGGGTCCATGAGGGCACACCAGTAGGATGGGTCAGGACCCTAGCCATTGAGTTGTTGTTGTTGTTGTTATCCTTGTTGTTGACCATCAAATCAGTTCCTGGATGCTTCCTCACCCCAACTACCATGATCCAAATTCTACCTTGCAGGACTGGATAGGGCAGAGGTTGTACACTGGTGCATATGGGAGCTGGAGGCGCAGGGAATCCAGGGTGGATGATCCCTTCAGGACCAGGGGTGTGATGCTGGGAGAGTGGAGGGTGAGTGGGTTGGAAAGGGGGAAGGATTACAAGGATCCACATGTGACCTCCTCCCTGGGATTCAGACAGCAGAGAAGGGGGTGAAGGGAGACACCGGATAGGGCGAGATATGACGAAATAACAATCTATAAATTATCAAGGGCTCATGAGGGACGGGGGAGCAGGAAGGGAGGGGGGGAAAAAGAGTACCTGATGCAAAGGGCTTAAGTGGAGAGCAAATGCTTTGAAAATGATTAGGGAAAAGAATGTACAGATGTGTTTTATACAATTGATGTATGTATATGTATGGATTGTGATAAGAGTTATATGAGCCCCTAATAAAATGTTAAAAAAAACAGTTCCGACTGACAGTAACTCTCTGTACAATGGAACGAGACACTGCCCGATCCTGTGTCATCTTCACAATTATTGTGATGTTGGAATGCACTGTTGCAGCCACTGTGTCAATCCATCTTGTTGAGCGCCTTCCTTTTTGTCATTTCCCTTCCCCTTGACCAACCATCATGTTATTTTCTAGGAACTGGTTTCTCCGGATAACATGTCCATGGTATGTAAGACAACGTTTTGCTATCCTTGCTTCTAAAGAATACTGGGATGTACATCTCCCAAAACAAATTTGTTTGTTCTTTTGGCAGTCCATGGTACTTTCAATATTCTTCACTAGCACATAATTTAAATGTATCACTTTTTCTTTGATCTTCCTTATTCAATGTCTAAATATCACTTACATAAGAGGTGATTGAAAATACCATGGCTTGGGGTAGGCACACCTTAGGCCTCACAATGATATTCTTGCTCTTCAGCACTTCCAAGAGGTCTTGTCTGGCACATTTACCAATGCAATGTATCATTTGATCTCTTGACCGCTGCTTCCATGAGCATTGATTGTGGATTCAAGCAAGAGGAAATCCTTGACTTCAATCTTTTATCATTTTATCACAATGTTACTTACCTATTGGTGCAGTTGTGAGGATTTAGGATTTTTTCTTCTTGACTTGTAACCCATATTGAAGGCTGTCATCCTTAATCTTCATCAGCAAGTGCTTCAACTCCTCATTTTCAGCAAGCAAGGTTGTGTCATCTGCACATTGCAGGTTGTTAATAAGCCCCCCTCCAATCCTGATGTTGAGTTCTTCCTCATATAGGCCAGCTTCTTAGATAATTTGCTCAACATACTGATTGACTAAGTACAGGGTGAGGAAAAACAACCCTGATGCACATCTCTCCTGATTTTGAACCATGGAGTATCCCCGTGTCTTGTTTGAACACTTCCTCTTGTTCCATGTACAAGTTCTGTATAAGCACAATAAAGTGTTCTGGAAGTCCCATTCTTCTCAATGGTATCCATAGTTTTTGTTCTGTTTTGTTTTTTATTGGGAGCTCTTACAACTCTTATAACAATCCATACATAACTGTATCAAGTCTGTTTGTACATTTGTTGCCATAATTCTTTTCTAGATATTTTACTTTCAGTGTCAGCTCCTCTCAACCCCCTCCCACCCACCCCATGGCCCCTTGATTAATTATAAATTACTATGGTTTTCATATCTTACATAGCCCACTGCCCCCCTCCCCCCATGGTTTATGTTGTTCATCCCCCTGAAAGGGGGGGTTGTGGTTATGTACAATCATTGCGATCGATTCCCCCTTCCTCCCATCCTCTCCCCACCTTCCCCCTGCCCTCCTGGAATCACTAATCCCTTCCTATTCCTGGATTCCATGTGTCATGAGCTCTTATCTCTTATCTGTACCTGTGCACATGCTCTGGTCTAACCCACAGTGTAAGGCAACACTGGGGTCATGAGAGTGGAAAGTGAGGAAGCCTTAAGGAACCAGAGGAATATTGTGTGTTTCATCGGTGCTTTACTGTGCCCTGGTTGACTCATCCCTCTGTGGGGGGGAGGGGTGTCCCATTATCCCATTGTCTACAGACAGGCTTTGGGTCTCTGTTCCGACCCCTTTCATTCTCAAAAATATGGTATTGTTTGTTTGTTTGTTTGTTCTGGGTCTTTTGATGCCTGTTACCCAATCCAGACAACACCTTATGATCACACAGGCTGGTATGCTTCTTCCATGTCGGCTTGTTGCTTCTCTGCTAGATGGCCCTTGTTTATCTTCAAGGCTTTAAGATCCACAGACACTTTTGCCCCAGGTTCTCCATAAGATGGAGAAAAGAAGAAGGGGTGTCAAGTGCTGTGACCTCATAGCTTCCTATCCATCTTCTCTTTGGAGGCAGCCCAGCAACGAGACTGAAACACAAGCCCCCACATCCAGACACGGTCAGGTTTGCACCACTAGCTATGTGATTAGGGACAGATTGCTGAAGCCCTCAGAGCCTCGATTTCCTCACCTATAAAATGTGGGTGACAATTTGTGTGATTTAGAAACAGGAACCATTGTTGTTTTTACTTACCCTTGAGTGGCCCGACTCGAGACCATCTTCTGTTTAACAGAACAAAGCAATCCTCGGTCCTGCACCATGTGTGGTTGTCTAATATAAACCAAATCAGACCCATTCCACTGCCATTGTGTTGATTTCAATCAAAGCAACTCAAGTGGACAGAGGAGAACTGCCCCCGTAGGGTTTCCAGCACTTTAAACCTTTACAGAAATGTAGCACGGAGCCTCATCTTTCTCTCGCAGAGAAACTGGTGGGTTTGAACCACCCACCTTGTGTTCTGCAGCCTAATAGTTGTCCCACTGTGCCAATAGAGCTCCTATAGCTGGTATAGGCTCTGGTAATAGGCATAGGGTTTTCATAGGGTCAAATTTGGAAGTAAATCACCAGGTATTTCTTCCTAGGACATCTTCGGCAGGAAGCTCCTGACATCTGGCTGCCATGGGAGAGCTTGCTGGTATTTGAAGCAACAGTGGCATTGTTTCCAGCATCACAGTAGCATGTGTGTCACCACAGTGCCATGGTTTGTATTCATTATGAGCAAGAGCAATACGACATTGTGACTGTGTTGCGTGGTGTGCCCTGTGAAGATGTAGCCTGCCTCAGTAGAAGGAGGCTGCATGCACATTCTGCCAGCTTTGTGCAGAGTCTAATATGGAACCCTCTGTTCATCTGCGGTTTAGTCCAGTGATGGTGGGAATGCCTTACTGATGAGCATGCCATCTTGCTGCCCTGATGACCTAATGAGGAACCAAGCTCTGATCCCCACCCCAGTGACTGGAATTCTGGGGCAAAACAATCAAGGATTGCACCCAGTAGCTAGTGTGCCTGATACCAAAAGGCTGGTTGGTCCTCATACTCTGTTAAAGCAAGCTATAGTGATTTCTGCATGTCACATACAATCAACGATGCTGCTTCCCCTGAGACAGAGGCAGGTCCATGAGCGAGTTTCCTTGAACCTCTAACTCAAGGCTTCCAGGACAGCACGAAGGCAAAGAAAGTTCTCAGGCCAAAGGACTCCTCAGAAATGAGGGAGTAGGCCTTAAGAGGAAGGTGCTAGCTCCCGAAGAAGCAT
Organism: Tenrec ecaudatus; assembly: GCF_050624435.1. Classification (NCBI taxonomy): domain Eukaryota; kingdom Metazoa; phylum Chordata; class Mammalia; order Afrosoricida; family Tenrecidae; genus Tenrec; species Tenrec ecaudatus. The sequence continues at coordinate 58,554,714 of NC_134530.1, forward strand.
GAGGAGGAGAACTGAGGAAACGCAGTGTGCTGTACCTCAGACACCAAACCACCTGGGGCCAACACTGGCTTGCTACTCTCTAATTAGCCGTGGAACCTTGAGCAGGGCATGCCGCCTCTTATCTATGAATCAAGGCCAACAGTAGCACCTACTTCCATGGGTTGTGTTGAGGATAAACTTGCTCAAGTTCATAAAGTGCTTAGAACCGCATCTGGGACAAGTGACATTTTACATGCTATTGTTAGCTGTCGACTGTGTGGCAACCCATGGAGAAGGTAATGAAACGATGCCTGCTCCTATGCCAACCCCACGATCGATTGTAGGTGAGACCATGGTGATCTTGGCTGGTTTATAGAAGTATGTCACCAGGCCTTTCTTCCTAGTCTTTCTCAGTCTATAAACCAATTCAACATCAGAGCAACACACACGCCTCCACTGGTAGATGGGGAGAGACTATGTATGAGGAATCAAAGTAGGGGACTTCTACAGGATGCCATGAATTCTACCTCGAGCCACCAGGGTTGCTAAATAATGTGGTGAAGGGGGCAGAGAAGGGTCGGAAATTGGTCTGGGGACTCTTCCCACACCTTGCTCACTCTTCTCCCCTAAGTCTCCTAACCAAACCTGCTTGTTTTCTTTAGCGTCCTCTCCACCCAACCATACACACCCCACCCCGATTCCAGGAGGATTTCATCAAAGACCCAAAGTAGCTCTAAAGGAATTTTACACATGGTCAGAACACACGGGAAGATGTTCAGCCTGTCGTCTTCGCTCTATCCCAGGGCAGGGGAATTAAAACTGTAATAAGATACCTTGGAAGGGTCTCAGAGAGGGCCAGGAGGTGCTCAGAACGCTTTCCAAATGAGTGCACCTTTGTTCAATTGGAAATCTTAATGCAGCGTATAACTCTCTGGGTAGCCTTCAGACATCCATAATTCAGATTTTTTTAAGCTGAAATAACAGTGGTGCACTAAAAAAAAATCACCTGCATTTCTTCTGTACTTAACAACAAAGCAGGGTGCCAGCACACCCAAACACCGCACTGTAACAGCCTTCGGATCCCCTTACAAACCTAAACTTCATGCTCCGGGGCTGCTTTGAGGCAGACCCACATTCTGTGACGCCCCGTGGGGGTGGGGGCATGGGATGGGAATAGAGGACGTCTAGAAGGAAAAGGAATCATTTGGAAAGAGTGTTTCTGTCTGGATCCTGGTGACCCGTGTGCATCAGAGGAGAACCGTTGATTCTGCAGAAGTTGATCGCCTGGCCTTTCATCTGAGGCACCTCGGGTGGATTCGAGCCTCTAGCTTTTTGATTAGAAGCTGAGTGTGCCAACAGTTTGCGCTTTCTAGGGACTCTGCAGATGTGATTCAGTTCATGATGTTCAAGTAGAGTTATGTTAGCCTTGGTTGACTAGAGAAACAAATTCATAGACCTCATACGTGTATAAAAGAGAGTATTATATAAAAGAGCAATTGTATATGGAGAAAACACCCCAGCCCAGTCCAGATAAAGTCCATAAGTCCGATATTAGCCCATATGTCCGATGCCAATCTATAAATTCCTCTTCAGACTCATACAACACATGCAATGACACTGAATGTGCTGGAAGATCACAGGCCAGTGGGTGGAAAGTCTTGCGGATCCAGTGGCAGTGGAAACATCTCAACACTGGTTGGGGTCTCCACGTGTCTCCTTCAACTCCAGGGCTCTAGCCTAGCTCCATGTGTCTTGTCAGAAAAAAAATGACTCACAGGGAGTAAGTGTCCCACTTCCTTAGAGCCTCCAAATGAGGTCATCAAGCTATGACATGATTGACAGACTAGACTCCACCCCTCTACAAGTTGACACCCACAGGAGTGAATACCTTGGATAATTGGGAGGGCCCAGTGTAATCACAGGATCCTTCTAAGAGGGAGACAGGAGGGCAGAGTCAGAGAAGAGGATGTGAGGAAGGGAGCAGGAGTCAGAGTGATGTAGGTTCTGTGGTTGTTGTAGCTGTGGGTGGCCATCAAGATGTTCCCGACTCATGGAGGTCTCAGGTGTGCAGAAGAGAACTGCAGTGTCTTCAAAGTTGTGACCTTTTGGAAGCAGATCAATAGACGTATCTTCCAGGTACCTCTGGGCGGGTTCGAACCATGAACCATGCATCTAGTAGTCATGTGCTCAATCCATGGTGCACACACACACACACATAACACGAGACTCTAGAAGATAGCAACAGCAAGAACACAGACTCTACCATAAAGCCTCCAGAAGGACCACACAGCCTGCTGATCTATTTTAGACTTCTGACCTCTGAACAAATTCTGATCTCTGAATAAATGTGTGCTCTTTTCAGCCAGGAGGGAAGCTTGTGGTAATTTGCCGCAGGAGCAATAAGAAGCTAGTGCAGCGTCAAGGGTAGCTATGGGTCAATTAACTCAAGAAATCCCTGTTTGGTGCTTCCTGTGGCCAGACCCTTCTGGACACTCTGGGACTACAACAGTGGCAACCCTTCCCTAGTCTCTCTGCAGACACAGTCTCCCTTCCTGGAGCTTTCATCCTATTTGGAAGAGAAAGATCAAGGGATACACATATGTAACCATTTTCAATTGCTACAAATACATAAAGAAGAGGACACAAAGGTTAATTGGCATACACAGTTAGCAAAGCTAATGTTTGACATCCTAGGTTGGTAAATAGCAACTGAGACCTTAAAAGCTTGTAAGAGGCCATCGAAGGTGCAATTACTGCTCTCTCCCTGTCCAGAGGAAAATGTGATGAAAATCAAAGGCACTTGCCAACAATTGGCCCAGTGGACGAATGGACCACATGAACATCAACGCCCATGACCCTGAGACCAAAACAAGCTAGATGGCGCCCACCTGCCACGGCCACAAAGGTCAGATCTGCAAAGGATCTGATTAAAAGATCATGAATTGAGTGGGAGGAAAATGCAGAATAAACTCAAAATCTTGAGAGATACCACGCTTGCTGGTTGACTAGAGACCGGTGGAACCCCTAACAAAATGGCCCTTGATCATCCTTCAGGTCCAAAGAGCGGACAGGTGACTAAGCAAAACAACATTGCTGTTGAAGTGGGCACTCCTTAGGATAATTCATCACTTAGGACCAAGGGGGCAGCATGTACCCAAGGATAAAATTCAGAAGGGTTCAGAAAGAAAGAGGAATGGAGACCGGAGGCAGGATGAATGATGTTACATTGAGGGGATTTCGGAATGAATGAGTGAGACCGAATGTGTGTGAATCCGTGACTTACATCAGATGAGCTGCTCTGTACCCCTCCCCCAATCCTAGCAGTTCGAAAAAAGAGAAACTAGGTTTTTGATGCTGAGAGGAGCAGGGCAAAGGTGGGAGCTAATTATTGCAATGAGGCCATCCTTTGAGACAGGAGATCATAAGGAGGGGCAACATTTGAGTTCTGTAATTCACTTTTGCACTTTTTTAAGCAGTGATGTTGGGGAGATACAGGGGGAGAACATGCTGGATTCGTTTTAGACTAGGGGAGTGGGGGGAACAACCAAGAGTAGCAGTTAAAATCAGAGACCCTGGCATCAACAAGTTCATGGCTAACTTGTATCCTTAAGTGAGTAGATAACCTTTTCTTAATCAATCCTATACATGCAATGGTTACATAAGGTCTTTAATTCATTCAACAACTGCTTGTTGGATTGAATGTTAAATCTGTGCTTGAAAAAGACAACAAACCCAAGGCGATTATATAAAAAAGTACAACAATATTCTTGTTCTTAGATACTGTTGAGTCGGCTCCGTCTCATAGGTATCCTATGTACAACAGAACAAAACAGTGCCCGGCCCTGCGCCATGCTCACAAGCGTTATGTCTGAGCTCATTACTGCAGCCACTGTATCGATCTGTCTCATTGGTAGTTCTCCCCTTTTCTGATAATCACGCACGCTGTCCTTTTCTCGGGCTGATTGCTCCTGACAACATGTCCAAAGTACATGAGACCAAGACACATGAGCCTTGCCTCTAAGGAGCATTCTAGCTGTACTTCTTGCAGGACAAATGAGCTTGTTCTTCTGGCAGCCCATGATATTTCTCTGTATTCTTTACCAACTCCATAATTCAAAGGCATCAATTCTTCTCCAAGCTTCCATATATAAGGTGAATGAAAATACGATAGCTTCGTTAAGGTATGCCTTGTTGTTGTTGTTGTTGTTGTTAGGTACCATTGAGTAGATCCCAATCCATATGAACTCTATGCACAAAAGAACAAAACACTGCCCGGCCCTGCACCATCCTCACAATTGTTCCTAAGCTTGAGCCCATTGCAGCAGTCACTGTGTCAGTCCATTACGGCCCTAAGATAGACCTTAGTCCTCAAAATGCCATCTCTGCTCTTTAATACTTTAAAGAGATATTTTGCAGCAGATGTGTGCATTGTTTTATATCTTAACTGGTGTGTCCATGCGTGCTGATTGCGAATTCAAGCAAACTAAAATATTTGACATCTTTAGTATCTTCAATTTCCCTCGATGGTGCTTATTGGTCCAGTTGTGAGAGTTTTGTCTTGGGTTGAAGTGAGCTCTTTGTTCTTCATCAGTAAGTGCTTCAAATCCTCTTCCCTTCAGCAGGCGAGGTTGTTTCAGATCACAGGTTGTTAATGAGTCCCCCTCCAATCCTGATGCCACATTCTGCTTCAGATAATCAACTCCTCAGATTATTTGTTCAGTATACAGATTGAATAAATATAGCAAATGGATACAACCCTGCTACACACCTTCCCTGATTGTGAACCATGTTCTGTTTGAACAACTTGTTCTATTTGAACAGCTGTCTCTGTCGATGAATAGGCTCCACATAAGCACAGCTCAGTGTTCTGGAACCCCATACATGGCAATGTTATCATAATTTGTTACATCCACACAGTCAACTGCCTTTGAATGGTATATTTCTTTTTTAAATGCAGGTAAACTTTTTTCTGGCATTTTCGGGTTTATACAACATCCATCTGACAGCAACAGGGATGTCCCTCGTTCCCCATCCTCCTTTGACTCTGTCTTGAATTTCAGACCATCTCTGATAGTCGGTGGACTATTCCAGCCAGTTTTGGTGATCTTCAGTAAAATGTATTTGCATGTGAAATATATGATACTGTCTGACAATTTATGAATTCTCTTGGATCACTTTACTTTGGAATGTGCACAAATACAAGGATGGATCTCCTCCAGCCAATTGGCCAGGTAGCTGTCCTCCAGCTTTCTTGTCACAGCCAAGTGAACACTTCCAAAACTGCATATATTTGCTGAAACTGCTCAATTGGTGATCTGGAAAGTCCTGGGGCCCTTGTGGCACACCAGTGCCTGCAGTATAGACTTCTTCCCTTAATGATACCACTTCTCCATCCTATGCTCCCTCCTGAGAGGGCTGAATGCGGATCAGTTGTTTTGGGAACCGTGACTCTATGTATTCCTTCCTTCCACCTTCTTTGCATGCTTCCTGTATCAGTCAATATTTTACACTCAGACTCTTTCAATGTTGTAGATCAAGACTTGAATTACTTTCATTTGAAGGAACTGCTTGACGTATGCTGTGTTCTCCGCTTACAGTGTTCTAACTCTAGTCCTTTGCATACTTCGTGATAATATTTTCCTTTGTCTTACCAAGCTTCCCGTGGAAAATTTCAGCTCTTTCACTTTATTTCTCCCTCTCACTTTGCTACTCTGTTCAAGAAGAAGCTTCAGAATCTCTTTTGATTTGACCTTTTCTCTTTTTCCTTCTCTTTGTAGTGACCTTTAGCTTTCCCCACGTGTCGTGTGATGTCCTTGATAGCCGCCCACACTCATCTGTCCTTCAGTCATGAGTGGCCGGTGCGTCGATTTGTTCTTGACGTAGCCGCTACACTCAGACAAGACACACACAAGATAGGATTTGAATTTGCTTCCACTTGAACTTACATATGAGCAATTGACGGTCTTTTCTGCAGTCGTCTCCTGACTGGTACCAACTAATGATCCTGAACTCCCATCAGCTGTATCCACAGATGTAGCTGATTTGACTCTTGCGTGTTCTGGCAAGGTCTCTGTGTGTAATCGTCATTTGTATTCTTGAGAAAGGCATTTGCAATGAATAAATCATTGGTCTTACAAAATCATAGTGTATAATGCCCAGCATCATTTCTGTCACATGGCTGTATTTTCCAGCTACTGATACTCTTCTTTGTGTCTGATATTCACATTCCAATCACCAGTAATGATCAGTGCACCTCGATTGCCTGTTTGGTCAATTTCAGACCGCAGAACGTGCTGAAAAATATTCACTTCTTCATCGTTAGCATTGTGGGTGGTGTGTAGCCACCATGACAATGACAGCCCAGAGCAGAATGATAAAGATATACAAATCATTTAGTGCCTGTGTTAGACCAGGTTGATTAGAGAAACAAACGCAGAGGCACTCATATATGTATAAGAGAGCTTTATATCAAAAGGTAGTTGTATATTAAGAAAACATCCCAGAGTAGTCCCGATCAAGTCCACAAGTCTGCTATTAGCCCGTACGTCCAATACTAGTCCATAAATCCTCTTCAGGCTCACACAACCATTCGCAATGATGCCAAATGCAGTTCGATCACAAGCCAGTGGGTGAAAGGTCTTGTGAAGCCAATGGAGGTGGAAGCATCTCCAGGGGCCTGGCTGCCATCCTTGTGGCTCCATGTGGCTTATCAACAGGAAGGTGAAGTTGAGAGAGTATGGCCCACCTCCAGGGAGAAAGAGAGGAAGTTTCCAGGATCCTCATAAGAAGGCCACACCCACACGGAGGCATCATCAGGCTGTGACCTGATTGACAGGCTAGACTCCACCCCTTCACTTTATTATCAAGTTGGCATGGAATTACGTAACTACCCTGGTGCCTGATACAATACTGCTCAGCAGCTATTTTTATTATTGCGTTCGAGGGAGTCTGTGGCATACCTAGGTGGAATGTCTCCACACCCAGTTGAACATTCAGCTGAGCTCCTCCAGGAAAGCCTCAACAGCCATTTCCTGAAGACCAACTGTGTGCCGGAACTGGGGTAGGCTTTTTCATCCACGAGCTTCTTGTCTTCCCAGTAGTGGAGCTGTTAAGAATGGTCAGCCTTCGATCCCAAGTTCAATCTTCGATACCAGTAGCCCAAAGGTCTGTCCAATCCTGCCCCTGATGGGTCACAGGTGCACAAGTGGAAAGAGGACCAGGCTGTGTGTTCTGCCCGATTCTGGGCCTCAGGTCATAGGAAGCACTATGCCAAACATTCCTGGTACGTGATCTCCTTACATCCTCACAATGTGAACGCCGCTCCTTGTTGCCAACCTTACACTGAATGGCAGGAACTGGTCCTGCAGCACTTCCCTGATCTTGGATGTCTTTGGCCCCTATGGGTGAGGTGTTGTATCAATGCATCTCACTGAGAGGTTTCCTGCTTTCCCGAACTCTTCTTTGGCCAGCATGACAGCCTTCTCCAGAGCCTGCTCTTTCCCAGCGATGCCCACAGGAAGCAAGACGAACGTCTCTGTCCTCACAGGAGTCCTTTTGTAATACATCCTACTGGCCTCCTTTTGCAGGTGGGAACACTGAGGCTCAGAAAAGTTCACCTCCTGGCCCAGAGGCCAAAGGCAGTATAAATGACAGATTCGGGATTTTAACCCAGGAGAGTGGACTCCAGGACCACCACCCTGTCACATGGCTATCATTTAAAATGTCCGCATCCAAGAATGGCAGGTGAGTCCCTTATGAGGAGAAGGCCAAGAGATGCAGCAAGCCTGCATCATGGGTGGGAGAGCAGCAGCATCAGAGGCAGCGGGAAGCTGTGCCCAGAGACTCAGCTGGGGAGCTGAACTGCACAGCATCAAGGCCCTGCTCTACCACTTACTCACTGCAGACCAGAGAGGAGCGCTTTAGCTTCTCTGAACCTAAGCTACCTTTCGCTAAGACAGGGCCTCATTCATGCATCCTCTCATTCCAAAAATATTTACAGAGAGTCCCTTATGTGTTGGGAATGGCGCCAGGAGCAAGACAGGCTAGCCCTTGTCCCCATGAACTTGACAATCTAGGTAGGAGGACAGACAAGAAAACAAGTGAACTGGCAAATAAATCATTGCAAGCAGTTAAGAGCGCCATGTAGGAAATTATTGAGGGGGAGAGCAGGGTGGGGGACCAATGATCGGTCACCTGAAAGATGGGAAGAAGGCAGCCAGGGAGATAGGTGGAGCAAGGAGGTTCCGCACAGAAGGAAGAGCGTGCGCAAGGACCCTGAGAAGAAGTTCGGGGAGCGAGGGGAGCCCAGTGTGGCCGGAGCACAATGAAGCGAGTGGCGAATGTGAAAGGAGATCGCACAGGTAAGACAGTTAGCTCATGCCTGACTGCCCGGGAGATAACAGCGTGCGTTCTCCACCAACGGCTCCCCAAGCCCAAGCGTTGGGTGCGGGAGTGAAGCACTTTCCAGGGGTCTACCCCCTGGTCAGCTTCAGTCAGGCACACCTAAGGACTCCTTGGGGTCCCCAGCTCCAGGCCTGTCTTGGCCCCCATTGAAGCACGCGATTTCTCCCTTTGTCTAATTACTCCTAATTGGAAGAAAAATTGTTTGGCAAATCAGCTAGCATCTCCTCGGCTCCGTGTCCTAGCAACCCAGCTCTCGAGGGTGACAGGAGAGAGGAGGCGCCCTGGCCGCCTCCACACTGCAGGGAGCGCCGGGGAAGGGCAGGCGCGACAGCTGCGCCCCCAGACTGGCCTGTCCTCTCCACCGCGCCCCTCGCCACTCCCCTAGCCACTTGGTCACCGGGTGCGGCCACCGGCCCTGGCCCTTGCAGAAAGCAAAACCTCAGCCTTTCAGGAAAGCGGAAGATGCCTCAGAAATAGATTTCTAATTTTCCAGCCACCTGCTTGGCTGAAAGATACTCTGGAGTTTATAATTACTTTTCAGGCACTTAGCTAGCGTCTCGTTTCTAGGGCAACTTGATGCATCTCTTAATGTGTTGTGTGTGTAAATCTCACCTTCGTGTTCATCCAGGGTGGCAGGAGCCGGCCCGCCAGGTCCCGGGGAGGTCACAGACCTCGAGGAGTAAATAAAGATAAAGTGGGAGCAGCTCCTGGCGCAGAATTCGGGGACGTTTGCCGGGAGTGTTCAGCATGTCCTAACGCATCTAATGAAAAGGGGGAGGTGGCCTCCCCACCCCTCCACCCTCCAGCTCAGGCGCTGGGCTTCCAGAACCAGAAAGCTCCCCCAGGGAGCCTGTAACAGGTGGCTAGGTGTCGTGGCAGGCCCAGGGTTCAAATCCCAGCCACACCACTCACAGCTGCCGTGTGGGGCCCAGTCTGTTTCAGCTCTCAACATCCCAGATGGTGCCCCGAGGCTGACTGACTGACTGACGCAGGGAAGATCGGGTCTTCCCCGCAGTGCGCTCACTGCTGCGCTCAAAGCACCGACGTTAGCAGGCAAGCAGGCGCCTAAGAACCATTGAATTGCGTGCTTGCTCCACTGCCATGGAGCCGGATTCCGACGCCTAAGGACCCTACAGGGTGGAGCGGCATGATCCCTGTGGGTTTCCACGGCTCTAAAAGTGTTGCCGCAGCCAAGAGCCACGTCGTTCTCCCCAGGGGCGCTGGTGAGCTCAAATGGCTGGCCTTGCAGTTAGCAATCCCGCACATAACCCGGCACACTCTCCGCAGCTGTGTGACAGCGGACACGTGATTTACCCTCCCTGTGCCTCAGCATCCCCGCCTAGAGAGCAGAGCCGAGGTCGGTGCCCACCTCAGAGGGAAGTCATGTAAAGAGTTTGAGCCGGACAGGACAGTGGCCTCGGGCAAGCAACCACATCTGGGACAGACATGCCGTCAAGATGCTTAAGGGCTTGGGCAAGGGCTTCCTGGGGGAGCAGGGGGAATGCATAACTTTCTATTTCTCATTTCATTTTTGACCGTGTATGCTTACTGATCTATGCTGCCCGTGCTGTGAATAAATCCGCGAACATATATTGGGTGGTGTCACACAAGAAAGATTCAAGGACCCGTCAAGGGTAAGAAGAGGTAGTTAAGTAGATTATTTGAAGTGAAAAGATCCTGAGCGAGTACTCGGCCAACCCTCATCCATACTGTATAATCTGGGGACACTGAGGGTGAAAGGGGAGGCGTGCGGGGCGGGGCACCTTAACCCAGAGCCACTCGGGCAACAATTCAGCAAAGCACTCAGTCCGAGAAGCTGGGTGGCAGAAGTCTCAGCAGATAAAGGCCTGTGGGTCAGGAAAAGCTGCCTGGAGGGGTAGGGTTGACTCTGACAGGCTCATCGGGTTCAAACCCAAACCCAGGCCAGGAAAGGGGCCTCCGCTCACACAGCACCCTACCTTGGTGCTACTCGGGGTCATGAGGAAGGATCACCCTCCACCGTGGCCAACCTCAAACCACGAAGGGTTTTACCACTGGCTGACAAACAAATTCCCGGCACTGGCCGTGGAAGCAGGCTGCGGCTGCAAGGGGTTCTCCTGGTCACCCTCGTGCCTGGCCATTGTTCTCAGCTGCCATCACCGTTCCCTGCCCAGACTCAGGACAAGCCCATGCCCAAGCGGACAGGACAGCTATGGTCCATGGAATTTTCATGAGCTGATGTTCAGGAGGGAGCCTGTCTGACCCTTCTTCCTAGTTTGACTTGGTCTGGACGCTCCGCTGAAACAGGTTCGGCTTCGGCAGCACGGCAACTCGCCAGCCTCCACTGGCTGACGCCTGGCAGGCAGGCTTGAGGGATGCGGACTGGGATCACACAGATTTCAGCAGAGCTTCTAGATTAAACCAGACTAGGACGTCAGGCCATCTGCTTCCTACACCCACCCTGGGTCTCCCACATCAAGGAATCAGTATCTCTGGGGTGGGGGGACTGGCAGGCTGTTTGAAGGCGCCCCAAGTGATTCTGCTACTGCTCACGATGCAGAGGTAAACGGCTCTGATTCTGTTGGGTGGCGGAGTGGGGTGGCAGGGAGGCCTTGCTCTCAGCCTAGCTTGTCCATGCTGGGTCAATCTCCCTGTCAGTCCAAGTCCATCTCCCTCACAGTCGGCTGCTCTGAACAGAAGGCAGCGGAGGCCCTAGAGACCGGCAGCCCCTCCTCCCCCAGCAGCAGTCAGAGGCAGACAAAAAGGAGGCTGGCTAAGAGGAAAGCAGCCCAATTAAAAGCACAAAAGCAGCTTGTTGACTGACCACCAAGCCTGGAGAAGGCTGTTGTGCATTAATTGGGCAACTGCTTTCTCAGCTGGAGACAATCACAAGGATACAGCGTAGACCACCTATGGCAGGGGCTCTCCCCTCTGCTGCACACGAAGCCATGGCCGGGCGCTTCTAAGGAGGCCCGTGCTGAGGACGGGTGCCTTGGGATGCTGATCCAGTAGGTGTCGGGAGGCACCCAAGCATCAGAATTATTCAGATGGGACCCAGATGATGCTGAGGTGCAGACAGCAACATTCTAAGGTCACCCTCGGCACCCCCTTAAAAATGACGGCCTTTTGCAGATGGAGAAACTGAGGTGCAGAGAGAAAAGGCACTTGACCAAAGTTATCCGGCTAAAGACGGTGGCGTTGGGATTTGAACACAGCTCTGTTTGACCCCAGAGCCACATTCTTTCTTCCTCTAGGTGCTGGGTGCTTTTTATACAAAGCACCGTCATTCTCTATGGCCCTTTCACGTCTGGTCTCTCAGAAAGGCTGTCTGGGTGCCCCACCTCCCCAGCTATCAGATTCGCTTACGCCTCAAGCCCTGACCAGGCAGCTCTGCGCAAGTTTAAAATAAGCAGATGCCATCAAGTCCGTTATGCTGTCTCCCAAGGCACCTTGGGATGGACTCAAACCCACAACTTTTTGGTGAGCAGCAAGCATTTTAGCTCTATAATGCCTGAACTTTTAATTTCAGGGGAAAAATTTTGTTTTTATTCTTTACTTTCATAGTTATCAATATATATTATAAACATATATATATTACAAAAATGCTGTGCTCACGTTATAGGGTTATGGGGAAAGACTCCAAATTCAAACATATTGGATAAAGATACTGTGGCAGTACATCATCTGTCAACTTACAAAGGAGTAGAGTCTAGCCTGTCAATCAGGTCGCAGCCAGTGAGGCCTCTGTGTAGGCATGGCCCTCTCCTGAGGATGGGAAAACTTATCTTCCTCCCTGGAGGGGGGACAGACACTCTCTCTCTCTGCTTCATCTTCCTGCTGACAAGCCACATGGAGCTATGCTGATAGAACCAGAGCCCTGGAGCTGGAATAGCCACATGGAGACCCATGCCAGTGCTGAGATTCTTCCACCGCCACTGGGTCCATAAGACTTTCCCCACTGGCCTGTGATCTTCCTGCGTTCAGCATCATTGCATGTGTTGCGTGAGTCTGAAGAGGAATGTATAGTCTGGTATTGGACATATGGGCTACTATCAGACTCATGGACTTAATCTGGACTGCACTGGGATGTTTTCTCAATATACAACTGCTCCTTAATATAAAGCTCTTTCTTATACATATATGAATGTCTCTGGATTTGTTTCTCTAGCCTACCCAGACTGACACAGATACCTTTATTAATCCTCAGGCGAGGCAAAGACAAATCATCTGGTTGGTAGAAACCATCAGCCTGAGGCCAGACACTGTCCAAAGGATTCATAGCCATATGGCTAATTATAGAGGATATAAAACAAAGGGAATTGTAGCAAGATCATGATTGGGGTCAGCTCAATTCATTGCCATTGCAAGCAGAACTACAGGTGCAGGGAGAGGACCTTGATTGGGATACTTTCACAGCGGCAGCTCACAAAGGATACTTGCACAGCTGCAGGGAAAGGACCTTGATTGGGATACTTGCAGGAATTGGTCCTAGGACCCTTTAACCACCTGCCCACATGGTGGTCTGGGGATAGCCCAGGGCCCTGAATCTGCCGATCATGAGGGGCATATCCCAAGCAAGCTCCCTGAAAGCAAGACTGCCCCTCCCCAGGCTGGCACCCCAAAAAGCACAAATCAGCCAAAACACAGCTGTCAAGTCCACTCCAAGTCAAAGCCACCCTGGTAGGGTTTCCAAGATAGTAACTCTTTATAGAAACAGATGGTCTCATCTTGATCCTGTGGAGTGCCAGGTGAATTTGAACCACCAATCTCAAGATTAGCAGCCAGGGGAGCTGTCCCCTACCTTCAAGCACACTCTGCCTGAGGGCCAAGCTTTTCACATTGCTGGTCAAGGGTCCAAATGAACTCCAATGGAGGCTGAACGTGGGGCAAGACTCAAGATGGACCTGAATGGCCTTCCACAAGCCAAGTGCTCCCTAGTAGCATAGGGGTTAGAAATTGGGGTGCTAACTGCAAGGTCAGCAGTTCAACACCAGCAGCTGCTCCTCGGGAGGAAAACGGAGCCTTCTGCGCCCAGAAAAAGTTACATCCTCAGAAACCCACAGAGGCAGTTCTGCCCATCCTAAAGGGTTACTCTGAGTCAGCATCAGCTCAATGGCAGTGAGCTTGATTTCGGACCTGGGGGCTTCAAAAAATTGGTGGGGAAAAACACCCCATCCTCTTTCTAGTTTTCCACAAACATTTTGAAGCCCCCTCAAATACCACCCAGTGGTTCCTGCAGACCTTTCGCCTCTGAAATGGCAAACCCACCACCGAACCCCTCCCAGGAAGAGCACCCTCCACTGCGAGCTGCTTTCAGGATGTGTGCGGCTTCCTCACCAGGAAGGTTTGCTCCTCCATCCCTGTCCCACCATTCCTCCCCGGCCCCCTCCCCTTCAAGTAAACTCTCTCCTCTGACTGCCCCTGTTCTGTTACATAACCTTGGGGTTACATCCTCTCCACAGTCAGTCCGCCATCGCCCCATGAATGCTTTGCACCCACAACTCCAACAGGCAGCATAACTGCGCATCAACAATTTCTCAGGCTCACACTGGGCAGTGCCCTAACCTACATGCGTGACCGCACACCTGGATCACAGGCCAGTCTGGCCCTTGAAAGCCTTTGAAATCTCAGGTTTACTCTTTAAAATGCAGGGGACTTTTGCATTCGACTCCATAATGTGTCGGGGTTTGTTTTAAAACAAAAATAATGCATGCGCGAAGGGGAAGTAGGGAGGGAGGAAAGTAAAAAGAAAATAATGTGTGCACATTAAGTTTTGACAAGAAACACATATGTCTGTTGTACTATAAAATTTCCATTAATAAGTCAATGTACACTTCTAGTTCCTTACCAGGTGGTTGCAGTTAACCTGATCAACTGCTAACCCAAAGGTAGGAAGTGTGAGTCTCCCCAGAGGCACCTCAGAAGAAAGTCCTGGCATGCTACTTCCAAAAAGTCAGCCGCTGAAAACCCTTTGGCTTGTTGTTCTTCTCTGACACACGAGTGCCCCATGAATCAGAATCAACTTGACAGACTCTCGAAAAAGTCAATTGTCATTGAGTCAATTCCAAGTCAGCACGACCCTGTAGGACTGGAGAGAACTAACTGCTCTTGTGGGTTCTCAAAGCTGTAACTGTTTATGGGAATATAAAACCACCTCTTTCTTCCCTGGAGCAGCTACTGGATTTGAACTGTTGACCTTGGGGTTAGCAGCCCAACTCAACCCCCTCCCGGGGCTCCTAACAGACACTAGTTACTGGTTAGTTCCTGATCATAGAGTAAAACTAGCAGTTCTAAAGATGCCACATTTACTCTGTGGCTTCATGAATTCCTAACACACCTGGTGTGGTACCAGGTGCATCCATCACACACTCATTCATTCATTCATTCATGCTTTCAATGAATATTGGTGGAATTCCCCACAATGCCCACACATGCGACTTGAGTCCAGGGATAGAATGATTTGTAGAATCAGTAGGCCCCTGTCTCCAGGGAGCTTCTATTCAATTCAGAGGGTCAAGATGTTAAAAACAAAAAATAAAAAGTATGATTAAAAACAACCAAAAAAAACCACCTCACTGCTATCAAGTACATGCCAACTCATAGCAACCCTATAGGACAGGGAAGAAGTGCCCCTTTGAGTTCTTAGACTGTAACTGTCTGTGGGAATAGCAAGCCCCTTCTTACTTCAAAGAGCAGCTGGTGGTAATGGACTTGGACCTTGCGGATCATAGCCCAACGTAGAGCCACACAAATCCAAGTACCACGATAAACTGTAAGAAATGCAAGACAGGAAAAGCAGAGGGAACTCCCCAAGGAATAAGGGGGGAGGGGTTGCCACAGTTTCCTAGGAGTGCCGTTGAAGCTGAGACCTGGAAGGTGACCAGGAGCTGGCCCCGTAAAATGCGGAGACTGCTCCCCACCTGGCTAACAGCTTGTGGGAAGAGGGAACGGGGCAAAATGCAAACCTGTCTGGAGGCTCCATCACCATCTGCAGCAAGAACTTGGAAGCAGGAAGCAGGAAGCAGGCCCGCTTCCCCCAGCCCTGGGAGGTAGCCAGGCGTTCTGCTAGACCCAGCCAAACTGCAGTCTCTGGGCACAAGGCCCACCTGTGAGCATACAGCCAGCTTCCAGCTCAGCGCCAGCCCTGGAGGAGGACCTGCAGCCAGGTGGGATGAGGGCTGTGGGCATTGGATGGAGAAAGCTGGTGGAGACCTTGGATTTAGCCCCAGATCAGAAGGGAAAGGACTGTGGTCAACTGTAGACCAGGCCCAGTCTCAGACCCGTCCTCTCAAGGCCACCCAGCACTCCTTTGATGTGAGCGGCAGCACCTTCAATAGACATAGACCCAGGGCCCTTGTAATCCCAGCTGTGGTGAGAAGCCATGCAGTGCTAAGACCGGTGCCTCACCTTGTCCTCCGGCTGTGGTCCCTGGCCCCTGTTCCCAAGTCACAGCCCCAACCGGTAAACTAATCATGTGAGATTGGTGGCTAGAGGACCCCCTCCTGCCAGCTGCCACCCTGTAAAAAGTCCTGGCCTCAAACTCAAGCTCTGCCTAGCCTGGACCCTGTGCCTCAGGTTCCCCAGCAGCCTGCTTGGTCAAGAGTCTGGCTCTGCCCACAGCCATGCCCCACCTGCCCAGCCCCCAGAATACCTCACATCTTCCTGGAGAGCTTCCCTGTATGGCCACAGTCCACCTGAATGCCGACACGGTTCCTCCCAGACCCTTGTCTTCACTGGACTTGTCCCTGACTTCCTGTCTGGACGTTCTGCTTTTGGTCATCCTTCCCACGGTAGCCAGATCTGATCGTGTCCCGTCCCTGCTTCCAGTGTTTCTGTGACCTTTCCTTTGCCCTTAGGGGAAAGACCAAGCTCTCTCCCAAGACACTTCAAAGGCAAGCAAGTTCAACTCCAGACACTCACCTCTCTGTCCTCATCTTCCAGGGCAGAATACTTGTCCGGGAAGACAAGACACGAGGGAGAGAAGGAGAAAGAGTTCAGGCCCAGAGACACACCCTCTGGAGCACCCTCAAGCCTTAGCCCTGAATGCCCCTCCACCACAGCCAGCATCTTCCTCCCAGTCCCCATTGAGAGCAGGAGCTGGGGCAGGTACCTAAGGTTCAATGGCAAAGTTACGGCAGCCACGGCGGGGCTCTGCTGCCACCTAGAGACTGAATGGAGCTGTGCAGGCAGATGGGCTAGTCTTGCAAGAAGCCAGCAGCCAGGCCCCATCTCTCAACCTCTAATGTCCGCAAGACGTGAGCAACGTCAAGGGTGGACCCAAGAGCAAGGACCTTGGTACACCATGGAAGCCTCAGGACCCAGCATTCTGGGTTTCGATTATATACTTCCCATAGCTGTATCAAAGAAGCCCTTGTGGTGTAGTGGTGACCCGCTGGGCTGCAATCCGCACGGTCAGCAGTTTGAAACCACCAGCAGGCAGTCTTGGAAACTCACAGAGGCAATTCTACCCGGTCCCATAGGGTCTCTCTGAGTTAGCATCGACTCAATGGCAGTAAATTTGGGGTGCTTTTATATAGATAGATAGACGTGTTTTCAGATCTGGCTCCCCCATTGGACCCTGTAATCTGGGTCCCTGTTCACAAAGTAATCCCCGACCATATGGCAAACCAGCCTCTCCAGCCTTGTTCACTCCCTTACCACTCCCTTCTCCTCTTCAGATCCAACCTCCGGACTGACCCCTCCTTCCCAAACCCCTGGATCCTTGAGAATCATCCCAGGGCAAAAACTGCACAACAGCTTCTGCCCCTCCCCATACACCACACTCCCACCTGCGCAGGTCATCCATCCATCCATCCATCCCCTGGATCCGAACTGAGAGGCTCCTCGGTCCTGGTTCAGTAGTCGCCTGGGACAGGCACAGTGAGGTGGGGGGACATGAGCCCCCCCCTCTTCATGCTTACCTTCTAGTGGGGGCAGACAGGTGTCAAGCAAGTAAAGCAGTCAGATAGGTGACAAGATAGTGCTTAAGTGAGTGATGTGTCAGGAGGCTGCGGGAGGTCAGAGAAGGCCTCTGTGTTAGTCTCGGTACTTTAGAGAAACAAATATACAGAAACTCATATGTATAAGGGAGAGTTTTATATAAAGGATAAGTGCACATCAAGAAAACATCCCAACCCAGGGCTGCCCAAGCCCACAAGTCCAACATTAACCCATATGTCTGAGATCAATCCACAAAGTCCTCCTCCATCTCACAAAATACACATAATGACACTGACTGCAAGAGGAAAGCCAAGTCAGCGAGCATTTAAACATCTCAGCACAAGCAGGGGTCTCCACACGGCTGCTTCAGCACCCAGGGCTGTATCGGGGTAGGTCCATATGGCTTCTCCTTAGGGATGCCACACAGGAAGTGAGCCTTGCCAGCTGCACCCTGCTCCGACCATCAGAAAGCAAGAGACCCAAGAACTAGAAAGGTGAGGCTCACAAAGCCATTTATCTCTTTGCCCTTCAGTTAACCCCACACGTGTTTATCAGCCAGGTTGGCACAATAAAAGTTAACTATCTCAGCCTCTCAGAAGCCATTACTATGCTTTCAGAACGTCCATCCATTCTTTAAATATGTCCACACCATTCAAACCGAAGTCTAATTTCCCTCTCCTGAGTCCCTTGTGACATGGAGCCCTGGTGACATGGTGGGTTACATGATGGGCTGCTAGCCACTGGATCAGCAGTTAGAACCAACAGGCTTTCAGTGCCTACAAAGGTTTACAATCTCAGAAACCCAGCGGGGCAGCTCTACCTTGTCCAATGGGGTTACCGTGACTCGGAATTGGCTCAATGGCAGTGAGTTTGGTTTTCTGGTTGGACCTTCTGAGATTGCAGCACAAATGTCTCTGTGACTTTCTCCCTCCCTGGGATCACTCACTCCAGAAGAATCCATCTGTCATGTCATGAGGACACTCGAGCAGTACCATGGAGTGGCTCGTGCAGCTGGGAGGTGAGACCTCCTGCCAGCCACCATGTAAAGGGCCTCTCTTGGGAGAGGATCCTCCCATTTCAGGCAGGCTTTCAGATCACTGTGGCCTTGCATCTTCTGACTGTAGCCAGATGAAAGACCCTGGACCAGATAAGACACTCAGGGCCAACAACTCTGTTAACCACAATGCCCAAGGCCCATCATCCTTCTGGGACCATGACCGTGGTTTAACTTCTTACAGAAGCAGAGGAAGAAAAAATGTTTCAGTAAAGGGGATGTCTTAATATGAAATATTAACGTATCCATATTAATACCAGTGCAGTCATAAAATATCCTGCTTCATACGGCTCTTTTTAAAAAACACCCAAAGGCGAAAATGCCAAGGTCCCATGGTGAGTCCCTGAGGATGGTCCCAAACTTTGGGCCCGCCGAAACTGTCCACGGACAAAGATTTACCATGGAAACTATTCGTTTGAGGTCATCTGTTTGCAGCCAGAGAGAACTGATGTACTAGCCATGGACAGAGCACTGGCAACAGGGCACAGTAGGTAGAGAAGCGCCAAGGTAGAAGTAATTGTGAGGCTGCTGCAGGACCGGGCAGGACGAAGGGGTGGAGCCGTCACCAGGCCCACATGTAAACTGAAGCCCAACGAGGAGCAAGGACTGAGAAGCAATCCAGAGAAGCGCCAGGATGGGTGGCCAAGAAGCTGCTGGGAAAGAGGCTGTTGACCCTCAACCTCCAGCTGCCTTCCGAGTCCTGCCTCTCGACGAGTCCCCTGTGACAGAGCAAGTTTGAAAACTCCCGGCTATCAGAAAAACTCTGAGCAGGACACAGTGTGACCTTGGACAAGCTGCTGAACCTCTCTGAGCCGTGGAGTCCGTCCCCAGGAAATGAGCCTTCACAAGCCTTCATGGCAGGGTGCTAGCACACAGCAGCTGTGTGCTCAACAGGGGTAACGTCTGCTTTGGGGGCCTTCCCCCTCTCACTAGCCGTCTGGGTGAACTGAATTCAGATGGAGAGTCTGATGACACCAGCTGAGGGCCCCTATGTGAGTGACAGTGCCCTCAGCCGGGTGCCCAGTGTGCCACGGAGCCTGCCTGTGTCCCACCTGGGGGAGAGTGCTGCCTGCAGGGCTCCTGGGTGGCCTGTCTGCACCCCACCTCCTCTCTGGGGTGCCCCCTCCGCCCGACCCTTATCCACTCACATCTCTGCCCCCAGCCAACACCTAGAAGATGCTCTGGCTTTGGGGTTTTTGTTTCGTTTCACGTCTGTATAAATTTTCATTTAGGAATCATCCTAACTTTACAAAAATGGTACCGAAATACAGAGCTTCTAGATGCCCCACCCCACGCATCCCCTAAACCTTCCTCTCTTACATCACTGCCGTACATTGATCAACACTAAGAAATTAACACCGGCACCGTGCTCTAAACCCCATGTTGATTTCCGCCAAGTTCAACCCGACCGATACCCTTTTTTGGCTCTATTTCTAAACTTACTAAGCATTCCGTGCCAGAAAGGAGATGTGCCAGGCGGACTGCGATTCCGGAGCTCCGGACTCCAGGGAAGGACAGATAGATAACCGGACAAGACCTTCCTCTGGATTCAGGAAGTGCAGCCCTGTGGGGTTGGGCAGGGGGTGGCACCTGCGGGAAGCTCCCGCCCGAGCTGAGTCCGGAAGGCCAAGAGCTCTTACTCTTCTCCCATCACCCTCTGCAGAGATCAGCAACCTGACCCCCAAGCACCCCCCTGAGCCCAGCACCTCCTGACTTCAACCCAGAAGAGTCCTGGCCCCGTGTGGACCATGGGCCTCTTGCCTGGAATGGGTGCCAAGCATGTTCTCTGGAGACAAAATAGACAGAGGCCCAACACCACTGGGCCGCTGTGTGACTCTGAGCAGGTGGCTTAGCCTCTCTGGGCTTCCATTTCCTTGCCCTTTCCCTCAATCTCCCTTCATTTTGGTGTCAGACCCTGCATTGCAAGCTCCTTCTGTCAGATACAGTCTCTTCCTGTCTCAAGTTCTTTGCACTTGGCCTTGGCCCTCCCCACACCCCACAAGCCCCTTGGAGTCCCATTAATTTTGAGAGGCTGTCTGTATGGATTGCTGCCTGGCCCAGTCCTGGGGCTCCGAGAGCTGTGTAATTATCCACTTGGAGCAGAGGGGAAGCGATAACCAGTTCTCCCTCCCTCCTTCCCTGCCTTCCTCGCTCTCATTCATTTCCCTCAACTATCCCCAGGGAAGCCGATTACGGCAGGGCCTGCTGGGTGAAGAGGGGTGGGGATCCTCCTTACCTTGTGGAAGGTCAGGGAGAGCGATGGAGGAGTACTAAAGCCAGGGCTGTCCCTGCCTCTCCTAGCCTTGGCAGACTCGCTGCTCCACTCTCTCTAGCCTAGAGCTTCCTCGTGCCTGCGAGCCTTGCTCCTCCAGGTTTCTTCTGGATGCCTCCTTGTGTGTATCTTAAAGGCTCCAAGCTGAGACACACCATTTCCGCTTCCCAGACTGGCCTCTCCACTCGCTCCTCACCCCCAGAGGCACCAGCCACCCCCCATGCCCACCCCTCACACCCAGGAAGGCTCCCAACAAGACCCCTGAGTATTCTCCTTGCAGCCTCCCTTTGCCTGGCTCTGCTCAGCTGATCAACCACCAAGTGCTCAAGATGTCTTTGGTTGCGTCACCTATATCTCTATTTCCCTGAGGCCACCTGAAAGAAGGCCCTTCACCGGGACACACCCTGCAAACTAGAAATGACTCAGTTTCACTCCATCAGCTACCACTCCAAACCTGCCCCGCTTCCCCAGCTGCCTGTCCATCCTTGCTGTTCCCCTACCCTCATCCCCACACCGATTCCAAGTCTCTTCACCTCCCCCTCCTCCCTGGACACACAGTCGAACAGTCCCCATGCTGTGGTCGGAAAGTGAGCTTTAGGGTCAGTAAGAAGTGAGTTATAACCCCAGCTTCATTGTTCCTGGAGCAGAGCCCTTTACCTCTGACCCTCAGTTTAATCATCTCTACAATGGGACTTCCCAAGACTAGTGGGAAGTTGGATTACGAATTCCACAATTGCACTCTCAAATGCCTACAGGGCCCAGGCAATGTGCGTGCACGATGGGGCTGTGACAAGCTGGAGAGTGGATGTCTTGTCAGGAGAGGACAGTTGCTCACCTGCTCCAGCTATGGATGCTATGGGAGACGTGGGCCCTATGTGGCTAGATCTTCCTATTTTTCAACAGAAGCCCCCACACCATGCATCCATATGGAATCTCCAGATCTGTTTATGTTGGCCATTAATTGAAATGTTTCTTTAGGACTATGAAGGCCAAACAAAACATTTGCCTCTAGGTCACCAGCTTGTACTCTCTGATGTCTGCGAAGAGCTGGGCCCAGTGTACACTACCTAACAGAGAGTCAATAAACATTAATTCCCTTCTATGCCCTTCTTATTGATCCTCTCAAAGGTGGGGGGGGGGGAGTCTCTAAGCCATGCCTGCCCTTTCATTCCCATGAGCGTCATCTTCATGCAGACCGTACTGGCCAGCAGCTGTCATGGGCTATGTATCCTCAGACCCAGGCAGGGCCCTGGGTGTCTCATACAGCATCCTCAGTGGGCATCGTGGAGCTGCTGGCATGAGGCTGACACCTTGGAGGGGGCAAAGGCCCCGGCCTTTCACTTTTCATTGGATCTTTCCAACAACCCTAGAATCAGTCAACAAAGAGCTGATTCCGACTCGTGGCAAACCCGTGTGTGGCAAAGCAGACCCGTACTTCAAGGTTTTTCCAGGCTGCGGTCTTATGTAAGGAGATCACTGGGTCTTTCTTCTGAGTTTCCTCTGGTGTTTTAAACAAAAGACTTGTCAGTTAGTAGTGGAGTGCTTAAGCATTTGTGGGATCCTTCCAACAACCTGGTTGTTGCCCTAAAGATTTTCTTTTTTTTCTAATCATTTTATTAGGGGCTTATACAACTCTTATCACAATCCATACATACATCAATTGTGTAAAGCACATTTGTACATTCATTGCCCTATCATTCTTAAAACATCTGCTCTCCACCCAAGACCCTGGCATCAGCTCCTCATTTTCCCCTCCTTCTCCGCTTCCCCGTCCCTCATGAACACTTGATAATTTACAAATGATTATTTTGTCATATCTTGCACTGTTCGATGTCTCCCTTCACCCACGTTTCTGTTCATCATCCTCCAGGGAGGAGGTTATGTGTAGATCCTTGTAATTGGTTCCCCCTTTCCAACCCACCCTCTCAGTATTGCCACTCACACCACTGGTCCTGAAGGGATCATCCACCCTGGATTTTCTATGTTTCCAGTTCCTATCTGCACCAGTGTACATCCTCTGGTATACCCAGATTTAAAAGGTAGAATTGGGACCATGATAGTGGGTGGGGAGGAACCATTTAGGAACTAGAGGAAAGTTGTATGTTTTATCATTGCTACATCACACCCTGACTGGCTCGTCTCCTCCCTGAGACCTTTCTGTAACGGGATGTCCAGTGGCCTACAAATGGGCTTTGGGTCTCCACTCCGCACTCACCACCCACCCCCCATTCACAATGATATGTTTTTTTGTTCTGATGATGCCTGATACCTGATCTCTTTGACACCTTGTGATCACACAGGCTGGTGTGCTTCTTCCAAGTGGGCTTTGTTGCTTCTCAGCTAGATAGCCACTTGTTTACCTTCAAGCATTTAAGACCCCAGACTCTATATCTTTTGATAGCAGGGCACCATCAGCTTTCTTCACCACATTTGCTTATGCACCCATTTTTCTTCAGCAGTCATATCAGGGAGGTGAGCACACAATAATATGCTTTTTTGTTCTTTGATGCCTGATAACTGATCCCTTCAGCACCTCGTGATCACGCAGGCTGATGTGCTTCTTCCATATGGGCTTTTTCGTTTCTGAGCTAGATGGCCACTTGTTTGCCTTCAAGCCTTTAAGACCCTAGCCACTATATCTTTTGATAGCTAGGCACCATCAGCTTTCTTCACCACATTTGCTTATGTACCCACTTTGTCTTCAGAGATCGTGCCAGGAAGGTGAGCATCATGGAATGCCAATTTGATAGAACAAAGTATTCTTTCATTGAGGAAGTACTTGAGTAGAGGCCCAATGTCCCTCTGCTACCTTAATTACCCTAAAGATTTTCATTGACTAATTTTTTCACAAGTAGATTAACTGGCCTCCACTTGTCTATCCGTTTGCCGTACTATGGTAGCTCATATGTTGCTGTGGTGCTGGAAGCTATGTCACTGGTATTTCACATGCCAGCAGGATCACACAAAACAAACACTTTTGCTGAAGTCAAAATGGGTGCACAAGCTAATGTGGTGAAGAAAGCTGATGGTATCTGGCTATTACAAAATATAGCACTGGGGTCATAAAGGCCTAAAGTTAAACAAGTAGCCATCTAGCAGGGAAGTAGCAAAGCCCACATGGAAGAAGCACACCAACCCATGTGACCATGAGGTGTTGATGGGATCAGGAATCAGGCATCAGAAGACTCAAGACAACAACCATTTTGATGGGAACAGGAGGATCAGAATGGAGATCCAAAGCCCATCTGTAGACAATTGGACAGACCCTCACAGAGCAAGGAAAGGACAAGCCAGCCAGGGTGCAGTATAGCACCAATGAAACACACAACATTCCTCTAGTTTATTAATGCTCCCCACCACCACCACCACCACTATCATGACCCCAGTTCTGTCTTACAAATCTGGCTTGGCCAGAGCATGTACACTGGTACAGATGAGAACTCTCGACACACAGAATCCAGGACAGATAAATCCCTCAGGAACAATAATGGGAGTAGCAATACCATGAGGGTGAGGGGACGGTGTGGGGAGAAAGGGAACTGATCACAATGATCAACATAGCTCCACTCCCTCAGGGGGACGAACAACAGAAACGTGGGTGAAGGGCGACAGTGTATGGTGTAAGATATGAAAATAAAAATACATTATAAATTAGCAAGGGTTCATGAGGGTAGGAGGGTAGGGGGGAGGGGGGAAAGAGGAGCTGATACCAAGGGCTCAAGTAGAAAGATGTCTTGAAAATGATGATGGCAACATATGTACAAATGTGCTTGATATAATTGATGCATATGGATTGTTATAAAAGCTGTAAGAGCCCCCAACAAAATGATTTCTTTTAAAAATAACTGAAAGAAATCTTATTAACAACTCAGGATATGCAGATGACACAAGCTTGCTTGCTCAAAGTGAGGAGGACTTGAAGCACTTGCTGATGAAGATCAGGATTGCAGCCTTCAGTGTGGGTTACAACTCAATGTAAAGAAGATCAAAAACCTCACAACTGGACCAGTAGGTAACATCATGATAAACGGATAAAAGATGAAGTTGACAAGGATTTCTTCTTTTTCGGATCCACAATCGGCACTCGTGGAAGCAGCAGTTAAGAGATCAAATGACACGTTGCATTAGGTAAATCTGCAACCAAGACCCCGTTAAAGTGTTGAAAAGCCAGGAGATTACTTTGAGAACTAAGGTGCACTTGACCCAAGTCATGGTGTTTTCAATTATCTCATAGGTGTATGAAAATTAGACATTACATTAAGAAAGACCAGTTGGCTTGAATGATGGAGCTGGTGAAGAATGTTGGGAGCGCTGTGGAATGTCAACAGAACAAGCCAATCTGCCTTGGAAAAGTCCCGCCAGAATGATCCTTAGAGGCAGGGGTGGACAGTCTGTCTCATGCACTTTGGACATGTGTTCAGGAGAGACCAGTCCCTAGAGGAGGACATCTTGCTTGCTAAAGTAGAGGGTCTTGAAAAAGAGGAAGGCCCCTGACAAGATGGAGTGACACCGTGGCTGCAATAATGGGCTCAAGCATAAGGACAATTGGGAGGATGGCACAGGACCAGGTAGTGCTTCTCTCTGTGGCACGCTGTGTCTCTGGATCAGAACTGGCTCTATAGCACCTAGAACAACCGATGAACGGGTCCTTCTCTCTAGTTTGCCTTCGGATGGAAACCCCAATGCAAGCTACCTAGCATAAGTGACACACCCGGTATTTGAAATACTAGTGTCATATCTTCCGGCATCACAGCAGAGCGCAAGCTACTACCATTCACAAACGGGCAGGTGCTGGCCAGCAGTCCTACAAGTTTTATCACCCCTAACTCACGAAGAAGGGCATTGCATCCAGAGAGAACACGCCAGTCAGCAAATGCTTGCTATGCGTCTCAGAAACGTACAGGGGAAGTTCTACCCTGTCCTGTAAGGTTTCTATGAGTCGGCATCGACTAAATGACAGTGAGTTTGTCTGGGGGGTCTTTTTATGTATTCACTAAGAGTTACTTGAATCCACAATCAAGTCCCATAGAAATAAGAGTAAAAAAAATCAAATGGTGTGTTACTCTGCGTAGACTAGAGAAACAAATCCACAGAAACTCATATATGTATAAAAGAGAGTTTTATATACAGGGTAAGTGGAAATTCAGAAAGCATCCCAACCCAGGCTAGTCCAAACCCATAATTCCAACTTAGCCCATATGTCTGACACCAATCTATAAAGTCCTCCGCAAACTCAAAAAACACACACAATGACGCCAAATTCAGGATGATCACAGGCCAATGGGTAGAAAGTCTATGAATCCAGTGGAGGTGTAAACATCTCAGCACTGGCAGGGATCTCCACACGGCTGCTCCAGCACCCAGGGCTGCATCGGGGTGGGTCCATGTGGCCTCTCCTCAGGGATGTCTTGCAGGAAGTGAGTCTTGCCAGCTGATGCAGGGAACTGGCTAAGACAGCTGCACCCTGGTCCAGCCATCAGAGAGCAAGAGACCAGAGAACTAGAAAGGTGAGACTCACCAAGCTATTTATCTCTCCGCCCTTCAATTAATCCCACGGGTTTATCAGCCAGGTTGGCACAATAAACCTTAACTATCTCAAATGGCATGCTGTATGAGACAAATTTGTTGTTGCATAAAACCTCTTTAATGTGTTAAAAAGCAAGGATGTCACTTAGAGGGCTAAGGGTGCAGCTATCCCAAGCCATTCCATCACATCACATGCATGTGACAGCCGGGCAATGAATAAAGAAGACTGAGGAAGACATGATGCCTTGAAGTTAGGGTGCTGCCAAAGAAGATGGGAAGTACCATGGACTTCCCATATTGGCGCCGAAAGCACCGACAAATCTGTCTCGGAAGACATGCAGCCCGAATTCCCCTTAGAAACAAGGATAGTGAGATGTTGTCTCATCTACTTTGAATATGTTATCAGGAGGGGCCAGTCCCTGAAGAAGGATATCATGCTGGCAAAGCAGTTGCTATTGTGAGGTAGGGTAGAGTCAGAGAGAAAGAGAGAGACCCTCGACAAGACGGATTGACACAGTAGCTGGAACAATGAGCTCAAAGATATCAATGACTTGAGGAGCCGCAGGATAAGCAGTATTTGTTTCAATTGTGCTTAGGGTGAGTCAGCCCCGACTAGAGAAACATATTAGCTAATAGCAATATTAGCATGCCCTTGCACAAACAAACAAAACTCACGCCACTGAGTCCATTCTGACTCATAGTGACCCTATGGGACAGGGTAAAATTGCCTCTGTGGGTTTCCGAGACTGTAACTCTTTACAGGAGTAGAAAGCCTCATCTTTCTCCCAAGGAGCAGCTGGTGGTTTTGAACCACTGACCTGGCAGTTAGTTGTCCAATGCATAATCACTATGCCATGAGGGCTCCTCTCCACAGGCACCAGACACTGTTAAATGGCATCCAGAGTCACACAGAACATTCTTGGTTGTGAGTGACAAAAACCTAAATTAAATAGGCTCGGGCAAAGGAGATGTTGTAGCGGCTTGTATGCCTACAGGAAGGAAAGCCGACTTCCTAGATACCTGGAGCCGGGGACTCAAATGCCTTTCCAGCACTCGCTGTTGGTCTCTTATATCTGCTTTCTGCTCTGTACGGGCAGCATTTCCAGACACAAGGCCACCAACAGGTCCAGAGCGGAACCATCAGAGAGGACTCGAGACTCACACTACCTGTGCTATGTTCAAAGGTCCAGAGGAAGGTCCTTAAGTAGGCAGGTTTGAGTTTCATTGCCACATTGGCCCAATAAACTGAGCACTGTGCATGCACCGTGGGGTATTTAACTAAGTAGCTCATTCTGAGCCATTTCCACCCTGGGCCAATTATCAGTTTACAAGGGAACAAGCTCTATGGAATGATGTGGCTGCTGAGAGTTAGGATGGAGGTTCTCAGGAAATCCAAGTGCTGTGCTGTTCAAAAACTGTCTTAGTTGGAGCTCGACCAGATGCTGGATCTGAGACAAGGACTTGAACTCGAGTTGTTTATTTGGAGATGAGCCCAGGGAATATCAGTGTGGGAATGGGAAGGAAGTCTGGGAAAGGAAGGACAGTGCAGGGTTGCAAAGCCAGTGAAAGGAGGCTGGAATGAGGATTCGGAACCCAGACCAGGCTCTTAACACAGCAAAACTGCGGCACACGCGTTTCAGATACGGCAGTGATTCTCTTGGCTCATTGTCTCTCAATAAGCAAAATCAACCATTCACAAATATTATTAAGCACCTACTATGTGCCCAACCCCTAAAATACTAAACACATTGCCATTGAGTTGATTTCCATAAAACTGCTCCTTACAGTTTCTGAGACTGTAAATCTTTAAAGGAAAAGACAATCCCACCTTCCTCATGCCATGACCCTTTAATATAGTTCCTCATGTTGTGGTGACCCCCAACCATAAAATCATGTTCATTACTACTGCATAACTGTCATTTTGCTACTGTTATGAATTTTAATGTAAATACCTGGTATGCAGGATATATTTTAATTGTTACAGATTGAACATAATTAAAGCATAGTGATGATTGACAAAAACAAGATGTAATTATATATTGTGAAATAGTTATTTCTAATTAAAAATAAATGAAATTTTGTCTTAAAGTATGGTGTACCATGGGTAACAGTCTTAATACAACAGTAAACTACGTTGCTACATTTTGCCACCGTATTTGTAAAAAGTCAATGTCAGTGCAAAGGTTGAGATAGCTTCTTTCTCACCAGATGAGAAATTCCCCGGGCAGTGTTTGCAAGAGCACAATGAAAATCATCTTCCACAAGAAGTCTACTGGAAAACAAGCTGGAAAGCCCTGTTTCACAAATACATATCGTTACAAATGAAATAGGCACAACACATTCGCAAACAGAACAGGATGTGACTGCAGACACTTGATCCAGAATTTTGTAGCTGGCATTGTAGAGAAATCAGTTCTCGCTGCATCGCTGTTAATAAGTTCAATGAACTTCTCTTGTGCTGTCTCAGGAGCATCTTCAACTCTGACTGTGAATGGGCTTCTGGCAAGTGCACATGGGGTGTCAGGTAGATTTGGAAAATATGATGAAATTTCATCTGCAAGCATGTGCAAGTGTATGTTCACAGAAATTATCATCGTAATCCTTTTGTCTGGTTCAATGTCATGTTCCTCAAAGAGAGCAGATAAGACAGGCAAGATGTCAGTTTTATTTTCATCCTTTTTTTTTTTTTTTTTTGCCAAGGCTGAAGCTTCATTTGGAATGAATGGATCTTTTCAGACAAATCGAGGCATGCCGCCCTTGGTGCTTGCAGTGATAAATTTAACTCATTCAAGATGGCAAAGATGGCAACCAACCAAGCTATTTTCTGCAGTTCACTGTGATCGCTGAAAAGTGCTTTGAACTGAGGTCTTGCCTTCTGATTAAAAAACATTTTGAGTTCATCGCGAAGCTCAAAAACTCGTTTTAAAACTTTTCCTCTCAACGACCATCTCACTACAGTATTAAATAGCAGAGCTTTATTCGGCACATCCAACTCATTGCACAGTTGTGAAAACAGTCCATTTAAAGTGCTCACCTTGACAAAACTGATCATACTTGTGACCATTTTCTCTAATTCTTGTAACTCTTGTGGCAGCGTCTTCGTTGCTGATATTTGCTGATGAATCAGACAGTGAGTTGCGATGACTTTTGGTGACTCATTCAGTACCAAACGTTGAAATACAGATCAACATCCTAGCATAGCTGGAGCACCATCTGTGCAAACACCACAAACCTTTTCCCAAGAGATCTTATGCTCTTTCAGAAACGAACCAACTGTGTCAAATACATCACGTGCAGTAGTTGTCGTTTCAAGAGGTTTGCAAAGGAGAAACTCATCTTTAAAGTCTCCATCATTAATATACCTCACGCGAACCAGTAACTGAGAACAGTTTGCAACGTCTATAGATTCATCAACTTGGGTTCTAAATATTGGGAGTGGAGCAGATTTAATTTCCCTGATTACCTGATCAAGAATATCAGCAGACAGGTCATCTATTGTTCTGCAGACAGTGTCGTTAGATGTGGAAATTGCACTCAATTTCATAACAAATTCGTCTCTGATTATAACTGGAACAATGTCATTGGCCATTGGCCACAGTAAATCCTCAGCAATGGTGTGAGGTTTCATAGCTCTGGTGATTCTGAGTGCCACCAAATAGGAAGGTTCAACGGCTGCTACGTTTTGTTTGTGGCACTTGCCACCAGCATCAAGTCTGCTTTCTTGAGTCCATCGGCTTTGCTTCTAAAATTGTTGGTATCCTTGCCAGCAAAGCTCTAATGCCTGCCATCAAAATGGCATTTCAGCTTCAGCTGATAGAACTTCACAACAAACAACACATTGCAGTTTCTCAATTCCTGCTGTAATTATTGAGAGAAAACCATACTGTAAAAAATCCTCACTATATTTTCTTTTCTTAACGATCTTCTCTACACCATCCATTGTCATGGGATGGTTTGCTAATGAAAATAATATACAACAATAGCTTTAATAATACAAAAGATGATACATGGCACAGTTCAGTCAATACAGTTCATTAGTTTCCTATAATTTACCATTCCCTGTTGTTGTTTTACATACCTGTTGCTATCACACGGAGAAAGTATTCACATGAACCACAGCTGAATAGAAAAAAAAACTGATCAGCATCCAGATCACATAAATTTCCATGATATAGATTATTTTTGCAGTGGTTGATGAATTTACAGTACATAATTTTACATTTACCCAGTAATTATAATTCATGAAGTGTCATTTTACTTCCAATACGCCTGCTTTCAACACAGCAGCTGCTTTCTACACAGTAGCTGCTCTCTACACATGTGTGACTGGGCCACATAAGTACATTACGGTGCCAACCCTGTCACATACACCTGTATTTGTATGGGGTGTATGTGATGGGGTTGGTCAAATGTCGTCATGCCATGTACTCATATGTGGACATATCTGCATGTGGCGTACCCACCTGGAGACTCCTAAAAGAGCAGTGTCTCCATTCCTAAGGCCATTGGAAATATGTGCTTTCCAATGGTATTCAGTGACCCCTGTGAAAGGGTCGCTCAACCCCCAAAGGGGTGACGACCCACAGGTGGAGAACCACTGGCCTAATGCTTAACTCTCTGCACTACCAGGTCTCCTTAACTATGTGCCGGTTGGTTCCAAATTGGACAAGGTTGTATTCTTTCACCTTACTTATTCAATCTTTCACTTCTTTATTCAACCTGCATGCTGAGCAAACAGCCCATGAAGCTGAGCTATATGAAGAACAACACTGTAGCAGGATTGGAGGAAGACTCGTTAACAACATGCGATATGCAGATGAGCCAGCCCTGCTTGCCTGCATGAGGAAATCTTGACACTTACTGATAAAAGTTAAAAACTGCAGCCTTCAATTTAGATTATACCTGAACAGAAAGAAAACCAAAATCCTCACAACCAGACCGATAAACAAACTGCATGCTAGATAAAGAAATTTAAGTCATCAGGATTTCGTTCCACCGAATTAACAATCAATGCCCATGGAAGCAACAGTCCAGAAATCATACGGCATATTGTGTTGGGTAAATCTGCTGCAAAAACTCTTCAAAGTTTTCCATTTTTTTAAATCCCTTTGATGACTGCAGTGTGCCTGACCCTAGCCATGTCTTTCGCTCACTCCACATGTATGCAAACGCTGGACAATTAAACAGGCCAACAGGGGAAGAAATGATGCACTCGTGCTGTGGTGTGGAACTGCCAAAAGAACAAACAGACCCTTCTTAGCTGAAATAGAGCCAGACTCCTCCCGAGAAATGACACTGGCCAGGCCTTGGCTCATTTACTTTGACACCTCCTCAGGAAAGAACAGGCACGAGAAAAGGACATGGTATCTGGTCCAGTAGCGGGTCAGCAAAAACACAGGGGACACTCAAGGAGGGGGACTGACACAAGAGCCACAACCAATGGCTTCCGATACGCCCGTAATCATGAAGATTTGGCTGTGTGCTACAGAAAGTCGTCTTGAGTCGGAGCTAACTGGACAGCGACCAACAGCAACAACAATATGCTAGGTGCTGTGTCAGCTGGCGCAGGGACAGCAGGAAACAGGTGCTCCCGGCCCAACCTCCAAAGCCTTAACGATGAGAGTGAGAAGACGGAGAGATGGCATCGCACACTTAGGATCAGCTCACAAAGGAGGAGAAAGGTGTGATAAGAACACGTGACCTGGAACCCGACCTCCTTGGGCGGAAGGTGGGGAGCAGGGAAGGCTCCTCTGAGGCGGGAGCAGTGACAGTGGGGTCTGGGGCTGGAGTCCAGGCAAGCTCAGAGCAGCGAGGGAGAGCCCCAGAGCATGGGCAGAGATACGGACGTTTCCTGTGTTCAAGGCCAGCCTGGCTGGAGTTCAAAGATCAAAGGCAAGAGACAGAACACAAGGAAGGGGGCCGAGGCTGGATCCCACGGGGGTTTACAGGCCCGATTAGCAGCATGGGCTTTTATTTCTAGGGGAAAGAGAGGCCACTGGAGGCCTTTGAATGCAGAGTTTTAATATGATTTGCATCTTCGAAAGATGGCCCTGCTGTGTGTCGAGAACTGATTGGGGAGGAACAAAGCCCTTGCGCTGATTGGACAGGGGATTGCTATGACATTTATGACACACATAAAGCATTTGCCCTGGTGTCCGGATCGGAGCAGGGGCTACATCATGAGGCTGACGGGAGTAATAGTATCCTATTTCCCAGCATTTCCACTTCTCCATGGTGAAGTGTATAGGCACAACCTTGGTATCCTGCTCCCCTGTGACCACCTAGCTTCCCACAGAATCAAACGTTTAATCTGCTTTAAGAAAGAGTTGTGTTTATGGGTAACGGTGGGTAAGAGATAGGATCACCTCTATTTCTCTTCGTTAAATGCATTCAGAAGGGGGGCCCTAGCAACGGGCTGGTCTCCAGAAGACTCTCCAGTTCTTACGCACCTCACACCCACTAACAGAGAAAATACGCAGGCTGCAGGCAAGGCTAGCCTAGCAGGGAGACCAGGACTATCTCCCAGGGCAGGGCCTACTGGGAGAGGTCACTCTGAGGCCAACTGCCTGATGTGAGGGGTGAGAGGTGATAGAGTCAAGTCAAGGCTGGGGAGCCAGAGAAAAGCAGACAGAAGAGGGCAGGGGGTAGCCATTTGTTACTGATTGAATTGTGCTCACACACACACACACACACACACACACAAAACCCAACTATGTGTTGGATTCTTAATTCCTATACCTGTGGATGTAATATAACATCATGACTTTGCATAATGTAATCTAATGTAATGGTTAGTGTGACCACCTTCAAAAAGGCAGCCAATAAGTGTCATCTATCAGTTGCGGTCATACTAGTGTAAGGTGGATCCTGAACCTAATCACTTCTGAGTTATGTGAAGAACATCATAGATATGCACACGCACACACACACAGGAACAAAGAAACACCCCCAGAGACCTACAAGGAAGTATTCAATGTGGTCAAGAACCTGATTTGGACCTTTAGCCTCCAAAACTGTGAGAAAATTAATTTCTGTTCATGAAAACCACCTCCTGTGGCCCAGCAACACTGGACAACTAAGGCACTAGTATAAGGCAGAATTCATTTACACATCAAGTGGGTCTCCACTGGCTCCCTCCCCTCCCTCTGTACATCTGTCATCATGTCCTCTGAATAAACAAAGCTCCTTCAGCCCTGCTGCCTTCTACCCACTGCCCTGCCCTACCCTTGAAAATGTCCTAAAAAAAAAGTAGACTCTACACTTTCTCAGCCCACTGCCCTCTAGCTTCTTTCCCCTCCACTCTGCTGAATCTACTCTGACAAACATCACTAGTGACCTCTCACAAGCGTCCTGGCCCGTATAACGCACGGCTCCTTTGATCACTGCTCCTCAATGTCCCTCTTCCTGCCTGCCTGAGCTTCTCCATTCCTGCGTCAGGGTCCTTTTCCCACCAGGTAATTCTTTCCCTGCCTGTTTCCTAAAATGCCAGAGCTCCTAAGGCTGCCTGGACCCTCTTCCCCCTTCACATACCCTCCCTAGGCCACTTTGTACTTGTACACGCCTTGCGGCTCCCACCATCCCCTCCTCTGGACTGAGCCCTATAAAGTCCCCAGCCGCTACTGCCACCTACTGGCAGCAGAAAGTCCACTTGGCTGTCCTTCCTCCACACCCTCACACTGGGCTCACGTAGCCCGGCCTCTTCCACTCCACCAGCGGCAGTGAAGAATCTGCTCCTTACCTCCCCACCACACCAAACAACATGCTTTGGGGCTGGTATTCCTTCTGTCTGCCAGTGGCCCTACCATCCATTAAATCACCAGCACCAGCCTCTGAATTCCTCCTCAACTCCAACCCTCGTCTTCATCCCTGGCCTACAGCATTACAATTTTTTTAATGACGTCACAAGTCCCTTCGATCCAGTATCTTCTCTCAATCAGAGGAAAGTTTCTAAACATCCTACTCTGACCTAAATGTGGCTTCCCTGTTTCCAAACCAAAGACCAGACTCACTGCCATCGAGTCACTGCTAACTTACCCCTTGTGGGTTTCCAGAACTGTCGCTGGTGATGGGTGTAGAAAGCCCAGTCTTTCTCCCTCATGTGACTGCAGCCCAATGCATAGCCAGGACACCACCGGGGCTCCTTAGAGCTCCCTGGTCTCTCCATCTTCCCAAAAGACAAAGGCAAACTTGAGCACAATGCTGTGGGTCCCTCACCCAGGGACCATGCTGTGTGGTCTCCCCTCCGCTGACCTCTCTCTGGCTCTCTTCCATCGTCCTTCACAGCGCTGCTGTGACACGCCATGTCTACTGTCTCAAAGGCCCTTCCTCCCTCCTCGGCTCCTTGGTAAACTACACATTCTTCAAGACCCACTGAGATGTCCCTCAGTCTGAGTCTCCTTCAGACAGGGAAGAATGATGACACTCCATTCGATGATACATGTCTGTTGTAGCATGTCTCCACATGTTCTCATTGGCCCATTTGAGTGTCTGCCCTCTCCAGGACATGGCAATTTTGGATGACGTGGATGTGCCTCTCTCTCTGAAGGGTGCATGCATTCCATAGTTCATTCATGGAGGAAATAGAAGTTGAGACCTAACTAATTGCCAGAGGCACTGGGTGACTGAGAAAAAATCTCCCCATCCATGCAGGCAACCCGGATTCCGTTGATGGCTGATATACCCACGAAAAGCCCTACCCATCTACCATTTAAGGCTTGTGAGCTGACACGATGCCACAAAGCTTCCAGACTAAGGTGGATGCAGAAGAAAGACCTGGCAAACTTCCGAAACCCCTATAGATCACAATAGTCTAATCCACTGTCATGGGGAGGGCAGGGGACAAGGCAGTGTTTCCTTCTGTTGTCAATGGGTTGTTATGCGTTGGGGCAGAGTTAAGAGTAACAACTAGGTGCCAGGCACTAGTCTGAGCATCAGGAGTCCAGTGCTAAGTAAACAACGCAGTGTCTTGTATGTGTAGCGGTACAAGTATCTGTGTAAGGATGTCTGTACGTAGCACTATGTACATGGGGAAGTGGGTCATGCCTGCTTGTGGAAGGGTGGAGTTTATAGCTCCTAGGCCTACTGTCCGCTGAATCTCAGCCCTGTGTGATCTGCTGATAAAGGGCATCTTGGAAGTTAATTAGGCCAACAGGCTGTGTCTGAGCACTAATGAGAAACCCTCCCCGGGCGCCCCCCGCCTGCCCTTGCCTACCTCCCCATGCAGTCTCTAGCTGGCTGGGGGCTCGCCTTTTTAACCCAAAGACATCATGCATCCAAATGAGATTTTCCCTGGTGAGGAGTGTGTCTGTCTGCCCCTCCCTTTCTTCCTCCTCCTTGCCTCATAAGGAGAGTGTGTAGGAATAAGGAAAATGGAGAGAAATGGCACAGTTTGAGTCCCCACCACATGCCAGGCCTGTGCCAGGCACCTCACCTGCATTACAGGTGGCCCCGAAAGGGCTTCCTTTGTGCCACCAGCACTGTTCTAGGCACTGACCTTTGTAAGCTCAGCCTGTCAGCACATCACCCCTACCAAGTGGGCGCTGTTATTTTCTCCACTTGATGAATAAGACACAGAGGCACCACACTGAGGAAACAGGGACTCGGGCACTCGGCCTGCTCCTCAAT
Organism: Tenrec ecaudatus; assembly: GCF_050624435.1. Lineage (NCBI taxonomy): Eukaryota > Metazoa > Chordata > Mammalia > Afrosoricida > Tenrecidae > Tenrec > Tenrec ecaudatus. Next base: position 58,590,491 of record NC_134530.1, read on the forward strand.
CCTGCACTGCCTCGAGCCCAGGGTGGCCTGACAAAACCAAGGCTCCGTACAGACATCGTTTCACACAGGGAATCTGCCCAAGGTCAAAATACAGCGGAGGTGAGAGTCAAATTCAGGGCTACAGCTTCCGGGTGCAAGCGTGTGGGAATCCAGTTAGACAGGTGTCAGGCTGTAGGTATAGGGGTGCGGGGCTCCATCTGCAAGGTTTGGAGGGTTCCAAGTTGGGGCGTCAGGTTCCAGATGTTGCTGTCTGGGGTGCAGAGGGTCAGGTTGCAGATGAAGAGATGTCGGACTTCAGGTGCAGTGTGTGGGCGCTGATGTAGGGCTCCGCTGCCTATCTCCATGTCTGCCCCCCTTCATCAGACTGTGAGGCACCTGCTCTAAACAGGCCTCCGCCAGTCCAAGCCCTTCTCCTTGACGCTCATCAGCAAGGCCATTCTTACAGCAATGTGCCTGTCTCTCCAAGCCAGGAGGCTGCCCAGTTCTCTGATCTCTTTCACCTAGTTGGCACAGCACCCAGCACGTAGTAGGGACCTCTCACATTGAAAACAAGTCTTGGGTGGAAAGGCCAGTGTGTGTGTGCAGTTGTGGTAGGGAGCAGTGCCCCTGTTGGGGAAAGGGTGGCCAGCTGTCTGGAGTTGGGGAGGGAACTCGGGGAGTGAACTGGGAGGAGCTGGGGCTGTGTGTGCAGAAGGGAGTGTGAGTCCTGTGTGGCACCTCACATGTGTTGTTGGGGTGCAAAGAGTGAACTAGGTTCCAGTAGCAAAAAGATGGGGTTCTGTTTGGTGGCTTCTTAAGGTCATGAGGTACAGCAGCAACTTTCTAGCAAAGCAGCCATGTCAGCTGGCATTCAAGGCCAAGTGTGGGGGGCCCTGGGGCTCAAAGGCTGTCCTGCTCATCATAGTCCCTAGGACTATGTATTTGGGTGAGCCCAAGTGGTCATTCAACACACCAGCATCCCTGGATGAAGGTCACTCTGCTGATGCAGTTTGATGGATCACAGCCAGGAGGCAGCGCTCGGCTGTGGAAGCCCACACTCAGAAAAACCCACTGCCGCAGTGTCAATTCCACCTCATAGTCACCCTACCGAACTGCGTCCACTGCCCCTGGACCCGGATGTCTTTGTGGAAGCAGAAAGCCTCAGCTTTCTCCTGGGAAAAAGTTGGTGGGTTTGAACTTCTGATCTTCTAGTTAGCGGCCCAATGGATAACCCCCTATGTCACCTGGGCCCCTCCTGGAATCCCAAAGATGGACCCTAGGTCATTTGAAGCAAGTCCCAAGGAGTGAGGTTTCGGAGGTAGGAGTAGGAGGCTCTAGATGTAGAGAGGACAGGGCTCCCGATACAAGCCTGTGGGGCTGCAGATGGAGGGGTGGAGAAGGGCCTCCAGATGTAGGGGTGTGAGGCTCTAGTTGTCAGGGGATGGGGCCCAGGTGGAGGGGGATGAGGCTCCAGAGGTGAGGGCATGGGACTCCAGAGCTGGGGCTACAGGACCCCTCAGGCAGATTGCAGTTGTAATGGGAAAGAAAGGTTGGAGCCAGGCATCCAGGAAAGCGTCTGGGCTGGGGAGAGTTTGGGGTCAGGAAGCTTGCAGCTGTCATAGAAGCCATGAGAACGGCGGCCACAGAGAGAGCTGGAGAGCAGCCCATGTCTCTGGAGGAGACAGTGGAGAATTTCCAGAGAGGGCTACATGGGCAGGCCTGGCCTCACCCTAACCACTCACAAGCCCCGATGGGAAGAGGAGCAGGAATCAGAGTAGACCTATGCCTCCCCCTCACCCGACCCAACCCAGGGCTGCTGGAATTCTGAGCCCAGTTCTCTGCTTGGAGTCAACCCCTAATTTCTCTGTCCTCCTCACAGGCAGCCTGGCCTCAGCTCCTCCTCCTGGGCCAGGCGGGCACACCCAGGCTGCTGGGGGCTGGGCAGGCTCCCTCCCAGAAACCCGCCCTGGTCTGACATGAATGCCGGCTGCCTGCTGCGTCTCACCACAACGGTCAGGGGTCCTCACCCAGAAAGCCCTGAGGAGTCGCGGCTCAGGTAAGGGCATATAGATCCACATGGGCTCTGCCCTCAGCGTCCCAGAGGGCAGTCTTCTCTGGTGGGGAGGGAGAAGGCGGGGACTAGCACATCTGTCACCCAGGGTCTGAATGGCAGAGGAAAGTGGGGCTCCCCTCTCTGGGTCCTGGGTTCTTCCTGTACTCCCAGGCCAGAACCGGGACTAGTGAGTAGGAGAGGGGTGCAGGAGGGGGCCAGGAGCTGAGTGGGGAGAACAGTTTTGTGGGAACCAGCACTGCCCCTCTCTGCCCCACCCCGCTTGGGTGGGGCCTAGAGCCCCAGGGTTGCGGGGGCAGGGGCTGTGGACAGGGCCTCTCTGGGCGTTCCTGAGAAGCTGCCAGCCTTTCCCCACCCAAGGCAGGACTGAGCAGTCAAGCTGATGACTCAGGCAGTGGCCCCACGTCCAAGTGTAGGTGGCGTAGATGCAGCGGCAATGAGACGCTGGAGAGACACAGGGTAGAGGGCAGAGAGATCGCCAGCCTCCCTCACACACCCGGGCATCAGTCAGGCAGAGGAGGCTGTGAGCCCAGACTGGACAGATAGATCCAGGGAAGGGGGCCCAGACCCGGGCTGTGGGCTCTGGAACCATGGGCTAGCGTTAAAACCCTGGCCTGGCCTGGCCTTGGACGAGCTGTGTGTGACTGCGAGTCATTCCACTTCCCTTCTCTGTCCTCTGTTTCCCTCACCTGCAAATTGGGAAACAAAAAAAATCAGACTCCTTCATAAGATTGCTACCAGGGAGCAAGGCATTGGCTCAGGCAACGTGCTTATAGCAGTGTCTGGTACCGTCTAAACCCAAAACCAAACTCACTGCCATTGAGGCAATTCCGATTCAGAGGGACCCTGTAGGATGCAGTAGAACGGCCCCTGTGGGCTTCAGAGGCTGTAAATCTTTATGGGAGCAGAAAGCCTCATCTTTCTCCGATGGTTTTGAACTGCTGACCTTGTGGTTAGCAGCCCAATGCATAGCCCACTATTACCACAAAGGCTCTTGTGTCTGTTATTATGAGCCTGCTCATCCGTGGTGGATGACATGGGGCTCGGGCCAGCATGGTGGCCATCTGCCCGGACCAGCACTGGATGCAGGGCAGGGTGCAGAGGAACCCAGAGGAGAAGGTTGGCCCCGCATACACAACAGTCCCTTTCCGTGACAAGAGGTGGGAAGCTGAGCTCCCCCCCCAGCCCACCCCCACCCCCCTTCCCCCCATGCACCCAGTGTGCCACTTCCCATTGTGCCGCCCCTCCCCAGGCAGAGGTGATCTCACAGGAAGAGAAAGGGCACTGGGATCAAAGGAGTGCGGGCAGGGCCACTATCCCAGGACCGTTTCGGGAGGCTTTCTGTGTGGATTTATTAGCAGAGCGCACTAAAGGGACCAGGGTCACTCTGCTGAGCCTGGCCTTTGCTCCTGAACACAGAATGCTCCCTCCTCTTCCTCTGAGCAGATGATCTAGCAGCAGGGTGCCAGGGAACCCCAGTTTGGGAACCACTGGAAGACCCGCCTCCCCTGGGGAGCTTATTGTATGACAAGACCCTTTGGCCCGCATTATTCCACTCTTCAGCTGGTCGCCATGGACCTAGTTTCCAGAGACCCGCCCCGAGCAGGCCCAAAATAAGACCGCCTCTCACTGTGGACTCCATGTCAACTCACCCTTGAGCCTGAGGGCGAGGGGGGGGGAGGTCCAAGGTCAGGGGCAGCAGCTGCTTAGCCACTGCACTGCCGGAGCTCTGCAGAGTAGGACCCGGCCTTGGTTTGTACTGAACTTTTCAATGGGATGGGGAAGGGCAGAGAGCAGTGCTCGGAGAGGGCAGACGTTTTGCCAAGACTCGGCCTCCTGAGGAAAAAAGGCAAGTCTGAGGCCGGGGGAAAAGGCAGAGAGCCCACCCCTACAGGTTGTCACCGTGTGGTTCCCTGGTTCTGCCTGCCTGCCCCTGGGTTCTAGTTCTAAATGATTTGTACTCCGATTATAACTCACCACCTAGCAGGGGTGTGACCCCTTTGTATCACCCATCTGGACCTCAGTGTCCTCGTCTGCAGAGTGGGGAGCGTATAGAACCCAGCTCTTAGGTGGTTGGGATGGTCAACTAGAACGACACCTTCCGAGAGAGTTCTCAGGGTGAGCATTCCCCTCCACGAGCAACTGTGCTTATCCTTTCCCTACAGAGGTGGCTGGTGTGTGGGCCCACCATGAACTGGGGGGTCTTTGAGGGTCTCCTGAGTGGGGTCAACAAGTACTCCACAGCCTTCGGACGTATCTGGCTCTCTCTCGTCTTCATCTTCCGCGTGCTGGTGTACCTGGTGACAGCTGAGCGCGTGTGGAGCGATGACCACAAGGATTTCGACTGTAACACCCGCCAGCCCGGCTGCTCCAACGTCTGCTTCGATGAGTTCTTCCCCGTGTCCCACGTGCGCCTGTGGGCCCTGCAGCTCATCCTGGTCACCTGCCCCTCCCTGCTGGTGGTCATGCACGTGGCCTACCGCGAGGCTCGGGAGAAGAAGCACCGAGAAGCAGCGGGGGAGGGCAGTGGGCGCCTCTACCCAAACCCCGGCAAGAAGAGGGGTGGGCTCTGGTGGACCTACGTCTGTAGTCTGATGTTCAAGGCCGGCGTGGATGCTGCCTTCCTTTACTTGTTCCATTCCTTCTACCCCAAATACACCCTCCCTCCTGTGGTCAAGTGCCATGCGGCTCCATGCCCCAATGTGGTGGACTGCTTCATTTCCAAGCCGTCCGAGAAGAACATCTTCACCCTGTTTATGGTGGTCACCGCCGTCGTCTGCATCCTACTCAACCTGGTGGAGCTCGCCTACCTAGTGACCAAGCGGTGCCGCGAGTGTCTGGCAGCCAGGAAAGCCCGAGGCCCGTACCTGGAGCATCCCCCGGGCTACGCCAGAAAGCAGGATGACCTTCTCTCGGGTGACCTCATCTTTCTGGGCCCAGACACTTATCCTCCGCTCCTACCAGACCACCCACGGGAACACGTGAAGAAAACCATCCTGTGAGGAGCTGGCCGGACTGCGCTGGCAGGTCAGGGCTGCAACAGGAAGGTCAGCAGCATCCCTGCCTGCCTGAGTGGATGCCCATCAGTGAGTGTGCTGATGAGGGGCAACCTGAGTCATCAGGGAAGCTGAGCTGAAAGGACGGGGCAGCTCACAGAGAGAAGTCAGATGGTCTGGAACCAAATCCCTATTCCTCCATTCCAATCACTTCACCAGCTGTTTGACCTTGGGGAATTACTCCTCTGTTTGACACCTCAGCTTCCTTTTCTGTAAAAGGGACATACTGGTGCCCACCTCACAGGGCTGTTGTGAGGGACGTTTAATAAGAGAATGTTCAGGCAAAGGCCTGCCATGTGTGTGGCCTATGGTCAGAGCTTAATAAAAGCCAATTCATTCACTCACCCAATGGGTCCTTGGGCTCTTCTGACATGTGTGGCCTTTACAGGTCTATGTATCAATCCCTCTGGTCCTACAAAGGGCTGCTCTGGATCCAGACACATGAGGCATCATCCTCTCCTCCAGAAAAGGAGTGCCCAGCACTCCTGGGAACCATGCAACCTGCCCATACTCAAGGCTACCCCTTCTCTCCAGGTACAGTTCTAGGCCTCTGGGGGGGCTCCAAGGAGAACCTGCCTTAGTCAGTGATGGGCTGGGGGCTGCAGAGGAAAGCACAGGCTCTCTAAGTCAGGCACCAGATTCCGATCCAAGTTTCACTGGGACCCCAGGAAAGTACTTTCGGCTTCTCTCAAACAGGGGGTGACTAGACCTATCCCATGGGGTGGTTGTGAAAGGGGATGAGCTCATGGCTGTGGGAGGGTTTAGCTTCCCGGAAAAGACCACATGCATGTTAATCATTAGTGTCAGGAAGCATTTAATACAAGTCCGTGGGGAAGGTAGCAGAGGGCCCCTCCCTGACTGCATATTAACTTCCCCTGTCCTGAGGCTGGGACCAGCCCGAAGCCCCTCTGGTCCCCTTACAGGACACACTCAGGCCTCACTGGAGATCCTTCCAGGATCCCAGAGGGATGGGCCCTAGACACAGTCACTACAGCTGTGCTTGGCCCTGTGCCACCAGGTATTGCATGCTGCCAGCCTGCATTCCTTATCTCCACCAGGGCAGCAGAGGCCAGGCCTGAGAAGTCAGATGGTGGGGTTCCTGGCCCCTAGTGAACCTAAAACAGCCCAACCACAGCAGAAACCAGCAAGGCAGGGTGCCTCCCTAAGCTGACCAGCACTTGCCCTTTCCCCCAAAAGTCAGAACTAGGCTTCCAGAGAAAAGGCCTGGCTGGCGGAAGAGAGGCCTGGAGGTGTGGGAGGAGGTGGGGGTGGATTCAGGCACCCAGGAAGAAGTGGGTGATCCCTTTGGTGCTGACCTGGCCCGGTGTGAAGAGACCAGGCTCCTAGCCCCCCTCCCTGAGTTCTCACCCACACACCTGCCTGACCACACATATGCTCAGCCATGCCCAACCAGGCTGGAGAAAGGCACGGGCTGGGCAAAAGAGCCTCAGGTGTGTACTCTGAATATGTGCCCGGGAAACCCGCCCGGCTGCCTTACCTGCTCACTCTCTCTGGGCTCATTGGCTCAGAAAGCTCCACCCAGCAGGGGAGGGAGGCACAAAAGCTGCCTCCAGGAAGCCTTCCGGCAGATGGACAAGCCCACAGACAGGAGAGCGGCTACTGGACCCAAGGCCAAGAAGAGACCAAAAAGGTAAGGGAGACTGCACTGTGAAGTCAGGGGTCAACTGGGCTGAGGATGCCCAGAGGCCATGGGTCTTAGGCTGGCTCCAGGGAGGGGGCTGGAGGGACACGGGTCTCTGGGAAAGCCCCAAGGAAGGGTTGTGTGATGGGAGCAAAGGGAGGGCAGGGGAGCCAACAAGGAAGTGGACGGATCAGGAAGAAATATTTATTTCAGGTCTGTTTCACGCGCATTTGAGTACAGGGTCATTGGCCAGGTCTGGAGCTGGGTCCTGGAGAAACAGAGAAGAAAGCGACATAGTCTGCCCTCCAGCTGCCAACCTGGCTTAAAGACCTGGTAAATGACCATTTGCTTGCAGATGGTGCATTCTGCCACGGGGTGGGGGCAGAGAAGGAGTCCCAGAAGTCGAAGTCAGAACGTAATCACGAAGCCCGAGGTTGAAGCTGGACGGAACAGGGAAATGGAGCACACCAGACAGAAACTGGATCGAAGTAATGAAAGACTTAGCCAGCAAACTGCCACCAGGCAAAAGGAGAAAGACGGGGTGTCCCTCTCCCCACTCCATGGAGAGAAAATCAATAGTGGAGGAGGGCTGGACCAGAACACATCCTCTTGTCCTGTCCCCAGTCCCTCCCCCAAGCTGGAATGGTTGGAATCCCAGAGACACCCATTGTGGTTGACACAGTCAGCCCTGGAACCCCAGCTCTGAGACCGGAAAGGGGGGTGTAGGGGTTGCCAAACTGCCTTGGTTCCAAAGAGCCTTCTGTTTGGTATGGGAGGGAGCCTCCGGGTGGGGAAGGTTGCTGGACAAAAGGGAAGGAGTGAATAGGAGCTTGTTCCATGATCTACCACAGAGGCTGACATGAACATGCACAGGCAGGGCCCGGCTCCTGTCGGGGCTCCCGAAAACTGGATGGATCTGACCATTGATAAGAATGCCTTTCTCTCTCCACCCCCATTCCGCACCCTGAGCGAGCCCAGACGGAGAGGAGTCCGGACTCTCCCATCCTCGCCTCCTGGCTGTCTCTTTAGAAGCTCTGTGGCCAGCGGGGCTGGAACTTGGGGTAAACACGGTTGATGGGCACAACTTCCCGGGATGATGATCATTTGCGTTTATCTATTTGTAGACCACAAGAGTGACTTGGGAACTGGAAGACTGACCTTCGTGAGCAGCAACTCTGCATCCAACTGCGGGGGCCTTGGGCAGGTGCCTTCTCGTCTCGGTGCCTGGCTTTCCTCCCATGGGATTCATGGCAACCCCTCGCCCTCCTGGCCATAGAGACTGAGACCGCAAGGCCATGGTTGCTTCGAAAGGGTTAAGTCCATAGCATCATCCCTAAGGGCTGCCCACTTATAGGTGCCTCCTGGGGTTTCTGGTCCCCACAGTCTGAGTGGGTGGTGTAGAGAGACACAGAACCATCCCCGTGAGACCCCACGCACATTCAGCATGAACTGGGCATTTCTGCAGGGCCTCCTGAGCGGGGTCAACAAGTACTCCACGGCCCTGGGCCGGATCTGGCTATCAGTGGTCTTCATATTCCGCGTGCTGGTGTACGTGGTGGCTGCCGAGAGCGTGTGGGACGACGAGCAAAAGGACTTTATCTGCAACACCAAGCAACCAGGCTGCCCCAACGTCTGCTACGACGAGTTCTTCCCCGTGTCCCACGTGCGCCTGTGGGCCCTGCAGCTCATCCTGGTCACCTGCCCCTCCCTGCTGGTGGTCATGCACGTGGCCTACCGCGAGGATCGTGAGAAGCGACACCGCCTGAAACATGGGCCCAACGCCCAGCCCCTGTACGGCCACACAGGCAAGAAGCGGGGTGGGCTCTGGTGGACGTACTTGCTGAGCCTCATCTTCAAGGCGACAGTCGACATCGGCTTCCTCTACATCTTCCATCGCCTCTATAAGAATTACGACATGCCCCGCGTGGTGGCCTGCTCTACAAGCCCCTGCCCCCACACTGTGGACTGTTTCATCTCCCGCCCCACGGAGAAGAAGGTCTTCACCTACTTCATGGTGGCCACGGCTGTCGTCTGCATCCTGCTGAACCTCTGTGAAGTCGGATACCTGGTGTGCAAGAGGTGCCTGGAGGTTGTGGGCCCCAGGCGCCGGAAGGGTCAGCGCCAGGATCATCTACCCACCTCGTACTCCTCATATGATCCCTTACAGAAAGAGAGCTCCCAAGACAGGACTGCTGTCCTAATAAACACTGGCTTGGCCCCAGAGGATATAGGTGGGTATACATAACCCTCAAGCTGATTCTGTAGAATGTCCTGGTGCCCTCAGGCCTGGGCAGTGGCATCTCCTCTGTAACAGGGCAGGAGGGCAGTTGTGAGCATTCAGGAAGTCTACGCCAGAACCAACCTTGGGGAAGGTGGGTGTCTGGGTTAAGAGTGTTCGTGGGAGGCAAGCCAATGGAGATGCAGCTAGCTGGCGTGCAGTATACGTGGCCTTAGGGGGTATCAAAAGCTTGAATAAAGATGAGCTTCCCAATTCTCTGCAGAGCGGATGGGACCTGGTGGGCAGATAGGGCAGTAAAGGATTCACAGTGGAAGTCAAGACCACTCAGTGGGCCACGTGAGTCCATCACTTCTCTCCAGACACTCTGCGTGTCCCGGGATGTGGTGTGGTGTGGCAAAGACAGGGGCAGCCAAAGGGGCATCAGGGCTCCACAAACAGCTGGCTAAAGGGGGGAAGAGGGACAGAGTCCAGGAGTCCCGCGGGCGGGGGGGGGGGCAGGTGTGCATCAGTTTTCAGTGGATAATGTCCAATGATTGCCTTTGGGCCAGCAGGTCTCTGTCCCCCCACCCCCACCACCCATCTGACCTCCCTGGAGCCTGCCCAGCCCAGGGCCCTGACGGGGAAGTCCCCTTTGCGGATGGGAGGGGAAAGCCTGGGATACTGAGAGCCTCTAGAGCACATCCCCACAGGCCAGGGGCCCAGTGATCATCCATTTGGATCATCAAATCTGTGGGGCTTCCCATTCTTTTCCAAGAATATACGTTGCCCAAGCAACCTCATCCTTTCCACCTGCCACTCGGACTTTGGAAACTCCCCAAACCACCTTCCAGCCAGAACTTGCCTCCTAATCGCAGAGCCTTACACCCAGTGCCCACACGACAGCTCTCGGCCAGAAAGCTCGCAGGCACTCACACTCAGCAGTGCCCAGACTGAGCTCACCACCCTCCCCCAAGCCCATCCTCCTCACAGACTGTCCGCCACCAGGAACAGCAGGCCCGTCAACCCAGGCACCCAAGCCAGGAGCTATAGAGCACCCTCCCACCCTCCTCACCTCCCCGGCCCCCGCGTACCCCATAACCCAATACAGCACTGATTCTAGCTCCTTGGCCACCCCTCCACCCTCACCCCATGGCCTTGTCGCCTCTCAGTGGGTCTCTCCCCCATCTGCCCACCACGACAGGGCCCACAGTGAACTTTCTATAATCTGACCACACCATTCCTCCTGCCTGAAAATGCCCCATCCTGGTCCTCAGCATAGCTCCTGCTGACCTCACCAACCTCACCCCCTGCTTCTTCCCTTCTTTTTAGTCCACCAGTAACACCAAAGGGTTCATGGTCCCCCAAACCCATCACACGCTGTGTCATGTTTCTGCCCCTTCCATGCTGTTCCCACCTGTGGAATTCCCTCTTCCCTCCTCTGTACATGTCTCTGGACCCTGGAGAACCGCCTCAGCCACCTTCTCTGTGAGCCACCCCAGCGGGGCCTCTGCCATTCGCCAGGACCAGGTCTGTTGCCCTGTATGTCTCGCCATGAGTCTGTTAGCCCATTCGTGGTAGGGGCTACTGAGTCATGCAAGTTCCAGCTGCCTTCATCAATGTTTGCCAGCTGAGGAAATGAACCATGAGCTGTTTGGAGGAAGGAATTTGTCCTGGTCGTTGGAATCCTCTACCACAACTAGCCCAGAGATGTCAGCGAAGGTGTTTGTTTGTTTTATCTTTATTATTCATTAAATCCTGTTCAATAGTTTAATTTTTAGGTGAGGTGATTGGGGCCTAGAGAGCTTCCAAGGTCATCCAGAGTGACCCGGCTAAGGTCTGCTGAGTCTCTTCTAGGGCTATGTCCCTCGCGGGGTGCACACACAGCTTCCATCAACCAACCTTGGTGATGGAACAAGATCAGCCAACCTTGTCTGAGGTCAGGTTTCTTAGGAGCAAAGCCTGAAGCAGGAGCGCAGTGTTAAGGAAGGTAATCAGGGAAACAGGATGAGGAGTTGAAATGAATTGTGGCATCTCAAACTGTCCCCCAGAATTCCATGTTGTAAATCCTAATCTCTATGCCTATTGGTTAGAATCCCAAGTGGGGATGGGTTGTCATTGTTATGTGCATGAGACAGGATGGGTGAACATGTGTCTTAAATCGATCTCTTTTGAGATATGAAAACGATTAGACAAGCAAGAGAAAGCAGTAGAAGCCGAGACCGAAGAGACATACCAAGACACAAGAGGATCACCCGGGAGCAGCATCTCAGAAGAGCAAAGACCTTCCTCTGAGAGCCAATGGAGGGAGAAAACCTGCCCCTAGAGTTGGTGCTCTGAATTCAGATGTCTAGCCTCTAAACTGTGAGAAAAGTAATTTTGGTTTGTTCAAGCCACCCACCTGTATTTCTCTGATAGCAGCCCTAGGCAACTAAGACATGAACTCAGGTCAAGGCTGTCTTGTTCGCACCCCTATGGAGTTCGGGGACTTAGGATCATAAATCCCATCATAGAGTGGTCTCCTCCTGGAGGCAAGGACACCAGCTTTTGACCTCCCCTCAGAGCTCCAGAGCACCCAAAGGTCAGACCAGTGGCAGGAAGAAGTAGGTGACTCCCACTCAGTCCATATCGATTCTTCGGGAGCAGCTACAAACCATGAGTATCTAATGTTCCCAGAAACTGGAAAATGGCATATGGACCCAGTACAGGGAGCCCGGGCAGGACAACAATAGTGTCTACTGACACATGGTAAAACGGGTAATTCCCACCTCCAATCCAGACTGCCCAATCTGGAGCAAAGTGGCACCTGAATCAGTTCACAACCAGATGCTTCCACACTATTCAAACTAAGCTCTCCCCGCTCCAGGCCAGGGGGACCTCCTAGTCAACTCATCTTGAGATTCATGGCTCCTCGCCCCACCCTGCCCCCCCTCCAATCCCATCATGCTGTACCTGCTATTCCCATGTCCTGGAATGCCCTTCTCCCCTCATCTGTGCGTCTCTCTGGATCCTCAAGAACAGCCTCCGCCGTCTCCACTGAGCAACATGATGGTGAGCACGTCCTGGAACCCAATCGCTCTCCTCACCACCCTCTGCACAAGTACAGTCTAAGTCCTGAGTCCCTGAGCATGGCAGAGGCCGAATGCCATCTGACCAGCCACAGGCCTCAGGAGGTAATCTGACTACTCCTCTAAGAAACCCTCCGGTCACCTGTGTCACAGGCTCCATTCCTCCCCTACCCTCATCTCCCTCACATTGTCACCACGGCCCCTCTGAGACCGTTTCACCTCCGCCATTTTGGAAAATCCCTAATTGATTTAACCCTCTGCCACCTTTGGCTTCCACCATCTGACCTGCCCACACCCCGTACCCCGCATGGTTTCACCTACTTCTCATTCATTAAAAACTTGAACGTGTACCCAGAGTCTCTGTCTCTCGGTGCTTTTCCACGGCCCAGCTGTGTGTCACCTGTCCTGTTCATTCCAGGGCCTCCTTGCCTCCTACGGGCTTCTCTCCCTTCCATCAGTCTACCCACTCACAACGCCACACCTGAGACCGGGTCATCGCCCAGAACTTCCATACCTCGAGAATTCAAGTTGGCACATATTTACGGGTTGCTTTATGGGACAGTCCCCAAGCTATGTGCTGGGGATTTATCTGGGAATCATCAGACGCAGCCTGTGCCCTATGGAGCTAATATCCCAGTGAACAGGCCAGATGTGAAACCACTGGAACACTGGAAAAGCAGAAGGTGCTTGAGGAGGTGGTAGGTGGGCCTGCTGTCTAGCTGTCCAGGAATAGGTCCGCTGAGACATCTTAAAGTGAAACCACCCAGCAGCCCCCTTCAGTAACAGCCACCCAGCTCCTGTCCTGCCTTCCTTCCTTACCCAGTTTGAACGCTCTCAACCCATGCCTCCCTGTCGGGAGTTTATAGTGCTCACCTGCCACGCCCCTGGTGTGGCTGCCGTTGTTCTCGAGTGGTTCCCTGACTCACAGCAAGCCGTGCACAACGGAAGAAAGGTCCGCCCTGCTACCGATTGCACCATTGTAATCCACAGTTCGCACTGGCTGAGTTGCAGAAGTAGATTGTCAGACCTTTTCTCCTAGTCCGTCTTAATCTAGAAGCTCTGCTGAAACCTGTTCGGCATCATGGTAACATGCAAGCCTCAACGGCGAGAGGGGGGGCGGCTGCTCAGTAGGCGCGTCAGCTGGGAATCAAATCCACCTCTCCCACTTCGAAGGCGAGAACCTTACCATTGAACAACTAAGGTCCTCCGGCAAAACCCTAACGGTGCTTAAGCCCAACTCTCTGTGTAGCACGTGTTCCTAGAGAAAAAAAAAAAAGAGAAGATTTTGCCAAGCCAAGGGAAAAGAAGGAGAAAGAGAAGACTTCACGCGGAAATATCAGCGTGGACAAAGGCCTAGTAGCAAGGGCAAGCCTGGCGACTGGCTTGATTACTGAAAATCACCGGGGGGGTGGGGGGGCTTTTTCCAGGTGAGGGGGGCTAGTGTAGGAGACTGGGCTAAAACAGACAGGGGCTGGTGCCTGCGGGGCTCTCCTTGTCGATCCGTGTTAATGAGCTTGGGCTTTCTGCTAGGGAAAATGAAAAGCCACGGGAGAGAAGACAAGCCAAGGAGGTGGCTTAGTCACACACACGCGCCATTCCCCCACAACAAAGAGCCGAGAATCCAAGCGAAAGAAGATATAGATGACAATTTCAGCATCCAATAAAGCAAACAGTAGGATGAAGAATTCAGTCAAACACTGAAGGGAAGGAGAACCTGAACGAAAACAGCGAATGAGGAGCCATAGGGACTGCAGGCAACCAAGCCAGTTGGCCCGGCACAGCCTGGCCTTCTGGAGACAAAGTGGATGACAAACGTCCTGGTGAGGAGCGTGGGAAGGCAACATCATGACGTCCTTAGTAGGGGACAGAGATGCCGTATAGATAAACCCAGAGCAAAGCAAGGTGAGCAGATTGTGAACGGAATCTAAATAGGGAAAGCACAGGAAGACAGACAAGAGCCCTGGGGGTCTAGATGGCCCTCGAACAAGAACCAGAAAATACGGACAGCATACTCCCCAGCAGCAGCCCCTGGCCATTTGTGTGGTGGCGCTGGTGGAATGGGACATCCTTGGAGTGGCCACTAGAGATCCTATATCTGTCTGGACTCCGCACAGACCCCCTGCATTATATTTGGTCCCATCCGAATCCCAACCACTGGCTGCATCCTGCAAGGAGTGTCCGATCGCCCGTTGGAGGAGCATACTCCCCAAGCCAACTAATCTGTTCAGAGACCAGATCCCCTGTGGACGGGGGAACATAGCTAAGGGGAGAGAACAGTGCACAGAGAAAGAAGATGCCTTCTAAAAACTCAGCCTATTGAAGAGGCAGCCAAATTTGGGCAGAAGGAAAACACAGAGGGAGCACCTCCATAAACTATCACTGTGTCGATCTGCAAAGGCCCCTCAGGCCCCAGTTTAACCCAGTTTATGGGTCACCTTGACCCAGTTTTATGGTTGAGAGTTAGAGTCTAGATTTAAATCAGCTGTGTGTAAGTCCCAGTTCTGCACTTAATAGCTGTGTAACCTTGTAGACCCAACTTGAACCTCGGTTTCTTCATCTGTAAAATGGGGACAACTATAGAGCCGAGCTCTTAGGGTGGTTAGGAGGGCAAAAGAGATTGACAACATTCTACAAATGATCTGTGAGAATCTCCTGAGTAGGGTCAACAAGTAGTCTGCAGCCTTTGACACATCTGATTATCTTGTGGTCTTCTGGGTGAAGAAGAGAAAATTGAATTGAAATGTTTTAAAAGGATTATATGCTTAGCTGACTGTGCTATAGATTTTGGGTTCTCCAACCTAGTGTTATAAAATAGATGTACATGTGTAATATAAATGTAAATTATGATTAGAGAGAATCTGGAAATTACCCAGAAGAAACAGGCTTTTGTTTTAAGTTAAGGTGAGGCATCGGGTTTATATTGGTCTTGGGTGTCAGTACATTTGCATTTGAAAAGTCCTGCAGCCTGTTCTACCTCACACAACACTATAAGTTTCCATCTACCGAGTGCAACAATTCATTGCAATGGCTACACAGAACTCACCAACACTGCTCACGATGATGGGGTCTATTAAGGAAGTTAACAGATTGCAGAGCAAATGAGTAATTATCAGTATAGAACTGTTCAGTCAGGACATATCACAAAGTTCTTTCAGGGCCGCTATCAATACCCAGAAGTCTTTAGAGTATTGAAGAGCAAGGATGTTACTTTGAGGACTATGGTGTGTCTAACGCAAACCATGGTGTTCTCCATTGGATCATATGTATGTGAAAGTTGGACATTGACTAAGGCTATCTGAGGAAGAATCAATGCATTTGAATTGTGGTGCTAGAGAAGACTATTGGAAGTACATGAACTGCTATAAGGACAACCCGATATGTATTAGAAGAAGTAAGGCCAGAGTGCTCCTTAAAGGCAAGGATGGGGAGACTTTGTCTTCTATACTTTGGACATGTCAGGAGAGACCGAGCCTTGCAGAAGGACATCTTGTTTGGTAGAGGGGCAACAAAACAGAAGAAAACCCTCAAAGACATGAATGAACACCGTGGGCTCAAACATGGGAACAATTGTGAGGGCGGCACAGGACCGTGGAGTGTTTCACTCTGTTGTGCACAGGGGTCACTGTGGGACAAAGCTGACTCAATAGCACCTATCAACAATCAATCAATACTCAAAGGGCATGCCACTTCATTGTAAACTTCAATACAAAGACATTTGGCTCAAGCTCTATGGGTCAGCGGTGAGTCAATCAATCAATCAATACTCAAAGGACATGCCACTTCATTGTAAGCTTCAATACAAAGACATTTGGCTCCAGCTCTATGGGTCAGAGAACTCAACTCCTTGAATCAAATGTTCAGCCGCAACCCACTCCAGTCAGTCATAACCTGAAGGCATTCAGCAGACCTCCAGGGTCAGCAAGAACAGCTCCCCTAATTAAGTGGCCAGAGGCGCCCCACTCCGCAAGCCAGCCTCTTGCCCCAAAGTGCTCAGCTTTGTTTGCTCTGTGAGCTGGGAAGTCCACCACTCTGCTTCATGTCTAGGCTCTTGGTTCTGCTGCTGCTTGTTTCACTGCACAGATATCTCAGGATTCAGAGGTCATGCTCGGATTTTGCTGGTAGTGAGATTTCCACCCACCCACTTCTCAGAGTGTGTATTTTATACCCAGTCAGATTGCAATCAAATGAATCCTGTTAACTATTTACTCACGGGTGAATGCTTCCCCCACCTTCTTATCCAGACCCATGCAGGAAAAGGCTGTTTGGTGCAAACCACTAAGACTGTGGATAGAAGAGTCGCCTTAAATAATTCACTTGGGTGAGAGTTACTGAGACTTTGCAAAGAGTCATAGTAAAGAATGCACTGTCCCTGCCCAGCCCCATCCAGAACTGCTGAGAGAACAGGAGATGTGCCTGGGAAGGGAAGACCCAAAGGAGAGAAAGTTACAGGTAGGCTTTTGAATTTCGTGTGCACCACAAATGGAAGACTGTGCTCATCAGAGAAAACTCCCTTCAAGAACTGAAAGTTAAGGTCAGCGGCAAGCAGCCAAGTTTGCTCACCGTAGTGACCACTTGGGTCCACTTGGTGAGTAGCAGTGGGAAAACTGCAACAATAAAGAGACAGGCTGAGTATACACATGTTCCTGGGACAACTTTGACCTGGCCTGTGGATACTAGATATGAGCAAGAAAGGGAGGACTGGTTGATTTGAAGTTTAGAGTTATGCAGAACCTGAGCCTATGGGCATGACCTGTCCCCAGGGGCTAAGAGGATATATAAAGGGACAAGTGTAGGGAGGTGTGTGTGAATTACCAACCTTGATAATGATGTTGACCCTGTGAGCTAGTGTACTGCAGTCTTGATGAATGGCCTACTCGACTAGGCTATGCGTACAGATGCAGATATACTCAAAGTTCCAACTAGAATGAAGATTCTTCAGATCTAAGAACGTCCTTATCTCCTGAGTACTGGGTAGATGGGGATGGGCAATTCTAAATTGGATATCTAAAATAAGGAGTGATAACAACCAGTTCAAAGCTGACCTACAGGTTTTTATGGATGACTTCAGTCTTAAAATGTACAACTCGTGGAAGGATCCTTACTGAAAAGTTTTCCTCTTTTCTCATAGGTCTGGGGAAGAGAGACTATGGGAAATTATTGATAGGATTATATGATTTAGGTATGATTGTTAATAGGAATTAAATTTTTATGTGTACTTCCTCTGTGTGTATTATCAACTATTTTTGTTTTGTACACTTATAGAATATAAGATGCATATGGGTCCGTGTATTTGGGGCTATACAGGTGTTAGATGTATCATGTTAAGTGCAATTGCAATTTTATTATTGTCTTTGTTTAGAGATTATGTATAGTTTAAGGAGATATGTACAGGTGTCAAGTAGACAAGGGGTGGACCGTCAGAGCTAGAATTTCAGCGGTTTGGCAGACGAGGCTTCCTCCATTAGGTAATTTAACACAGTCAATTTCATGATAGGATCTCTCCTTGGGTGACCTCATCTTCCTGAGTTCAGACATGTCTTCATTCTTACTGGGCTACTTTCTGGAGCATGTGAAGAAAACCATTCTGTGAGGGGAGGCTATGATTGTGCTGACATGTCAGGGCTGGTTCTGGGAGATTTTGTGCCATTCGCACCTGCCGCAGTGGAGCTCCCATCAGTGAATGCAGCCTGGGTGGTGGGGGGAACTGAGATGCAAATTAGGGGCAAGTCACAGTAAGGAATCAGACAACCTAATATCAGATCCCTATTCCTCCACTCCAATCACTTGCACCAGCTGTTTGACCTTGGGGAATTACTCCTCTGTTTAACACCTCAGCTTCCTTTTCTGTAAAAGGGACATACTGGTGCCCACCTCACAGGGCTGTTGTGAGGGAAGTTTAATAAGAGAATGTTCAGGCAAAGGCCTGCCATGTGTGTGGCCTATGGTCAGAGCTTAATAAAAGCCAATTCATTCACTCACCCAATGGGTCCTTGGGCTCTTCTGACATGTGTGGCCTTTACAGGTCTATGTATCAATCCCTCTGGTCCTACAAAGGGCTGCTCTGGATCCAGACACATGAAGCATCATCCTCTCCTCCAGAAAAGGGGTGCCCAGCACTCCTGGGAACCATGCAACCTGCCCATACTCAAGGCTACCCCTTCTCTCCAGGTACAGTTCTAGGCCCATGGGGGGCTCCAAGGAGAACCTGCCTTAGTCAGTGATGGGCTGGGGGCTCCAGGGGAAAGCACAGGCTCTCTAAGTCAGGCACCAGATTCCGATCCAAGTTTCACTGGGACCCCAGGAAAGTGCTTTCGGCTTCTCTCAAACAGGGGGTGACTAGACCTATCCCGTGGGGTAGTTGTGGAGGGGGATGAGCTCATGGCTGTGGGAGGGTTTAGCTGCCCAAAAAAAGGCCACATGCATGTTAATCATTAGTGTCAGGAAGCATTTAATACAAGTCCGTGGGGAAGGTAGCAGAGGGCCCCTCCCTGACTGCATATTAACTTCCCCTGTCCTGAGGCTGGGACCAGCCCGAGGCCCCTCAGGTCCCCTTACAGGACACACTCAGGCCTCACTGGAGATCCTTCCAGGGTCTCAGAGGGGCGGGCCCTAGACACAGGCACTACGGCTGTGCTTGGCCCTGTGCCACCAGGTATTGCATGCTGCCAGCCTGCATTCCTTGACTCCACCAGGGCAGCAGAGGCCAGGCCTGAGAAGTCAGATGGTGGGGTTCCTGGCCCCTAGTGAACCTAAAACAGCCCAACCACAGCAGAAACCAGCAAGGCAGGGTGCCTCCCTAAGCTGACCAGCACTTGCCCTTTCCCCCAAAAGTCAGAACTAGGCTTCCAGAGAAAAGGCCTGGCTGGCGGAAGAGAGGCCTGGAGTTGTGGGAGGAGGTGGGGGTGGATTCAGGCACCCAGGAAGAAGTGGGTGATCCCTTTGGTGCTGACCTGGCCCGGTGTGAGACCAGGCTCCTGACCCTCCTTTCTGAGGTGTTACCCACACAGCTGCCCACCCGCAGAGCCATGTCCAGTCAAGCTGGAGATGGAGAGCCTCAGTGCTTGTTCTGAATAAGTGCCCGGAAAGCTTTGCCCAGCAGGGGTGTGTGTCACTAACGTTGCCTCCAGGAAGCCTTCAGGCAGAGCCCACAGACATGAGAGCAGCTCCTGGACCCAAAAAGGAACCAAGAAGGCGAGGGAGACAGGGCTGGGAAGCCAGGGGCCAGCTGGTCTGAGTATGCCCAGGGGGTGTCAGACTCTAAACTGGCTTCAGGGACAAGGCCAGCGTGACATTGAATCAGAGTCTCTGGGAGAAGCCCAAGTAAAAGGTGACCTCATCAGAGCACATGAAAGGCAGAGAAGCCAATCAGGAAGCAGAAGGATCAGGAAGGAATGCTTTTTCCATTCGTTTCACACACATTAGGACAGGGCCATTGCCAGGTCCAGCTGGAGAAGGAGACAAAAGGGGTGTAGCCTTCCCTCCATCAGGTGACAGGCTGGCCTAACACGCTGGTAAGTGACCTTTTAAGAACAGTGGTCCACTCTGCCACTGAAGAAGAAGAGGCAGAGGATACCGAATTCAGCACCACCTCATTAAATGTTCCATCCTTACTGATGGATTGAATTTTGTCCCCAAAAATGTGTGTTACAAATCATATGCAATATTATTTGGGAATTGGGTTTTCTTAGTTATTTTTATAAGACCATATTAGTATAGGATGTGTGTGAAACAAGAGATGAGCCTTTCTACTCCTTACAGAGTTAACAGTCTCAGAAATCCATGGGACAGTTCTACCCTATCCTATAGGATCGCTATGAGTCAGACTCGACTAAATGGCAATGAGTTTGAGGTTTTTGATGTGTCAAACCAAACACCTTTCAGATGATTGATAGATGAAAGATAGATAGATAGATAGATAGATAGATAGATAGATAGATAGATAGATAGATAGATGAGACACACAGAAACATCCAGGAAGATATCTGGCACATGAAGACATGAAGATTGCCAATAGACAGAAGGACAGAAGGTACAAAGAAACATGGACCTTCCCCAGGGGCTAGCACAGAGAGAAAGCCTTGTCCTAGCATCCGTGCCTCATTTGCATGGGTAGCTGGGTCATGAGTAAGGAAAAATGCAGAATTGATCACTGCAAGTGATCCTGCTAGTTTGCACGACAAGTGTCACGTGAACTTCAAGAAGCACAAGGACCTCAAGACACACGACCACCTGAAGCGCAGGGCAACCACCTGTCCTTGAGCCATGAGGGCAGGATGCTCTTTGGCCAAACTTATCGAGTCTCATCTTCAAAGCCACTATCAACACCCGTTTCCTCTGCCATCCCTTTGACAAAGACTAGAGCATGACCCAAGCAGTGGGCTGCTCTGTGGTGTCTTGCCTTCACACTGGGGACTGTTACATTCCCCAACCCCCAGAGGAGCTTCTTATCTGCTTTAAGGTAAGACCTATCACTGATTAACCTCGGTGAGGTCACCTACCTGGCAGACAAGTGATACCAGACAGCTGAGTCATCAGTTCATCCCACACCTCAAAAAGGTCCCCTGCCGAGGTTTAGCTACAATGGGTTGCTGTTGCTGCAGGTGTTAAGTGCCTTTGAGTCAGTTCTGACTCATAGGCACCCTGTGCACAATGGAACAAAGCACTGCCGGGCCCTGCGCCCTCCTCACTGCTGTTCTTATGCTTGAGCCCATTGCTGCAGCCACTGTGTCCATTCACCTCCTCAAGGGTCACCTGTTTTTCGCTGCCCCTCCACGTTACCAAGCATGATATCCTGCTCCAGAGACTGGTCTCTCATTATCAACATGTCCAAAGTAAGTGAGATGAAGTCTTGCCATCCTGGCCCCTAAGAAGAGCTCTGGCTTAACTTCTTCCAAGACACATATTTGTCCCGTTGGAAGTCCATGATACTTTCAATATTCTTCCCCAGCCCCCACAACTCAAGAGCATCAGTTTTCCTGTGGTCTTCCTTAGGCAATGTCCAACTTTTCACATGCATAGGAAGTGATTGAAACCCCCTGGCTTGCGTCAGGAGCTGCATCCTCAAAATAACATCCTTGCTTTTAAACCCTTTAATGAGCTCTTGAGCAGCAGATTTACCCAATGCAACTCACCTTTTAACCTCTTAACTGCTGCTGCCATGCACGTTAATTGTTGACCCAAGCGAGACGAAATCCTTGAGAACTTGAATATTTTTTCCATTGATCATGATGTCACCTATTAGTCCATGAGGATGTTGTTCTTTACACTGAGTTGTAATCCATGTTGAAGGCTGCAATCCTTGGTATCCATCAGCAAGTGTTTCAAGCCCTCCTCACTTTCAGCAAGCAAGGTCATGTCATTCGAATATCACAGGTTGTTAATAAGCCTTCCTTCGATCCTGAGGCCACATTCTTTTTCATATAATCCAGCTTCTCTGACAATTTGCTCAGCGTACAGATTGAATATGGTGAGAGGATACAACCCTGACACAACCTTTCATAATTTTAAACCATGCAGCGTCCCCTTGTTCTATTCACACAACTGCTTCTGCATGCACACAATGAAGGGTTCTGTGATTCTCATTTTTCACAAGGACAAGGTTATCTGTAGTTTCTTTTATGATCCACGCATTTGAATGCTTTGCTATAGTCAATGAAAAAACACAAGTAAACATCTTTCTGGTATTATCTGCTTTAAGCCAAGATCCATCTGACATCAGTAATGATAGCCCTTGTTGTACATTCTCTTCTGAATCCGGCCTGAACCTATGCCAGCTCCCTATCAACCATTGTTGGATGATCTTCAGTAATGGGTACAGGTCTGTATACAAAACCCTCAAGAGCAGTGTGGGATTAGGTGCCCCCTGATTGCTCTCAGGCTACCCAGTGGTTGAGGGGGCTCACAAAGTGCCCCCAAGGGCCAGCACCTGGGGTAGTTGGCTTACTGGGTCCTGAGCCTCCATGTGAGGCAAGTGCAGGTGGATGGCTGAGGGGGGTTTTGTATATGGCAGTAGGGTATGTCAAAACTCTAACAAATATTAACTTCCCAGTTTGCTGAAGAATTGGTGGGATGTGGTGGGTAGAGACACAAAGGGATTAAAACTGGAAGACAAAACTTATCTCCAGACAACCGGAACCCAGACTCTTAGACCCAAGCTCACTCCTGACTTTGCTCCAGACGCATAATTTGTTTCAGGATGTGGTGTGGAGTGCCCAAAGGTAGGACAAAGCTAGCTAAGGTGGAAGGAGAGAGATTTCAGGAGCCCCTGGATCAAAGGGGAGTCAGTTCTCGGTGGGTGGGTGCTATTACATAAATGCTTGTTGGCCAGGAGGTCTCAGCTACCACCAATCTGGCCTAAGTTGCCCATCACAGATGCCTGGAAGGAAAAGGTTGAAGGTGCTGAGAATCATTGGAACACGACCCACAGCAGAGGGCAGGGGCCCAGTGATCATCCACTTTGGATCATTAAATCTGTGGGGCTTCCCATTCTTTTCCATGAATATACGTTGCCCAAGCAACCTCATCCTTTCCACCTGCCACTCGGACTTTGGAAACTCCCCAAACCACCTTCCAGCCAGAACTTGCCTCCTAATCGCAGAGCCTTACACCCAGTGCCCACACGACAGCTCTCGGCCAGAAAGCTCGCAGGCACTCACACTCAGCAGTGCCCAGACTGAGCTCACCACCCTCCCCCAAGCCCATCCTCCTCACAGACTGTCCGCCACCAGGAACAGCAGGCCCGTCAACCCAGGCACCCAAGCCAGGAGCTATAGACCACCGTCCCACCCTCCTCACCCCCTGCCCCATGCACCCCACAACCCAATACAACACTGGTGCCCATTCCTTAGCCACCCCTCCACCCTCACCCCATGGCCTTGTTGCCTCTCAGCGGGCCTCTCCCCCATCTGCCCACCACGACAGGGCCCACAGTGAACTTTCTATAATCTGACCATACCATTCCTCCTGCCTGAAAATGCCCCGTCCTGGTCCTCAGCATAGCCCCTGCTGACCTCACCAACCTCACTCCCTGCTTCTTCCCTTCTTTTTAGCCCACCAATAACACCAAAGGGTTCATGGTCCCCCAAACCCATCACATGCTGTGTCATGTTTCTGCCCCATCCATGCTGTTCCCGCCCATGGAATGCCCTCTTCCCTCCTCTGTGCATGTCTCTGGACCCTGGAGAACCGCCTCAGCCACCTTCTCTGTGAGCCACCCCAGTGGGGCCTATGCCATTCGCCAGAAGCGGAATGGTGGGTTTCCCCATCATTTTAAGCCTTTCAAGGTGTTAAAATTAAATCACTTCCAGGATGCCTGGGGAATTCCCCAAGACAACCAAACTTCCTTTTTATTTAATCATTTTATTGAGGGCTCTTACAGCTCTTATAACATTCCATGTATCAACTGTGTCAAGTGTATACTTATACATATATTGCATCATAATTTCCAAAATATTTTCTTTCTACCTGAGCCCTTCGTATAAGCTCCTCTCCCCCATCCCTCTCCCACCGTCCCACCCTCATGAATCCTTGATCAATTATATATTGTTATTATTATTTTGTATCTTACACTGTCCATTGTCAATTATTACCCCCCTGCAAACCAATTCTAGTAATCTCCCAAGAATGCCCATTCTTGTTTTCCAAGGACCTTGCTCAGTATGAAGCAGAACCCGCTAGATGTTTTGCCTAAAAAACACTTTTTTCCATGACTGCATCTCTAAGAGTGTGTGTCTTCCCTGTGACTGGTCCTTCTGCAGTACAGTCCTCTATAGCCCTTCAAAGACCCAGTCATATGTGTTTCTTTAACCAGGAGATTGTGCATGGCCCATAAGCCAAAAAAAGAAAATGAATGAATGAAAAAACCACAGCAGCAGTTGAGGCAACAGCTCTTCTGGAACTCGCTGACCATTTGCTAACACTGTCCTTTCTCTCAGTTGGAAGTCTTATTGTTTTAACAGTTACGGCATCAAAAGCAGACCCCAGACTTTCTTCTCCCAGTGACCCCACCCACTTCGTTGGTGACTTACTTTCAGCTTTCAGTCCCCACCTGGACTGACATCTGAAGTCCTTTAGGTAAGTAAAATTCTCACCCCAAACCAAAATCAAACTCAACTCCCTCTCCGAGAGCCCCTAGAGGACAGCAGCATCGTGCCTGTGGCAGTGACCTCCGATCTGAACAGCACCGAGATGAGCTCTTAGCTCTGCTTCTCCAAGGGTAGGTGCAGCATGGAGTTCTTGCTTCCTGACTGGGCTAAGCACTGGGGTCTTCTCCCTGGCCAGGTCCCCAGTGAGGTAACTGTGACCGATGGAAAATGAAATTAGAGTTTGCAGAGCAGTCTCGGTTTTGTGGCTTTTCTTTAGCTGGATTTTAAATGGTTTTCTGAGGTCACAAGCAAATTTCATAAATCCAAAATACTATCCTTAAAAAGAAAAGCTTTATTAGCAAGCAAATAAAAAACTAAAACATTAACTAAGGATCTAACATTAACTAAAGGTCCAATCTTGTAAGTATCAGAGGGATAAAATTAAATGAATCTGTTTGGTGTTGAAAAAGATCACTACAGCTTTTCTGTGAGCACTCTATTTTTTTAAGCAGTTTTATGGTCCACTGATTTTTTTAAATTTATTATTGATAGGAGTTAATACACATAACATATCATTCCATAGTTCAATCACATCACGCAGGATTGTACAATTGCTACCACCATCAGTTTTCCAACATTCTTCTTCTTCCTGGACTCCTTAATATTGTCTCCTTGTTACACCCACCGCCACCACTGTAAACTCCGCCCCCCCCCCACAGCACACACACACATACACACCGAAACCCTTATTCTATATGGTGTCCATAGGTTAATCAACCCAGGGTTTCATATTACTGAAAAACAGAAAAATATATAACATAACTTTAAGAGGGTGACCCCCAATGGCACATCACCCCAATATGAACAAACAAAACAAAAATATAGATAATGTTGAATACTAATTCAGGTACAGTGTGTATCAGAGTGGGGATCAACTGACAAAGTTCCAACTGTTCAAGTCTTCTATACTCATCTCTCCAACACACTTTTCCTAATAATCACTTCCCTCCCGTTCATCAATTATGGACAGAGGGGTTTCACCAGAGGCGTATTTCCTAGGGAGTTCCCACAAATGTGTCTTGGGCTCCCACTGTCATCCATAGCCTTCTGCAAACCGGATTCTCACAATTTAGGCTCTGATACTATTCCCTCCCTTCAACTTTGGATTATATGCTTCACAATCCTCCAGCAACTGATGATGGTGTGCTTCTTCCAGGTGGACTTAGCTGACATCTCACTTAGATGGCTGATTGTTTGGAGACAAGCTTTTAAGACCCCAGACACTACTTTATCTGATAGCCAGGCACCATCTAATTTCTTCACCACACTTTGCTAGAGCACCCATATCTTCTGTGTGCCCTTCCTTAGGATGGGTATCAAGCAGGGTAATGATGTAAGAACTAATTGTTTTAAAATTGGAGCTCAAAACCCACTCCTGGATCCTTGTTAATTTATGGTAGAGAGTCTTATTGATCATCTCCCTAGGGCATAAAGATCTTCAGTTGATATTGTCATTGATTAGCTCTTGGAACTAATTTTTTTAAAGCACTGTTGAGAGACGGATATAGGGCCAATGTGGGATAACTCCATATCACAGTACCAGAATTAATCACTTTTAGAGAATCCATCCTTTCATGGCTGGACACTATGTACACAAGCAATGGGGGTTAATTGTCAGGAGAATTTACAATAATAATCACTGAAAATGTCTGTCACAGATTAGCCGGAATAATACATATCTCAACACAGCATATAGGGCATCAATGTCGCAAGACATATTTGTCTGTCTACCAACATCAACTGGAAAATTTGCAAGGGTGCAAAGTCCTCTCAGTGCAGAAAGGAGAGTTTCATCAATAACTGATGTTGGGAAAATTGTATATCCACATGCAGAAAATAATTGAGCAGGATCTATGCCTCACACCATACATACAAGAAAGAAAAACTCAAAGTGGATTAAGAAACTAACAGTTAAGGTTTTATGTCAAGCTGGTGTGCCAGGATTCTCAGTGGCCTGGCAGTTAAGATATAGTAGTCTCCCATGAGAGTAGTGCTGTCAGGTAAGCATTTGACTGCTAACTACAAGGTCAGTGGTTCAAACCTATTAGCTGCTCCTCAGGAAAAAAAGAGGAAGTTATCTGCTCCCATAAATATTTACAACCTCAGAAACCTTATATAGGGTCACTCTGCATTGGAATTTACTTAATAGCAGTGGACAACCCCCCATGATGAGCTCTTTTCAAGCCCACATGGCACATACTCAAAGATAGACCACATGATGGGACACAAATTGAATCTGTGTAAATTCAAACATATAGAGATCACACATACTTCTCTCTCTGACCACAATGCCATAAGGCTGAAAATCAACAAAATGACATTAAGAAAACAAGGGCAAACAATTGGAGGATGAATAGATGAAATCAGGACATTTCTAGAAACCAATGAGAATGAGAATATGATGTACCAAATACTTTGGGACACAGCAAAGGCAGTTATCAGAGGTTTCATGGCAATAAAGGCGCACATGAAGAAGGAAGAGAGACTCATGATTGATATGCTGACACAAAACTTACAGCAATTAGAGCAGAGTCAACAGGACCATCCTACTAATAGCAACAAGGGGGAAATAAATAGAATCAGGACTGATATTCATGAGAGGCAAAACAAGAAAAGGACAGAAAAAATTAATGCATCTAAAAGTTGGTTCTTTGAACAGACTGCTGGCAAACCTAACCAAGGAAAGGAAGGGACAAATTTCAATAGGTAGGATTAGAATGAAACATTACAACATACCCTAATGAAATCAGAAGGATACTTATCCACTACTCTGAAGGCCTGTACTCCATTGAACTCAACAATTTGGAAGACATTAACAAATACTTGGAAAAGCAATCCCTCCCTAGACTATCCCCGATGGACATCAAGAATCGAAACAGACCGATAGCAATAAAAGAAATAGGCAAGGTTATCAAAGGATTACCAACAAAAAATCCCCCAGACCAATGGTTTCACAGGAGAATTCTACCAAGCATTCAGGGAAGAACTGACACCTATCCTACACAAACTCTTCCAGAACATAGAAAAAGATGGTAAACTCCTGAACTCTTTCTATGAAGCTAGTATAACTCTGATACCTACACCAGGCAAGGATCTCACAGGTATCGAGAACTACAGACCAATATCCCTAATGAGCATTGATGCAAAAATCCTTAACAAAATACTAGCCAACAGAATACAAAAGTATATAAAACAAATAATTCACCATGACCAACTGGGATTCATACCAGGGATGCAGAGATAGTTCAACATAGGAAAGACCATTAGTATCATTCGCCACATTGACATGAAAAACTATAAGAACCTTATGATAATATTGATAGATGTGGAAAAAGCATTCAACAACATCCAACGCCAATTCCTGTTTAAGACACTCAAGAAAATAGGAATGGAAGGAAAATTCCTCAATATAATACAAGCTGTATATGAAAAACCAACAGCCAATGTGGTAGTCAATGGAGAAAAGACTAAAACAATCCCACTAAAAAGGGGACCAGACAAGGATGCCCCTTGTCCCCACTCTTATTTAACATCATACTGGAGGTCTTAGCTAACAGCATAAGGCAAAGAAAACACATCAAAGGTATTCATTTGCCTAGGGAAGGAAGAGGTGAAACTCTCATTAGTTGCAGATATGATTTTCTATATGGAAAATCCCAAAAGCTCCACAAGGGGAGTTCTGGAAGCAATAGAGGAATGTGGCAGAGTGGCAGGATACACAATCAACAAACAGAAATCTATCGGACTGGTATACACATCAGACAAGACCACGGAAGAGGGGATCAAAAAGGTGGTACCCTTCACGATAGCCAAGCACAAATTAAAATCTCTATATACCTTGATATACCTGACTAAAAGAACAAAAGATTTGTATGAGGAAAACTACAGAAAACTATTACAAGAAACCAATGGTTACCACAACAAATGGAAGAATGTCCCATGTTTGTGGATCAGAAGACTGAATACAGTAAAGATGTCAGTTATGCCCAAGGCACTATATGACTTTAATGCTATCCCAACACAAATACCAACATCTTTCTTCAAAGAATTGGAAAAACTGACTACCAACTTCATATGGAGAGGGAAGAAGTCCAGAATTAGCAGAGAACTCCTCAAGAAGAAGGACAGAGTGGGAGAGCTCGCTTTACCTGGCCTTAGAACCTATCTTACGGCCACAGTGGTCAAAATAGTGTGGTTTTGTTATAATAACAGATATTCAGACCAATGAAAATGAACTGAGACCCCAAAAATAAAATCATCAGCATACAGACAACTGATCTTTGATAAGGGCCCAAAAAAAAATCAGATAGGAAGCAGATGCCCTCTTCAACAAGTGGTGCTGGGAAAAATGGATATCTACCTGCCAGAAAATGAAGCAAGACCCTTACCTCACTCCATGCACAAGAACAGCTCAAGGTGGATCACAGACCTTGAGGTAAAACCCCAAATTATTAGGGCCATCAATGAGGGAATTGGGACCAACTGAGAACTTTGGCACAAAGAATACATAGGCTATAGGAAATAAGGAGGACACAAATGCAGAGAAGGCACAGATTGACAAGTGGAATGTACTGAAGATAAAACACCTCTGTCCATTGAAAGATTTCACCAAGAGAGTAATAAGAGAGCCCACGGACTGGGAAACATCTTTAGCAATGACACATCAGACAAAGGCCTTATTAATAAAATCTACAGTACTCTGCTGGGTTCCAAAAAGAAAAACAACAAATTACCCACTGAGGAGGTGGGCAAAGGACCCAAACAGAAGTTTCACAGGAGAGAAATCCGAATCACAAATAAACATATGAGAAAATGTTCCAAATCATTAGCCATAGAGAAATGCAAATTAAAACAACTATGAGATACAACCTAACACACTCAAAGATAGCCCAATTCAAAAAATTAAAGTAACATGTGTTGGAGAGGCTGTGGTAAGATAGGAACTCTTGTCCACTGCTGATGGACCAGTATGTACAGCCACTATGGAAATCAATTTGGCAATATCTAACAGATGGAACTCGAGCTACCATACAACCCAGCAATCCCCCTACTGGGCATATACCCAGCAGATGCAAGAAACAAACCACGGGCAGACATCTGTGCTCCAATGTTCTTCACGGCACAGTTCACAATCACAAAGAGTTGAAAACAACCTGAATTTCCATCAACTGATGAATAGATTTAAAAACTGTGGTACATACATACAGTAGAGTACTACGCATCCCTAAAAAGCAGTGATGAACGCATGAAGTACATCGCGGCATGGGAAGAACTAGAGGAAATTATGCTAAATGATATATGCCAAGCACAAAAGGACAACATGAGTCCGCTGGGTAAGCTTAGAAATGCAAAAGGGGCATAGGAAAGAAGCTACTGTATACATACGTCCCTGGGGTAAGGTCCAGGTAATATGGCAGGGACCAGACTAAACTTGGGTATACATAAGGTAGTCAATTAAAAAGGATGGGAAAAGCAAGCAAGCAAGCAAGCAAGCAAGCAAGCAAGCAAGCAACCAAGAAAGAAAGAAAGAAAGAAAGAAAGAAAGAAAGAAAGAAAGAAAGAAAGAAAGAAAGAAAGAAAGAAAGAAAGAAAGAAAGAAAGAAAGACAGACAGACAGACAGACAGACAGACAGACAGAAAGAAAGAAAGAAAGAAAGAAAGAAAGAAAGAAAGAAAGAAAGAAAGAAAGAAAGAAAGAAAGAAAGAAAGAAAGAGACAGGGTAGCGGGGTAACAGGGCACTAAACCACCCAAGGGAGGGTGTTGCTTATATCTCCACAAGAGAGCAAGAGAGGAGCCAGACTTCAATCCTGTGGACCAAGGCATGAATGCAACATACCCACATGAAGCAGGGAACCAATAGAGAGGTTCGCGGGGCCAGCCCAAATTCTAACTACATGGGCACCCCACCCCCTCCCCCAAAAGAATTCACTTCAGAAGACAGCACTGAAGCTACAGCTCAGGGAGAGGGGCACAGCTGATCAGAGCATGCAGGAGCAAACAAAGAGGGAAGGGAAGAGTGTGGAGCACATTCAAGCCCATCAAGCCCCAAGGACAACATTCCTGCTCAGAGCAGCCAATTCACAGAGAGGACCATAGTGCCAGCCCCACCACAAGGCACAACGTCCCTCAATGACCCATAGTGCTATGAGGGACAACACTGGAGGCACAGTGCAGGAATTGTGCCTGATCTGATCCCACCCCACCAGGGAGAAATGCTAAGGGCATGAAACGGAGCAAAGCAATGAAGTCTCCAGGGAATACCAAAAATATACTTTGGGGCCAGGGCACGGCACCCCATTAGACTCAACTGGAAAACACTCCTAAAGGTCAACAAACAGACCTGGAACTATTTATAGACCTTTTTCGTGTCATTGAGTTTTGTTCTTGGTTTGGTTTGTTTTTTGTTTTGTTTTGTTTTTCTGTTTTCCTATGTTGTTCGGTCTTTCCCTGTCTTGCTTTTGTGCTTATTGTCTCTGCATATATATCTAGACAAGTTAGGTAGGATGAACAATCCAGAGGAGAAAACAACGGGACCAACAGTTACAGGAGACAGGGGAGAGGGGATTCAGGGAAAAGGAAGAGGGTGCCAACAAACCCTGGGACAAGGGAACAACAAGTGATCTAAAATCAGTGGCGAGGAAGGTATAGGAGGCCTGATAGGACTTGATCAAGGGCAATGTTACCGAGAGGAATTGCTGAAACCTAAATGAAGGCTGAACATGATAGTGGGACAAGAAGACGGTAAAATGAAATAGAGGGAAGAACTAGGAGACAAATGGGCATTTGTTTAAATACAGACATGTACATATGTAAATATATTTATATGTAGTGATAGGGAAATCGATCTATGAACATATATTTATATGTTAAGTATTAAGGTAGCAGATGGACATTGTCAAGAACTCCCTCAATGCAGGAATGCTTTGTTCTAATAACCCAGCGTGCCGTGATGCTCACCTTCCAACAAAATCACTGAAAATAAAAAGGATGTATAAGCAGATGTGGGAAGAAAGCTGATGGTACCTGGCTGTCAAAAGATATAGAATGTGGAGTTTTAAAGGCTTGAAGACAAACAAGCAGCCATTTAGCTGAGAAGCAACAAAGCCCACATGGAAGAAGCACACCATGCTGTGTGATCATAAGGTGTCAATGGGATCAGGTATCAGGCATCAAAGACCCAGAACAAAAACTCATATCAATGTGAATGAGGAGTGTGGAGTGGAGACCCAAGGCCCATGTGTAGATAGTTGGAAAATCCCTTCAGAAGGGTCACAAGGAAGAGATAAGCCAGTCAGGGTGCAGTACAGCACCAATGAAACATACAACTTTCCTCTAGTTATTTAATGCTTCCTCCAACCACCACCCGCTATCATGACCTCAATTCTACCTAAAAAACCGGGCTAGACCAGAGAATGTACATGGGTACAGATAAAAGCTGGAAACACAGGAAATCCAGGACAGATAAACCCCTTGGGACCAATAATAAGAGTAGTGATACCAGAAGTGGAAGGGGAAGGTGGGAGGAGAAAGGGGGAACCGATCACAATGATCTACATATAACCCCCTCCCAGGGGGACAGACAAAAGAAAAGTGAGTGAAGGGAGACATCGGTCAGTATAAGACATGAAAAAATTATAATAATTTCTAAATTATCAAGAGTTCATGAGGGAGGAAGAGTTGGGGAGGGAGGGGGGGGAAAGTGAGAAGCCAATACCAATGGCTCAAGTAGAAAGAAAATGTGTTGAAAATGATGATGGCAACAAATGTACAAATGTGCTTGACACAATGGATGGATGTAAGGATTGTGATAAGAGTTGTACGAGCCCCCAACAAAATGTTTGAAGAAGAATAATTTGTTAGTTTCAATTTTACTTGTCCTCATTTTATAACCATTCAGACCAGTATTTAGGTCTGATGGGTAAGGAATCTGAAGGGTTTTAGGTTTTTTAAAATCATTTTATTGGGGTCTGATACAACTCTTATCACAATCCATAGATACATCAATTGTATAAAGCACATTTATACATTCATTACCCTCATCATTCTCAAAACATTTGCTCTCCACTTAAGCCCTTGGCATCAGCTTCTCATTTTTCCCCCGCCCTCCCTCCTCCCACCTTCCTCATGAACCCTTGATAATTTATAAATTATTATTTTGTCATATCTTACACTGTCCGACGTCTCCCTTTACCCACTTTTCTGTTTTCTGTCCTCCAGGGAGGAGGTTATATATAGATCCTTGTAATCGGTTCCCCCTTTCTACCCCACCCTCTGTCCACTCTCCCAGTATCACCACTCTCGCCACTGGTCCTGAAGGGATCATCTGTCCTGGGTTCTCTGTGTTTCCAGTTCCTATCTGTACCAGTGTACATCCTCTGGTCTAGCCAGACTTGTAAGGTAGAATTGGGATCATGATCGTGGGGGCGGAGGAAACATTTAGGAACCAGAGGAAAGTTGTCTGTTGCATCATTGCTACACTGCACCCTGACTGGCTCATCTCCTCCCTGTGGCCCTTCTGTAAGGGGATGTGTAGTTGCCTACAGATGGGCTTGGGGTCCCCACTCTGCTCTCCACTTCATTCACAATGGTATGATTTTTTATTCTTTGATGCCTTATAACTGATCCCTTCAGCACCTCGTGATCACACAGGCTGGTGTGCTTCTTCCATGTGGACTTTGTTGCTTCTGAGCTAGATGACCACTTGTTTACCTTCAAGTCTTTAAGACCCTAGACGCTATATCTTTTGATAGCCGGGTTCCATCAACTTTCTTCACCACATTTGCTTATGCACGCGCTTTGTCTTCAGCGATTATGTCAGGAAGGTGAGCATCATCGAATGCCAGTTTAATAGAACAAAGTATTCTTGCATTGAGGGAGTACTTGAGCGGAGGTCCAATGTCCATCTGCTACCTTAATACTAAACCTAGTATATGCACATAGATCTATTTCCCCATCCAGACCTCTATAAATGCCCTTTGCCTCCTAGCTCTTTCCTCTATTTCCTTTTACTTTCCTCTTGTCCCACTATCATGCTCAGCCTTCATTTGGGTTTCAGTAATTCCTCTCGGTCACATTACCCTTGATTGTGCCCTACCAGGCCTATCTAGAGTGTTTGATTTTAAGACTGTGGTCCTTCTTTTTCCTACTTTAATTTTATTCACTTTTATTATTTTACCTTTTATTTGTGGAACATAACACAAAGAAAAACATACTTCACAGCCTACCTCATCAAAACAGTGACAGTGTCCCAGTAAATACTCCCCTCTTTTGTGGTGGTTCTTACACACCCACATCCCCAAACACACACAAACTCAATACTCCCTCCTTTCCCCTTCTCCCCTGCCCCCTTGAATATGAAAACGGGTTGTTTTTTCCTTTAATATAATGGTGTCATGAAATATTATCTTTATGAGATTGACTAATTTTGTTGAGCATAAAGTCCTCCACATTTGTCCATGTCATGAGGTTTTTGACAGACTCGATGGTTTTTAGGATGTATAACCCTCCATTGTGTGTATGTACCAGAGATTGCTTCTCCATTCTTCCACAGATGGGGGTTTTATTGCTTTCATCCTTTTGCTATTATAGAAATTGTTGTGGAGGGGGGAGCGGGGAGGGAGGGGAAAAAAGAAAAAGAGGACCTGATGCAGAGGGATTAAGTGGAGAGCAAATGCTTTGAGAGTGATTAGGGCAAAGAATGTACAAATGTGCTTTATACAATTGATGTATGTATATGTGTGGATTGTGATAAGAGTTGTATGAGTCCCTAATAAAATGTAAAAAAAAGAAAAAAAAGAAATTGTTGTGATAAATATGAGTGTGCATGTGTCTGTTCATACTTTGTCTTTATTTCTTTAAGGCAGTGGTTCTCAACCTTCCTAATGCTGTGACCCTTTAATACAGTTCCTCATGTGGTGGTGACCCCCAACCATAAAATTATTTTCATTGCTACTTCATCACTGTCATTTTGTTACTGTTATGAATCAGGCGACCCTGTGAAAGGGTCATTCAACCCCAAAGGGGTCACGACCCACAGGTTGAGAACTGCTACTTTCAGGTGTATACCAAGTAGAGAGATTACAGGATCATAAGGTATTTCTCTTTGTATTTATCATTTGTTATTTGTATTTGTTTAAGGAGAAGCATCATACTGTTTTTCATAGTTTTGTAGAATTGTACAATTCCATAATCAATACATGAGTTTTTCAATCTCTTCACATTATCTCCAGAATTTATTATGCTTTGATTTCCTTTTTAATTTTGCTAGTATGTAGGTTTGAGGTGCTATCTCAGTATTGTTTTCATTTGTATTTCTCTTATCTCTAATGAACTTGAACATTTCTTCATGATTGTTGGCCACCTGGATGTCAACTTTAGTAAATTGTCTATTCATGTTTGTGCCCTTTTTATGATAGCGTTACTTGTGTTTTTCTTAAGGTGTTTTCCAGAGATTTTTTAAATTAGCCCTTTAATTAATATATCATTGCCAAATATTTTCCCAATCTGTGGGTTCCTTCTTTACTCTTTTGATGAAATCTACTTTTTAATTCAGAAATTATCTTCAATATTTAAGAAAAGGAATGGCTCCTTGCATGGGGTTCGTTGACAAGGTGCTTCATGGGATTAAGGAAGAGGGAATCTGTGAATCCTCTGATATTATATAAAGATATTATGGCACGTGTGTATGTTATTCAATGCCCTTGAGATGGTGTCAACTCCTGGGGACTTTACATGTAACAGAATGCATATTCTCCAGCCCTGTACCACCCTCACGACCATTGCCATAGCTGAACCCATTGAGCATTTACTTGCTTTACGTACATATATGGGGGTTGTATGTGTGCGGAATAGAACTGCTTATTAGGGTTGGTTTGTTAGTTTGTTTGCTTGCTTTTGCCAACAGAGGCAAAAGTTTATTCTAATTCTAAGAATTTTTATTAGTAGTTTTATTGTCCTATACGTCACATATCATACAATGTAATTGTGTGATCATTGTTAAAAGACTGTAATCATCGCTACAATGAATTTCAGAACATTTTCTTTTCATACTCATCGTTGTTAGCTCCCCGTTTCCGTGCCATGGGGTGCTCCATGGTTTCATCGCTGGTTTTTTGAGTTGAAGTCTTTTGACACAGAAATGTCACGTCTTGGGAAGGTTCCAGCCCTCTATTTTGTCTTCTGTAGTGTAGTGCTTTACATTGTATTTGGTAGTGTACATATGCCTTGTATTAGGGCCCTTAAATTTGTCCCTATTTTTTCATTGATGATCATTATGTTTCTAGGGTTTATATTCAGGTTTTTAATCCATCTTAGATTCATTTGTTTACATGATGTGAGGTATGGGTCCAGTTTTGTTCTTTTGAAAATGGAGATTCAACTTTCCAGCACCATTTATTTAAACCCATTTAATGTGTTTTAGTCCCTTGTGTGTTGGGAGCCGATGGCCATTTAGGCCGTAGTTTCAGCCACGTAGCAGAAACTTGGCTGCTTCCTAACAGCAAGGCTTTGTTTCCTGCCCAACTCCGCCCCCACAGCCCAAGCTAAGCTACGTGCTCAGTAGCACGGGTGGTTGGGATAACTGACCTTGTTGCCATTGGTTAAAATACCGAGCACCCATTGGACTGCAGACATACCATATTAGGAGCGTAGCCAACTTGGTAATGCATGAAATAAACCTTAATTTGCATGCGGACGTCTTTGAGAACTATCGCGCGCCCTTTTCACCTGCAGCTGATTGGCTAACAATGTTATGCTTCATTGTAATATACATATTGTATTGGATGTTATGCAGTATGCCTTATTAGCATATACACCTCCTAGTTCCTCTTTAATGTAAATATATACCCCGAGTTTTGGCAAAATAAACGGGCTTGATCAGCACTTGTCTTGCTCCACGTCTCTGTGTCTTTCTTCCATCCAGGTTCGCCGTCCCTCCGGGTCACCGCGTGAGGGTCTCGCTGGACGAGACCCCCACACTTGTGAAAAATCAGGTGTCTGTAGGTGTTTGGTTGGATTTCTGGGCTCCCTGTTCTAATTCATTAGTCTACATAACTATTGTTCAACCAACATCAAACTGCCTTGACTACTGTGGTTGGGTAATAGGTTTGAAATCTAGGAGTGATGACATCCTACTTCATTTTTGTTTTATAATAGTGCTTTGTTCATCCTGGGTTTCTTTCCTTTCCATATAAAGTTGGTTAATAGTTTTTCCATTTCTTTTTTTAAAATTTTGCTTGGGGGCAGGTGATACCTTCAGGACCAGGGGTGTGAGTGGTGATACTGGGAGGGTAGAGGGTGAGTGGGTTGGAAAGAGGGAACCAATTACAAGGATCTGCATGTGACCTCCTCCCTGGGGGCGGACAACAGAAAAGGGGGTGAAGGGAGATGTGGGACAGGGCAAGATATAACAAAATAATAATTTATAAATTATCAAGGGTTCATGAGAGAGGGAGGGGGGGAAAAGAGGACATGATGCAAAAGGCTTAAGTGGAGAACAAATGCTTTGAAAATGATGAGGGCAAAGAATGTACAGATGTGCTTTACACAATTGATGTATGTATGGATTGTGATAAGAGTTGTATGAGTCCCTCATAAAATGTTTTAAAAATAAATAATAAATAAAAGACCAAAAAAAAGACTATAGAAAGAGGAAACATAGACCTTAAAGTACAATGTTGATAATAAAAGCACTTTCATGTTGTGTAGCAGAGAACTCAGTTCTGGAACCTGTGTGGCTAGAGAAGCTCAGAGAAAACTGTTCGGATGTGCTGGGAAATAAAGTATGACGTGTATGACATTTGAAATGCAAAAAAAAATTGTGCTTGGTCTTGGATTCGGATTGCATTGAATAAGGCTGTAAATATCTATGGAAGTAGTTTGCTGCATCTTTCCCCAACAGAGTGGCTGGTGGGTTTGCCTCTCCAACCTTTCAGATAGCAGATGAATGCCTAACCATTGC
Source organism: Tenrec ecaudatus (assembly GCF_050624435.1). Classification (NCBI taxonomy): domain Eukaryota; kingdom Metazoa; phylum Chordata; class Mammalia; order Afrosoricida; family Tenrecidae; genus Tenrec; species Tenrec ecaudatus. The sequence continues at coordinate 58,627,624 of NC_134530.1, forward strand.
ACCACTATGGTATATTAAAAAAAAAATCTGTTGGCTAGGAGGTTAGGAAACTAAAACTCTTATCCACTGTTAGTGGGAAAATAAAATGGTATGGCTATTGTGGAAAATATTGTAACCATTGCTCAAAAAAGAGAATTAACAAATGACCAACAATTCCACTGCCAGGAATAGACTCAAGCAACTTGAAAGCATTGACACATCAGACATATGCACACCAATGTTCACTGCAGCATTATTCACAACAGCTGAAACATTGAAAACAATCTAAATGCCTATCAGTAGATGAGTGGGTAAACAAAATGTGGCACGTACATACAATGGAATATTAGACAGCCAGAGAGAGAAATGAAATTTTATACATGTTACAACATAGATAGAGCTTAAAGACATGCTGAGTGAAATTAATCACAAGATAACAACTCTTATACAGTCTCGTTTATATAAAAAGATATTAGCAGGTGAACTGTAGAGACAAAAGGTTACTAGTGGTTCCCAGGGATGTGAGAGAAAGAGAATGGTAGAGATATTGTTTATACTGAGTTTTGATTCAAAGTGCCAGAAAAATCACATTGGTTAAGGATATCTCATATCCAATTAATTTAATTGTTGTGAATAATGTGTACACCTCTAAAAGGTTGAATCATGTAACAACTACAACAAAGCTGTTGTCTGAACAAGAGCTGTGGCTGCTTATAAAAACAACTGTCATGAGATTTGGCTTCTTGATTTGGAGGTTTGGGGTCATGGTTTCAGGGGACAATCCAGTGGATTGGTCTAATATTGTGTTCAATACCTCTGCTCTATCTTCTAGTTCATAGTTTAGTGCTTGGGGCCTTGAAAGCTTGCAAGTGGTTATCCAAGGTACAGTAATTGGTTTCTATTTGCCCATAAAACAAACAGAGGATGGAAACTCAGGAATAGAATGAAGAAATGGAATGTTTGACTATTTGTCTCCAACACCTGCCCCTGTTGCCATGAAGACTAGAGGAACTGGAGGGTACCCAGCTACTGTTATTAAACATTCTGATCAAAGGTTCTGTAGAAAGATCCTGATCCAAAGGGTGGATATTCAGAACAAATTTTCAAATGCTCATGAACTTAAATTCTCCATTAAAACCAGGTGAATCTCTGTAACTATTGCCCTAAGATAATTTTTAACCTTAGACTATCTCCTGAAGTCTTCTTAAAACCACACGGCAGTTTGGCTTAACTAGCAAAGAAGGTCTGTCTTGAGCATTGTGCTCTTTTAAGATCTATCAACCTAACACCCAACTAACAATAGCAACTCAAAAGATTAGATTAGAAATGTGGGGAGTGGGAGTTTAATTCAACGAAAGACAAACAACTAGGTAAAGGAGGGTATGCATAGTTATATAACGAAAGACAAACAACTAGGTTAAGGAGGGTATGCATAGTTATATAACTTGAAGAACATAATCCATGTCATTGATGTGTACATGTAGAAAGAAATTAAGTTGGTTGAATGACTGCTGTCTATATTTTCAAAAGTGTTTTTTAATTGCAGGGAAACTACACTTATAAAAACACTTCAACGAGTAAATACTTTGAGCAGGCCTTAAGACATAGGGAGGGAAAGAGACTGATAAATCTTTTACTGCAAAATACTATGTAAGTGATATCTTATTCTTATTCTTGCTAGGTGCCTTCATGTCAGTAATAATTCACTGCACTGTAGGCTGCCCCCTGGCTCTTCTGGCTATTGGCTGTTTCATACATGAAGGAGTAACACCCTTTCAATTATTTTATTTATACTTATTTTAACCATCCCTATCAGCCCAGCACTCTGAGAAGACAAGCATATTCTTTTATCTAAAGGATCTTCTGTTCCAGTTGGAACTTTGGACATCTTCATTCATTAGAAAAGTCCAGTTCAGAGCAAGACTCAAACTGCAGCAATTTACACCATTGGTTTGCACTAGCTCATGTGGCAAAAATCTTTCTTTTTTCATTTGGTTGAGTTCTTGTCATCTCAGGGCATACAAGCTAGGTGACATGAGTACCAGCTGCAAGCTTGGGAGTCCACACACACCTAACTTCACTTCAAACCAACCGGCGTCTTCTTTTTCTCAGCCCTCGGCTTCAGGAGTCCACATCTCTCAATCTTCAGACCAGCCAGCCCTTCCTCTCCTTTCTCAACTCTAGCCTCTGTGGGCCAGGTCAACTCTTGAAGGGAAGACCTACAGGAAAAAAAAGAAGATGTTATTGCTGTTTATTATTATTATTGTTATTATTATTATTTGAGCAAGTTGTTTGCTGTTGGGTAGAACTGAAGCAGGAAAAATATGGACCCATCAGAGAAAGTTAAAAGGAGCCAGTGAGCAGACAGCACCAAAGAGATGGACTGAAGTTGATGTGGACTCCTGAACCGAGGGCTGAGAAGGAGGTCTGAAGTGCAGGGAGGTGCATGTGGACTCCCAAGCTTGAAGCTGGTACTCATGTCACCTAGCTTGTATGCCCTGAGATGACAAGAACTCAACCAAATGAAAAAAGAAAGATTTTTGCCACATGAGCTAGTGTAAATTGCTGCAGTTTGAGTCTTACTCTGAACTGGACTTTTCTAATGAATGAAGGTGTCCAAAGTTCCAACTGGAACAGAAGATCCTTCAGATCAAAGTTCATGCTGGTCTTCTCAGAGTGCTGGGCTGATAGGGATGGCTAAAATAATTAAAATGGTAGACCCATTGAAAGGGGTCAATCCTTCATATATGAAAGAGACGATAGCTAGAACAGCTAGGGGCAGCCTAAAGTGCAGTGAATTATTTAATATTACTCTTCTAGCAATAGGCTTTGTTACTCCCACCAAACAATTTTTTTCTTATGGGCCTGATTAAAAGAATATGGGGTAAGATACGAATAAAATTCAGTAGCAGGAAAACGTGATATCGCTACCAGCAAGAGAGAAGAGACAGGAGTAAAGCGCATCCTTTGGACCCTGAGATCCCTGCATATTGAACATCCTTGAGCCGAGAGACCATCTTGATGCCAGCGGAGGAGGAGCAGCAGAACTATGAATCAAAGCAGTGGACTCTCCAGCCCACAGAGCAAGTAAAGCTGATGCCTCCAGCCCACAGAGCAAGTAAAGCTGAGTGCCTTCCAGGAGGAGGCTAACTTGTGGAGTAGGGTGCCTCCAGGCGCTGAACTGCTCCTGCAGTTCACTGACCCACAGAGCTTCACTGACTCATAGAGATAGAGCTGAAGCCTATGAAAGAGTAACTGGGCATTTATTGGCAGCCTTAAAAGAGTGTGATAGCATTGCAGGAGCAGGGCGGATACCAATGGGCCGTATAGTTTAGAGGCCAAGACCAGAGGGACATCTACCTAGAAGCACAAATGAGAACAAGGCTATCCTATCTGAATAAGTGTATCCTGAGCATTTGTAATCTGTTAACATCCCCAATACTCTTGGTGTTGCCTCTGGGTTCTGTGTGATCACTGCAATGAATTACCAAATCCAACTTAGCAGCAGAGAGTACCTGGGGAGGGGTGGTTGGAGGATGGAGGAATGATTGACATTCGCCTCAGAGAAATGGGGCTTGGCCACTTGGAGCTTCCCCCTTGTGAAGATGGAGGAGGTCAGAAGCCACCCCAAGTCACTTCCTCTTGCATGTGCCATCCTCATAATCGTTGATTTGTTCAAGCCCATTGGTGTAACGACTACGTTGGTCCAGTGGTGCTGTGAGCATCTCAGATATGGCAGGGGTCTCTTTGTGGTTTCTCTGGCTTCTGAGGTCTGGTTGTGTCCATGTGGCTTGTCTTCTGCAATGTCTCTGTAGCAGAGAGAGAGAGTTGTCTTCCGCCTCCAAGGAGGAAGTACCAGATTTCCCAGAATTCTCAGGAGAAGGCCATTCCCACAGAAGTCTCATTGGCTATCTCCAGATTGACAGCCTGGAGTCCACCCCTACACTCTTAATCCTTAAATTGACACCAGATTAGGTGTCCACCACATGGCCCTTTAAGGGCCCCTGGGGGCGTTCAGTTGCTAATTACCGGATGGGCAGATGGAAGTCACCAGCTGTTCCAGGGGAGGAAAGACCCCGGGTTCTGCTCCTGTGAATATTGCTGCCTCGGAAATCATCGGGCAGTTCCACTCTGTAACATGGGGTCATTATGAAATTCATGGAATCAACTCCTGGAACACAACAACAGGACACTGAATGTCTTAGGAATTCCTGTTGCTTCCTCCATCAAGCTTGGCTTTGAACAGATGTTTAAATTTCTGCCATTCTTCTACCAACTCCTGTTTTATCTTGGAATTATGGAATTGCTTCTAGAAAAAAAAAATACTGCTACTTATCCAGACAACCAATTTGCCCTTGAAGGTAGACAAATAAATGGCCTTGGCTATTGTGAGAAAGCATAAACTTTATTTTACTTTTAAAAAAACTGTTAAAATGGGGTGTTTCTCTGAAAATGAGAAGAAAAAGCTTCTGAGGGATATGAGCAGAAGCCAGGGAGGTCTCCTCCAATCCAGGGGATGCATCGGTTTGATGAGAGAAGTCTGCTGTCTCTCTGGGATTGGACTGCTGGAAGACTGAAAACTGGGTTGCAGCCTGTGCCTAAAGCCAGGATAGCCCCTGAGATCAAAGACATCGACACCTGGCTTGATGGTGCTAGCACCACAGCTGAGGGGATGAGGTGTTCTAGCTCAAGGCACCAGAAGCTTTCAAGAACCAAAGTCCTCCTCAGTGGAGCACACACACACACACACACACACACACACACACACACACCTCTGTTGTTTTCTCCTATATTTTCTCTACTGAAATATCCCAATTTGGAAGGGAATTAGCAAGGCCTCAGACATTTCTACTGGAAGGATAGAGACCTGGCAACAGAATCCACACCCGAGAGGCCAAAATGGAAAGGCAAAGGCATGACCAGCCCACAAAATGATGCTTTCCTGTTTCTAAAAACAAGGGCATGACGGGATGTTAAAGGCTAAAGGAACAGTTCCCTAACGCCTGCTCAGGGCCCTCCAACAATGGGCCCAGGCAGGGGTGGATGAAGCAGGAAGCATGGCATTAAGCAAGAGAATATGGGCTTGGTTGTGTTTACTTGCTGATCCGTATGAGCGATTTCACACGGGTTTCACCACATCACTGATTGCGGTAGAAGTCAAGTGAAATTGTTCACTGCAGATAGGTGAGAAGGCACAATTGGACTCATGTAAATCTTGCATATTGGGTCATCCAGCCCTGGAACCAGAGATGTTTAGAGAGTCTCCCACAAGCTAGGTAATTTTAAACAGGTTTCTAGCATTAAAAAAAAATACCTCTGTGACAACTGGGGGTTCCACAATAACTGAAGCTACAAGAAGTGTGACCAACAGAGGAAGAAATATATCGAAGTGCCTGAGCAAGAGAGATGCGTTTCCCATGCAGCTGCAGCCTTTGGGGGCACAGTTCCCTCCTTGAAGAAGCCCAGGACCTGTTCAAACCAGCCTCCCGGAGCTACCTGACTCCCTTCCCTTGTCCCAGAAAGCTTGTGGCCAAATTGCAGTGTGGTGCTCTCTCCACAGTGTGAGCCCTATGGGGATTAAATTCTGCTCTGCTGCTCAGTCCCTTTCAATGGGCCTAAGGAGGCATAGGAGGGCCCTTCCAACTTCTGCCTTTCAAAAATGATCAGGACTCACCACTCACAGTCTCTTCTAACTGGAAACCAGAACAATTAGATGGGGCCCCATTACTACTACCTACCATCCTGACTAGGAACTCAATAGGAAATTCCAGATAGAATAGGAGAAAAATACGGGGGGGGCGGGACTCTCAAATTATTAAAAATGACCTGACTTACTGGACTCATAAAGGCTAAATGACCCTCCAAGACAATTGTTCTAAGATACATGAGATATGTCTGCAGGTCACCTTTCAGCCAAATAATGAATCCATTTAAAAAATAAGTTATAAGTAAATGACATCACCTTTGAGTCATATACTCCTTAAATAATTAACTACATGAGACCAAACAATCAACAGTTGCCTACAAGTAATGATGGGAAGGCAAAGAAGGGAAGGGAAGCTAAAGCAACAGAAACAGAGCAGCCGGAAGAGAGACACCACAGCCAGAATGCTGGCACTTTGTAAACATTGTAACCTATGGAACACATTGTATCAAAGTTGTATAAGGAGAACCTCATTTGCTGTGTAAACTTCCACAAAATATTACTTTAAAGATAAATTGAAGTAAGATAAAATACCCTGGTGGTGCTTTCAGGTAAGCTTTGGACGGCTAACCACAAGGTTGGCTGTTCAAAGCCACCAGTCATTCCATGGGAGGAAGATGAGACTGTCTGCACAACACCTTGGAAACCCTATACAGGATTGCTACGAGTTTGCACCAACTCTATCGGTATGATTTTATTTGTTTGTTTTCATTTTAGGAGTTATTGAGGAGCCCTAATCTCACAATGATTAAGCTCTCAGATACTAACCAGAAGATTGGTGGTTCATGGAAGATGCTCCCTGGAAGAAAACACCTAGCAATCTGTTCCCATTAAGACAACAGCCTAGGAAACCCTCTGAGATTTGTCAAGCCCCAAGTCCAGTCAATGGCTATTGAGTCCTTGTGATTCCCAGCAATACTGTAGGGCAGAGGAGGAGCAGTGTTCTCTAGCCCTTCCGAGACTGCAAGTCTTTATAGGAGGAGATGCCTCCTCTCTCTCCCTCAGAGTGTCTGCTGGGTTTGAACTGCTGAACTTAAGGTTAACAGCCAGGCGCATAGCCCACTACACCACCAGTGCTCCATCATACAGAATATGAGCAGGAATTGGCTCAACAGTAGCGGAATGACTAGGAATTGCCTTGATCACACAATAACAACAAAGATTCGATATATGTTGCTTTGTTAATGAAATTAAAGCTCACTGAGGAAGTACAACAAATGATATGTCTTGGTTTTTTTTAGAAAATGGGTGCATAGGAGACTGACTCTAGGGTGTGGAAAACTTGGGGACTTCGGTAACCATCATGAGGACCCTTGCTCAAGCCTGATTATGGGTAAGTCCTTTTGGGGTGCTTACCAACCTGTATTGTATGTATTGATAGCGCTGCTGAGTTAATGTAGACCTCTGATAGCTCTAAAGTGGATCAGGAACTTATATAACCCAAAGATACATGAATAGATTTTGAGCGGACACAATCATAACCCTAATCAATTAATTCTTATGATGTGACCCTACTCCATACTTGCCCTCATGATCACTGAAGATGTGGGTGCTATAGGAAAGAGTGGTGAAGAAATCAGATGGTGCCCAGCTATCAGAAAGAATAGTGTCTGGGGTCTTAAGACAAGCAGTCATCTAAGTGAAGTGATAGTTAAGTCCACCTGGAAGAAGCATGCTATTCTGTGTGATGAAGAATTGTAAACCACCAAGTCCAAGGCTGGAGGAGGGAACCACCTTGCCGGTTAAATTCTAAGCACCTACTTTGCAGGCGGCTATGGTGACAGTGAAGGCCCAGAATCCACTTGCAGAGTCTCCATGTAGAGTTAGCCTGCACTGAATCCCCTCTGCCTTTTAACCAGGGAGGTCAATCGCCCTGCTGTCCGACAGGCTGTGGTAGAAAGCAGACTGATGCAGACGTAGTCGTGTAGGTTAACAGTCAGCACCTCATCATGTTTCCCCTTTTGGCCCATTTTAAGCTTGTTCTAGTTTTCATTATTTTCTGTTATCTTTTCGATTGAGGTTTTTCTGTGTTTTACGTTGTTAGGTTTCTGTTCTGTTTTTGTATGTTTTTCTTTATATAATATCCAGAACAGATAGATCGATTGAGCTTTAATAGTGTCTTGGACTTATGCCAGGGAGGATGGAGGGGAAACGGGAGCTAACAGTTAGGAGAACAAGAAACAAGGAAATGTTCTAAAATTGACTGTGGTCATGACTGCACAGCTCTTTTGAAAGTGATTAAACTACTGGATTGTGTGATGTGTTAATTACATGTCAATAAAACTGTTTTAAAAAACTGCCAAAATGTTTTTTAAAGAAGCAAAGAACTGTGTCTGCGAGCGATGCTTCCTCTCCATCCTGGAGAACCCCAGGGCCGCCTCTCCAAGCTTCCATGGAGACCGCCCACCTGGTAAAAACGAAAACACAGCACACCAAATGAAGCCTTGGCTCCTGCACTGCCCATCCAGAGCCCCTCCAGACCCTGCCCACCCCTGAGGTCACCGACAAACAACTGCTTCCGGTGGACTCTTTACAATAAGGATGAAACTAAATGGTTTGGACTACATGAAAATCTCCAGGGCAGAACGTCCCCAAACTGCGGGCCTGCGCCCTATGTAACTAACCCTGTCCCCAGGACCCCACGCCTGCACTCCAAGTCTGTGCTCCCACGAACAGGAGTGCAGGCGTGCTCTGAGGGCCCCAGGTCAGACATGTACAGATTTATCCCAAGCAGAACACCTTTGAACAGGTCTCTGTGGTCGGCAGACGGCTGCACACCAGTTCCCTCTAAGACATGTGCCTTCACCTCGTTAGGACCTTTCAAAGAAGGGTCCGATCCAAACGGCGTCTGCCAGGGGAGCTACTGGGCCAGTAAAACTCAAGGCACAGAGGTCAGCTCAGAAGGTTTTGGCAACTGCATCTTTGGGCTCCAAAGGAGTGATCATGATAGATCTTCCTCAAAGGATAAAGGATGATCATGGGACCTTATTAAGGAGAAGTTTTAAGAATGTAGAAAACTGCCGTGGTGAGAAAAAGGCCAGGAAAACTGCACCAAGGGGGAAAAAATTTTCCCAACCAAAGGTTGCTACAATTTTGTAGCAATCATGTTTTTACTCACCCTTGTTTACCGTGACAAAAATGTCCAGAAGCTGGAGATTGAGCGCACTGTGCCAGCAGAGGCACCCCGAGAAGGAGGCCAACGGCACACCGATGCTACCAGCCTTCAACCAGGCAGAGCACTGGCCCCTCGATCTGGGACAGCAGGGTAGCACTCCCAAGCAGCTCAGAACCAGATGGGGTCATGTTGTCTGGACCAAGTGCAGCCATCTCCCATCTAGGGAGGCCATCCTGGCCAACTCTCCTGAGAATGCAGATCCCCTATAGTATGTTGAGCACATTCTAGGGCTCACCCACCCCCTATAGTATGTTGAGCACATTCTAGGGCTCACCCGTCCCCTATAGTATGGTGAGCACATTCTAGGGCTCACCCGTCCCCTGTAGTATGTTGAGCACATTCTATGGCTCACCCGTCCCCTATAGTATGTTGAGCACATTCGAGGGCTCACCCATCCCCTATAGTATGTTGAGCACATTTTAAGGCACACCCGTCCCCATCACAGGCTTCCCCTCAGCTGCTGCCCTACGAGGTCTCAGATCCCCGGCCACTGACAAGGCAGGGGCCAAACACCAGCTCTAGAAGCGACCGGGGCTAATTCTTTAGCAAACCCTTCTGTCATCTACTTAGATTTCATCCCTGCACATACTCGCCTCTCCAACCCTCTGCCCTGCCCTCATGCCGCCTCTACCATTTACTTCTCACTCACTGGAGACCTGAGCATGTGACTTTGGGTCCACTCCTCCCGGGGTTCTTCTGTGACCCAGAATGTCAGGAACCTGAGTCACCTTGACTGGGTCATTGCATGACCTTGCTGCCTGTGATCTCCCCCATCCATTTGGCCAACCACTCATTGGAAAGCCCGAGCTACTACATTGCTAGAATCCCCCATCCAATTAAAGTTGACAAGTATTGCCTGTTAACACACGTATATGTGGCAAGCCTCATGGTAGGTGCTGGGGCTTTGCCTGGGCAAAATCAGGCACAGCCCCTGCCCTCATGGAGCTTAGATTCCCGTGAAGAGATCAGACATTAAACCCATGGCAAACTAGGGATGCACAGGACGCCAAAGGAGGTGGGAGGTGGTTGTGATATCCAGGCATTCTGAAGAGTCCCGGAGGCTTCTACTCAAACCATGATCACCCCCTCCCTGTTATCCCTTCTTTACCTACCCAGTTTGGACTCCCTGGGCCCCTACAGCCATTGCCTTGTAGCTGTCCTCCACGCCCTAGCCCTTCTGTAGCTCCATGACCCTCTCTCATGTGGCAAGACCTGTTGTTGTTGTTGTTATCGTTCATGGTTACCAGAGAGTTGTACTCTGACTCATGGCCGCCTGGTCCAATGGAATGAAATGCTCCCTGGCCCTGTACCCTCTTAACGAATGGTTTGCGCAAGGCCATTGTGAGCATCAGGTTTGGGAGGAGTACTTATCGTACATTTTATTGTTGTTGAAACTATACGCAGTAGAAGTGCAGGCTAATTCAGGGACTTCTCCAGTACAATTCCATGGCAATGTTTCCCTTCCTCAAGCGAGGCATCCACGCACACCTTCCTTTGCCAAACTGCTCCTCACCCAGTAACATGAGCTCACTCCCCTGCAGGTGCCTGTCTGATCCTGGAGGTGCGGTGTCAGTTTGATTCCATGCGGACAGGTTTTGAAAGAGCACAATGCTCAAGGCAGACCACCTTTACTAGTTAAGCTAAACTGTTGCTTGTTTTCAAAACGACTTTCGGGGGACACTTTAGGTTTTAAAGGTGATCTTAGAGCTCCCAGGGTCCATCCAGCCTCCGTGGCTCCAGGAGATTTTTTTTCTCTGCAGTTGCAGGTTACTCGCTTTTCATGAAGGTTCTGTTATGCAGTCTTTGAGCCAACCTTCAGCAGTCGGGAACTACTGCCATGCTCTGTGTCATGGTAGCTGTTCACGGAGACAATTAATTAGTGACCGATTCCATCGCTCTTCCCATTTCTGACTCTGCTTTTCTGTGTTTTCCAGGCAAGTAGAGACCAGCTGTTGTACCTTGGTTGGCCACTTGTCAGCTGTTAAGCCCTTCGCCACGACTTAAGGAAATCGGAGATAGAAGAATTAACCATAACATTAGGCCAATCAACTGGCATGTCCCATGGAGCCATGGCCCTAAACCCCCTTACAAGCAACCCCAGCCACTGTGCTTGTAGTTATTGCTATGGTAAATGTACCTATTACACAATATTTACCAATTCAATTTTTTACAGGCGTACACTCAAACATAGCAACCACTGGGAGGCCGGTGCAGTGCCAGGCAGTTTTTCATTCTGTTGTAAATAGTGTCACCATGTCACCATGAGTCAGAACTGACTTGACAGCACCTACCAACAACAACATCCTACTGAGACCCATCACATTAGTTTCCTGTGCAAGCCTTACCCTGAATCAATGAGCTTTTTCCATGAGCCAAAACACGATGTTCCATAAATCATAACCACCCCACTTTGCCTCTCCCCTCCTGCCCCTGGTAACCACTAACATTCCTTGATCGCTATCATTTGCCTACTCTTGTCTTTCTAGAGTTTGTCCGTTCGTGATAACACTATTTGTCCTTTCATGATTGATCTAATTTCATTCAGCTCTATATGCTGTAACATGTATCAAGACTTCATTTCCTTTCTACCTGAGTAAGCATTCCACTGCATGTATGTCCGGTGACCTGTTGGTGGGCAGTGAGGTTGTTTCCACCTCTTGGATATCGTGACAATGCTGCAATGAACATGGCTGTTCATATGTGTGATGGTCTCGCAGCTTTCAAGTTGCTTGAAACTTGATTGTATTCCTGGCCGTGGAATTGTCAGGTCAGATGGTAGTTCTCATTTAGTTTAGTTGTTTAGTTTAGTTTTAGTTTTTTGGCAGAAAACCACTTCTCTACAACAGCTGTACCATTTGTTTCCCCACCAGCAATCGTCAAGGATCCCAGTTTCCTCCCATTTGCCAACCTCTCCCAGATGGTCTTGCTCTTGTCCACTGACCCTCCACTTTACCGAGCAGGATGTCCTCTTCCAGGGACCAGTCTCTTCTGATGACTTGTCCAAAGTAAACGACACTCACAGAAATCCTACACAGGAGTTCTGAGGATCTAAACCTTTGCAAGAAGAGAGAGCCTCAAATTTCACCCAAGAAGCAGCTGAGGGGTTTAAACTGTGGACTTCACTAACAGTACGAAGCTTACCTGGCAACGCCACCAGGTGAAACGGTATCTCGCGGTGGTTCAGATTCGTGTCTCCCTTACAGGTTCACTGTGAGTCAGAGTCCACCGGCTAGGGATGTTGAGCGTCTTTTCATATGTTTGGCCCCATTTGACTATCCTCTATGTCTATTCAAGTTCTCCATCCACTTTTAATTAGGTTAGTTATCCTGTTTTTATTAAATTGACAAGATAATATATTGGTTATTGGATTATTTTCAGATACATGATTTCCAAGATAGTCTCTTCAATCGGTAGCTTGTCTTTTCGCTCTTTGGGTAGTCTTTTCATAAATGAAAGGTTTGTACCACATGGGGTTCTCATTGGTTGATTTCAGAAGTAAATATTTTTTAATATTTTATGGGAGCTCTTACATATATCATAACATTCCATCAATCACATAAAACAGTATTGTACAATTGCTACCACAGTCGGTTTCAAAACATTTTCTTTCTTTTTTTACATAGATGGCATATAATATTTTAAAAATACTATTAAACAGTGTATTATTTAAGGTTAAGTATAATATGAGGGGATTTTTTTAAAGTGTAGAAAAATGAATTAAATTATAATGGCATCTTCCCACTTTCCCCAACTTCTTTTTTTAAAAATCATTTTATTAGGGACTCATACACCACCCATCTCGATCCATACATACATCAATTGTGTAAAGCACATTTGTACATTTGTTGCCCTCATCATTCTCAAAATTTTTGCTCTCCACCCAAGCCCCTGAAATCAGGTCCTCATTTTTCCCTCCCTCTCTCCTCCCCCCTCCCTCATGAACCCCTGCTAATTTATGAATTGTTATTTTGTCATATCTGGCTCTGTCCCACATCTCCCTTCCCCCACTTTCCTGTTGTATGTCCCCCAGGGAGAAGGTCAAATGCAGGTTCAGAAGTAGATCTTTGGGCCTTTCCTCCTAGTCCATCTCAGTCTGGAAGCACTATAGCATGCAAGCTTCCACTGACAGATGGGTGTTGACTGCCCACGAGGTGTTCCAGCTGGGAACCAAACCCAAGTCTCCCACGTGGAAGGCAAGAATCCTACCACTGAACCACTGAAGTCCTCTGGACAAGCCTCTTAACTCCAGCACAGCCCTATTCTCTTCGTGGCACCTCTTCCTAGAGAAATAGGAAGGCTTCACCCAGAAGAGGGCCAGGGAGAGGAAGAGAGAAATTCAGGTGGAAGAAGGGCTACTGTATGCAATGGTCTAGAAGCAAAAGCAAGCCTGCTGGCCATGTTAAAGAACAGGAAATTGCCCAGGAAGGCTTGAGCTAGTGAGGAGGCTAGTGGTGAAACTGGGAGGACATGGACAGGGGCTTCCTGAGTAAATCTCTGTGAACGACTCTGGACTTTTTCCTAAGGACAAAGAAAAGTCACTGGAGAGATTGAAGCAGCGAGGTGGCATGAATGATTTCACAATTTTACCACATGTCCCTGGAGAGAGCTTCCCAGCTTGACTCTGAAGCAAAGGCCTGACTACAGTGCCCATGGAAATCAGTTCTAAATTACTGCAATGACTAATGGAAACTGCTTGGTGGTGTTGCTGCTCCCAGGACCTGGCCGGGCCTGCCATGCCCTAGATACACAGAGCTAAGAGAGAATCAACAAGGGCGGGGGCCGTGGGGATGGAGAGAAATAAATAAATTAAAAAATATATTGACTTGATCAAATCTAAAAAGTCTGATGATTTGAGTGGGTGTCGACATCGAGTCAACGTGATACCCAGATTTCTGCCTGAGAAATGGGGTGGATGGTGCTATGGTTTCTTGAAAGAGGGGGCCCAGGTGGAGAGGCAGGCGGGAGGGAGATGCTGAAGACTTCCGGCTGGGCAGGTTGAGTTGGCATTCCCCTCCCTTGCGCACAGAGGATCTGAACTCCTGGAGCACGTTTCTCTTTTTTCCTCACTACTGAAGTTGCAGACCACACTCAATGCCACTGAGGCCATTGTGAGTCCCAGAGAGGCTGAAGGACAGGCTAGAACTGCCCCCGTGGGTTTCTGAAGCTGTAAAGCTTTACAAGAGCAGAAAACCTCATCCTTCTCCCTCACAGTGGGATTGAACTGCTGACCTTGTGGTTAGTAGGCCAGCTCATAATCCCTCCAGCACCAGCACCGTGTTCTCCCAGTTTCACCACCAAGCATCTCTCTCCTCCTACTACTACATGACAGTCTTGTCATTCGTGGTGACCAGCATTCCACACCCTGGCCTCCCACCTCCTTTATCTTGTTTCCGATTATCTTTTCTCCATCTCTATAACTCACCCACATTCTTGGTCATAGCCGAGACCGATCTTCATCAAGAGTTGCAGCATCTCCCATCTGCCTTTCTCACTCTAACTTCCACTCCAACAAGTCTTCCACCCCATCGATGGGCCCCACCACGATTTCACTGCCTATCAGCCCCGATTCCTGACCTCCTCATCCTCCTTGGTCATGTGGGTCTCCGCAGGCCCCAGAGCACCCCCAGGCACGCTCTTGCCTATCTGTGCCTCCACAGTGCTCACCTGGCATGAGCCTGTATGTGGCACCCATTCCTGAGCTGGAATAATTCTACCAGCTGGAATAGTCTCGATTTAAATTTCTGACTGCAAAGTTCAAATGGGCACTCAACACCTCTAAGCAAGCCTCCATGTTTCTGTTGAAGTGGAAAATGTTTTGTTGCGTACATTTTTGCCACAGATTTAAAAATAATAATTACACAGATAACAGTGAGTACAAGGAAGGAGAAATTGTTCTAACGTTGATTGTGGTCATGATTGTACAGCGCTTCTCGGTGTGCTTGGCCTACCGAGTTGTATGACATGCGGACAAAGTGCCAATGACATGGTTGAAAACAACAGGTTGTGAGAACATCCAATCACTCCATTAAACTTCAAGAAAGTCTACCTTTTCCTACAAACCCAGCCCCTGCACTCCAAAATGACTGTATCATGCCTTCTTATCTTTCCTTAAACCTCCAGCATCCATTCTCCTAATCCTCAATTTGTCAGCAAGAAATAGAAGCCCTAGACAAAACCCAAAAACCTCATGTCTCCAACACCAAGTCTACCAGCCTCCTGGCATCAGTGCCCTTTCACTCTGCCTTCTCTGTGGTGTAGAGGATGGTGGCCTGTCTTGGGTCCCTCACCTACTCAAGGACCCTCCTCTAAGTGGGTGCCTCTCTCTCCAGGTCACAAATTTCCCTTTCTGCAAATACACACCAAAACCTCTATCTAGCTCGCTCTCTCTTAATCTCCACATTCCTCTTCAGTACTACTATATTTCTTTATTCCCTCTTGCACACACACACACACACACACACACACACGAGATAAAGAAGAAAAGCTTCTTCTAACACTTGCCTATACCTGCCTCCTCATCACTCTCACTTCATTCAGGCTGTCATCCCAACCACTGGCCTCAAACAACTCTTATCAAGATCACCATGCTCAAGTTGCCAAACCCAAAGGTTGGTTATTGGTTCTCATTGTACTTGCCCCTGAGCAGCCTGTAACCATGGAGCGCATTCTGACTCACAGTGCCATCTTGTGTTCTAGAGTAGAATTAGCCCTCATAGGGTTTTCTTAGCTGTGGTCCTTTTAGAAACAGGTTGCCAGACCTTTCTTCCATGGGGCATTGGGTAGCTTTGAACCACCAACCTTTTGATTAATAGACAAGTGAAGACCATTTGCGTCTCACCCAGGAGCCTGGACCATCAACCACTCCCTCTTAAAACACTGCCTTCTCTCTGCCAGCTCCTGGCTCCCCTCCACCCTCCACCCACTGATCACCTCTTGATCTCCACCAATTCCTCTTCTTCCTCTTCCTGATTTCTAAATACAGGGTTCCCTATGGCCTACTTCTCTATCCTCTTTTCTCCTCTCTGTCTCGCTCCCCTTGGTGATCTGGGCCGGTGCCATCTATTAAAAACCACCTATAAACCAAGGACTCCCACATTGCACGTGTTCAGACATGACTGCTTCCATGACCACACACTTGTGTGTGCAACTCCCAGCTGTTGTTGGTTGTTGTTAGGCGCCGTCAGCTTGGTTCTCAGAGAGTAAAATGCTGCCTTGGCCTGCAGCATCCTCACCTGGTTGCAGCCATGGTGTCAATCCATCTCATTGGACCACCTTCCTCTTTCTTGGTGACCCTCTGCTTCCTATTCCTCATCCGAAATGAACTCCAAGTTCCCCCAAAGCTCCTCTTATCCCATCGTCCCCACCCAGAAAGGCAGCATTCCCAACCACCTCACAGCTCAGTTCAAAATCCCTAAAGTCTCAAGGAAGCCTACTTGTGCAACAGTAAAGCACTTGGCTGTCAGCTCAGACCCACTCAGTGTTTCTGTAGGAGAAAGGCCTGCTGATCTCTTTCCATAAAGATGGACTTCTTCTCCTTTGTCCCATGGGGTCACTCTGCATAGGAACCAACTTGATAGCAAACAACAACAGACATAGTATACTTTGTTTAAAGTACCCAAAAGGGCAAAGGTAAAACAAACAAAAACACTCACCTAGGAAGTGATTCACCCACATCTACACTAATAGCATGTCACGTCGGCTATCATTCCAAAGTCACTCCTTATCGCCTCCAAGTCACTTCTTATCACCTCCAAACCCAGTCCAGATAACTTCACTCAACTCTGAGCCACCTGCAGCAGCTGGTCCCCCAAGGTCCACTCCTCCTCCTTTACCAATCCTCTTCCATGGGGGAGCCTGAGGGATCAGATCAGTCACATCATTCCTTTGCTTACATTCCTCCCAGTGGCTTCCCATCACAGCCAGAAAAAAAAAAGAGCCACGTTTCACATGGCCCTACAATGGCCCTGCATGATTAGCCCCTGATTAACCTCTGCCAGGGGGACAGTACCAACAGTTAACATGCACAGCTGCTAATCAAAAGGTCAGTGGTGTGAGTCCACTCCAAAGGGCCTCAGAAGAACAGCCTCATGGTCTACTGTCCAAATATTCAGCCACTGAAAACCTGATACATTGCATGAGCTAATGTGGTGAAGAAAGCAGATGGTGCCCGGCTATTACAAGAAATAGCGTCTGGTGTCTTAAAGGCTTGAAGTTAAACTAGCTGAGAAGCAACAAAACCCACATGGAAGAAGCACACTAACCTGTGTGATCACGGGGTGTTGACGGGATCAGATATCAGGCATCAGAACACCCAAAACAAACAACCATTTTTATTGTAATAAGGTGTGGGGGTGGTCAGAATGGAGACCCAAAACCCATCTGTAGACAATTGGACATCCCCTCACAGAAGAGTCACAAGGAAGGGACGAGCCAGCCAGGGTGCAGTACAGCACGGATGAAATGCACATTCCTCTAGTTCTTTAATGCTTCTTCCCCCCACTATCATGACCCACTTCTTTTTATTTTAAATGTTTTTTTAATTGGGGGCTCATATAACTCTTATCACAATCCATACATACATACATACATTGTGTCAAACACATTTGTAAATTTGTTGCCATCATCTTTCTCAAAACTTTTGCTTTCTACTTGAGCCCTTGGTATCAGCTCCTCACTTTTTCCCCTCCGTCCCCAATCCTCCCTCCCTCATGAACCCTTGATAATTTATAAATTATTATTATTTTGTCATATCTTACACTGTCCGATGTCTCCCTTCACCCACTTTTCTGTTGTCCATCCCCCAGGGAAGAGG
Source organism: Tenrec ecaudatus (assembly GCF_050624435.1). Taxonomy (NCBI): domain Eukaryota; kingdom Metazoa; phylum Chordata; class Mammalia; order Afrosoricida; family Tenrecidae; genus Tenrec; species Tenrec ecaudatus. Next base: position 58,645,294 of record NC_134530.1, read on the forward strand.
TTACATGTGGACTCCACCCTCCCAGTATGACCCCAGTTCTAGCCTACAAATCAGCTAGACCAAAGCAAGTACACTGGTACAGATAAGAGCTCTCAACCCACATAATCCAGGACAGATAAACCCTTCAGGATCAATAATGAGAGGAGCGATACCATGAGGGTAAGAGGAGATGGGGGAGAGGGGGAAAGAGGGGGAACCAATCGCAATGATCAATATACAACCCCACCCCCAGGGCAACAAACCACAGAAACATGAGTGAAAGGAGACAGCGGATTGTGTAAATATGCAAATAAAAATAATTTATATATTATCAAGTGTTCACGAGGGTGGGAGGGAAGGGGGAAAAGAGGAGCTGATACCAAGGGCTCAAGTAGAAAGAAAATGTTTTGGAAATGATGATGGAAGCATATGTACAAATGTGCTTGATACAATTGATATATGGATTGTTATAAGAGCTGTAAGAGCCCCAATAATTTTTTTTTAATTTAAGACTATTTTTAAAACATTTTATTAGGGGTTTATACAACTCTTATCACAGTCATACATATGCATACATCAATTGTATAAAGCACATCTGTACATTCTTTGCCCTAATCATTTTCTTTTCTTTCTTTTTTTTTTCTTTTCTTTTTTTACATTTTATTAGGGGCTCGTACAACTCTTATCACAATCCATACATATACATACATCAATTGTATAAAGCACATTCACACATTCCCTGCCTCAATCATTCTCAAAGCATTTGCTCTCCACTTAAGCCCTTTGCATCAGGTCCTCTTTTTTTTCCCCTCCCTCCCCGCTCCCCCCTCCCTCATGTGCCCTTGGTAATTTATAGATTGTTATTTTGCCATAACTTGCCCTATCCGGAGTCTCCCTTCCCTAATTTAAGACTATTATGAAGTAGTGAGAAAACGAGAAAAAAGAAGAGAAAACCTGACATACGTAGGGTTGCCAGAGTTGGAATCAACTCAGGGGCAACTGGTTTTACCTCTCTCTCCACACTCCCCTCCCTCCACTCTCTCCTCACCACCCTCCCTGCACACTGGCCTTCTTTCGGATCCTTGAACACTGTGTTCCCAACTCAAGAGTCTTGACATTTCCTTCTGCAGGTCATGCTCTTTCCCCAGAGTTTCAGCACTCCCCTCTCAACTCAAGCACCCCCTCCTCTAGGAAGCCTGACCAGCCCTCCCCAGATGACACACACAGTCACTCTTGAGGCCCCACAGAGAGTCAGAAGTAACACCCAGAGTCCAGGTGAAGTCCCTGGCCTAGAGAAAGACAGAGTGACTCTTGTAATAGAAGGGAAGGTGGAAGCAGTGGACAAATTCAGCACATCCCCCCTCTCCAGCCTCCTTCTTATCCCTGGCCCCAAGCCCACATCTAGCTGCCTCTGGTCCTCCATGGGCTGATACTGCAGGGATTGCAGACCGAGCCACAGCGGGGAGGTTGGATGCTGGAGACATTGTTGTTGTTGTTGTTGTTAGATGTCATCAAGTCAGTCCCAACACATAGGGGCCCTTTTGCACAACCGAATGAAACACTTCCTGGTCCTACACCATCCTCACAATCATGCCTATGCTTGAGTCTGGGTCCCATGTTGAAGCCACTGTATCAATCCATCTCGCTGAAGATCTTCTCTTTGCTGCCCCTCAACTTTACCAAGCATGGCGTCCTTATACAGGGGCTGGTCTCTCCTGACAACATGGCCAAAGTAGATGAAACACAGTGTCTCCATCCTTGCCTCTAAGGAACAGTCTGACTGTACTTCTTCCAAGACAAGTTGGATTGTCCTTTTGGAAGTCGTTCATACTTTCTATTCTTCCCCAGCACCACAATTCAAATGCATCGAATCTACTTCAGTCTTCCTCATTCAAGGTCCAACCTTCACGTGCATATGAGACAATGAAAAATACCATGGCCTGGGGAAGGTGCACCTTTGTCCTCTAATTAACATTCTTGCTTTTCAAAATTCTAAAGAGGTCTCATGCAGCAGATTTACCCAGTGTAACAGGTCCTTTGATCTCCTGGCTGCTGCTTCTATGATCATGGATTGTGAATTCAAGCAAGACAAAGTCCTTGACAATTTCCATCTCTTCTCCATTTATCCTGGTGTTACCAAACAATTGGCTGTGGGCAAACAGCTTTTCCTAAACCATAGCCCAGCCCTGAGACTCAGCGATGGGCTAAGTGTCTGCGACTGGGAGAGGTTCCAGGGTGGAGTATGGAGTGGGATGCAGTATATAGTGCACTTGTATCATAAGACAGAAGGACTTGTGAAGCCATGTCAAAATGTTCCAATGCCTTTCCCAAAAGGGCTGCATATTGTTTAGCAAATTTTGCACATCAGAAACTGAGCCTATCGCTCCCTTCTGCCCCTCCCAACCACATCCTCCCCTTCTGCTCTCCAGCTCAGCTCAAGGCAAGCCATCAACTCAGTCGTCCATGCCAGGACCTCACCCCACTCTGTGGGGACATCAAATCCAGGTACCACAACCCTGCAGGCCAAAGCCAGTCAAGGCTCCATTCCCTGTTGCCCTGTTCCCATCACCTCCTCAGCCCAGGACAACACCTCCCAAAGCTTCCACACTGTGAGTGCCAGGCTTATTTCAGGCACAGTGCACACACCTGACCTGGGATGACTTCCCCAACTAGGCTGATACCCCACAGCCTCACTTCTTGAGAGACAGCCCAGGCAAAGAGCCTCCTCCTATTCAGCAGAGTCGAGATTATACACAGACAAACTCCAGACAGACAGCACCAGGGGCTTGACCTGGTGGCAGAGAAAGGGGAAAGAAATGAGGGTTGGTCCGCAGACATTTCCTGAAGGAAGATGGGTGATCAGGGAAGAACTTACAGAGCAAAGGATGGAAGGCATTCTGAGTGGGTCCGGAAGCCAGTGCAGTATTTTGAAGTCAGGGACACAATCCCTCTGCCGCTGCATCAGTCATAGAATTGGGTCAGGAGAGGCAAGAGCCAAAGCAGAGATATCAATTATGTGGCCATTGCAATTACCCAAGAAGAAAATGATTGGTGGTTTTCACATTACCAGGGTGACATGAATGGAGTGAGTGGGTGAGAGGGGGTCAGAAAATGAGTTATTTTGGAGGTAGCACCAAAGGCACTCACTGGCATTGAGCATGAGCTATGAGACACAGTCAACAATGGCACTGAGCCTGGAGAGAGGAGATGAGTAAGGCTGTCACTCGCTGGAAGCATAGGTGAGAGGAGTTGATTTGGAGAGAGATATAAGGAATCAGTTGACAGACAAGATACAGGCCAGTTAAAGAGCCAGTTATCTGTTGTTTTGACTCCAACACCTGGCAAACCCACATATGTCAGAGTGGAACTGTGCTCAACGGAGCTTCCGAGAATAGATCTTCCAAGGTGCTTCTGGGAAGACTTACCCAACAAGCTTTCAGGTAGCAGCTGAGCATGCTGACTGACAGCACCACGAAATAGCCGTGCAGGGTGCCTAGTTAAATGTGACTTCCAACAAACAACATATACTTTTTCAAGGCGAGCATGCCCCAGGTCATTCTGCTTGATTGGTCTCTTGTAGTTAACTCTGACAACTGTAATAAGTGAGGGACTTAGTTTGGTACATAGAGACCTAAGACATCCTCATTGAAAAACCACTGCCAGTGAGTCGATGCCAACTCATAGCGATCCTATCCAGGGTTTCCAAGACTATAAATCTTTACAGGACCAAACAGACACATCTTCTCCCATGTGGTAGCTGGTGGATTTGAACCACTGACCTGGCAGTTAGCAACTCAATACCTATGCCACATGGCCACCAGGTCTCCTTACCGACATCCATCGGAGAGGTCAAGTAAGGTGGATCTATGAGTCCAAGCCCAGAAAAAAGATAGACAGGTGGGAGTCATCAGCCTACCCTTGATATTTAAAGCCCTGAGACTGAATAGTCAAGTGTATCAGGGAAAAAAAAATCCACATCCAGCTGACAGAGGATGCCAGCTCTTTATTTTTGTTAAGTGCCACCAGAAGTCCTGTGCCATCCTCCTAATTGTTGTTTTGTTGGAACTCATAGTTGTGACCACTGAGTCCATCCATCTTGTCGAGTTTCCAAGTCTATCAATCTTTACAGACAGCTTACATATTCTCCTGTGGGAGCAGCTGGTGGGTTTGAACCACCGGCCTTGAAGTTAGATAGACCTCCTGCCCAGCAGGATTCCTTTAGCAAATGCAGAGGCAAAGTTTCTTAGTGGTTACCAGGGGTCGGGGAGGCAGGGGTGGGGGTGGGGGAGAATCACTGTTTAAGAAGTAGGGGGGTTCTGTGGTTGGTGATGGGAAATTCGGCAATTAACATGGGTGCTGGTTGCACAATATGATTAATGTAACTGGTAGCGCTCATTCACACCCCTGGATAATGCTGAATTGGCAAATGTGCTCTGTGTGTTTTTGACAACAATGACAGAATGTGGGGACGGAAAACATTATGATTGGTCCAAGCACACCTGAGACGGGATGCGCTTGCTCGGAGAGTGAGTGAGGATGTAGAGGAGGAGGGTCTCGGGACTGAGCTCCGTTGCTCCGGGACCCAGCAGCATGTGTTAGGGTCTGGAAGAACCAGGAAGAGTCTGAGGGAGACGGAAGAGTTAGACAGTGAGTGTGGTGCCCTCAAAGCCAAATGAGTGACGTATTTCCAGAAGAGAGGAGGCCGCTTGGTGCACTGCTGCTGAGAGGTTAGGAAAGATAAGGGGTCGGCCGTGGGACTTGGCCCCCTTGGGGAAGTGCAGGGCAGCGGGGATGGGGACCTGACAAGGGTGAGTCTTGGTAGAGGAGGGATAACAAACAAAAGCGCCTGAGCAGAGCGAGTTGAAAAGGAGTGGAGAGAGAGAGATTCTTCGGAGAAGTTCTGTGGTGAATGGGTGGAAAGAAATGATGCAGGCGCTAGCAGGGAAAATGGGGTCACCTAAGTATTTTGTTTCGCTTTTATTTAAAGAAGGAGACATGCCACCGGAATATTTCGCATGATGGAGAAGATTCCAGTAAAGGAGCAAAGGTTGATGATGGCCGTGAGAGTGAAGAGGTAGCCCAGGGGGACCGGAGTGTCTGCAGCTCCGGGAGCCAATCGGGCACTACCTCCACCTGAGAATGAAGAAGAGTGGGCAGAGCTCCACAGCCAGCCTAGGAGCCACAGCCCTTCCTGTCTTGGAAGGAGAGCAACACCCTGACCTGGAACCTAGATCCTGGTCCCAGGCCTGAACATGCATGAGCGGAGCTAGAACATAACACACACCCACTCGCTCTGCCTCATCTCTTCCCGGTGCCTTCGAGCTGTAGGTCCACCCTGCTCAAGGAAATACAGGCCCCTGCCACACACATGCACAAACCCAAGGGGAGTCCCAGCTGGAGGGGGCAGCTTGCCCCAACCCAGGAAGCCCCTGCCTGAGGCCTGGGCAGAGTCCAGGCAGAGGAGCAACCTGGGAACAAGACTAACCTGGGCCGAGGCCCAGGAGAGGGTGTGGTGGCAGCGACAATATCTGCCACCCCCAGTCAGCAGGTCTAGGCCCTGAGGGTTGAGGGGGTGGCCTGAGCAGCTGCCAAGCGCTGTACAACACAGCCTTGCCCTGAGGCAGGGGGATGGCCTAGATGGCGTCCCACACATTCCCTTGCCCAGGAAGCAGAGATTTAGAGTAGAGCAGCAGGGCCTTATGTGTTCTCAGAAACAGGGAGTCTCACAGCCCACTCTAGACACAGGGAAGACCAGTTATGGGGGACACTGCCTGGTGTCCAGCATCTGACAGGCTCAGAAAGACAGAACCTAAGCAATAAGCCCATCAGGTCACCATCTACAGGCACCACCACACACACACACAACACATGCACCACCACACACACACACACACACACACACACACACCACAACCTCGCAAATCCATGCCAATCACCTCTACAATCAAACCTATTCAAACCACACCCATCAAAAGATACACACACTCCTCACACTGACCCCTGACATACAACTCCCCAGTCGTCTATAATGCGTGGCCAACATTCACTTCACAGATAAGTAATTGGGCGTCTGTTGAGGTGTGGCCGGGTTGGCAAACTCTCTGCTCTCCCTTGGAGATGGGTGCAGAGAAGAGTGTAGAGCGACCGCGGAGGAGGTGGGATGGGGGACCATCAGATGGGATGAACAGGGAAGGTGAGACCTGAATCAGGAAGACCCTGCAGCTGAAGACTCTGGAAGAGCAGAGCAAGCAGAGGCAAGGTAAAGGCAGAAGCCCCTAGGCAGGAGCGACTGCAGCTTGTTAGTGGGACAGAAGGACCACTGGTTGGAAGGGAAGTAGGACTTCCAGGCGATGGTCAGGGGAACTGGTGTTAGGCACTGGTCATCGTCAAACACTGGAGGGATTAATAGGAAAATGATTCGCTAGAAAATGGGAGGAGTCAAGTGGTGGTTCTGCAGTAAAACTCCTACCTGGCATCAAGAGACCCCACTTCCGTTCCTAGCCAATCTCCCCCATGCTCCGCCACCTGCCTGCCAGTGGAGGGATGCACCTTGCACGATGCTCTGAATGGCTCCTGTGGACTGGAACAGACTGGGAAGAAAGGCCAGCCAATGAGAGCCCTATCAGTCACAGCAGTTTAACTCTCAACATCTCATGGGGATGGTATTTCATTGTCAAACACCAAGTCACCGTGAGTCAGAGAGCTAACTTGAAGGCCACTCACAGCAACGAGGGAGAAAAAACCTCATGGGGGCCCCTGAGGAGGCACTATTACTCATGACCAAGCCCAGGGGCCACAAGAAAAAGGGTGACATATTCGATGGCAATAAAAACACTTAACTCTTACAGGCAAGAAAAGCCATACTCAGAGTCAAAAGGCAAGTGCCAGACTAACTGGGACTGAATAGCCTTTCTGTTTGTATCACAGATTAAGGACTCATTTCCTTAATCTGTAAAATCGATGATCAATAAGAAGGGGAAAAGGTTAACCCCCAAAAGAGGCCACTGCCATCATTTGCTTCCCATTAATAGAGACCCTACATAGGGTTCCTGAGATTGTCTGTCCTTAAGGGAGCAGACGGCTCATTTTTCTCCTGAAGAGTAGCCAGTGGGTTTGAATCACCAACCTGTGGTTAGCAGTCCAATGTCTAGCTCACAGCACCACCAGGACCCTGTAAACAGGTTAATCACCCTTCATACCAACAAATGAGCAAAGTCTGAGGCTTCTGTGAGTGGGGGACAGGCAGGGCAAGGTGAAGCAATAGGCTAGAGGGCAGACCGTTGGTAACATGGGTGATGGGAAGCAAGCATTTCAAGGGAGACGAGAAATGAAAGGGGAGCAGGGCAAGCTGTCGGGAGGTTTGAGAAATGGTTTAAGTGGTTGAATACAAAGTGAATGATCGGAAATGTAAACTCCCACCTAATCCACAATAAAAAGGCTTTTTTAAAAAACGTAAATGAAAAGGATAGTCACCCAATTAAAAAATGGACAACGGCAAAGGACGATTCACAAAGACACACAAATGGCTCCTAAACCTACGGAAAGACGCTCACTTCCGTTCATTATCAAATAAGCACAAAATAAAAGTAGCATGAGCTACCACTGGCACTGGGGGCTAATTTGATCACTCTACGTGCGCTGACCATGGTAGAGGGAGCAAATGCTCTCTCATTCCATGGGCGTGTGCGCTGACAGTCTCTGCGCAGAGGAACTTGGTCATAACTGTCGACATTTTACATAAGCCTATGTCTCTAACCCTGACAGTCCACGTCTAGGAATATAGCCTGTAGACAGAAGTGTTAAAGCGTGAACCAAGGCCATGCCGGGATGTCCGGGGAAATGGTGTTTGAAATACAAATGCATAAATGAAGGTGGGGACAGACTTGAGATGATACTAAATAAATAGAGTACGGAGATTCTCAGCTACTTAAAAAAAAGAAAGAAAGAAAGACTGTACCTACTGATTGGGAAAATTGAAATACAACTTCAAAATGAAGAAGGAAAACAAAAACCACTGCCATTGCATCCACTCTGACTCATCGCAACCCTAAACCAACACCAAACTCACCGCCATCGAGTCGATTCCTACTCAGAGTGACCCTTTAGGATGGGGTAGAATGGCCCGGGTGGGCTTCCGATCAGTAACTCTTGACAGAGTAGAAAAACCTCGTCTTTCTCCCGAGAAGCAGTTGCTGGTTTCAAACCGCTGACCTGTGTGGTTTGCAGCCTAACATGTAACCACTATGCCATGGAGGCTCCCATGGCAACCCTATAGGACAGAGTAAACGTGTTCCCTAGAGCATCCCAGACTGTGACTCTTTACCAAAGCAACCAGCCTCTCGTTCTTCCACTGAGTCGCTAGCTGGTGGCTCGAAATGCTAACCTGTGGGTTTGCAGCCTAACCCTGCCCTCTCCCCCAGCATGGGGCCTTCTTTCATTACATACTATTTCTTTGAGGGTTTTTGTTGTTTGTTTGTTAAAGAGAAAACCCTGTAGGCGGTGCAAACAGTTCATGAACTCCGCTACTAACCAAAAGGAAGCGCCTTGAAAGAAAGCCCGTGGGAAAGCGGAGCCATCCGGAACCCTAAGAAGCTGAGAACGATGAGGCAATGCATGTACAGATGTGCTTTACACTGGAACTGATGCGTGTATGGAACTGATGCATGTATGGACTGGGATGAGTTGTATGAGCCCCGAAGAAAATGATGTTTTTTAAAAAGAAAGTAGGACAGTCCTACTCTGACACACTGGGGCGGCCGTGAGGTGGCTCGGTGGCAACTGGTGATCACGCACCTACTGGTAGGGATGGGACCGTCTTCTAATCTTTTTTTTCACGGTTTAATAAAGAAATCGAAATACAGACTGTACCCCTCCATTTGTATGATTTGTAGAATGGGGAAGGAGAGACCATGTCAAGAAGTCCATGTAGCAAGGAAGGTTTGGAAACCGACTGTGGTAGCAAATGTACAATTCTGTTGGACGTCCCGGAACTACAGAATGATCTGCTATATGTAATAATTCCCAACAAATAATAAAAAAATTTTTAAAGAAGAAGACTATAAGTTTGAGAGCGCACAGGTGACCTTGGGAAAGGCAAACCATGAATGAGCAGTCCTGGCCGTCGGGTGGGCAGCTGTGGTCGGACGGATTGGTGCTCAGGGGGAAGGCAGGAATGGAGCTAGACCAGGGGGGCAGGGCTCATCAGGGAATTGATGAGATTTCAAGGCCCTAGACTGGCTAAAGTCAGCTGGGGAGCAAAGAGGACTGAGGCCTGAACCTAAGGGTGTGTCCACACAAGACAGCGAGGCATGAGGAACACAGAAACTAGGCGTGTGGTGCCAAGAAAACCAAGAGAAGAAAGTCCCTTGGGAAAGGAGTGCCAGGTGCTTCAGGAAGAAGGCTGGGAGAGATGTGACTGTCGGCTTTAGCTGCATGGAGGTCCTTGGCGACCTCAGGGAAGCTGTTTCTCATCGGAAGGTGGCTGTGGGTGTTGCCTGTCATTAAGGCTGCCCTCGATTCATAGCAATTCCACACACAACAGGGTGGAACCACTGTGATCCACAGAGTTTCCACTGGCTGGTTTTTCTAACTTGCCAGGGCCTTCTCCCTAGTCTGTCTTAATCTGGGAGCTCCACTGAAGTCTATTGAACATTACAGCAGCAAGCAAGCCTGAATGGCTGCTTTGTAGTCTCTGAGCCACCATGACCTCCGCGATAGTATAGTCAAAAACACACTGCCACAGAGTCAAGTCCGGTGCATAGTGAGTGTCCCCATATGTAGGTGTCCATAGCTGTAAACCTTTATTTACAGACTCATCTTTCTCCCACGGGGGGGCTGGTGGATGTGAACAGCCCTCCTTGGGGTTAGCAGTCCAACAGTTCCCCCACCGCACTACCAGGGCTGCAGATGCATAATAGGGACCAGGGTATTGTTTGAATGGCTTGAAGAGTGAATAAGAGGTCAGGAAGTGGAGACCAGCTGGCTCTGAAAGAGAATGGAGCAACAGGGAGCAGGAAGCATGTGTGATAGTTGGGAGCCCACAACTGGTACCTCACCGTACTCCCACATATCCCCACACTGGCACGTCTAGAACCTCGCGGGCACCTGCTCATGGGACCTCAGCAAAGGTTTCCCAGTTCCTGACCTTGGCAAGGAGGAGAGAGGGGCCACTGCCCTGAGCCTTTGCCCTATCCAGAAGCTGAGCATGGGTACGTCCTCCAGGGCCCCCTCACACCTCGGTGGCCCTGCTCTCCCCTTCATCAAGTGGGGAGGGATGAAAGGTCCTTCCTCTGGAGGCGGGGGCGCAGACAGGCCCCTCCCAGTGCAGTGGGACGTGGGCCACTGCAATGAGCAATAGGTGGGGTGGCCTTGGGATGGACCTTCGGAAGTAGACAGTTTTGAGGGTAAAAGGAGCTCTCTCCATAGCAGACCTCCTGTAGGGTCTCCTTCAGCCTAGCAGACAATAAGGGTGCAGGCTGGCAGGCGAGGGGGTAGTGTTCCATGACGACTAACACCCTGGCAGGAAGCTCTGGGACTTCCCTGTCACCAAAGCCAGAGCGCCAGGGGCTCTTACTGGGTTCCCAGCCACTGCACACTAGTAGGGAGACAAAGCTCCCTTGTGCCCAGAGCCCAACCCCTCTGCACCCCAGCCGCAAGCCCGCCTCCCTCGGTAGGGTGGGGTGTCTGCCCCGCCGCCCCGCCCCCTTTGTGCCTGCGTCCTACCCCCTCCTGCCCTGCCTCTTCCCCTGGCCTTAGAAAACCCCCTCCAGCGCGTGCGCCCCAATATCTTTCCAAGCCCAGGGCCTGTCCCCACCCAAAGTCCGCAGGCCTCATTCCAGGACACGGAGCCGAGCGAGCAGGCAGGGCGGTGCGGTCCAGGAGGCGCCGCCAGGTGGCCTGTGGCCTGGAGGGCAGCGCTTTCCTCTCCTCTCCTCTCCTCTCCTCGCGGGGTCGTGCCAGGAGGGGACTGTGGCTGGCAGGGCGCGGGCGAGTATGGGAGGGAAGGAGCATGGGTGAGTCACGATTGCTGTCCATCTGCGGCCAGGGCATTTCAGTTTAGGCGCTTCACGCCCCTGTTCCCATTGGTCCCTGGGCAACAGCCCTGCCCACGGGCAACGATTCCCCCCCACGCCGCAAAGGAGGAAACCGGGGCGCAGAGGCCCGAAGAGCCCCTCCAAAGGCTGTCGCCAAAACAAGTGGCAGCAAGGCAACTAGACCCTGGACGATCGTGGCAAGGGGCGACGCTCGGCTGGCTGCTCCCTGACTTCCCTGTCCCGGCTGCCTGTGCCTGTCCTGAGAGCGGTGCCACACCTCCAGCCCTGCCGATCCTCCTCGCCACTGCCTTGGGGTCTCCGCCCCAAGGTGGCTGGTGGCCTCTTGCTCCTGGTAAGTGCAGGGCTGGGAAGGGCGGGGTTCTGCTCCCCCAGAGGCTTTGAGACTCCCCTGGAGGCTGACTGGGGTAGAGAGAAGGCAAGCAGTGGTGGGGCCCTACCCCCCATGCCCTCTGGGCAGGGTGGAAGCTGCAGGCGCCGGAAGCCTCAGGGACCACCAGGCACAAGTCTACAAAGCCTTCGTGGTCTACACTGGAGTGACACTAGTGCTAGCCAGGTCCAAGAGCAGGGAGCCAAGGATGCTCTGGGGGCCCAAGGGAGAAGCTAGCACCAGAGGGGCCCCCGAGACTCCAGCCTGGGCTTGGGAAGGAAATGCTTTGTTGGTGAGTCTGTCCACAGGGTGTGTCTGGCAGACTGCATCTGGAGGTGGGAGATGGGGGCCCAGGAAGGAGCTACACAGGGGTGTCAGCTGTGGGTGGGCTCAAGAGAATGACCGCATAGGGGGTTGGGGGGGAGGGGGCAGACACGTCCCTCCTTGCAAGCTGCCGGACACCAGTCAGGGTTCAAACTTCAACTGAAGCCAAGGGAGAGAATGGCGAGAATGCCTCTTTTTTTTTAAACATTTTATTAGGGACTCATACAACTCTGATCACAATCCATACGTACATCAATTGTGTAAAGCACATCTGTACATTCTTTGCCCTCATCATTTCAAAGCATTTGCTCTCCTCTTAAGCCCTTTGCATCAGGTCCTCTTTTTTTTCCCTCCCTTCCCATTCACTCCTCCCTCATGAGCCCTTGATAATTTATGAATTGTTATTTTGTCATATCTTGCCCTGTCCGACGTCTCCCTTCACTCCCTTTTCTGTTGTCCGTCCCCCAGGGAGGAGGTCACATGTAGATCCTTGTAATCAGTTCCCCCTTTCCAAACCACTCACCCTCTACTCTCCCAGTATCGCCCCTCACACCCCTGGTCCTGAAGGTATCATCCACCCTGGATTCCCTGTGCCTCCAGCTCCTATCTGCACCAGTGTACGTCCTCTGCTCTATCCAGACTTGCAAGATAGAATTCGGATCATGATAGCTGGGGGCGGAGAATAGCCTCTTATGAGTCTTACAACGGCCCAAGAAAGTAAGAACTATTTCCATTCACAGATAAGGAAGTGGAGTTCATGGGATTAGAGGACTCTTGGAAGCCTCCCAGGTAGTGACAGAGGTATGCATTCAGGTGTGACCCCGTGCTGAGTGGAGAGTCTCCTGTCCCTCCCCAGGGCTTAGAAGGAGAAGAGTGACAGAGACAAGGAGATGAATCTTCAGAGATGAGATCTTCCCAAGTCACCCCACATCCTGTCCCTCAGCACCCCATGCTCTCCGCACTGTCTCTCTGAGAACGCAACCTGGATGCATTTGTTCATCCTGTTGGCATTGATTCAGTCCCTACTGCGTGCCGAACAAAAACAAATTGTAGGTGCTTGGTGTAGTGGTTATGAATCGGGCTGCTAACCGAAAGTAAGCAGTTCAAAACCACCAGCCGCTCCAAGGGAGAATGATGAGGCTGTCGTCTCCCATAGAAAGTTAGTCTTGGAAACCCATAAGGGCAGGCCTACTCTGTCGAATAGGGTCACTGTGAGTCAGAATCAGCTCGATGGCAGTGAGTTTTGAGTTTTGAAATGTGCCAAGCCCTGGGCTCTAAATCCAAAACAGTGTGCGGGCCAGAGAGAGCAGCTCCCTCCCAGAGCCCCACTCAGTAGGAGAGACGACAGCGGGGATGAAGAAAGAACAAACACTTGAGCAGAGTGACTGGGAGGGCAGGGGGTGCTCTCTGATGGGGTAACCTGTGGGAGCCTCCAGAGAGATGGGGTTTAAGCTGAGGCCTCAGTGATGACAAGGACCCAGCTATGTAGGGTTCCAGAGAAAGAACATTCCAGGCAAATGAAACAAAACCCTCGCACGGCAAGAGCAAGAGAGAAGTGGGGTGAATGGAGGAGGGCAAGACTAAAGAGACTGGGCTTTAATTCCCAGATTCCCAGGACTCCAGGATCCCTGGTAGCGTAATGGCTATGTATCAGACTACTCACCACAGGTCAGCAGTTTGAAACTATCAGCCACTGTCCAGGAGAAAGACGAGGCTGTCTAACTCTGTAAAGTCTATCATCTCAGAAACCCACAGGCCAGTTTCACCCTGTCCTATATATAGAGTTGCCTCTGAGTCAGAACCGACTTGATGGCAGTGAAGTTGGGTTGGTTTTTGGAGGGGGCACAGGGAGTACAAATGGGAGGGGGGGCTACTGAAAAATTGGAAGGTTAAGCTCAGCCAAAGGTGCCTCAGGGGAAAGCCTGATGATGTTTTCTTGCAAATCACCATGGAGCAGAAGAAATGTGGGATGGAGTCCTCCTGTGAAACTTGGGGTCATCTCCATGGCAACCAGTCCGGGTACTGGGGACTTGGGAGCAGAAGCTGCAAGGCGGTAAGGCAGGCAGACAGTACAACAGGCAGAGCGCTGGTGGTCCCTGGGGGACAAAAAGGCCGGCCATGGGCATCTCACACGCCAACTCCCAAGCCCAGCTCTGAAAGCGCATGCTCATTGCCACCCACGCAGGCAGAGCCAGGCATGCAAACACTCAAGCTCACACTCGCACATGGGAGGTCCGCGTCTTTTCACACCACCTCCCACGACTGCAGGCAGAAGCCATGTGCACTCGTCGGGCTCGCCCTTCCACACCCTCTGAGTCACGCTGGGCTTGGGGAAGAAGTGTGTGGTTTGGGGGTCTGGACTATGCCAGCCTCCCACCACAAAGCCCTGGCAGTCAGCAACGGCTGAGGTTGCCCCGGGCTTTCCAGACCCTGGCACAGTCTGGCGGGGAAGGGGGGTAGGGGCAGTTATCTCTAACTAATCCTTGGATCTAGTGACTAGGCATTGGACTGCTAGCCACAAAGCTGCCAGTTCAAGCCCAGCCCGCTCCTCAGAAGAACGATGAGACTGTCTCTAGCCTTACAGTCCCAAACCCCTATATTGGGTCTCTGAGTTGACATTGGCTAGATGGCAATGGGTAGGGTTTGGGGGCATGTCCTGCCAAGAGGCAAACCTAACCACCCCATGTACCCCCAAACAGAGTTCCTCTCCCATCTTCCATACCCAGGGGCTGTGGGTTAGTACCCTTCTCTGAGCCTCACTTTTTGCTCTGTAGAATGGTAGCAGGCAGAATGGAAACAAGCTGCCAGTTCCCCACAGAGACAGCGAGGGGAGGTGGGGTAATATATATGCCCTGAACCCAACAGCCTAGCCTGTCTTAATCTAGTTTTCAATGAGGTTCTTGGCCTCTCTAGATGTCACAGCCAAGAATGGCCAGCATTTATTAATCATGTGTTTTGTCTCTATTGCGCTTTGCAATCATTGAGGATCCTGGGTGGTGCTGTGAGGTAAGCACTGCAAGGTTGGTGGTTCAAACCCACCAGCAGCTGAGCTGGAGAAAGATGAGGCTGTCTGCTCCTGTAAAGATTAACAGTTTCAGATACCCTAAAAGGGGTCATTACGCATCAGAATTGACTCCATAGTAGTGAATCTGGTTTGAGATTAATTCGTGGCATGGGGTGGTTGTAGAGAGGGAGTTTTGGTTCAGTGGTAGAATGCTCACCTTCCCTGCAGGAGACCCAGGTTCAAGCCCCTCCCAAGGTGCCTCATGTGCCTCCACCATCCATCCACCAGTGGAGGCTGGGAGGAAGCCAAGCAGGTTAAGATGGGAGAGGAAGGCAGGCCCTGGCCACCTGCTTCCCCAGCTCATCCCATGACAACCCCATGGGTGCCAGTCGTCAGATGTATCACTCAATAACCCCCGCTTAAGGTCTGTCTGCTGCTCCCTCAGGTAGGCGCAGCCCCCGGGCGCCCCGCCCGGCACCATGGACTGGAAGACCCTCCAGAACCTCCTGAGCGGCGTCAACAAGTACTCCACGGCCTTCGGGCGCATCTGGCTGTCGGTGGTGTTCGTCTTCCGCGTGCTGGTGTACGTGGTGGCCGCCGAGCGCGTGTGGGGCGACGAGCAGAAGGACTTTGACTGCAACACCAGGCAGCCGGGCTGCACCAACGTCTGCTACGACGAGTTCTTCCCCATCTCCAACATCCGCCTGTGGGCCCTGCAGCTCATCTTCGTCACCTGCCCGTCGCTGCTGGTCATCCTGCACGTGGCCTACCGCGAGGACCGCGAGCGCAAGCACCGGCTCAAGCACGGCGAGCACTGCGCCAGGCTCTACGACGACACGGGCAAGAAGCACGGCGGCCTGTGGTGGACCTACTTGCTCAGCCTGGTCTTCAAGCTGGCCGTCGAGTTCCTCTTCCTGTACGTGCTGCACACGCTCTGGCACGGCTTCGCCATGCCCCGCCTGGTGCAGTGCAGCAACGCGGCCCCCTGCCCCAACACCGTGGACTGCTACATCGCCCGGCCCACCGAGAAGAAGGTCTTCACCTACTTCATGGTGGGCGCCTCGGCCATCTGCATCGTGCTCACCGTGTGCGAGATCGGCTACCTCATCTTCCACAGGGTGCTGCGGAGCATGCACCAGAGCAAGGCCCGCAGGGCCCGCGGCAGCGCCCCCGACCCTGCCTCGGCCAGCCGAGCCTCCACCTGCCGCTGCCACCACAAGCTGCTGGAAGCTGCCGAGCAAGACCCCAGCCCCGGCAGTGACAAGTCGCAGGCGTCAGCACCCAACCTGACCCCCATCTGACATGCGGGCTGGGGTGCCTGTCGGGGTGCTATCCGTGGGGACATGCAGGGAGGTATTGCCAAGAGTCCTACAGGTGCTGGGTGCCCCCACTGAGCTAAGCTAATTTACCAAATGACCCAAGTTCATGCCTTGACCCCTTTGAGTGTGGGGTTCTCTGCTATACACCTGGGTGTGTGTAAGGAACACCAGGGTCCTATGCAGGGCACCCTCTAAGTGAACCCCCTAAGGGGGTTCGTAACCACAGCGTCTACCTAAGCCAGGAGGAGGTGGCCCAGAGAGGCATATTCAAACTGAGAACAGCAGGGGGGCCAGGCCCGGGGAGGGGTGTACCGGAGCAAAAGAAGTCACCACTCCACCAGAAGCAGCAGCCCCGCTTCCTGGGCCGAGAAGCAGGGTTCGCCCAGTGGCTGAGGGAGGCTCTGGGAGCCTGGTGGAAAGAGGGGGCAGATCTGGCAAAGCCAGTCCCTGCTCAAGAAGCCCTGGCAGCCCCCTCCTCCAGTAGCTTTTCTGTCATCTTCTCCGCTGCAGTTGTGGGAAGTCTGGGGCCCACCTTTCAGACCCTTGCTTTTAGGGATGCCGGGTGGATGGACTGACAGGAATTTACTGTTTTCTGGAAATCAATAAATGTTGTGTTTTATACAGACAGGCTCTGGTCTCCGTTTTCCCACACTCATACCTGCAGGAGCTTGGGGGCAAGGAGTAGCCCTCAGAAGGGAAAAGAGGTCCTTCCCAGGAGATGAAGGTAGAAGGGGACTAAGGTGGAGGAGGTGGGAGCTGGCTAAGGGAGAGTCTATGGATACACGTGTTGTGCTTCTAGGGAGGACCACACGAGGGCAGCATGCTCCCTCTACAACCGCAGACCCTGCCCTGAGAAGGCACGCAATCACTGTCACTCATAGAGAAACCACAAGCCTCCCTCCTTAGTCACACAATCGCTGGCATCCACTAACCACATCCCCACCCTGTGGACACACAGTCCAGTTATTCATACTCTGACTCCCCAAGTACACGCAGGAAGCCGCGTTGCTCTTGTGAAAGCATGCCGTCCCAGCCTCACCCCAGCAGTTTCAATGGTCCATTGCATTTCCCCTGAGCATTTTCTCCATACCAAGACCTTGCCAAGGAGCCCTGGTGACGCAGTACATTAAGCCTCTGGCTGCTAATGGACAGGCTGGAGGTTCAAACGCACCAGCTTCTCCACGGGAAAAAGAAGTGCAGTCAGTCGGCATCTGTAAAGGTTGACAGCCTTGGAATCCCTGCGGGTCTCTTCTACTCTGTCCTATTGGGTTGCCATGAATCAGGATCAACTCAAAGGCAGTAGATTTGATTTGGGAGGGGGGGGGGGTTCCTGCCAAGATGTTGGGACTGGATAAGGGAGTAGAGCTTGGGGGAGACAGAAAGACACCCCTTCACTTATCAACCCCAGGGACAGCTCCCAGCTCCACTCCCAGGAGATCTGGACATCCAAGTGAAGCAAAAGGGAGTGCAGGGCTTTACGAAACCCAAGAGGTTCTGACTCATGGTGGCCTCACGTGTTCCAGAAGAGAACTGCTTCTTGGAGCTGGCTTGGTGTGATCCCTGTGGAAGGAGCCTCCGTGACTTACCCGGTAAGTGCTCAGATGCTGACCAAAAGGAATTGGTTAGCAAATCCAATTGCCCATAAAAGAAAGGCCTGACCATCAGCTTCCATAAAAGTTACAGCCCAGAAAACTTGGGGCAGTTCTACTCTGTCACATGCGTCACTCTGAGTGGGAATCAACTTGATGTCACCTCACATCAGCAATATTTATGGAGATAGATCACCAGGACTTTCATGGCCCCACTGGATGAGTGCAAACTACCATATGGGGACTGGGGACTGGTTAGTAGTCAAGCACAAACCATTCACATCACCCAGCAAGACATTTAGGGACTGGCAAAGTCAAGGCCAGGAACCAGTGGGCCAAGGGCCACTGGAAGCACAGGTCATGGCTCCCATTTGTTCTCACGTGTGGATTAGAAGATAGACAAGCCAGCCAAGTTTAAAAGGTGCAGGCAGGACTCATGGTCCTAACTGAGACTTGTCATCATGTAGAGCTCACTGGGATATGGGTGCTATAGCAAAGTGTGGTGAAGAAATTAGATGGTGCCAACTATCAGAAAGAATAGCAACTGGGGTCTTAAATGCTTGTCTCCAAACCAGCAACCGTCTAAATGAGGCATCAACTAAGTCCACATGGAAGAAGCACACCAGCCTGTGTAACCCAATGATTAGAAACAATAAAACCCAAATTCAGAGGAGGGAATGGTATCAGAACTGAAATTCTGAACACCTAGTTTGCAAAAGGCCATGGACGACAGTGGAAGTCCAAAATCCATTTGCAGGGTCCCCATGAGGATGAAGACTCTGACCTTAGTCCAGCATTATAAAGTTGATTATCGCTGATGCATGTAAGTTAAAAATGGAACACCTTATCATTTTATCTCCCTGTTGGACCCATTTTAAATTTGTTCCCATTTTTAATATTTCACGCTTTGTTTTCTTTCTTTTTTCCCTCACATTCTAGATATTCTCTTTACTATGCTTCGATCCAGAGGAGAGACTAAGTGTAGGAGGGAGCTGGGCAGGGAGGGGTCCGGGGCCCCCACCCCTTTGGGGGCCAAGTTATGCCCTCCCAGACCCCTCAGCACACCTAGGATGTTCCCTGGAATTCTTTATTTTCAATTGAGGCTTTGCTCTGTCTTATTTTGTCATTGTTTTTAGGCTGTTGTTTGTGTCTCTTAATTTTGTTGTGAATGGAGTTGTTTTTTTTTCTGCATATGAAATCCAGGATAGGCAGATCTATGAGGCCAGTAACTGGACTAATAATTACTTAGGGACATAGCAAGGGATTAGGAGGGGGGGGGGACGGAGCTAACAACAATGCGTGCGAGAAGGAGAAAATGTTCTAAAATTCAGCCTGATGATTGATGGTTACACAGCTCTGCGCAATATGATTGAACTACTGAATTGTATGATATGTGAACTATGGCAATGAAAATTCATTGTTAAATTATATTTGAAATTTTATGATATATGTGTTTGAGTTGCATGTTATGTGCCAATAAAAATTAATTTAAAAAATTATATCTGAAAAAAATAGAAGCTTCAGGTCTAAGCTATACTCCCTGGCCCCCCTAAGCCTGAATCACACCTTACCACCTGATGATCGCAGCTTCCTCACACTGCCCTGCAGGCAAGCTTTCAGAACCTCAGTTGTGCGTTCAATCTAATAGAATGTGTACCCGTCAGCATCTCTGGCAGTAAAACAGATGGTGCGCGTGAACTGGGTAACTTAAAGACGCTTTCCTAGAGGAAAAGACATGCGCACGGTTAAGGGGATGCACACAAGCAACGTTGGGCGCCTGTCAAGCACCAGGGAGAAACAGACTGGGGCCCAGGAGTTGTGGGATGAAGCCAAGTAAATATTTACCACCACCACCACCACCACCACTGAATTACCTGCTCCTCTGTCAGGGTTCCCATTGGCCCACTGCGGCTAGAAGTTGCAAAGAAGCCCATGGAGATGATTGGCATGGGCCAGCTTCTCAGGGTCCAGAGCAGGGTAGGGAGGGCGTGGGTCCAGAGGACGCAGCCCTCAGGATAGCAGCTACCATGTTGGACTGCTGCGGAGATAGAAATGACAGTCGGGCACCTAGTAAGGGTTCAGTAAACATCTCTGTTGAGTGATGCAAGCACCCATTGGCACTGCTCATTGAAAAGGTTGCCAGTTCAAGTCCACGCCATGATACCTCTCCAGAAAGGCCTGGCTCTCTGCTGCTGAAAATCTACAGCGTTGAAGCCCGACATAGCGACCAAGCTCGTCTGCGACAAGTGGAGTCACCATGAGTCAGGACTGACACCACGGGAACTGGCTTGGCTCTGTTCATTTGTTGGAAGCTCCTGCTACAGCCATGCTGGGGAAAGGCTCCACCTGCTGCCCGGCCACTTCCTCATGTGCCAGCTGCCTGGCCAACAGTGACTTCGGGGGTCAAAGTACCCAGAGAGCATTGTCCAGCCCTCCCCAGGAGGGACTGAGCATCCAGTCCTAGACCTTCTTCTTTGGGCCCTGGGTCCAGGGCTATGGGCAAGGGGCAGTCCAGGTCTGGGCATACCTTCTTGTGCTGAGAGACCCTGAGCAGTGCCACTTACTGCTCTCCTTGCCGGCACGCTGAGTCCGTGTTCAGCCCACAGAGTGCCAGAGCACCTCACTGTCACCCCTATGCTTGGACAGAGATGGCTCTCCTGTCCCCTTGGCCTTCTCGGGATGCACACCTCTCCTGCCTCCTCCCCATCACACGAGGACACACTGCAAGCTTTCTTCCTTCCACGGCGCACATGGCAGGTGGAGACTGATCTTCTGCACACTCGAGGTCCACGTCCACCAAATGAAGCAAAGGCACTCTGCCGGCAGGCCAAGGGGAAGGGGAGCGAGTTTGTATTCAGCCTTAACATCTTTCACCCGGATGAGTGACACAGCCTTCTGCTTCTGCTGGGTCCCCTGCCCTCTGCCCTCTGCCCTTTGCCCCTGGAAAGCAGGCACTGAGTGGAGAAGAGGAAGAAGTGAGATCAAGCAGCAAAGCCATCAAGGGAGGGAGCTCTGAGTAACGGCTGCCCTTGAGAGGAGTCGCTTCCCGGAAGGGAAGAAATGGCTGGTCCCAGGAACATCCGTGGGTGCCATCCCTGCCCGAGGGCAGCCCAAGAAGGGGTGGCTGGGGCCTGGAAGCTGAGCAGATACAGAAGCGCCACTCGCTGCCAGCAGACCAGACTTCACACCAACAGCTGGGCAGCCGGTCCTTTCTGGGAGGGGCATCTGTCATCCCTTCCCCCTTCATTCAGTCCCTGCTCAGCAGCCAGGGTGATCTTGTCTTAAGAAAACAGAAGTCAGAGCATGTCGCCCCGTCTGCCTAAATCCTCAGGAGGGCATCTGACACCAATGGGCGGAAGCCGCTGACATCTGACCCCACAGCCTTCTCTGCTCCTAGTTCACCTTGCTCCAACCACACAGTCAAGCACGGGCACCTCCTCCCTCCTTCAGAGCTCGAATCCAAGGTTAGCTTAGAAGAGTGGCCCTGACTCGATGCACTCTGGGAGCTTGCTCCGCTCTCGCTCTAGTCACCTTCCCTGCTTGCTTTCCCCGCAGCTGTCACCTCCACCTAAGGAGCCCTGATGGCATCCTGGTGACGTGTTGGACTGAGATCCCCAAAAAGTCAGTAGTTTGAAACTACCAGCTGCTCTGCAGGAGAAACACAGGACTCTCTTCTACTGCAGAGAAACCCATGGGGCGGGGGGCACTTCTACCCTGTGCTAGAGTCACTATGAGTCAGCATCGGCTCGATGGCAGTGAGTATGGTTTGGTTTGGTTTGGTTTGGTTTGGTTTGGTTTGGTTTGGTTTGGTTTGGTTTGGTTTGGTTTGGTTTGGTTTGGTTTGGTTTGGTTTGGTTTGGTTTGGTTTGGTTCGGTTTGATTTAACGTGGTCACCAGAGAGAGAGTGACAGAATGGCTGTCACCATGGACACACATGACTGCAAGGACGGTGCAGGATGGGGCTGTCTCATTCTGCTGTGCACAGAGGCGCACCTCAAGGCAATACGGATTTGCTAAGGAATGCTAGTGGCACAGTGAGTTAAGTGCTGGGCTGATCAGTAGGAGAAAGATGAGCCAGTCTGTGCCCATGAAGCGTTTCCATCTCTGAAACCCTCCAGCATGGCTCTGTGCTGTTCCTTTGGGGTGGCTGAAGCAGCATGGCCAGGGCAGTGGTCTGGTTTGGGGACATGGTCATTATGGAGCTCCTGGGAGGTGCACACTGCTCAGAGCTTGGCTACCAGCTGCAATGGTGGCAGCTTTCCAGCCACAGCCTTGAAGCCCGGAGGGAGTGCACAGTGCGGGAGCTCACCAAGAGGATTCCAGAGCCCCCACCACACTGCTGCCGCAGGCCCATTCCCATCCACAGGGACCCGGGACAGAGGAGAGCTGCCCAGAAGTTTTCTGCAGCCGTCATCTTGATAGCAACAGACAGCCACCAAGGTCCCAGTCTGCCAGTTACAGCCGCCGGGAACCTGCCTGTTCCGGGGACTCCAGAACTCTCCCACTGGGCCCCTAGCTCTGACCCGGCCACCTCCTCAGTGACGGGTGTGGACGGGGACCAGGAGATGTCTTCTCCTCTGACCGTACCCCTTGTAGTTTAAGACATCATAGAAAGTTCACTCTCCAAGCCTCCCAGGGACAGTCCCTTGGGATGCCTCCTGACCAATCTCGCTGAACTGGGCCTGGCTCCGGATATTCGCCCTAAGCAACCAGTCTTTTTCTGTAACCAAGTGTGGCCACAATCCCAATTGGACAATGGGTTGCACTGGCCAGGACTTTTGATTCCAACGTTCTCTGCAACCTCAACAATTTTTGTCACCAGACTCAAAAAGTGGTCTGAGGTTCCATATGTTCAGACCTTTTTCTTTCTTCGCTCCCGTCCCTCTTTATGTCCTGCCTGTCACCCTGCTCAAGTTCTATTAACCAAACACTCTCTGAATCAGTCCCTGACAGTACTCCCCCTCATCTTTCTCTGAACCCCTGACTCCTTGTCTGCACCCCCAGTAAGGCTCCCTCCATATTCTGGGTGCCCCTCACCACAACCTCCCTCTGCTCTCCAAGGTGACACCCACAGTGTCGCTACCTTCCTCAGGCTTACAAGCCAGCTCTCATAAAGCAGTAAACTTTGACAAGCCACGAGAAATTACTCAGCTGCCCAGTGAAAACCCTGCAGCTTTTCTCTCACGCTTAACTGAAGCCTCAGCCCAGTGCACTACACTGGACCCTGCCTCTCCAGCCAGGGCTCCTGTTTTAGCCACTCATTTTATAACACAGTCAGTCGCCGATATTAAAAAGAAACGTAAGAAAGCTGAGCATGGCCCTCAGACCCCCATCTGTGACCTGACAAACATGGCAGTTAAGGTTTTCACGCCTGGAGGGAACTGACTGAGACAGCTCACCAATCCCGGGCCCACCAACGGGCAAGCCCAAGTCTCTATTGCAGCCCTAAGGCCGGCTGGAGGGAGGGGTCAGAAGACGTCAGGAAAGAGCAACTTCAACAATAGCTCTAACAGCCTGCTGCTGGCACCCTGCTTCACATGCAGCCAGGAAGGGCACTGGGCTAAGCAGTGCCCACATCCCCGGCCACCCACTAAGCCTTGCCCATTGTGCGGTCAGCAAGGCCACTGGAGAAGTGACTGCCCCTTGGCACCTAGCCACAGAGGGTCAGTCCCTCCAAACTTTGAATTGCCATTAACACTGCTTGACCTGGATCAGTAGCAATCCGGGTGGCAGGTAAGCCTGTTTCCTATTGGTGGACATGATACAACTGTCTTCAGTCCTACCCTCCTTCTTGGGCCCAACTTCCTCTTCCCTGGTCTCGGTTATGGGAATTTATGGTCGTCCCTCCAAGCCTTTAGTCACCCCCACCATTAATGACACCATTTTTACCACCCCCTTAACCCAGCTTGTCAGCATTCATTTGCCTTTACCTACAGCCTCTCCTAAAACAGTTCTAAAGCAGACACAGGCCAACTCCCTTAACTTCTCTCTCCGTCCAAGATACACTTATCTTGTTCCACGGCTATCTCTTTAAGCCTGTGCCCCACCCCCACCCCACTCAGGGTTTAACTCTAAATAAACAATCAGTCATAAAGAACCTCCAAACACCGACTTTGAGTAAACAAATGCTTTACATTAGATCCCCAATTTCTCCCTTATAACTAAGCCATTAAACTCCCCACGGGTGGTCGCAGCAGCCTTCATGCATCCCTACCAAAATGATCCCAGTAGACCTTTAACTCTTTGCTGAAACTTAGTTAGTACAATTTTCATATTCAGAGGAAAAGTTGTAAAGGACATTAAGCTGATAGTTTCCCGGGAGCATGGAGAAGCAACAAAGCAGACAAGGTCACTAATTCAAACCAGCCACCCCTGCTAGCCCTCTAAACCTTTCTTTCTCCACACGGATAAAAGACAGGGCACAGCAGCGACTGTCCTGACTCAGCCCCTGGGGCCCACCTACTCTCCAGTAACGTATCTGTCTAAACACTTAGCTATAACGGGCAGAGGCTGGCAGCCGTGCCTCCAGGCCTTAGTGGCAGCTGCCACCCTTACTAAAGAAGCTCTCAAACTAACACTAAGAGAACCTATCCAGGCGTTATCTACCCACAAACTGCAAAACCTTCTGTCACACCAAGTCCTGTCTTTATTGTCACCCAACCGCGCACAAAAAATCCACCTTATGTTTATTGAAAACCCTAACATAACCGTGCACCAGGCTCCCTCTCTAAACCCAGCAGCTCCTGGACTTGCCAGAACCTAGCAGTCAATCCTTCCCGTAAGCGAGTGAAGATACGTAGACAGCTGCCTACCTGCCCCTGATCCTGCACAACCTGACCTACCTGTAATCAACCTAGAAGACGCTGTTCCACTGAAAAATCTCCATCTTCGACCTCTGTAACCCAAATAAAACAAAAAAACCACACATCATCGTCCTGAAGACTCCCAGAGAAGCAAAGTCCTCAGAGACCCCAATTGGCATCATCTGATTTGGGTGAAATTTACCTCTCACCCACACCATGACCATTACTCCACTCAGATGGTGAGCCCTATCGCCTTATGCTTTTATAAAACTTCTTCTACTTAACTTCTTAGTCAATTCTGTTACACCCAATCCCTCCCGAGTCTCAGACACATACATGTAGCAATTCACAGTTCAGGAAACAATCCCTGAACAAAGCCTACTAACAGAATACACAAGTTATTATAAAAGCCAAACCAAAGTCATCACCACAGCTAGTCTGTTACTTCACAAATCAGGATGAAAATAGCTTTTCTCTACATAAAGTTTAAAAACATAGTATACCTGTTAATACAGCAGCTCATTCTTACACTCCCATGTTCACTAAAACAATAACTCACGCTCACATTCTCACACTCCTATATTCACTATTCATACAATATTCATTTACATTCTGTGCACATGCCTACACACACTACATGCCCATGAGCCCACTCACACTGATTGGTACAAACTTACTCACTTATGTTCATGCATCCGCATGCCCATGTCTGCACACTCACCCACTAGGGCACAGCATGCTCCAAACACAGAACTTTAACAAACAACTCCAGCTAGTCATAAAATCCACCTCAAATTCTCTCACCTCCTTGCAGCAACAACTTAAATCCCTGGCACAGGTAACCCTTCAAAACCATCGTGCATTAAACCTGTTAACAGCTGACAAAAAGGTACATACATGATATCAGCAATTCGAAAGTAGTTAAATAAAATGTTAACGTAAAGTGCTCTGCAACATGAAATGTCAGTGGGGCACCACCGGCCCCTCCTCATGGTTTCAAAGTTCTGTCATGTCATGGATTATGCCCTCATTGGGCCTTTGGCAATAATTTACACATTGTTAGTTGGCTCCCTGTGTGTTTAAATTGTTGCAGGACCGAATGAAAGCCATCTCTGACCTGACCTTCAACCAACTTTTACTTCATCCTTATAGTCTGCTGCCAACCGGCCCGGGCCCCAGACCTCCCGACTCTTAATCCCTCCCTCATCGCCCGACCTCAGCAGGAAGTAGCTAATGATTAAACACGACCCCCATTACTACTACTAAAAGTTTGGGATATTTGGGCCGGACCACGCAGTCACTTCCCCCAACTCTCCTGAAAGATAGCCTGCGGGACTGTGCGGCCCCTCCCCATTCCCACCCCACCCCCACCTCTCAAAGCCAGAGCTGGACTGTGCAGTCAGTCCCTGTGTACAGCATTCCAAGGAGCTTATCTCTCCGGGCCAGGTCTGTACAGCACCTTCCCTCAGCCTTCCAGGAAGCAGGTCTGCAAAAAACAAGATGATTTACTAACAGACCACATCCTGACTCAGACCCTACAACTGAAGCACCAGAAGGCCTTCCTTCCCCTTATCAGTACATACGTCCTTGGCTCAAGCCCTATAGATGTCCCACTGCCTCACTGCCAGGCTCAATTTCCCTAACCTAACTCCTTGGGTCTCAGAACCCTCTTGGGGGCTCAAGATGTCCCTGTCCCTTTCTCTGCTCTCCCTTCCCGCCAGGGTGTTCTTTCCCTGTCTCAATAAAATCTTTCTCAACTTCACATTCCTGGCTAAATTCTATCTCTGTTCTGAGCCTCTGTCTCCAACCTCTCATGTTGACACGTATAGGTGTTCAGTAAAACCTTGCTGAGTTCATGATTTCTTATGCTGGCCTGGGACACTGTAAGTGCTGGGGACACCACTGTACAGGATACCCAGCCAGATGCCCTGAAGGGGCTCACAGTCTAATGAGGAAGGGCTGCTGACAGGCAAACAAAGCCCCACTGGTGGACCTGGGCCGCTGAGAACACAAAGGAGGCCTTAGCCAGTGAAGGTAGGCAAAGGGGGTTATGAGAGAGGCTGATATCTGAGCGACACCCTGAAAGACTCACAGGGCTCAGCCAAGGAAGAGTGCTCCCAGCAGAAGGAGCAGCATGAACAGAGATTTGAACTCATAGAGACCTGCAAGGGGTTGAGTATGGCTGGACCACACAGCGAAAGGCTAAGAATGGTGGGGCTGGAGAAGAGGCCATGACCTGGAGGCCTTCCTCTGAGGGCAATAGGGAGTCAATGTGAGTTCCAGATAGGTAGTGCCAAGGTCATATTTCCTCGGGCGGGGGTGGAATTCCGGAGGCCGGTTTGAAGCAGACAGCGGCCAGGAGACCAGCAAGAAAGCTGCTGAGATGATGGCAGCTTAACAATCAGGGGGAGGTGCGGCGGGCTGTGGGGCTTCTTGTCTTGGCTAGTCCTTGTTGACCAGGGAAAGAAACTGATCACTCAAGCTCTGACTACGTGAGTCCTTGAGAAAAGAAAGGGTCAGAGAAGGGTGTGAGGGCAGTCTTGACGTCACACTGGGGCCTCCACCCGGTGCTCCTCCCTCCTTCCCAATAGATAGAATCAGTTCAGAGGCAGCTGGGCCCCAGGAGAGGAAGTCAGGGAGCAGAGCGTGGTGAGGCTGGGCCTCCAGGGGCCTCTGTTCTCATGCCCTCAAGGGTCAGAACTAAGGGGGTGAAAATGCGCCGGGGTTAGGAGCCTTCAAGTAGTTCTGCCTCGGTGACCCTGTATACCATAGAACAAATACCACCTGGCCCCTGCAGTTGTTATGTTTGAGCCCACTGTTAAAGCCACTGTGTCCATCCATGTGCCTCTTTTTGGCTGACCCTCTACCAAGTCTGATGTTCTCCAAGGATGGCTCTCGGCCAACAACCTCACCAAGCATGGGAGGTACAGGGAATTCCAGCTACACTTCTTCAAGATAGATTTGGAGTTCATTCTTCTGCCAACACATGGTGTCGCCAATGTTCATCCCCAACACCATTACTCAAATGCATCGCTTCTTCGGCGGACTTCCTTTTTCCTTGTCCCGCTTTCCCATGGGCAACAGCAGTTCCAGAATAAAGCCTTCAAGGTCCCTAACCCTTGATCATCTGGAATGGCCCCTCTTCCACTCACATCCCTGAATGCAATATGTGAATTATATATGTACACACTTGTGTTTGTAGCTTAGCTGTCCATGATTTCTCAAAGGGAAGTCCTTCTGATGGGAAATGGGAAAAAAATACATTTTTATTATCTAAAGATTCATTTTATTTTAATTATATAAATATCCATTCATTTCCTCAAAGCAATGTTCACTTTTCTTACATGGAGATATGTAAATATTCTGAGAAAATCTAAAACGTTCTGATCTATGAACTACATAGTTTCTTGGAAGACACGTTTAGAAACACACTCATCGCTGCAAAACAGAAATATTTTGCATAAATATTGAATCCTACATCCTCTAAATGTGCCCTCTAAATCAATTATTTTTTTTATTAAAAGATCATTTTATTGGGGGCTCTTACTACTCTTATTACAACCCACACATCAATTGTATCAAGCATATCTGTACATATGTTGCCATCATTCTTTTCTAGACATTTACTTTCTGTTGAGCCCTTGGTATCAGCTCCTCTTTTTTTTCCTCCCTCCCCCACACTCATGACCCCTTGATAAATTATAAATTATTGTTATTTTCATATTTTACACCGACTACTGTCTTCCTTCCCCCCTGGTTTCTGTTGTTTGTCCCTCTGGAGGGGGTGTATAGTTATGTGTTGATCACTGTCATCAGTTCCCCCTTCCTCCCCTGCCCTCTCACTTTCTTCTTACCGTCCTGGTATTGTTACTCCTGTTCCTGCTCCTGGATTCTGTGTTTCCTTAGCTCTTATCTCTTATCTGTATCAGTGGTCATGCTTCAGTCTAGCCTGCAGTGAAAGGTCAGACTGGAGTCCTGAAAGTGGGGGGTGAGGAAGTCTCAAATATTGTGTATTTCATCAGTGCCCTGGTTGAGTCTTCCCTTCCCTGTGACCCCTCTGTGGGGGGATGTCCCATTGTCTACAGATGGGCTTTGGGTCTCTGCTCTGACCCCCCCCCTCATTCTCAACAATATGGTGTTTGTTTGTTTGTTTGTTTTGTTTGTTATGGGTCGTCTGATGCCTGTTACCTGATCTCAACGACACCTCATGACCACACAGGCTTGCGTGCTTCTTCCATGTGGGCTTGTTGCTTCTCTGCTAGATGGCCGCTTGTTTAACTTTAAGCCTTTAAGACCCCAGATACTATATCTTTTAATAGCCTGGCACCATCCACTTTCTTCACCACAATTGCTTATGCACACACTTTGTCTTCAGTGATTGTGCCAGGTGGTTGAGCATCACAGAACGTCAGTTTGTTAGAACAAAGTTATTGCACTGGGAGAAGGTATGAGCAGAGGCCTGAAGTTATCCACTGCCTAAGTAAAACATCAATTATTTGCACATATAGAAAGTATCAAGCACTGTGTCTTTTAAAAAGTGAAGCTTAGCTGATATGTAATTTAAAACTTTTGATGTAGATAAATATTAATATTTCCAGTATTGTCTTTATTTGTATTAAATGTCTACCCACCCTATTAAGCATGTGTGCCAAAGATATCTTAAAGCTGCACCATTGTTTACAAAACTACGGACATAATCATGCTATACAGTTAAAAAGTACCATAACTTGATTGCCTTCGTTGCAATGGTTGATGTATTCCACATCCCAGACTGGAGTGCCCGTTGGTAACTTTATCAGGATGTATGCAAAAGCATATGCCCCTCATGGCTGCAGCTGTTAAATCAGTAGACAGTTCTTTTGAAATGGAGCAGAGAACTGTTGCCTAGCAATTTAATCTGACCTTGCTCAGCAATCATGCACATTGGATCCAATTGCATCTAAGTATCCTTAGTGTACGCACACTTAGAGACCTGCTGTGATAAGGAGTTTTAATTACATGAAAGGGACTGTAGGAGGTAGATGGCGCTGAAGGTGTTGAAGGGGTAGGGGCCTCATAGTTTACACAGGCTAGTGAATGGGCTCCCTTGTGTCCCTGAGTGAACTTTATTTCTGGCTGCCCTTTCCCAAATGCTGGAGCTGCCCTTCACGGTGGTACTTGCCTTTCCTTGTATCCTGCCTGATTGGCATTTAATGGGTCTTTGCTTTGGACAACTAAAAAAAAAAAAAAAGAAGAACATACCAAACTCACTGCCATCGAGCTGATTCCAACTCAGAGCAATCCTAGAGGACAGAGTAGAACCGCCCCTGTGGAGTTCCAAGACTGAATCACTAGGGAAGTAGAAAGTCTCAACTTTCTCCCATGGAGCAGCCAGTCGTTTCGAACTGCTAATCTTGTGGTTAGCAGCTCAACACATAACTCACAGCACCACCTGGACTCCTTTTGGACAACTGGTGCCCTAAGCATGCACTTACCTTGCTTATTGGGTACTCTTTCCCTATACACCAGGTGATTAAAACATAGATGCACC
This sequence comes from Tenrec ecaudatus, assembly GCF_050624435.1. Lineage (NCBI taxonomy): Eukaryota > Metazoa > Chordata > Mammalia > Afrosoricida > Tenrecidae > Tenrec > Tenrec ecaudatus. Next base: position 58,675,263 of record NC_134530.1, read on the forward strand.
TTAGTCTTCAAGGTGCCATATTTGCTACTTAGCACTTGAAAGAGGTCTTTGGCAGCAGTTATACTCATTGCAATAGCCATTTGATTTCTTGACTGCGGCTTCTATGGGTGCCAAGGCTGTATCGAGGTGAAATGGAATCCATGACAACTGTAATATTTTCTCCACTTATTAAGATCCAGGTATAAGTACTTTTGTTTTCTTTATACTGAGGTATAATTCATACAATAAGCTACAGTTCATGTTCCTTGCCCGTACGTGCTGTGAGTCCTCGCTTTCAGCAAGCAGTGTTGTGAGGTCTGCGAACAAGGCTTCCTCCGAGCCTCATGCTGAATTCCTCATGCAGTCCAGCTTCTTGGTCTGATTGCTCAGTATGTCAGTTACGCATTGAACTGTAAGTTCCACAGCGCAAACTCACTGGCTCCTCCAAGGCAGAAAGATGAGGCTAGGTGCTCTGGTAAAGATTCACAGCCTATGGAAGCCCAGACAGTCAGAATCCGTGGGTTTGGTTTGGTTTGGTTTGGTCAGATTGAACGAGGATAGGGAAAGGATACAGCCCTGATGCACACCTGTCTTGATTGTAAACCATGCAGCATCCCCTTGTTGTGTTTACATGACTGCCTTTGGTCTATGGACAGGTGTTTTCCTGTGTTTTATTGACTACACAATGGCATTTGACTGTGTGGCCCACCACAAATTACAGATAATATTGCAAACAACGGGAATCCCAGAACACTGCATTGTGCTCCTGAGAAACCTGTACATGGACCAAGAGGGCCATGCTGTCAGCCCTGGGGATGCAGGAGGTCCAGCAGACACACTGGGAGCTGTCCGAATGAATGATGGCTGTCTCTACTCCACCGCCCACCTTAGACAAAGAGTGGGAGACCACTGGGAGAACTCAGTGGCCCCTGATGGGGTAGCCTGCCCAGCGAGGAAGATGTTGGAGACATTGCCTCCCAAGGACCGCTTCTGGAAGACTAGCCCAGCCTCACCATGTGCCCCAGGAAGTGCAAGAACTGCCTCTTCCCTAGTGGGCTTTCCTGTCCCCTCCTCATTGCTGCCTTTGCAGAGGACACCTAACCAACCAGCAGCTCCGTCTGTGCTCTCACCAAGGCCTCAGGTCCTCTGAGTCAAAGAAGAGCCCTACTCCAGTTAGGGGAGACGGGCGCAAGGACTCAAAACACTAACTGCCATCGAGTCAAGGCTGACCACCCCTCAGCCCCCGCCCCGTGGGTTTCTGAAACTGTAACTGTTGACGGGAGTAGAAAGGCCAGACTTTCTCCTGAAGGATTCAAAGAAAGGGGGTAGGAAATGCGCTCAGCACAGAGGCTTCATACGCCCCACCTGTGCTCCTGTGCTGGCCGCAAGGTTAGCAGTTTGAAATTACCTGCTGCTTCTGTGAGAAAAAAGACATAGTCTTTCTACTCCTGGAAATAACCCGGAAACTCACAGGGGCAGTCTACTCTGTCGTATCACATCACAATGTATCAGAATTGACTCCACGGCAGTGAGTTTGGCCTTTTTTTCTTTTCTTTTTTTGGTTGGTTTTTATTTTTTTTTAAATCATTTTATTAGGGGCTCATACAACTCTTTTTACAATCTGTACATACATCATTTGTGTCCAGCACATTTGTACATATGTTGCCATCATCATTCTCAAAACACCCACTCTCCACCTGAGCCCCTGGCATCAGCTCCTCATTTTCTCCTCCCTCCCCACTCTCCCCTCCCCCCGAACCCTAGATAATTTATAAATAATTATTATTTTATCATATCTTACACCATCCAATGTCTTCCTCACCCAGTTCTCCGCTGTCCGTACTCCAGGGAGGAGGTTACAGGTAGACCTTGTCATCTGTTTCCCGTTTCTCCCTCACCCTCCCTCCACCTTCCCGATATCGCCACTCTCACCACTGGTCCTGAGGGAGGGCTCATCTGTCCTGGATTCCCCGTATTTCCAGTTCCTATCTATGCCAGTGTACATCTTCTGGTTCTGTAAGGTAAAATTGGGATCATAATAGTGGGGGGGGAGGAGGAAGCATTCAAGAACCAGAGGAAAATTGTGTGTTCATTGTTGCTACACTACACTGACTGGTTAGTCACCTCCCCACAACCCTTCTGCACGCATTGTCATCAGCGATCATGCCAGGCAGGTGAGCATCTCAGACTGCCGAATTGTTAGAACAAAGTGTTCTTGTGTTGAGGGAGTACTTGAGCAGGGGCCCACTGTCAATCTGTTTCCTTAGTACTAAACCTATAAATATATGTACATAGATCTATTCCCCCGTCGTATATAAATATATTTACATCTTTGTATGTCTATATTTAAATCTCTGACTACCCTTTGCCTCCTAGTTCTTTCCTCTGTTTCTTTGTACTTTCCTCTTGTCCCACTATCATGTTCTGCCTTCATTAGGGTTTTAGGAATTTCTCTTGGTTACATTGCCCTTGATCCAGCCCTACTAGACCTCCCACACCCTCCTTGACACTGATTTTGGATCACTTGTTATTCCCTTGTCCCTGGGATTGTTAACATCCTCTTCTTTTCCCCCCACCACCCCTACCCCCATGTCCCCCCGGATCTGTCATCCCGCTGTTCTCTCTTCTGGCCTGCTTACTCCCCCTATCCCTTCCAGGTAGACATCTTATGTACCATCACAAGATCCAGTAAGAGGAAGCACCAACAGAAAGTAAAACAATAGCTACAACAGCAACAACACACACACACATAAACATACGAATAGTTCAGGGTCTGTTTGTTTTCCTTCTCAGGTGCTTTCCACTCAAGTCTGATGGGGTGCCATGCCCTGGCACCTCCTCTATCCCTGGGGATTTCATTGCTCTGTTTCCCCCGATGCTCAGCTGCATGCCCCCAGGGGCTGGCTTCGGTGTGGTGAGCTCCTGGCAGGCACAATTCCCACAGTGTGTCTCTAGTGTTGTCCCCAATGGTGCTGTGGGTCAATGAGGAATCCTGTGTCCCATGGTGAGCCTGGCCCTGTGGTCATCTCTGTGCATTGCTGTTCTGAACAGGAACATTAGTCTTCAGGGGTTGGTGAGCCAGAATGTGCTTCACTCTTTTTTATTTCCCCCTATGTCCCCTCGTTGGCTCCTGTGTGCTCTGAGCAGACCAGTCCCTCTTCCCCTTTTCTTGAGCTGTAGTGTCAGTGCTGTCCTCCGAAGCGAATTCTTCTTGGGGGGAGCCTCGGGCCTCTCTGTCGGTTCCCTGCTTCATGTCAGTGTGTTGCCTTCTTGTCTTGGAGCTCCGGGTTGAAGTCTTGTCTCTCTTTCCCTGTGGAAACACGATCAACACCCTCCCCCTGTGTGGGTTAGTGCCCTGTTCCCCGGCTACCCATACCTTTGAGTTTGGCTTTTTGGGGTTGGTGCTTCCACGCTTCGCAGCCCACTACAGATGTGGGACCCCGAATGGCAGGTTCCCCGTCTCCCCGGCCCCTCTCCATCCCTGCTGCCCCTCTGGTCAGTCAGTGGTCGATCAGCAAGCACCGGCTGTAACCTTCCAGAAGCACCTCTTCTCTACATTGGGACCGTGAGCATTTACCGTCTGAAATGGCGACTGGAAACAGAGCGCAAGGAAGGGGAATTAGCACAGCACCCCCAACTCGCAGCGCCCTCTCCAGACCCCTTCCTAGATAAACAGTCGGATCCCAGAGTCCGCCCCGCCCCGCCCCGCCCCTCCCGTGTATCTTTCCAGCGGCCCCGCAGCCCTCCGCTGGCCGCGGCTTCCTGCCCCAACCCCGCCCCTCGGCGCTATTTAAGGCGTCCGCCGCCGCCAGGGCTCCCACGGGCGCTGCGCCTGGCGATCGCGCGCATCCTCTCCCGCACTGGGGCGGGCGGCTGGGCACAGGGAAGGTGAGTCTGCGGACAAGGCCAGGGACGAGGTGCACCTGCCAACGGCGGGGCCGGGCGGGGTCTGCGGGGCCGGGGCACTGGGGGTGCGTGCCTGAGCCTGACCTCTGGCCTCCTCTGCGCATTTTCTACCGCCTTTCCTTGACGCCTGAGCCTTGGGGCAACTCTAAGAAGTAGGCATAGTATTGCTTCCGTTTTCCAGGAGAGGAGACCCAGGCTCTTAGAGGTCGGCTGTTAGTGAGGAGCAGGGTGGGAATCATTCTCTCTCCCATTCCATCCTCGAAGCTCCGGGGGGAGGGGGGAGGGGAGTCAGTGGCCTGTGCCTTCGATGGCAAAGGCAGTCACCCCCCTCTCACCCCCACCGAGAGTCTCACACTTGGCAGCAACAGCTTTGGGCAGGGGGGTGATTGGAGGAGGGGTTGGGCCAGTGTCTAGATGGTCATGATTGCTGACAGTTGGAGCTGACGGAGCTCTGTCGCTTCTACACCTTCTAAGACCCCTCCCATCTCATCCCCAACTACATTTAGAACGGAGCCAACTGAGCTATGAGAGCTGGGGTGGGGGATCCCTAGAAAACTAGCAACGTCCACTTCTCCCTGGCCTGGGCGGACACAGGACAGACATAGCTGTGGGACCCTGGCAGAAACCCCAAACCAAACTAACTGCCATCAAGTCCATGCTGACTCATTGGGACTCTATGGGACAAGGTAGAACTGCCCCCGTGAGTCACCAAGACTGTAGCTCTTTACAGCAGTAGAAAACCTGCCTTCCTCCCCAGGAGTAGCTGGTGGTTTCCAACTGGTGACCTGGCGATTAGCTACCCAAAACTTAATCACTAGCTACCCTGGATAAGTTCCCCCAAGGCACGGGCATCCTACTCCGGGTCCCTTGGGTGGTGTTTATCCTGAGGCTGTCTGCCTGGGGAAAGGAGGACACAGGTGGGGCCAGACAGGTCCCTCCACCCTACCCCTGCCATGCCGCAGGAGAGGACACCAAGAGCTCAGCGCCCATCACCCCCAAATTTGCTTTGGTTTCTGGTTAGGGTCCTGAGTGTCAGCCCCAAGCTAGCCTATTCCTCCCTGCCTGCATTTTGGTTTCCTGTAGGCTGAATGAGCTGGCCCTGAAGGCTGGTGACTGGGTCCCCCTAACGCTGGCTGCTCCCTGTCTCCTGGCAGACTATAAGACCCTGGAGCAATGGGCGACTGGGGCTTCCTGGAGAAACTGCTGGACCAGGTCCAGGAGCACTCGACCGTGGTGGGCAAGATCTGGCTGACGGTGCTCTTCATCTTCCGAATTCTCATCCTCGGCCTGGCGGGGGAGTCGGTGTGGGGCGATGAGCAGTCAGACTTCCTGTGTAACACGGCCCAGCCGGGCTGCACCAACGTCTGCTATGACCTGGCCTTCCCCATCTCCCACATCCGCTATTGGGTGCTGCAGTTCCTCTTCGTCAGCACGCCCACCCTGATCTACCTGAGCCATGTCATCTACCTGTCTCGGCGGGAAGAGCGGCTGCGGCAGAAGGAGGAAGAGCTGCGGGCCCTGCCGGACATGGACCCCCAAGAGGAGCAAGCCCTGGCCGCCATAGAGCGTAAGGTGGCCAGGATCTCTAGGACCAAGGACGGGCGCCTAAAGATCCGGGGCGCACTCATGGGCACCTACCTTGTGAGCGTGCTGTTCAAGACTATACTGGAGGCGGGGTTCCTCTATGGTCAGTGGCGCCTCTATGGCTGGATGATGAGCCCCTTGTTCGTGTGCCATCGCGACCCTTGCCCCCACCCCGTGGACTGTTATGTCTCGCGCCCCACGGAGAAGACCATCTTCATCATCTTCATGGTGGTGGTCGGACTCATCTCCCTGGTGCTCAACCTGCTGGAGCTGGTGTACTTGCTGGGCCGCTGCCTCCACCTGAAGAGGAAGGCGAGTCGGCACCAGGAGGCCCCCCCAGCCAAGGGCATTTCCTTGGACCCTTGCACTGAGCAGGCATTCTTCTACTTCCCCATAGGCGAGGGGCCCACGTCCCCACCGTGCCCCACGTACCAAGGGCTCTCGTCCAGTGAGCAGAACTGGGCCAATATAAACATGGAGGAGAGACTGGCTTCTACTAGGCCACCCCTTTGCTTGAACCCACCCCCTCAGAGCGGCAGGAAACTCCCCAGCCACCCCAAGAGCTCTGCATCCAAGAAGCAGTATGTGTAGGAGCCTGGGGCTTACCTCATCCAACGGGGGGGCCTGGGAAGTCGGCTTCCTTGAAGACTCTACAGAGAAGGCTGGGACTGGGCGCCTCGATGCAGGTTGGCTCTGAGATTCTGGGACCAAAGGACACCCTGACTTGGGCTCCAGGTCGTGCTTGACCCAAGCTCAGGCAGAGCTAGCTAAACTAAGGGTGCTCCTGGGCCCTCTGGCCTGTTCCCCTTGTGCTGAGGGTTCCCCAAACCACAGGCTCTACTTCCACCCTTGTGGAAGAGTCACCTCAGCCCAGGTGGTCCCCACACCCAGGGCTGCTGGGTCAGCCTTAATCAAGCAGATAGAGCCAGCCTGTGCTGGCAGGGGTGGGGAGGTGATGGGGGAAGGCCAGAGGCCTGAAACTGGCCCTGTCAGAAAGACTGGGGTCTTGTGCTCATCACTCCTTCCCAGTTCCGCTGTTTATGCTTCTAAAATAAACAGACTTGAGCACAAGCTGGGTGTGTGTTCATGCTGTCGGGATGTGCCTTGGGGTACGGGGCAGGGGGTAGTTACTTTGCCCAGGCTTCCTTTTCTTTTTGGTCCTGCATAACTTCTTCAATCTCCGACCCCCCAGCTCCAGCCAGCACCTCCAACTCTCAAAGGCTCACATTCCACCTCTATGCAATCCTGAGTCCCCCACCCTCCACCTTTGAGTGTCTCAAGCAACACTCTAGTCCCTTCCTCCCTGCTGCCCAGTCACCTGCTCTCTCCTCGGTGGCCAGGGCAGCGCCTTCCCCAAGCTGACCAGGCCTGTCTAGGACCAACCGTGCTACCCCTGAAATGTGCTCAGCCTGCCATCTGCTGCCCACGTCCTCCACAGCCCTGTTTAAATGGGCCCTACACCCCTACCCCACCTCATCCGAACCTTGGGTATTTGAGAAGAGGGTGTTCCCATCACTGTCTCTTCTTACCTTTGGGCTTCTTGGCCTGCCCCACAGAGAAAGCACCTCAGAGGGCCGGCTTTGTGCCTCCTTCCCATACACTTAGAACTCAGAACTGTGGCACCTGGATGGTGCAAATAGTTCATGCCTTCGGCTGCTAACCCAAAGGTGGGAGGTTCGAGTCCACCCAGAGGAACTTCAGAAGCAGGCCAGGCAATCAACTTCTGAAAAATCAACCTCTGGAAGCCCTGTGAGCACAGCTCTAATCCATGAGCTATTTGGAATGGACTTACAGAATTGAAACTGTCTTTTTTTTTTCCCTAATCATTTTTTTTCTTTTCTTTTTTTACATTTTATTGGGGGCTCATACAACTCTTATCACAATCCACACATATACATACATCAATTGTATAAAGCACATCCATACATTCTTTTCCCTAATCACTCTCAAAGCATTTGCTCTCCACTTAATCCCTCCGCATCAGGTCCTCTTTTTTTTCCCCCCTCCCTCCCTGCTCCCCCCTCCCTCATGAGCCCTTGATAATCCACAGATTGTTATTTTGTCATATCTTGCCCTATCCGGAGTCTCCCTTCCCCCCCTTCTCTGCCGTCTATCTCCCTGGGAGGAGGTCACATGTGGATCCTTGTAATCAGTTCCCCCTTTCCAACCCCCTCACCCTCTACTCTCCCAGCATCTTATAGTGAAGTGGAGAGGGAGTCTGGGGAAGAAAGCGAATGTTGCCTAAAATTGGACTTGAATTGGTCCTCAAAGATGGATGGGAATTGGCCATGGAGGGGTGGATGATAGTGAGTATCCCAGCAAGGAGTTCTGCAAAGCCCTGGACTGGAGGAAGGAGTAGCCATTGCTAAGGGATGCTCAGGGCCTGACGGGCCATCTAGGATGCAGGTGAATGAGCCCAGTGGTGATCAAGATGGTCTTCCAGGTGGAATAGTGTCCCAGGTAAGCGAGAGCACCCAAGTAGTGGTGCCCAGAGGGTGAGCTAGTTGTCTTTCCCTCCCTGGAGGATCTTAGATCGGAGTTGGAGGAGGGGCCAGCTCTCTGTCTCCTGTAAGCCACAATATCACTGCAGCAGGTTGACAACTTGACCTGCCCCCACCAGGACAGACCTCCAAAGAACCAGCTCCATATGTCACCCCCAGAACTCTCTCCCTCTCCCCTCCCTCACTGCTTCCCCATCAGGTCCGAAGGCTCAGCCCGAGAAGTTAAGGCCTCTCATGCGTCCAGCCTCCATTCCCACTGTTCCCTCTGAGTCAGTCCTAAAGACCCAACCAGGCAGCCACATCGCTGCTCCCCATAGTCACCCTTTGCCAGCCTGGAGTGCCCCCACACACACTGAACACTGCCAACCCTCTAAACACCGTGCTCTCTGGAAAGGGCAGAGGAAAGAGCCCAAAGAGCTTTGACATTAGAGGATCCTAAATTGAAATACTGCTTCCAACCTGCACAAAGCATGTGGTCTTCAGCGGATCGTTTCTTCTTTGTGTCAGTTTCCTCCTCTGTAAAATAGCATCGACTGCTTCACATGTAAGTGGGGGAAGGGGTGGGAAAATGATTTTTAGAATGTAATTTTATTAATGTATCTGGTTCATAATAATCATAGAACTGTCTGCCTGCCCCCTCTAGCAAAGCTAACTTAGGTTTTACCTCCTCCAGGAAGCCCTCCATGGCTCCCCCAATCACCCTGAAGCAATGACTTCTAACTCTGCTTACTACTTGCCTAACCCGTTTCTCCCCATAGGTGCTTAGGTATTCCTGGGGAGACACTTTTATACCCCCACGGGCCTCCCTCGGCGTTGGCTTTGGTTAGGAAATACGCAATGGAATTAGCTGGGCACAAATAAGGCTGTTCCTGCAATGGGAGAGCATGACTCTAGCAGGCTTCTCCCTTAGCCAGGGTGAGGAGCCAGCAGCTGTGGGTCACAGTCAGCCCCACCTCAGGGCCCCGAGAGCCTGTGTCTGGTGGTCTTCACCTGTCTCGTTTGGAAATCGGGAAGAAAGTGTAAGTGAGGAGGGCGTCCTTCCTCTCCCTCAAACCTCACCAGCTCTGAGCCCGGTGTTGTGGCTGGAGTCAGGCTGAGCTTGAAGCTTGGACCTTCACTAAGACTGATGCCGGGCCCTAGACGGGTGAGCACACAGAGACCAGGACAAAGGTGGGGGGTTAAGGGTGAGGGGGGGTGGGAGTTAAGAGTGTAGTGGGGATGGGCCATATAGGTTGGGGTGGGACAGTACGCTGGGGTGACAACCTCTGAAGTGCTTATAAACTTCACCCACTGCTCGCTGTAACTCCCCCCCAGACACTGGTGCTGGAAGGCTGAAATACTGCCACCCCTTGGTGATGTGGCCCGGATGGAAGGTCACAGAGTCATCTCTCACCAACGTCCTGTTTACTTGTACCTCCCACCAGCCCACCTCTCACCGTCATCACACTCCCATTGACGACCAGCAGTCCTCCGTCATAGGAAGAGCAGTGGTCTAGCATTAGGAGCCTGGTCTCCTGGCTCCCGCCCTGGTCACACATAGGACTCCGTTTCCCCCTTGTCACCTGAAGGATTGAATGGAAGACAATGAGGTGACAAGCATGCATGAAGAGTTTTTCATGGGGTAACATGTCACAAATCATTGGCCTGAACCTTCTGAGAGATTTACTATGTCTCACAAGTCGAGAGAGACCTATGTTTATTTCTATAAAAAGCTCATTTCCCGCTACATGAACTCACGGATTTTGCGTGCACACAATGGGAGAAAGACAATGCTTTCTGCTCCCATAAAGTTACAGTCTCAGGAATCCACAGGAGCAGTTCTTCCCAGATCTGTAGGGTCTCTATGAGTTGGAATTGATTTGATGACAGTGAGCAAGTGGGTAAATATATCCCACCACACACTAGTGCTAAACATGATAATCCAGGTGATCAGAATCCAGATGGTTACCTTTCTTACCCTAAAACATGGCCAACAGGGGCAAGGGAGACGCTTGGTGAGATGTATTGGTACATAGTGTCTGCAATGGACTCAAACATGCTAGTGATGGTGGTGGTGGTGATGGTAATGGACTGGTGATGATGGCAGTGGTGATGGTGGTGGTGATGGTGGTGGTGGTGGTGGAGGTGGAGGTGGAGGTGGTGGTGGTGGTGGTGGTGGTGGTGATGGTGGTGGTGGTGGTGGTGGTGGTGGTGGTGGTGATGGTGGTGGTGGTGGTGGTGGTGGTGGTGGTGATGGTGGTGGTGGTGGAGGTGGTGGTGGTGGAGGTGGTGGTGGTGGTGATGGTGGTGGAGGTGGTGGTGATGGTGGTGGTGGTGGTGGTGGTGGTGATGGTGGTGATGGTGGTGATGGACTGGTGATGATGGCGGTGGTGGCAGTGGTGGTGATAGTGATGGTACTGGTGATGGTGGTGGCGATGGTTGTGGCAGTAGCGGTGGCAGTGGGGTTGGAATGTGGCAGCAGTGATGGTTATGGTGATGGTGGCAGTGATAGCGAAAGTGATGGTGGTGGTGATGCTGGAGATGGCGATGGCGGTGGTGGTGATGATGATGGAGATGGTAGTGATGATGATGGCAGTGGCAGCGAGGGCGGTGCTGGTGCTGGTGGTGGTAGTGATTGGTAGTGGTGATTGGTGGTTGTGATTGGAAATGGTGATGGTGATGGTGACGGTGGTGCAGGTAGCTCTGGGCAGCATTGTGCTTTTCTGTACCTAAAATCACCATGAATTAAAGTCAAGTCAATCACAACTATTTCACTATCAACCCCAAACGTGTACTTCTACTAATACAACCTAGGATGATGTAGTTTTTTTATTTACTTCACTTTTAGATAGATAGATAGATAGATAGATAGATAGATAGATAGATAGATAGATAGATAGATAGATAGATAGATAGATAGATACAGATTATAAAGTTTATACATGATCATGTAGGGGAGATTCCTTCCAGCCTTCTTCCACACATATTTTTACACTAAAACCTGAGTCGGTAGAAACCTAACGACCTGTGAGTGCAAGCGTTTTGCAATTGGCGGCCCTCCCCCACCCCCAGCGGCGCCATAGAAGAAAGAGCTGGCAAGTCGTCCCTAAACGCAGGAGAGCCAGGCCACAGGTGGAGCGGTCCTCGTGCTAACACATCGGGTCACCAGGAGTTCAGAGCCAGCGCGACCGCAGTGAGCCTGCAGTGCTACCACTGCCGTTTGTTTTCATTTCACATGACATCATCAGCCTTCTTTCCCTCGCGTCCTGAGAGAGATCTCCCTGGACACCTCAGCAAGCGGCTGCAGCGTATGGCTTGACCATTATCGACGGCACCATGACCTTGTTGATGAATTTTTAGATTGTTTGCAAATAGTTATCCTTGATAACAAATGGCACTGCGATGTAGATGCTGTGCATGATGCTTTCCTAACTTGGATTTGGAAGTACCAAGAAGGGAAATCACTGGTTCAAAAGATAGGAAGTTTAAATAAAGATGTGGGGGTATTTTTCTAGTTATGAAAACAATTTATGGTAGATGACGTCAGAAGAAAACAAAAATCACAAACAACAAGCCAGAAGTGCAGGCACCAGCTGCCCTGGGAGAGGGTGTGCAGGTGGAGCTGAAAAGCAGCACCCTGAACGCAGGCTCCCTCCTCCCTGGAGCAGCGGGACGCCCCGCCCCTCTCTGAAGAATGGCCTTGCAGTGTATTCTCCAGAGAGGAGAGGAGTGAGGTCTCTGGGGGGACAAACACAGCATAGCTGAGGGTGGGCGCAGCATGAGCAAAGCAGGGGTTAGTGGGAGTTTACATGCTACATGATGAGACTGTCAACCTCTCTCTCCACGTAGCTCTCAGAATGCTGGTTGAGAAACCAGTCTATCAGCAGAGGGTGCGCTCTAGCCTGGAGGCTTCAAAAGACTGCCTGACGGAGAGGACCTGAGCACTGAAAGGTGAGGGAGCATGCTGAAGGGAAGAGCTCTCCAGGCAGAGGGAACTGCCGGTTCTAAGCCTCTGAAACAGCAATGGGTTCAATATATTCACTGCTGGGGATTTGTTTTTGAGATGGACTGCAAAATTGCTTTCCAGAAGAAAAAAATGTTCATACGAGGGTGCTTCAAAAGTTCATGGGAAATGCTCACGGCGTTCTTGCACAAGCTTTTTTTGTTCCACAGAATGGTCCGGAAAGATCCTCTCAAGCTCCCAGGCTGGCAGTATAATAATTTTTTGAATTGTGCTAATGAAAAACCCAAACTAGCTGCCATTGAGTTGATGCTGCCTCGTAGCAAGCCTGTAGCACCGGGTGGGACTGCTTTGGGTTTCTGAGGCTGTCCGTCTTTATGGGAGTAGACAGCCTGGCCATTCTCTCAAGGAGCCGCCACGCCGTCCTATCAAAATGCAACACCAGGCTCCCTGGCATAGAGTCCATTCCCACTCAGAATAAATGTGTAGGACCGAAGAGAACTGCCCTCCCACTGGATTTCCACCTTTGGGAAACAGAAAGTCTCCTCTTTCTCCAAAGAAGGAACTGGTGGTTTTGAACTGCTGACCTTGACATTAGCAGTACAATTCATAACCCACGGCACCACCAGGGATCCTTCCACTCCCGTTAGGTAAACGAAAATGAGAAATTTTTTTGAATCACTGCCATTGACTATATTTTGACCCCAAGCAATCCTATGGGACAGAGTAGAACCGCCTGTTAGTTTGTGAGACTATAAATCTTTATGGTATAGAAAGCTTCATTTTTCTCCTGCAAATGGGTTGCTGGCTTCAAACAGCTGACCTTATGATCGACAGCCCAACTCATACAGTCTCAAGAATCTAAATCGCATCGAATTGTGCACTCATTCCTCAAGCTGGATGACACTGGAGCAAAACTTTTCAAACTCTGAAGATGATTTTTTTCTACCTGGAATTCTACAGCCAGACCAACGAACCAATGAAAGTGTGAGGGTAGGCCCTATGCCTGTGCTATGGATTGAAGGCCGCTCCCCCACCTCCAACAAACTGTGGCATTCCCAGCCCTGGCTCCTGGGGGCAGGAGCCCTGAGGGCGGTTGGTGCACACTGGGCTGCCAACTGCAGGGTCCGCAGACTGAAACCACCAGCCACTCTGAGGAAGAAAGATGTGGCTTCTACTCCTGGAAAGAGTTACCGTCTCGGAAACGCACAGGGCCAGTCAGTTCTACCCTGGCCTATGGGATCACGATGAGTTCCTTCGACTCCATGGCAGTGCGTTTGGTCTGGGCTGTTTGTACCTGTGTATCGGATCCTCTCTGGAAATTGCGCTTTTCTCTTGTTATGTTATTAGAGTTACACCGGAGTAGGTTGGGTAGCAAACCTAATCATTTCTGAGTTATAAAGGGACAAGCATAGACACAGAAACACACTCGGGGAAAACGGATGCCGTATAAAAATCATCTCAAGGGACCAATGAACGCCCAGGAATACAGGCAAGGAGGGAGTTGGTGTGGCTGAGATCCTAATTTGGACTTTAATCCTCCATAACTGTAAGAAATGAAAAGAAACTGTGAGAAAAGAAGCATATACAACCTGTGTTATTTGTATTACGGCAGCATTGATAACTAAGACATTCTGCAAATGCTTCCTTGAAAGTCTGGATAGACTTGCCCATAAATCCTGCAGGACTCAGTGCCTTGTTCATATGTCATGCCTCTAAAACGATATCATTGTCTTTAGCAAGTAGTTATATATTCAAATATAATCCTTCATGATTCCATTCTAGTAACTTATAGTTCTACATACACACAATGCCTGTTTGGCGCACGCTTTCTGGCAACCTCAGTTCATTATACCATATATTCTTATTTTGCTTAATATCAACCAGACCTCTCAAACCAAACTCGGGCCATCAGTCAATTCTGACTCAAAGCAACCGTAAAGGATAAAGTAGAACCGCCCCTGTGAGTGTCCAAGACGATAAATCTTTCCAAGAGTAGAAAACCTCATCTTTCTCCCAAATTAAGTAAAATGGTTCCAGAGTTGTTTCACGCTCCATGTGGAGATCTTTTGCTATCAAGGTTTGAATAAGTTGCCAATAGGAGGTGGCCAAACATTAGGTTAGTGTCCCAGGTGGGAAAATGAAGTTTCAGCCAAAGGAGGAACCAACCTCAGTCTTATATGGTCAGTCCCTTTGAAGGACAGAACACAGTAATCTAGGGAGCCCAGGGTAGCTCTGATAACTTGGCTCAATCCAGAAGGATTGGGTAAATGACAGCAGGATCAGAGCCAGACATACTTAAAGAGGACAACGAGGAGACGAGCTGTGATAGTTAGGTTTATTGTGCCAACTAGGCCTAATAGGAACATTTGTAGGAGGAATTTAATCAGGTCGCAACTTGATTGGAGGGCAACAAAATAAATACTTTCTGCTGCCAACATCCCGTCGCTCTTTCTCCCACTGGTGATTGGACCAGTGTGATGCTGCTTGAGCTAGTTCTTTGCCTCAACCGTATGCTGCACTACCTGTGGGCCAATTCAACCCATGGATCTTGTTGCTAGTGCTTGAAGTTCCTTTGAAAGCTGCTTTGCTGCACTACTGGTGCACAGACTGCTTGAGCTCAAGGCTGGTGGATCGTGTTGCTGTACACCGCTTAAGTTCAAGATCCCATCTGGCCCTGCTTTGCTAAGCTCCCTCGCTACTAACTGTTGGTGCCCCATCCTGCTGTCTGCTCCTGCTGTCTGCTGCCTTCTGGCCAGCTCTGCCTGTCTTGTCTGAAGGAAGACTCCTCTGTCTGCTTCCTTAACCTTGGACTGGCAGCCCAACTGAGTTACAGGACCTTCCATATATTAACTGCTCCATGAAAGTGAGTTGAACTGAGTTCTCTGTACTGCTGTGTAAACTAATTAGTCATTATATTCCCTCTCAGTATATAAACCTATCCTTTTATACATATATAATTATAAGTATCCTTGTTTTTGTCCTCTTTTTTGCCAACCCTGTATTTTACCTCTATTTATGATGTCCTTTTCTGGGAACTGGTCTCTCCTGATAACATGTCCAAAGTAACTGAGACCAAGTCTGGTCATCTTCACTCCTAAGAAGCATTCTAGCTGCGCTTGGTCCAAGATAGCTACGTGTGTTCTTCTGGCAGCGCACGGTCCTCCCAACGTTCTTCGTCAATACCGCATGCCCGGTATTGTTCCAGTGCATCCATTCCTCTGTGCTCCTCTGCTGCTGCTCGTAAGCTTTGTAATGACTACCAGTGGAACTCTAGTTCTAGGTGGGACCATGTATATAATGGGGATTGGACAGTTTTGTGATCTCACTAGGTTTAAAATTAGTCATCCCAGAGGTGATAAGGGCGATACTACATAAACAAAGGAGAGCCAGGAGTGGAGTGTATCAGTTGGGTCCCTAAAGCCTGTTCTTTCTATCTAGCTAGCTAGCTACATCTCTCCCACTGAGTTGATTTCAACTCCCAGAAACTCTATAGCAGTGGTTCTCATCCTTCCTGATGCCACGCCGCAACCCTTTCGTACACTTCCTCGTGTTGTGGTGACCCCAACCATAACATTATTTTCATTGCTACTTCCTAACTGTAAATTTGTTACTATTATGAATCGGGTGACCCAAAGGGGTCGAGACCCACAGGTTGAGAACCGCTGCTCTATAGGACAGGGTAGAACTGCCCATATGGGTTTCTAAGACTAATTCTCTATGGGCATAGAAAGCTTTACCTTGGACAGAGGCTTAATGGTGGATCAGAGGCCTTTGAGCGCATAATTGTTAGAATAGTCTGCAGGGCCAGCCACAATCCCAACTATGTGGACACCCCATCCCTCCCCCAAGAATTCACTTCAGAGGACAACACTGAAGCTACAGCTCAGGGAGAGGGGAACGTCTGATTAAAGAGCACAGGAGCAAGCAGAGAAGGAAGGAGCAAGCGTGAAACACATCCTGGCCCACCAACCTCTGAGGACGATGTTTCTGTTCAGAGCAGCCAATGCACAGAGAAGGTCATAGGGCCAGTCCCACCATGAGAGACGAGGTCCCTCACTGACCCATAGAGATACAAGAGAGAACACTGGAGGTACAGTGCAGGAATTGTGCCTGATTCTGATCCCACCACACTGGACGAAAATGCTAAGGGCATGCAACAGAGCAGCAGAGGAGCAAAGCAATCAAGTCCCTGGGGAATGCCAAAAATAGACTTTGGGGTCAGGGCGTGGCTCCCCATCAGACTGGACTGGAAAACACTCCTAAAGGTCAACAAACAGACCTGGAACTATTTATAGGCTTTTCTCTTTGTTGTTGTTGGCGCTTTGTTGTTTTATTTTGTTTTTTTTTTGTTTTCTTTTGTTGTTTGGTTTTGCTCTGTCTTATTTTTGTGCTTATTATTGTCTCTGCATGTCTATCTAGAGAAGTGGTATGTACAATCAGAGGAGAAAACAACAGGATCGAGGTTCTGAGGGGATACGGGAGGGGGAAGGTGCGGGAAATGAAGTGGGTGTTAACAAACCCAGGGGCAAGGGAACAGCAAGTGATCTAAAATCGATGGTGAGGAGGGGTAGGATGCCTGGTAGGGCTTGATCAAGGGCAATGTAACCAAGAGGAATTACTGAAACCCAAATGTAAGCCAAACATGATAGGGGGACAAGAGGAAAGTTAAAGGAAATAGAGGAAAGAACTAGGAGGAAAATGGGCATTTACAGAGGTCTAATTACAGGAACATTCATATGTAAATATATTTATATGTAACAATAGGGAAATGGATCTATGTATATATAGTTATATGTTAAGTATTAAGTTAGCAAACAGACATTGGGCCTCTACTCAAGTACTCCCTCAATGCAAGAACACTTTGTTCTAACAAACTGGCATTCAGTGATGCTCAGCTTCCCGACACAATGAAGACAAAATGGGTACATACGCAACAATAGTGAAGAAAAGCTGATGGTGCCCAGCTATCAAAAGATATAGCATCTGGGGTCTTGAAGATGAACAAGTAGCCTTCTAGCTGAGAAGCAACAAAGTCCACATGGTATAAGCACACCAGCCTGTGTGATCATGAGGTGTCAATTGGATCAGGTATCAAGCATCAAAGACCCAAAACAAAAAATCATATCGATATAAATGAGGGGGAAGGCAGAGTGGAGACCCAAAGCCCATCTGTAGACAATTGGACATCCCCTTACAGAAGAGTCACAGGAAGAGGCAAGCCAGTCAGGGTGCAGTATAGCACCAATGAAACATACAACTTTCCTCTAGTCCTGTAATGCTTCCTCCCCCACCCACCCCACACTATCATGACCCCAATTCTACCTTAAAAATCCAGCTAAATCAGATCATGTACACGGGTACAGATAAGAGCTGGAAACACAGGGAATCCAGGACAGATAAACCCCTCAGGATCAACAATGAGGGTAGTAATGCCAAGAGGGAAAGGGGAAGGTGGGAGGGCAAAGGGGGAACCTATCCCAATGATCTATATATAACCCCCTCCCAGGGGAATGGACAACAGAAAAGTGGGTGAAGGGAGACATTGGTCAGGGTAAGACATGAAAAAATAATAATTTATATATTATCAACAGTTCATGAAGGAGGGAGGGTGGGTGAGGGAGGGGAAAATGTAGAAAGGGCTCAAGTAGAAAGAAAATGTTTTGAAAATGATGATGGCAACAAATGTACAAATATGCTTGACACAGTGGATGGATGGATGGATGGATGGATGGATGGATGGATGGATGGATGGATGGATGGAGATAAAAGCCGTATGAGACCCCAATAAAATTATTTTTTAAAGCTTTATAATACTGCCCCAAACAGAACAGTGGCTAGGGAGCCATGGGGCTGAAAAACCTAAAGCTAAAAGAACTTTGTAACACTCTTCTGAGCAGAGCAGGACCCAGGGCCAGAGAGAGGTATACCTGCGGGCATGTCTGAAAAGGAAAAGGCTGATCTGCCAAAGAATTGCATCCTGAGCATTCATGATCTTGAAATGCAACCTGTTAACTTCATAAATAAACCATCTAATTGTGAGTATTGTCCGTGAATTCTGTGAGATCACTGCAACATATTATCACACTCTGAAGAGAAGCAGAGGGTGCCATGGGAAGGACAAGTACTTTCAGAGTTTGTAAAGATTCTGGAAAGTGAAAACATGCCTGACCTCACCTCAAGGGTCAGCCTTGGGCAACTGCTGCTTCTGATCTGGATTCTTCTTCCCCTAGGAAGTTAGAGCTCAGATGCCATTGACACCTCTCCCCCACTCACACACATCATCATTTTTGCAATAACATATGATACCATTTACATGAAATTTTAGAAAAGGGAGAGTTTTAATGACAGGAATCAGACTGGTGATTGCCAGGGACTGATACTGGAAGTAAAAGCAGGAGGGAACTCTGTCATGTGATGGGATCTTTTATGTCTTGATTGTGGCAGTTTACATAATCATTTCTATTTGGCAAAACACATCAAATGCATACTTCAAATCAGTGAATTGTGCTGAATGGAACATCAACCTTAATAAAGCTGATTTTAAAAGCTGATGTATAGGTTAAGTGGCAAATTAGACAGAGTTGAAGAGCAACTCAGCAGCCTGGAAGAAACTACTCAGACTGTAGCATGAAGACAAGACATAATAATACCAGGGCTTCAAAGGTTTGTGTGGGGAAAATAGAAAGAAAAGACCATGGAAATTTTTCAATACCCTTTTTGAAGTCCCTTTGAATAAAAGAGTCTAAAAGATAAGTTAGAGTTGAGAATGAGAAAGTCAATTCTGCCTAAGAGAAGTCCCTTAATGAGAGATGACAGGATAGGAGAAAGCATCAATACTTGAAGATCTAAGAACTGAACCGTTTATAGAATTTTTTATAGATAGATTCTCAGAAGCAATAAAACAAATTCAACATCTGGACCTGATAGTCCAACTGCAGAACATGAAAGTAAAAGAAAAAGGAAGGAACGAATGAACGAACAAAAGAAGGAAAGAGGGAGTGAGGGAGGGAGAAAAAAGGAGGGAGGACCAGAAAGGCAATCAAAGAAAAGAGTTTTTCGAAGGAAAGATGATGAAAATACGGAAGACTGCTTAACAGCAGGGGACACAGGCTTAAAGTGTTGGAGGGAAACAAAGATAACCAGCAGTATGTTGAATTTTACACCTAGCAAAACAGTCCCTCAAGAGTAACACTATCACTGGAAGAAAGATGGAGGGTTTCCAGGCTGCTGAGGAGATGGCGCTTGCTGTTGATGGATTGAGCAGCATTGTCAAAGAGGTTATCGACAGTGCAAGTGGTGGCAATGCCCACCAACACAGCAAGGGAAGTCAGTGGACCACACATGTTGGAGCAAACACTCAGACAACTCATCAAGCTAAGAAGACCATTGGAATGCATGGTGACCTGAGGCACAGCGCAGGAGAACAGAGCTGGGCTGCACACGATGCTTTGGGGACAGTGTCATGGATGGAAGCGGCACCAGGCTCAGCGCCTTGGACCTGGTTATTCTCCTGCTATAATTCATCGTCGGTGCCTTGCACCTGTTTAGTCTCCTTTTGATTCAACATTTCTGACCCATTCTCTACCAAGAGCATAAATATTCAGGGAGCGCCTTTCTTTCTTTTTGAGTTTTGTCTCTCTGTGTTTGTGTGTTACACTCTCAAAACAGCTGCACTGCTTCGTGCACTCTCCACGCTCGTGGGCTGGGTAATCCCCCAGTGGAGTCAGAAACTGTGTTACCACTTGTCTTCTCTCTGAATCTTTCTCTTCAAAGGTGCTGAAACCAAAATCCGCTGGTGTTGAACTTCCTCTCCTCTCTGAAATCATTCAAATGCACTAATTTAGAATAGTAGTTAGGGTGATAAATGACACCTTTTAAAAGGAGAATATTGGGGAACATGGGAAGGGTCTGGCACGTCCTAAAAAGTGTCAGACGTCGAATATGCACATGACCCAGTAACTCTACTCCCTGTTATATACCCAAAAGACATGGGAATATGTGACCACAAGTACATGAATGTTCATAGTGGCATTATTTAAAACAGCCAAAAAGTGAAAAGAACTCGATTCTTCATCCATTTATGAATGGATAAATAAAATGTAGATTAGCCATACAATGTCTCATATATCACTGCCATTGAGTCAATTCCAACTCATACAACCCAGTAGACAGGGTCTAACTGCCCTGTAAATCTATACAGGAGTGGAAAGCCTCTTCTTTCTCCCTGGGGCAGCTGGTGTGTTTGAACTGCTTGCCTTACTGCTGGCAGCCCAACTAGTAACCCTCTCAGCAATAGAGGAATGACGGTCTACTAGGTACTATTACTGTGAATGAGCCTGGAGGACATTACACTAAGGGAAAGAATTGGGCCCCCAGAGACCTCATCTTTTATGATTCCATATGAAACGTCCAGAAAGAAATCCATAGGAAGTGAACTGGTGTTTGCCTAGGGCTGGGAGAGGTGGCGGGAGAAGGGGGTGACTATTAATAGGGTACAAAAATGGATTAGAGTGACAGCTACACAACTCTTTGAATATACTGAAAAACGTATACTTAATATGGGTGGATTACATATCTCAATAAAACTTTTTTTAAAAAAAGAATGAGGGCAAACTAGAGATGTTTTTGGAACAAACAAAACCCAATTACCCCCTGACTGATCCTCACCGACTATCCAACAGATAGAATACAAAAGCAAAATAAAGCAAACCCAGAAGTAAAGACTGCGATGCAAGACGCTGGGTGAATAAAATTCTCTGTACGTATGTGAGTAAATCTTTTAAAACATTGACCCATTAAAAAGAAAATTGTTTAATGGGGGAGGTAAAGGGGATATGAAACAATGGATAATCTATAAACAATAGGACATTCCTCACCGAACGGTCACGAGGAAAGGATGAGTCACCCAGGGTGCAGTATAGCATCAATGAAACTCACAATATTCCTCTGGTTCTTTGAGGCTTCCTCACCCCCTACCGTCATGACCCCAGTTCTACCTTTCAGTTCTGGCTAGACTGGAGCATGTGCACTGGTACAGACAAGAGCCCTGACATACGGAATCCAGGTCAGATAAACCGCTCGGGAACAGAAAAGGGAATAGCCATACCAGGAGAGTAGGGGGAAGGTGGGGGAAGGAGGGGAGAAAGGAGGAACCGAACACAATGATCCATAATATGCCACCACACACACACACACAAACACCCCAGGGGGACGAACAACAGAAATGTGAGTGAAGGGAGACAACAGTCGGTGTAAGATATGAAAACAATAATAATTTTTAATTTATCAAGGGGTCACGAGCAGGGAGGGAGAAGGGAAAAATAGGAACTGATGCCAAGGGTTCAAATAGAAAGTACATGTTTAGAAAATGATGATGGCAACATATGTTCAAATATGCTTGACACAATGGATGTATGGAATGTTATAAGAGCTGTAAGAGCCCCCAGTAAAATGTTGGGTTTTTTTTAATACTTGATAATATGGCGTGAAGGGGGTTGGAGTTAAAACATTCTGTTGTACTCGTTTTGTTGGGTAGAATTTCATTAACTTTACCCAAACCCAAAAGTCCTCTGCCATCAAGTCAATTCTAAGTCATGGCACCTCTGTAAGACAGAGCAGATCTGCCCCTTTGGCTCGCTGAGACCTGAAGTCCTTACAGAACAGATAGCTTCACCCTTCTCCTAGTGCTCGGCTGCAGGTCCAACCCAGCAGCTCAGTACATCACCTCCAACCCCACCAGGAGGCCTTCTGGTTTCCTTGAGACTTTGTTAAATAGATATATATTTACATATATGTATATAACTTAAATTTATAATAGTTACAGATATATAGTACTTATTGGGTATAAGATAGCTTTTTTTTTTTCAAGGATGATAGCTTGTTTCATTGGAACTCCAAAAATATGAATGTCTCACACAATAACAGCAAACATTTTGCTTTTTAAAGTGACAGCTCTTAATGTAAGGGTACTTAATGTAAGCTTGCTGAAACTACTGCCTGTAACATTTCATAATTGACAAAATTGGAGTCGAGATACAATTCTTGATATAACTACCTGACTTGTAGTTATATGTCTTTTAAGACTGTCCACTAGAAAATAAACTAAAATATAATGCTGTTTACTGAAAGGATAAGGACCAAAAAAGAAAGAAAGAAATATCCTTCAGGGTCTTTCACTCATTGCATCAATTAAAATGCATAAGGCAGCGTCCTTCTCTATAATCTGATCTCTCCTACGACTGGAGGTTTCCCTTTGTTGTCCACTGCCCAATGCAATTGCTGCCATCATCAGCATGCATGGGCTCTGCTTTAACTCTCACTCCTGCTTCTGAGTGTGACGGATCATCAGGTACAGAAGCCAAGCGGTTCTGAATCATCTCAATGGCTCTTTCCAAGTGCTTTTGAAACCTCTCAGCCATTTCAAGACGTCAAGACGTTGACATGTCCGTACCTCCATCATGACACGCAATGTCTCTCTTGCTTGATGGGGTCAGTACTCATTTATAAGATGATGCACATGGACAAAGAGCAGCCTAAGATCTTCTAGCTTCTCTTCTTGTTTTATACTGCCATGACTCCTTATCAAGATATCTAAGAGATCTAAGAAATTAATAAGGATAGACATATTGA
This sequence comes from Tenrec ecaudatus, assembly GCF_050624435.1. Classification (NCBI taxonomy): domain Eukaryota; kingdom Metazoa; phylum Chordata; class Mammalia; order Afrosoricida; family Tenrecidae; genus Tenrec; species Tenrec ecaudatus. The sequence continues at coordinate 58,697,805 of NC_134530.1, forward strand.
GTTTTCTCAGTTCTTTCTTATGATCACCCTGCATAGGATGAAGCCGTTCGATGCCCTGACTTTCCAAAGGGTGAATGATAAGATCATCCCATTGGAACTGATTGCCAAACATCATATAACTATCTTTTATTGGAGGCGGTGGCTTGGGCGCGAGGCCTTCCTGAATAGCTTCACCTGCATATTCCTTAATGTACCGCATTGGAGGGGGTGGCAGAGCGCTGACTTGCTGTGGTCCACCCGCGGAGGAAGGTCAGGAACCTCGGCGCTGGGCTTATGCTAGCAACCGCCTTCACCGCTGCCCTGTAAGACAGCTTTCTATGCATGAATAGATTCAGGCAGTTAATCTTCATAGTAACCTAGTAAGGGAAACTAATATGATTGCATCCTACAGAGTGAGAAACTGAGGTACAGAGACTCTAAACGGCTTTCCCTGGATCACACAACCAGTGAGGAGAGCAGTCACGATACTGATTCACATGACATAGAGCTCCCAAACCAACAGATTTGGGGTCAGTAAACTATTGTCCACAGTCTTAATATGGCCTACTGCCTGTTTTTGGACAGCCAACAAGCTCAGAATAGATTTTACATTTTTAAAGGGTTGTGGGAAGAAGAATGTAGCACAGTGACTATATACAGCGTGCAGAGCTTAAAATATTTACCGTCTGACTCTTCGCAAAAAAAAAGTTTGACGTCGCTTATAATAGTCAAGGAGGAAGGGGAAGGAATAGGAAAGGGGCGCCAGAAGATTTTATCAAGATTTTAAAAATAAAGAGTTTGATGTATTCAAGGAACCAGCGGAGAGTAGTTGAAACCTACGGAGTGAGACAATAGGTACCTGAGATGATACTGAAAAGCAGACAGCCACTGAGCAATTTGTGTAAAAATTTCAAACGAGAGCCTAATTCACCAAATAAACTTTTAAGGAAAACACACCAAAATCTTAGTTTTCAAAAAAGAGACAAGAGGAAGTTATAGTAATCTTCTAGGCCCTGGTAAGGGGTCAGTTAACGTTGGGGCTTAACACTAATGAGAAGCTACTGAAAGATGGCAAATAAAATCACAAACGCCACAGCTGAACTTTAGCCTTATGTCTTCGCACAGAATATACTAGAAGGGGGTAAGAATGGGAGCCTGCAGATCCGTTTGGAGGTGGTCGAATACATAAAGTGAAGATGATGCCCAAGACTAGAACGATGGTAGCAAACGCAATAAGGGGGGAAGAATTTTGGCAAAATGCTGTTTTCTTTTTAAATTACATACTCTCACTTCAGGGTGGGCTTTGAAAAGCCTCCTGCACCCCCACAATCTACCTCCTTTACCCGTCAGCAAGCTAACACGTTGATGCCAACACCCACACCCAGAAAGCCAGTCCAGGGCTCACTTCGTGAGAGACGGCCTGATTGTTGGCTAGAATCCAGACACGCCTGTGTTAAGTTCACAAACAAACTGGCCTGGCAGACCCCATTAATGGACCTGATCTGGCGCCCGGTGATCACTAGCATTCACAGTTGTCTGTGGGGAGTTTGTTGTAGAACCTGGCCCTAGGCTGATATCAGTCACACCAAGATACCATATATGTTCTGGTTTTCGGTACATGAAACCCACGGTTGATGAACTTATAGGGACAGCAAGTAGAATAAGGGTTTTGGGGGGTAGGGGTTACAGTGTTGGGGGGATGTGGTAAAAGGGAGACGTTGTCAAGGAGCCCAGGAAGAAAACGACTGTCTAGAAACTGATTGTGGTAGCAATCGTACAGTACTGCTTGATGTGATAGAACTATGGATAATATATGTATTAACTCCCAATTAATAATAATTTCTTCTTTTTTAAAAGAAGGCAGATTGTTATGAGTTAGGCAAGGAGAAGATGAGGCTGTCTGCTCCCATTAAAGATCTCCAGTCCTTAGAAAACTTGTATGGGATAGTGATGAGTTGGAATCAACTCGATAGCCATGGATGAGCTATGTGTTCGGAGTTCTTGAAAGGAACAAATGGTTACAACTCAGTGCCCTCCAGTCGATTCTGACTCATAGTGACCATATACGACAGGGTAGAACTGCCCCTACCCATTTACAACCCTGTAACTGTTGTTGTTGTTCTTGTTGTTTGGTGCCATTGAGTTGATTCCAACTCATAGCGACCCTTCGCACAACAGAGCAAAACACTGCCTGGTCCTACACCATCCTCAACATTGCTCCTGTGCCTGAACCCATTGCTGCAGCCGCTGTGTCAGTCCATCTCGTTGAGGGTGTTTCTCTCCTTTGCTGGCCCTCCGTTTTACCAAGCATGATGTCCTGCTCCAGGGAAAGGCTCTCCTGACAACATACCCAAAGCATGTAAGACAAAATCTCACCATCCTGGCCTCTGACGAGCACTCGGGCCGTACTTCTTCCAAGGCAGATCTGTTTGTCCTTTCAGCAGTCCATGGGACTTTCCATATTCTTCTCCCGCACCGCAACTCAAATTCATACATTCTTCCTTGGTTTTTATTCACTCTTTAGTATAACTCTTCCTCATGAATTCTTACAGGAGTAGAAAACCTCATCTTTGCCCCCAAGGAGCAGCCAGTGGTTTCAATCTGCTGACCTGGAGGTTACGGACCCAATGCTAACCACTATGTCACCGGGGCTTCTAGTAGGTTCAAACCTATTCAGGGGCACCTGGAAAGAAAGGTCTAAAGGTCTGCTTCTACAAGGTCATGGTCATGGAAACCCTCGGGAGCAGTTCTATTCTGCACACACAGTCTCCGTGAGTGAGAATTAACTCAGTGGCTACTGGTTTGGTTTGTGTGTGTGTTTATTTGGCACAAGTTCAGCTCAAGTCTCTACAGCCCCTCAAATGTCACTGGCAGGTGGACAACAGGCTTATCAGATGAGGGGAAAGTCCTTGGGGCCTGGACACTAACTGCACTTACGTGGACTTCAGGTGCCTCCTGCCACTGGCCCACTTTAGGTTTGGATGCTCTGAGGGCCCAGCAGGGGGGTTGCCTCCCAGTCTGGCAGAGTGGATGATCAGATGGATTCTGAAGGCCCAATGTTGAAATTGACTCCTAGCTCTATCATTTGTCTACCTGTGTCAATCTTGGGCATATGACTGTATCCCATGCACAACAGAATTGGGCCAATGTGATCCGTAGGGTTTCCATTGGCTGGTTTTCAGAAGTAGACTGCCAGGTCTTTCTTCCTAGTCCCTGTACCCTAAACACTTAGTTCATCATCTGAAAAGTGAGGTGTCATTTCCATTCATCTCTAGCTTACAAGGTTACTGGGAGGATTAAATAACAATTCAATGAGATAACCTCTATGGAGCATTTAGAAGAGTTATCTTGCATGTGGAAAGAGTTCAATGAGTGTTAGCTATGTTTGTTCAATCATTGTTACTATGGAGGTAGAGACTAATAGGGCTCTTTCAGATCATGTTGTCCCATTGTTAGGATCATGCTACCAGTTCTCACCAATAGAATGTGGGTGGAGTGATGTATGTACACACTGAGCCATGTACACTCTGCACCACGCACCCTCTCTGTTTGCTGGAGGATGCAAAGGAGGACTCTGATACTAGAAGAAGATGATGGAACTACAATGTGGAAGGAGCCTGGGTGCCTGGGTGACTGCATGGAGCAGAGCTCCCCCTACTTCAGAGGGCTGTGACTTAAGCAACAAAATGAACCTGGACTGCGGCGAGCCATGGAAAGTTGAGGGTTGTTGTTGCTGTTTTACAGGTGAGGCTACCTGACTAACTATAGGTAACTAGCATATTTGTTCTTGCTGCTGCTTCTGTTAGCTGCCATCAGGAGGACCACCCCCTCCAACTCGTGGCTATTCCATACATAACAGAATCGGGCCAATATGATCCATAGGGTTTTCCTTGGCTGATTTTCAGAAGTAGACTGCCAGGCCTTACTTCCTAGTCCTCTGTACTCTGGAGGCACCACTAAAATCTGTCCAACATCATTACAGCATGCAAGCTTCCGCTGACCGACAGGTGGTCATGGCTACACCTCAGGTGCATACCTGGGTCTCCCACATGGAAGGTGAAAATGCTCCCACTAAACCATCATGCCTGGCTGTATCTATGTGGATCCACTACTACACTGCTCTGTACTCATACACAACATCCCACTCGAAACACAGTTCCTCAACAGCCCCAGGTCTTGCTAGGCTCAGCCCTGTTTCCACCCAGGCTCTCTGCTCACACCTCCATCTTTACTTCCTGGTACAACCCTGAGTCCAAAGTCATCCATGGACCAAGTCCCTCTGACACCACACTCCAAGGTCTTAAAGGGCACCGCTCTTCCTCTAGGCAGGGAGGCGCAGTAGAATGAACACAGCTTGGAGCTTGGAGCTTTAAAGACTCTACAAAGGACCAGCCATGTGATCTGGGCCCCGCGAGTCCATCTCTCTGAGCCTCCGTGTGCCCATCTTACTGATAATGTCTTTGAAGACATTATCTTCTTCACAGGGTTACAGTGAAATCAAACTAGGTGATGGATGTGTCCGCAGCTAACAACGCCTCCGGCAAAAACAAGTCCCTCGGAAGACCCAGAGCTCTACTTCCCTCCTCCCCGAGAGCTACCAAGGCCCGAGGGTGCTTACTACGCCAAGAAAAATATATAACTATAATTCTAGAGGGAAACCCCCAATGACAAAATATATCTGAGATAAATCTCAATATGAACAAACAAAAATATACAGGAAATGTTGAAAACCAGATCAGGCCCAACATGCATCAGAGGTGCGGGAGTTAACTGACAAGGTTTTACCCATTTAAGTCAGATTTACCCTTTTGATCTTCTGTAGTCATCTCTCCAATGCAGTCTGTTTGGTAACCAGTTTCTTCCCATCCCTCTATTATGGACAGGGGGAAATCAATGGAGGCTTTTCTCATGTGTAGAGCTCACAAATGTACCTCAGGTTCCCACTGTCACCCATAGCCTTCTGCAAACCAGAATCTCACAGTTTAGGCTCTGACAGGATTTCCTCCTTTGGCCTCAGATGATATTATTTGCAGTCCTTCGGTCACTGATGTTGGTGTGCTTCTTCCATGTGGACTTAGCTGACATCTCACTTAGATGGCTACTTGTTTGGAAACAAGCCTTTAAGACCTCAGATGCTATTTGATCTGATAGCCAGGCACCATCTGATTTCTTCACCACACTTTGCTATAGATATAGCACCCATATCTTCTGAGTTCCCTTCCTGAGGGTAAGTAGCAGGCAGGGCCGTGCTGTAAGAACTAGTTGTTCTTAAACTGGAGCTAGGATTTAGTGCTACCCCCAGAAGCCATTCCTGAATCTATATTTTTAAAATCTGCCTTTGGATCCCTGTAGAGACCTCCTTGTAGATTGATGGTACGGTCTTGTAGATCATCTCCCTGGGGCATAAAGATCTTTGGTGAATATTGTCATTGATTAGGCCCTGATACTAGTTTTATTTAACTGTTAAAACAGGATGTAGAACACCTCATCTTTCTCCTGTGGAATAGCTAGTGGTTTCGAACTGCTGATCATGCAGTTAGCAGGCCAACAGGTAACCACTATGCCACCAGGATTCCACCATAGGCTCCATCTTCTCTTGATACGTCCACAGATTGCTCCTGCCAGCTGCTCTGTGCCAGGCAGTGTGTTGGGCCTGCAGACACAAAGACAGAGAGACCACGTCCTCAAGGGGCTCAGAGGGCAATAGGGCGGGCATGTGACTCGTTAGCTACAGTGCCAAGCAGAATGGATTCTGTGCTGTCTCCGGGTCCTGTGCCTGACTGGGTCACACCCCTACTGCCTTCCCCCACCCCACCACCCAGCTCGGCTGTCTCCCGGCACTGAAGAACCCCAGCAACAGCCAGGCGCTTCCTGAAGCTGCTGTTTCTCTTGGCCCCCAGGGTGGGAGAAGGTGCCAGGCAAGGTGGAAAATAAGGCGGGGAGGGGGCCGGGGAGCAGCCTTTGCCAGGCCTGGCAACCTGTCCCTGTCGCAGGGACCAGAGGGGGCTGCCCCTCCACCGTCCACCGCCTGTCCAGACTATTGTTCACTTGTTGTGACAGGGGGATCGGCTGGGGCTTGCACACAGGGGCTTCCTCCCCAGCCTGTCGTGCTTGGACAGCTGGAGGAAACAGGCACCGGGAGCCAGCTCTCCGCTCCAACAACAACAGCCCGGGCTGCCCGCTGGCGGCCTCGCTAGGGGGTCGCCCAGGAGCCAGAGAGGCCACCCCACTCCACCTCGCCACTGACAAAACATGTTTGCTTGTTTTCTGCGAAGGAGGCAGTGCATACCCATCCTGAGCAAACACAGGCGCAGATAAGCCGGGCCCTGCTGCCATCGAGGGCTACGGAGGCAGAGCCAGGCGGAGCCCAGGAGGTGGCTCGGGCCAGCCGGCCAGGTTTGGAGACAGACAGCGGAGAAGCCAGCTCCAGGCCTCTCCAAAGGGAAAGCACGCAACCCTAGTCTGCCTTCACGGAATACAGGAGACCTGGGGCTGCCGGCCAGAGACCACTGCTGACTCCCAAAGCAGGGCTGCTGCCTGATGCAAAGAATTAAAGAGGCTGGTTTGGGTAAATACTAGGTCATATTGCGACAGCAACCAAAAACATATGAATGATTACAAGAAGTATGTACGAGTACAAGTGTGTGCTTGTGTGTGTGTGTTATATGCACATGCACAAGGCCTTTTCAAAAAGTTAGTGGGAAAATTCCATTATCTTTCCATTGCATTCTCCCATGAACTTTAAAAAACTTGCCTACGTGTGTATGTGCATGTGTGCAATTGCATATATATTCATGCACATAATGAAATCAAAACTCACTGCCATCAGGTCCGTTTCAACCCCTGGCACCCCTACAGGACAAGGTAGAACTGCCCCTGTGGGTTTCTGAGACTGGAAAGCTTTGGGGAAATGGAAAGCCTCACCTTTCTCCCACAGAGCCACCCTGGGGTGATTTTCAACTGCTGACCTTGAGCCTCGCAGCCCAACATGGAACCCACTATGCCACCCGGGTTCCCACACATAATAAAGCACATGTGCGTCTCAAAGAAGCACCGTCAGAGGGACTTCTTAGACATAGCCAGGCCCCACAGGATCGGTTTCCTGAGGCTGAAGCTTTAGAACTAGAGTCTTGTGGGGCGACGCAGTCAATTGACATCGTGGAGTTTTCAACTATTTATGTTCTATGCCCTAGTTTGAGGTGTTAAAAGTTTGCAAATAGCCCTCTGAGATCCAACTCTTAGTCTCTTCTCATCTGTAGCAGACGAGAAAGGAAGGGACCAAAGACTCAGAGAAGAGACCAATCTACAGACTCCCAGTCTGCAGGGACCACAGCTCCATCGACCCTGAGACCAGCAAAACGAGATGATGCCGGCTACCACGAGGCCATTAAGACCAGGACTACGATAGATGGATTATGATTGAATTGGAGGGGGAAATGGAACATAACAAATAACTCTGGCTGAGAGTAGAAGACCCCCACTTCCCCTTCCCCCGCCTCAGCCCACTGCCCAAGGCTACCCCTGAAACAAGATACCCCTTAAACCTCGGACCCAAACTACCCCCCGAGGTCACCTTATAGCTAAATAAAAAATTGATTTATAAAATAAAGAATATCACCAGTGAGGACTGCCCACCTTTAACAAGCCATCTACAGGAGACCAAATGGTCAACCGTTACTCGAGATTGAAAGGTAAGGGGACAGGGAAATCAGATCAATGGAAACAAAACATTCAGAATGGAATCAACGAGGAGGTTGACACATTGTGGAAATCTAGCCAACATCAGTGGACAATCTGCGTAATAATTGGTCAATGGGAAACAACGGTGCTGTGTAAACTTCCACTAAAAGCAATGTAAAATATTCTTTACCGTCATGAACCCTCAAAAGTGGAAATGCACCCCTTTGCTGGGTGCCCATCCCCACACAGCGCCACTGTCTGAGCATTCTCAGAGCCCAGGAGCAGCACAGAGTGCTGCCCATCACCACTTGCAGATGAGGAGTCTGAGGATCTGAGAGGCTGCGTGACCTGCCCCTGGGCACACAGAGATCAGTGACACAACTAGAATCTGACTCATTGTCTGCCTGACCACAACGTCCATGGTTTTCACCAGGCCCTCGCCACCCCCTGGCCCACTTTGTTGCTGGTGAGTGCCTATCCAGTTGGTTCCGACTCAGTGACCCTACGTACAAAAGAATGAACCACTGCCTATGACTGCAGCCACAGTGTCAGTTCTTCTCCTTGAAGGACAGCCTCTCTCTCTTTGACCCTCTACTTCTCCAAGCACCATGTCCTTCTCCAGGGCCCGGTCCCTCTCGAGAACATGTTCTTAGTAAGTGTGATGCAGTCTCGCCATCCTTGCTTCTGAGAGGCAATCCAACTGTAACTCTTCCAACACAGATGTTTGTCCTCCTGCTAGTCCGTGGTCTATTTAACAGACTCTCTGCCAACACCATAATTCAAACACACGCATTCTTCCCTGATCTTTGTCTGCTGTCCAGCTTTCTCGTGCATATGAGGCGACTGGAAATACCACGGCTTGGATCATGCTCACCTTAGCCCTCAAAGTGACACCTTTGTCTGTGAGCCTTTAAAGAGATTTCGTGCAGCAGATTTGCTCATTGCAATATGTCATTTGAATCCATGGTTGCTGCTTCCAGGAGCCTCATCCTTGTAGGGGTCTTTAATGGGCAAGGAGTCCTTGTGGGGAGGGATGTGCAAACAGTTAACACACTGTGGTAGTTACATAATCTGGTGTCCATTGGGGACTTGCGAGGATTAAGAGTGAAGGGGTGGAGTCTAGTCTGTCAATCTGGCCATAGCCAATGATACCTCTGTGTGCGCATGGCCTTCCCCTGAGGATTCTGGGAATCCCTGTATTTCCTCCTTGGAAGCAGGAGTTTCTCTCTCTCTCTCTCTCTCTCTCTCTCTCTCTCTCTCTCTCTCTCTCTCTCTCTCTCTCTCGGCTCAATCCCTGAGAGACTCTCTACTGACAAGACAAATGAAGCTATGCTGATGGCAGTGAGCGCCCTGGACCTGGAGAAGCCACGTGGAGACCCCTGCCGGCGCTGAGATGCTTACAATGCCACTGGGTCCACAAGATTTCCCACCCACTGGCTGTGATCTCCCTGCATTTGACATCATTGCATGTGTTTCATGAGTCTGAAGAGGACTTTATAGATTGGTATTGGACATATGGGCTAATATCAGACTTATGGACTTGATCTGGACTGGACTGGGATGTTTTTTCAATGTTCAATTGCTCTAGTATATAAACCTCCTCCTTACACACATTTGACTGTTCATGAATTTGTTTCTCAAGTCTACCCAGACTAACGCACATACTCAACTGCTAATTAAAAGACTTTAGGCTTGAGTCGACTCAGAAGCACCTCAAAAGAAAGGTCTGGTGACCTACTTCTGAAACGCCTGCCATTGAAAACGCATGGGCCACCATCTTCCTTTGAAACACATGGGGCTAGTCGGCATCGGAATCACCTGTACTGGACTAGCTTACAGAGAGCTTTCTTTTTTTTAAATAAATCATTTTATTAGGAGCTCATACAACTCTTATCACAATCCATACATACATCAATTGTGTAAAGCACATTTGTACATTCGTTGCCCTCATCATTCTCAAAACATTTGCTCTCCACTTAAGCCCCTGGCATCAGCTCCTCATTACAAAGTGCTTTCTAAACTACTGTATTCATTTCCTGAGACTACTATAAAAGTTACCACAAACTTGGTGACTTAAAATAATGGAAATTTACTGTCGCATCATTCAGGAGGCTAGAAGTCTGAAGTGGAGGCATGGACAGGGTCATACTCCCTCCAGAGGCTGTGGGGGAGCCCTGTGCCTGGCTACTACTTCCAGCTTGTGGTGGCTGGTGGAATTTCAAGATGCTCCTAGACTGAAAGCCACATCACGCTGAGCTCTGCTGCCATCACCACAGCTGTTCTCCCTGGGTGGGTCCTCTCTGTCCCTGAGAAGGACACTTGTGGGTGCATTTAGGGCCCACCTGGATAACCATTAGGTGCCCTGGTGGCACTATGGGATAAGATTGGGGCTGCTGACTGCAAGAGTGGCACTTCTATCAATGACTCAGGGAGATAAAGATAAGTGAGGGTGTCTGCTCCCATAAAACTTGACAGTCTCGGCAACCCTAAGGTCACTATGAGTCAGAATCAACCTAGAGGCAGTAGGTTTAGATTTGGTTGGAAATTTAGGATAACCTCCCCATCACTTAAGAACCTTAACCTAGTCACATATGCAAAGATCTTTTTTCCCAAACAGAGAGGGATTGACAGGCTCTGTAGATTAGTGACTTATCTTTTGTTAGCTACCGTAGCTACTATTGGGATCCTTGTTAGAGTAATGAGTTACAAGGTAGGCTGCTAACCTCAGGGTCAGCAGTTCCAAACCACCAACTGTCCCCTAGGAGGTCTTCTACTCCCATAAAGAGTTACATTTTTAGAGACCCACAGGGACATCTGTTCCTTGTCCTACAGGGTCACTATGAGCCAGAATCATCTCAATGGCAGTGAGTTCTTTTCTTTCTTTCTTTCTTTTTTTCTGGAACAGCTACTATCTCATTTTTTATCAGGAACCTCCTAACAGGGCAGTAAAGTTAATGTCTCCATTTGGGCTCCTCCAAAAGCCAACTCAACTGTAAATATTTCGGTACAAAATACTTTAGTTGTGTCACTGCCCCCAGGAAATTCCCTTGGGGGGAAGGGAGGTGCGTTAGCAACAGGAACCCCTGTGGACACATGAGGCTCAATCCAGCCGGATCTCTGGGAAACAGAGTGGTGCACAGAGATGCAGAGAGTAGTGTCATGGTTAGCCACACTCAGTTGCTAACCGAAAGGTGGGAGAAAAGACCTGGAGATCTACTCCATAGAGATTCCAGCCTAGCAAGCCCTATTGGGGCTGGTCTCCTCTGCCTTATACAGCAGCAATGAGTCAGAATGGACTGGACAGCACAGCACCCACCTATTGCTGCTTGAGGGCAGCTTCCCGGTGGCCTTAGCGCCCTGAGCCTACATACTGCCCTGTGAGTGAGCTGGGCACTCCTGCAGCCAGAGAAAGTCATCGGGCAGAAACCCGCAAGTCAACAGGAAAGGTCATGGGCCAAAGGGATATGGGTGGAGCACTGACAGCGCCTGCTGCGCTTACCAAATCATTGTCCCCGTTTCATAGCGGTCGCCCCACCCCCCACCATCCCCATACCGTGTGCATGCGGAGACTTTCACCCAGAGACCCCTCTTCTGAAAATGGTTGCCATCCAATCAACTCCAGTTCACAGCAAACCCACAAGTGTCACAGGAGAACTGTGCTCCACTGCGCTGTCAGTGGCTCGTTCTTCTGGAAGCAGACCACCAGGCCTTTCTGCTCAGATACCTCAGAGTGAACTTGAACTGCCATCCTTACAGCTAGCAGCTGGACATACTAACCCTATGTGCTACCCAGGAACTCCAGGCCCTATTCCAGTCAGAAAGGGGAAGACAACTTTCCAGGGGTCATGCCCCTGCCATCAAGCCCGCAATAGTCTGACTCCTTCAAAAGGTCACAGGCCTGGCCATGCCCAATCATCTGACTCTGTTCAGAGAGAGTCTGTGTCTTCTGGTTCTTCCAGCCTCCACCATGGCTCTCCATTCTCGTCAAAGACACCCTCCCTCTCCATTCCAAAAAGATCGGGCAGTGTTTATTTTCAGTCCTTTCGAGAGAAGGTCTTTTTTTCTTTTTTAATCATTTTACTGAGGGCTTTTACAGCTCTTATCACAATCCATACATAGATCCATTGTGTCAAGTGCATTTGTACGTATGTTGCCATAATCTTCTCAAAACATTTCCTTCTGCTTGGGCCCTTGGTATCTGCTCATTCCCCACCCCTCCCTCATGGTCCCTTGATAATTTATAAATTTTTTTTCATATCTTACACTGACCACTGTCTCCCCTCACCCACTTTTCTGTGGTCCCTCCTCCTGGGGGGGGCGTGTTATATGTCGATCATTGTGATGCTTGATTCTCCCTTTTTAAGAGAAGGTCTTAATATTACTGTCAGGAGCCACCGAATCGATCAGACCCCAAATACTCTTCAGGATTTCTCTCACTAGGTCCAGGGATTCTTGTGCAAAAGGGATCCCTTGTGGCCTGCCCACTCGATCCCAGAGTTCCCAAAATGGGTATACAAGCAAGGTCATCCTAGGCCACCACTGTACAGAGGCAAGCTTCAGGAAATCAAATGATAGACTAATATTGAGAACTATCTTCTAATCCCAGGTCTTTAAAGGAAGCAGTGCTCACCCTGCCCCTGGAGGTGGGATGGGGGGGGGGGCAGGTGGCTATAGCAGTTGCTAAAGAAACCACCGATTGTTCATATGTAAGTTCAGAATAAAGCTAAAGAAAATCCACAAGAGTCTAAATATAACCTTGAGGCTATCCTGTCTGAATTTTGAGAACACCTCAAGGACAGATTGACACACTGAACAGTAATGACAGCAGACCTGATGAGCCGGGAGGGTATTGAGACCATCATTCTTGAAGAGAGAAAAAAGGTTATTAAAAAGACAGGAAAGAAAAAATTAATTAGAAAAATGACAGGAAAGAAAAGATCAAAGTGGATGTCAAAAGAGACTCTGAAACTTGCTCTTGATCATAGATTAGCTAAAGCAAATGAAAAAAAGGACAAAGCCGAGGAACTAAATAAAATTTTCAAAGAAAAAGCTAAATATTATAATGAAATGTGCAAGGAGCTAGAATTAGAAAAACAAAAGAGGAGAACATGCTCAGCATATAAACTGAAAAACTCAAGAAAAACTTTAAGCCTTGAATTGGTGAAAAGATTATGTAGGAAAAGCCTTGACTTGATTGGTACAGGAAGCATCTAGAGAAGGCAGCAAGAACACAGAGTCACAGCACCAAAAAGAACTCGCTGGCATTCCACCATTCAGGAAGTAGCAAATGAGCACAAACCAATGGTGCCGAAGGAAGATCAAGCCGCACTGAATGCATTAGCCACAAACAAGGCTCTAGGGATTGATGGAGCGCCCGCTGAAATGTTTCAGCAAGCTGCAGAAGCACTGGAAGCACTTCCGCATCTATGCCAGGGAAATTTGGAAGATAGCTACCTGGACAACGGACTGGAAGGGATCCATATTTGTGCCTATTCCCCCAAAAAAAGTGACCCGAGAGAGTGCTCAAACTATAGAAAGGTGTCACCGATATTGCACACAAGTAAAATTTGCTGAAGATCATCCAACAATGATCACAGCAGTCCATTGACAAGGAACTGCCAGAAATTTAGGCTGGATTCAGAAGAGGGTGTGGAGCAATGGGTATCATTGCGGATGTCATTCGGATCTTGGCTGAAAGCAGAGAACACCAGAGAGATGTTTGCTTGTGCTTCATTGACTGTGCAAAGGCACTCGACTGCGTGGACCTTAATAAACTGTGGATGACCTTGAGAAGAATGGGAATTCCAGAACACTTCATTGTGCTCATTCGGAACTTGTGCATGGATCTAGAGGCAGTGTGCAAACAAAACGAGGGAACACTGAGTGGTTTAAAATCAGGAAAGGTGTGTATCAGGGTTGGATCCTCTCACCATATTTGTTCAATCTGTGTGCTGAGCAAATCATCAGAGAAGCCGGGTTACATGAAGAAGAGTGCGGCATCAGGATTGGAGGAAGGCTTATTAACAACCTGAGGTGTGCAGATGATACAACCTTGCTTGTAGAATATGAAGTGGACTTGAACCACTTGCTGATGAAGATCAAGGATGGTGGTCTTCAGGATGAATTACAACTCCATGTAAACAAGACCAAAATGCTCACAACTTGACCAATAGGTAACATCATGATAAATGGAGAAAAGGTTGAAGTTGTCAAAGATTTAGTCTTACTTGGATTGACAATCAATGCTCACGAAGCAGCAGTCAAGATATCAAAAGGTAGGAGCCCCAGTGGCATAATGGTTACAAGTCAGGCCACGATCCCCAAGAGCTCAAAAGGCATGTTTTGCATTGGGTAAAGCTACTGCACAAGACCTCCTTAGAGTATTGAACAGCAAGGATGTTATTTTGAAGACTAAGGTACACCTGACCCAAGCCATGGTAACTTCCACTGCATCATATATATGCATGTGAACGTTGGAAACTGAATTCGGAAGACCGTAGAAGAATCCGTATTTGAATTGTGGTTCTGGAGAAGATTACTGACAGTACCAAGGACTGCTAAAGGAACAGGCTAATCTGTCTGGAAGAAGTGAGGCCGAGTGCTCCTTAGAGGCAAGGACGGCAAGACTTTGTCTTTCATACTTTGGACATATTGTCAGGAGAGATCAGTCCCTGGAGGACACCATGTCTGGTAAGATGGAAGGGTGGCAAAAAAGAGGAAGGCCCTGGACGAGATGGATGGACACAGTGGCTGCATCCATGGGGTAGGCATAGGAACAATTGTGAGGATGGCGCAGGACCGTGCAGTGTGTCCTTCAGTTGTGCATAGGGTCACTGTGGGAGGGAGCCAACTCAGGGACGCCTAATAGCAACAAGTGAGAGCCCTGGTGGAATACTGGTTAACTGAAGCCACCAGCCCCTCCCCCACAGAAAGATGTGACAGTCTGCTTCCCTAAAGACTTGCAGTCTAGGAAACCAGATGGGATCCTTCTGCTCTGTCCAATTATAGGGTCCTTGTGATCCAGGATCACCTTGATGGCAATGGATTTGAAAGGCTCGCTGGCTCCCTAAAGGAACCCTGGTGGCATAGTGACTTCCACTCCAGGGGGGGAAGATGAAATTGTCTGCTCCTGCCAAGATTTAAAAGTCTCAGAAACCCAAAGGGGGGGGGCGTTCTATTCTGTCCTATAGAGGCCCTATGAGTTGGGATCAGCTCGATGACTGGGCTTAGTTTGAGGTTTGAGGGTTCCCTGGATGTGTCAAATGATGATACACTCGATCACTAGCTGAAAAGTGGCCGTGCAGACCCATCCAAAGGTACTACCAAGGCCAGGCCAGGCAGTCTGCTTCTAAAAAGCCACAGGCTGACAGCTCCTGTGGAGCAGTGCGACTCTGCCATGGAATTGCCGTGAGTCAGAGGCAATTCAACTACAGTGACAGCAGCAAACGCTTTGTTGCAGGCCCAGCACAAGTCAGTGAGCTGCAGAGGGAGGAGGGACCCAAGCCTGCCAAACCCAACCCCCACCCCACCCCTTTGATGTCATAGCCCTCCCTAATCTTCCCTTACTGTCCTCAGCACTATCTTCGCTCTGTCCTTATCCAGCGACACACCTGCTTCCTGCCCCCGGCATACCTGGAGCACAGGCCTGAGAATTCAATCCAAAACGCCTTGGCCTCCTGCCCGCCAACCTCTAGGCCATGATCTCCCAGTGGTCAGACAGCACAGCCCCACAGGGAGCTCTGGAAGGTGACTTCTCACCTGTGTGTTGCGTCCTCAGTCCAACCATGAGCGTCTGGGAAATTCCCAGGAAGGAGGCGTGGCCTTTAGCTTCATCACTCTCTGAAGTTACCTTACGGATTCACATTGGTTCAGCGTTGGTTTTCCTCCACTAGGGAGCGTGTTTCACAAGGGCAGAAATGGGGACCATCTAGCTTCCTGTATCCCCAGCACCCATGTATTGCCTAGAAGTGGTGGGTTCTCCACAACGATAGATTGAATCCAAAGAAGTTTGAATCAATGAGCTGACTTCAGTCTCTGCCTTAGCCCTATAGGCCCAAGTTCATGCTCTTAGTCCCAGAGGACCACAGCTCTTCTGCCACCCCACCCTCTGACTATCAGCAGCCGCAGTGGTCTCCTGCCTCCTCCCTGCTCAGGGTTCTGTGTCACCATGCCTCTGGATCCCTGGGTCCTTTGTCCTTGGTTGGACTTTCTCCTCATGGAGATCTGTGCATAATGGAGCAAAAGGTTCCCTGTCCTGTGCCACCACCATGATGGGCCAGTGACACCCCGAAAGCTTTCCTTGGCTGACTGTCGGGTAGACTGTCATGCTTTTCTTCCTGTCCAGCCTTGGCTGAAAGGTCCACAGAACCATGTTCAGCATCACAGCTACAAGTGGGCATGAGGTGCACCGTCCGGGGATCTTCCACTTGGAAGGTGAGGTTTCTACCCATGAGCCGACTGTGCCCCCATTTGTCCCATGCTAGCACCTGTCAAGTCCATCGGCATCTCCAGGAGGGAAACACCAGAGGTGGACGAGCTGAGTATTTGAGAGCTAGGTTTCTAAAACCGGGTAGCTATAGGACTGCGGGCATTAAGGTTTCACTTCTTTTCATCAACGAAATGGCAGCAATATTAATACCCACGTTGCCGGGTCCTTATGGGGTGCAAACAGGGAGCCAGGTGCATAGTGAACACTTAGCAGTGTGTGCCATGGTGAATGTGAAATGGAGAGACTTTCACCATTGTCCCAGAGAGCCTCCAACCTAGGCAGTATCCTTGAGCCCTGTAGGGATCCTTGTGGAAGCTCTTGAAAACTGAGGTTTGCACAGAGCCGAGTTTGAAAACCATTGGCTAAGCCACGCATTCTGCACTGCACAACGACTCCAGTGCCTCACTCTCCGCTGTAGCTACAATGTGAGTTTGCACTTGTTCACGCCAAAGAGGTAGAGTCTGTTTCTCCAGCCCTTGGAGTTGAGTTGGCATCAACCCAATGGCACTGGTACTCATTGTGATTTGCCTTGTGGACTCCTCCAACTCACAGATGCAGTACCAGTGGCATTGTGTTACTCCTGAGCCAGGTCTCCAAGGGTCTTGCATGCTTCCATCTGCTTGCCTAGGCTAACTGTGGGGGGATGACAGGCATGGGGAGCAGAGTCGAAAAATCCCCAGGCACCCCAGCCAAGGCAGTATACATCCGTCAACAACCATCTACCTAGGAAAGACCAGGAGAGCTGCCTATCCAACCCCGAGCTAACCATAGCTGTGTGTTCAAGACAGGCTTACTATTGTAAGTCCTTGCAGCTTTATAGCTCCTGTGCAGCAGAAGTTGGCTGATAAATACCCATGCAGGTTTAGTCCCATTGTTCTCTATCCTCTCTACCAGGAACTAACCCGCCTCTACCCACACACCTCCAACAAAGGATACCTGGTTACCGTCAGAGGCAGCCTAGTCCAAAATCTTTCCATAGGTTGAATCCAGAAACATCCGTGTGTGTCTCTGCCCTTGGGACAACTTCCCAGACTCTCACTCTCTCTCCTTGTCCCATCTCCGTGATCGTCTGGATCCTGCCAGCATTTCAAACACAGCCTGCCCAAAATAAAACGCTGCATTTTTCTTTGCACGGGGCAAGAACCTCTTGGTCTCTGGAGCCTCCCTTTTCCCCATTGAAACAGTAGCAAAGTTGTAATGATGTGACGTCCTCAGAGTCACATCTCACTGTCCCAGTGGTGGCCTAGTGTCTCTGACCTGGAACCCTTCAACACTTACCCCGGGCCCCCAGTCACAATCTCATCCCTCCATCCCCTCCTCCACACCCATGGTGGTACTTCATCCATCTTTCATTCAGAAAACACTGCCCAGCATTTACTCGGCTCCAAGGACTCTGCTAAGGTTAATGAGACAATGGAGACAATGGCACAGCCTCTCTACCCCCGAGGAGTTCAGCTAATCAAAGGCCTCAGAATCTACCTTATTAGCCCAACGAGCAGCTGATGATCAGACTTAGACCAAGCGCCAGAGTGGAACTGTGCTCCACAGAGCTCTCAGTGCACACATCACAAGCCTTTCTTCCCAGGTGCCTCCACATTTTTGAGCACATGAAACATTTGCGCAACCCAAGAGAAAAATGCACCGGGAGTCAGTTGATTCCAACATATCGAAACCCTGCAGAACAGAGTAGAACTGCTCCGTGGGTTTCCAAGTCTGTAAATTTGTATGGAGTCGAAAGCCTCATCTTTCTCCCGTGGCACTGCTGGCGGTTTCAAACTGCTGACCTTGTGATCAGCAACTCAACACATAACCTACTATGCTCGTAGCCATGGGAAGACGCAAGAATGAGACTCAGAGATAACCCAGATTCAGCAGCAGTTGCTCCAACTGAGGAGACAATATGAGCAGAAAATCAATGCAGAATGCTATTAGAATTACTGGTCCCTGCTGCCCCTGGCATGGCCTCTCTGAATCAACTCTCTGCTATCCTGTTAGCTTTGGGTCACTGTTATGAATTGAATTGTGTCCCTCAAAAACTATGTGCCGACTTGTCTAGGCACAATTCTCAGTATTATGCAATATTAGGCATGATTCTCAGTAGTATGCATTATCCTCCATTTTGTGATACGATGTAACTCATCAAATGCTAACTTCTACGATATTAATGAAGCAGGATTAAAAAGAGTTGTGTTAAGGAAGCAAGAGGTAATCTACGGGATTCGTTTCAGATATCAAAGAGATTGAACATGTGAGCAGAGATCAGAGGGACCTTAGTACCACCAAGAAAAAAGAGCTGGGGAAAAAAAAGAGCTGGGACCAAAGCTTGTCTTTGTACCCAGGGTCCCTGTGTTGAGACCCTCCTATGCCCAGAGGAAAATTGATGTCAGGACATATGAAGATCGACAAGAAATTCTGGGCCCACAAATGTTAAAGAAGCCACGGACCTTTCCGCCATTTATTTCAACATTTCTCAAAGCACTGCAATGGAACATTACGGAAATGAAAGGACTCAGAAAGATTCTGTCATCGCTTAAGTAGTTGGAGAGCCATCAGATAACATGGACTTGTTCATTAATTTCAGGACTTCTTTCAGTCTTTAATACTCCAGTGTACACTGAGGAAGTTTGGCCAAGGGTAGGGGAAGAGATCATGCAGTCTTCTCGGTTTACTTGACCATGCAGCCCTGTAAGACTGATGTTTGACAGACCACACCTAAGGAATCTTGATCTCATCCAACCCTCTCATTTTCAGTGGAAACTGGGGGACTTTCCTGGCCTTACCAGGTCTGTGGCCTGCCAGTTTAAGATTCAGAGGGGCCTGTTTCCAAGGAGAGGAGGTAAGGACAGAGGTAGGGATCTGGGCCAAGTCAGACTCAGCCCAGTGCTGCCTTCCCTTGTCTGTCTTCTGCCTCTATGAGCTCATTCCCCCAGGTGCAAATGAACAATGCACACCTGCTAGGCCTGGGCCCCGCTTCCACCCGCAGGAAACTCTGTCCAGGAAAGAGGGGAGAACAATCACAGGCAACATTAGGAAACCCAGACCCAGATCCCAGCTGCCTCCTGACCAGAAGTTCGAGCAGAGTACCCAGCAATGTGCAACACTCAGGATCTGATTGCAAAGCGGGGCTGCTGAGCCGATGCAGGCTCTCCATGTGGCTGTGTAACCTTAGGGAAAGCAATCACATTGTTCTCTGAGCCACAGCTTCTTCAATTAAAAAAATAATAAAAATAAACCTGTGATAGGTTTATTTTGCCAAGTAGGCCTCCATAGGAACATGGGGGTGGAGTTTAATCAGGTCAAAGCTTGCTTGGAGGGGTGAGATAAATGCTTTCGGAGGTCGGCATCCCATCTCTCTTTCTCCCTGGTGATCAGACCAGGGTGCTGCTGCTTGAGCTAGTTCTTTCCCTCAACTGTGTGCTGCACTACCTGTGGGCCGAGCCAACCCGTGGATCATGTTACCTTGCCATGCATCACTAGAGTTATGGCGCCATCGGGACCTGCTTTGCCATGCTGCCGGTGGATCGTGTCATGGGGCCTCCTTTGCTCAGCTCCCTCGCTGCTAACGTATCGTGCCCCACCCTACTGCCTGCTTCCTGTGGGCCTACTCTGCCTGTCTTGCATGAGAGGAGACTGCGGTCTGCTTCCTTGACCTTGGACCAGCAGCCCTGGTGAGTTGAAGGACCTTCAGTACATTAACTGTTCCACAAAAGTGAGTTGAATTGAGCTCTCTGTACTGCTGTGTGGACTAATAAGCTGTTATATTTCTTCTCACTGTATAAACATATAAATAATCATAAGTGCCCTGGTTTTGTTTCTCTAGAGAGTCCTGCCTAACACAGCGGAGATGCTTCAAATGAAAGTATTTGGTAAATTTGAAGGATTCTTCGGGTGTGATGAGTTCTTGTTATACTAGAAGTGCAATATGAAAACAAGAGGGAAATGGTCCCTTCTTTCTACTGTTGCTGTTGCTAACTGACCTTGAGTCCACTCTGTGGCATGATCAGCTGCAGACTGGGCCACCGTGAGCCATGGGGCTTCCGTTGGCTGATCTTCAGAAGTCAGTTCCTAGACCTTTCTTCCTACTCTGTCTGAGCCGGGGTGCTCTGCTGAAGCCTGTTCAGTATCATAGCGACACGGCAGCCTCCACTGACAGCTGAGCGGAGGCCTAACAAGAAGTGCGTCGGTCGGGAATCAAGCCCAGGTCTCCCACCTGGAAGATGAGAATTCTTCCACTGAGTCCCTACTGCCTCGTGTTCTTAGTGGGAAAAAGAAAAGCCCCGTTACTGTTGATTCCAGCTCTTAGAACCCCCACAGGACTGCGTAGAACTGTCGCAAAGAGTTTCCAAGACTCTACATGTTAACCGAACCAGACTGCCACATCTTTCTTCTATGGAGCGGCTGATAGGTTTTAGCCGCCAGCCTTTCAGTAATTAGCCAAGCACTTACCCACTGCAACCACCAGGGTTCCTATTGCTTATGAAAGACCCTGGAAAAGACTTGTTGGTAGTTCACAAGCGCCCCGGTGGCGTAGCGGTCACCGGTTGGGCTGCTAAATGCGAGCTCAGCTAGTTGAAACTACCAGAGAAAGCTTCCACCTTCACCTCCTTGTCCTTTTTCTTGACAGACCAGTCACTGAAAATACCCTTCCCCTCATTCACCTAGTGCACTTCTATGCATCCTTCAAAACGCAGATAAGGTGCCACCTCCTCCAGGAAGCCCCCACTGGCGTCTGTCTTCTCCCTTCAGGCTACGCAGGGAGTCTTCATCATGACCTCCCTCCCAGACAGTGGTCTCCCCAGATAGATCATGAATATGACTTCAGGGCAGGTTCACCTGGGTTGAGCGTTAGAAAGCGTGGCCCAGCTTTCAAAGACCCTTGCTGTGGAAAGCTTCCATTTGGCCTGTTGTCAACCCTGAAAGAATTCCCATGTCTTCACATCTCCCCGAAAGAGAGTGCATTCCACACGGCAGCCAAGGACTGTAGGTTCAGGGAGCTCTCAGGATCTTGTAAGGAAGACAGATGAGATGTGTGTCCCATAGTATGATCCCCCAAATACCTACTCCTTCAACATGTTTCTTCCCCTGCCTCCTTCCCTGTGCCCGTAGTCCTGGGGCAGGCGGAACAACAGCCCCTGCCCCATCCCCCCTACACTCCAGGATGCCCACATCCTAATCCCCAGAGCCTGTGAATCTGCCAAGTCACATGGCAAAGGGGACTTCCCACTGCAGATGTGAGGAGACGGTTCACCAGTTTACACTGAAACCGGGAGCATCTCCTGAAAGACCTGGGTGGGCCCAGAATCATCCTGGAGTCCTTGTCAGGGAGAGAGGGTGGCAGAAAGGAGGAGGTCAGGGTGAGGAGATATGGGGACCCTGTCTCCCATCGCTGGCACTGAAGGTGGGGGAAGGAAAGTGAGAGCCAAGAGATGCTGGAAAAGGCAAGGAAATGGATTCTCCCCTAGCGTCTCCTGAGAAGCACAGACCCTGCAGGCTCCCAATGTTGGCCCACTGAGACCCATTGCAGACTCCTAGCCTCCAACAAGGCTGGATAGCTGTGTTGGTTTCCCCAGCTATGCTTCTGTTCCCATAGGACAGCAGTTCACAATCTGTGGGTCGTGATCCCTTTGGGATTAGAACAACCCTTTCACAGGAGTCTCCTGATTCATCACAGTAGCACAATGACAGTTATGAAGTAGCAACGAAAGTCATCTTATGGTTGGGGTCACCACAACAGAAGGAACTGTGTGAAAGGGTCGTGGCAGGAGGAAGGTTGAGAACCTCTGCTCTATGACTATCGCAGCAGGAGCCCTCCTCAGGCCCTTGCCCCACATCTTACCCAGGCTCTTCTCGCAAACAATTCTATTCCGGCCCCAAACCAGGCACACCTCCCTGTGGCTGCTCACCCCGCCCTCCTTAAGAGGCATGTGAGCAGCTGCTACGCAAGGAGCCCTCTCTGGACAAGAGGACACACCCCCAAGCAGAGGGTCCAACTTTTCCTCAAAAACTTGCACTGTCTCCTTCCTGCGGGAAGTCCCCGAAAACGCGATTCCCTCCCTTTTGTTGGGGTGAAAGGATAGCACAGCTGACAGCTGGAAGTACTTGGTGTGTGGGTACCTGCATTCCACCACCACCACCGACACCAACGACAACCAGCAACTCTGTGAAGGAGTGGGAGCACCATCCGGGAATGAGACACAGGCAGGGTCAGTAGCTTGCCAAGTGTCACCCAGCAGACACATTGGTGCAGGCAGTCTGCTCCAGTCTAAGCTTGACTGTCGCAGCACCCCCGAATCTGAGTGAGCGGACACATCAGGTACACATGGGTGTAGCTAGGAGTGCGAGCACCTGTGTGCAAGCACGGAGGGACAGTCCCTAGGACAGCCACCTGCCCTCAATGTCCTCAGGGTCTGCCAGACATACCTCATCCACAACAGCCCGCCTGCAAAGAGAAAGGGATCCAAATTGTAGCGGAGGGATCAGGGAAAGCTTCCAGGAAGAGGCAGTGGGAGCAGCATTTTGAAAGGCAACATAAGCAATTGTCCAGTGAAAGGTGGTCAAAGCCGCCTTGGGGGGGCGCAGGGAACCCCTGCCTTGAGGCCTGCCAGAGAACCCCGGAGGCTGGAGAGACCCCAAGAAGCCCAGGGACACTGTCTGCAAAACGCAGAGGCAAAGAAAAAGTCCCAGGGGCCGCAAACAGCTGACTGTGGCGTGACCCGCTGCTCCTGGCCCCACCTCCCTCCAGTCCTGGGACAGAAAATAGCCTGGCTGACCCCAGAGTGCAAGTATTTCCTGTACAACCCTGGGGACCCCTGCGTTGTACTTTCTCAGGGGTGGGGCTCTGGGGGGGGAGGGGAGGGAGGAGGAGGAATGAGCAGGCCTGGGCACCTTCCCAAGAGAAGAGCAGCCGAAGACGGGAAGAGCCCGTGTGTGTGTGTGTGTGTGTGTGTGTGTGTGCGTGTGTGCGTGTGTGTGTGCGCGCGCGCGCACGTGTGTGTGCGTGTGCGCGCGCGCACGCGTGTGTGTGTGTGCGCGCGCGCACGCGTGTGTGTGTGCGCGCGCACGTGTGTGTGTGTGCACGTGCATATACACTCCCAGGGGGCTGTGGCTGAACTTGGCTTCTATGGCCAATAACGGCTGGTGGACAGACAGCAGGTCATAGTGGCCACTTCCCTGGGTAAAGGACACCCCTGTACACTTGAGAAGCCACCAGCTTCAATGTTCCTGAAGCCACTTCCAGTTGACTCTTTCTCCTGCCTGGTCCCCTGGGACAAGCCCTCTGCTGCTGCCCTCTCGGGTCAACGGACTGGCCCCAGCTCTCACTGTGGACCGAGTGATCCAGAGGGCCTTGGCCGGAAGCCGAGGGCATGGCGGAGAGTTAGGCCTGGCTCCTAGAGCCCAGCACATCTAACTTGGGGAGACACCCTCCCCTCAGAGAGATCCCAAACTTCCCCCCACCCAACAGACTTCAGGGAACCTTCTCAGACCTTTAGCCCAACCCTTCTTGAGTCTCTATCCTCACCCTCCCCAAGGATGTTGTACGGATGAACTACAAAGAAATAAGGATCCCTGGTAGTGCTGTGAGCTAGGTGTTGAGCTGCTAGTTTCAAGGTCGGTGGTTCAAACCCACCCACCACCCCATGGGAAAAAAGAGGAGGTTATCTGCTTCTATAAATCTTTAGTCATGGAGACCCTCGACAAGGTTGCCATGAGTCAGAATGGGCTTGGTGGCCTTGGGTTTTGACCTTCCAAAAGGTCACAGCAAGTGAAACCCCTGTGTGCAGCCCTATCTGAAGGACATGAGTCTCTGTGAGTGAGAATCCACGCAATGAAACTGGGAGGGCTTTGTTTGGGTTTGTACTCATTTGTTTGTTCTACAAAAGGAAGAGATTGATCACTCCTAAATTCAGATTAAGGAAAGGGAATATTTGTTGAACATCTAGCGTGAATCTTCTTTAATGAGCAAAATTAAAATAACAAACCCACACCACTCACAGTGACCCTGTAGGACAGAGTGGAACTTTGGCTATAAACCTCCATGGAAGCAGGTGGCCACTTCCGTCTTCAGAGAGTAGCTAGTGAGTTTGAACCTCCAGCCTTTTAGTTAGCAACTGAGCTCTTTAACCACTGTGCCACCAGGGCTCCCCATGGACACACTAACCCTTCCAAAAGAGACTTGCTATGCTGGGGAAGCAGGTCTTTCTAGGTAAGCCTTAAGTGGGATTGGAGTCGGGTTATTTCGGGAACACTGAAACTACATACACTGCCTCTCCCCAGCCCCAGCATCCACCCGCACTGGAGGGTCCACCACGGATGCAGTGTACAGGAGGACAGGGTCTGGGGGAAAAGGGGGCCTGAGCCGGATGGCTTTTCCACAGCCCCACTCCCTGAATGGGGTCAGAGTCCAGGAAGAAGAAGGGTTGCTGGCTGAGGCCCAGTGAGCTTTCTTTCCCAGGGATGGGGGAGCTCTGAGTTACAAGAGAAGGCCTACAAGCCTCTCTGCTTTGGCCCAGTGACAATGTGTTAATTACTAAGCTTGGGAGAGGGGCCTCCTGGCCACTTTCTCATGGACTCCAGGTAGCTCCAGTTCAGCGACCAGCCGACACCCAGGCTGCAGCCTGAGGGTACGAGGGGGCCACCAGGCACAGAATGAGAATGCTTCCAGGGACCCTGGACTCTTTAGTGACTTGAAGTCCCAGACTGATCCCAAAAGAACAAACTGGGGGTTCATGTGAGACACCCAGGGAAACTCTCCAAGCAGGTAGAAGACGAGGTGCAGCAGATGAGTCAGTGACTATGTCATTGAGGACAGTGCAACGGTATTGTAACACAGGCTGGGCAGCCCGGGAATCTCACACTACACGGGGGTCAGGCTCAGAGGGACTAAGGCCCACACAAAGCTGATGTGGCTCTCTCTGGGTCCACAGAGGCCATTCTGATCACATAAACTATGCCACGCTGCCTGGGCCACCCTAAAGGCCCAATCAGTCCTCTGAGCCTCCCTCGCCTCACTTCTATTTCTAAGACCAGTGCATGTCTGCAGAGAAATCACCACTGTAGTGGGAAGGGCTAAGTCCACCACTGGGAGCCCCTGGCCTGCCCGAGATGTGAATGGTCATGCCTGGCTCCTGTTGCAATGCCATCTAAGAAAGGGTCTGTCTTCAGGAAACTGTGGTCCCACCCCCTGCAGGAACGGCTATGTTCTTACCTGAGCCTTCTTCCCCAGACCCTAGTAGTCAAAAGGATGACTAACTGGGCCCATGTGCCCTTTCTCTGGGAGTTTTGGATTTGGAAAACCCGGGACCAAAGCCAGACCCCTCCTGTGACAGAGCCTGTACCAAATGAGCCCACCAGTCGTCACCCTGGTTTCTGAAGTGCGAGGCAGAGAAGGGGGAGAGTGGGAGCCTTGCTGGCTGTCATCAAGTCCATTGTTCTATGGGGGCAGTCTTGCCTGAACAAGGCTAAGTGAGATTTGGGTTGCTTGCCTAAGGCTACACCCTTCCCCAGATAGGAAACGCAAAAGGCAACATTGCCAGACACAGACAACTCGGGCGGTTGGAGGGCACCCGCTGGGCTGTCCCTTGGGTTTCTCCTGACAATAGCACGTTGTTTGCTTATGAGATGAAGACACCTTCCTGGATGCCCCCACCCTGCAGCTGGCAGTTGAGTAAGGCAGAGGCAGGAATGGGTGGTGGGGAGGGGGGAAGGGTGTCTCTAGTATATTTGGAATCCTTCTGATACCCTGGGGACCTCCTCTCTGACCACAGCTTCACAGGGCAGGTGGAAAAATGAGAAGATGAGTCAGGTGGGGGGGCAGAGGATGACTTGTTCTGTACTGGGGAAGAGGGTCAGGCTGGGGTGGAGAAAGTGGTTGGCGGTCCTCGGACCAATGGCAGCAAGACGAAGGTCTGATCTCCACTCAGACCCCTAGGGCCACTTCTCTTCTTTGCCTCGGGGTCCCCAACTGTGAACTGAACAATGGACCAAAGCATCCACTGGACTACAAAACCCTAAGCTTGGGGATGACTCGGCCTCAGGAAGAACCCTGGACCATCTCTCAACCTCAGCAACTGGTCCATGTACCTGCCGGAGGAGGGAAAGCCAGCAGGGTCTTCCTCAATCTGTTAAACACCATGACCTTGGTTGCTAGGCATCTGGGACTTCACCCCCGGTGAAAACTGGTAGAGAAGGAAAGGCATCGAATACTTCGGCAGAGATTAACTTTCCCAGGGGCACAATCTAGCCCAACACATTGGTCTTCCCATCACTGTGCTGATACAAGAAGACAGATTTCAGAAACGGGGTTCCAGAAGGTGGATATGTTCACAGCAAAATCCCAGACACACCTGGGTAGGGGTGCCTGGCTAAGCTAGTCAGAGTGCCAGGCCTAGCCAGGTAGGAGAGCAGGGCTTAAAGACTGTATAATTGGGGAAATGTAGCCAATGTTAGACAGATAAGTTCTTGATGCCCATGACCCTATGCTGTTGGCAGCAATGCTCATTCCAGAACCCAGCAGCTGACCATGGCACAGCCAGGTGAGTGAAGTAAGGGAGTCAGCACCAGCAGCCAACTATGTAAAGGAGACACTGAGGGTAACATGCTGGAACTCCAATCAACTCTTGGGAGACACATTACGTCACTGAGGTCAGAGAAAGGCCATGCACTTGGCTGTGGTTTGCACCCCAAGCATGGGACACAACGATGGAGAAGGCTTCGAGCAGCAGGCTTGGAGATGGGGGTCTTATGGTAGCTGGGCGGCTGGTGCAGGACCAGGACGTGCTTTGTTCTGTTGGATGGTGTAGATAGGCTCACGATGGGCTGAAACCAACTCAACAGTACCTAACAACCACTACCTGGTAGTTGTGACTTCTCGGTCTTGTCATTATTCTTCTCTGCTACTGAGTCAGCCCCCACCTGATGGAGACCCATGCACAGTAGAACACAACACCGCTTGGCCCCGGAGCCATGCTCACGATCAGCTGTAGATCAAAGCTTCTCCCCAGGCTTAAGTACTCACAGCCCCACCTCCATAAAGGCCCCGGAGCCCACAGGGAGCATGGTGAGTCCCCAAGGCCTGGAGATGGCCCAACCAGAGCAGCATTCTCAGTCCAGCCCCAGAGCCCTCTGATGTTAGACCAAGTACACTTGGGATTAACTCTTCTGGTAGAGGAAGTGGCCCTGCATGAAGGGTCCTGATCCCACAGACCAAGTACAGGAGAGTGGGGGCATGCTGGACCTCCTCTCTCCATTGTCCTCTGGTATGCTTCTTGAACTCGGTGGGAGACCACCCCCTTCAGCACATCCTGCAATGTCCTGCCACCGCTGCGCAATGCAATAGTCTCTGGTAGCATGTGACTCATGAGCGCTTGAAATGGGGCTAGTGAGCTTGGGGAACTGAATATGTATTGACTTCATGTCAATAGTCACCTGGGGCCGGTGGTGGCCATATTGAACAGTGTGGCCCTAGCTTTCCCAAGGGATGGGGGAGGGGGACCTTTGAAACCCAAACTCTGAACCATGTGCAGGTTTGAGGGGCTCCGTGCAGAGGGCAGGGCTGGAGTCAGAGAGAGTGAAGGGGAAGGAACAGCTAGCCGGGTGATGGTCACCATGGGGAAGGAGGGAGAGGTTTCACTGAGGGGGCATTGAGTTGATATTAATGGAGCACCATTTCGTAAGTGCCAGAGCCAACATTTAACCCAGGCTGTCTCACTCCAAAATCCATGGTAATCCCACCTTGCACAGCCAGGAAAGAAAGCCAGTCTCCTCGCGGCTGAGGGGTCACGGAGCTGAATAGGGCAGACCCTCGACACTTGTCTAGCTCCTCTCTTCTGGTGCTAGGTCTGCTCTGTCCCGCTTCACCAATCCGCCTGGAGTGAACTTGTGGAACTCAGACACTCCCAGATTCACACATAAGGCCAAAGGCGCATGGCCAAAGAAAGAGCACGTGCTCCTGGGCCGTCCATTCGTGGGGATAATTAACAGTCGGATTGATATTCTTGGCATAAAGGAAAGCAGTGTTGTGCTTTGTTTGGGCTGATATTAAAAGAACTCTCCAGACCCCGTGCACACAGACACACACTCTCGTGCCCTGACAGACCAGACACTGGGGTCAGAAGTGACTTGGAAGGGAAGGAGGTGAGGGTGGAGAGGGGATGGACGTTTTTCAGACTTCTAATATGTACAGTAACTCTGAGTCACAAGTGGCTTGATGGCAGCAGGTTTGGTTTGGAACACGCGCCATAGGGACCCTGGTGGCACAGTGGTGAAGCGCTCCACTGCTAGCTGAAAGGCTGGAGATGCAAAACTCACCACTGACTCCACCGGAGAGGCTGTCTGCTTCCAGAAAGATCGGCAAACAACCCACAAAACCTGCCGCCCAGAAGCAATGCAGGAGGACAGGCTAGGACTTCCCCAGGGAGTTTCCAAGGTTCTTACCGTCACAGAAGCAGCAAATGAGCCTGCCTTCTTCAGAGTGAGTGGAGGGTTCGAACTGCCAGCCTTTTGACTAGCAGCTGAGTATTTCTAACCACTACACCCCCGGGGCCCCTCGCATCAAGATGACAGCCTTGGGAACCCTGTGGGGCAGTTCCATTGCGTCCTACAGGGGTTCTACCTGTCGGAAACCGTCTGATGACGGCGGGTTTGAGGCTTTGCTTTGAATATATGTCACGCCAATAACCGTGAGGACAACACGGGCAAGGGGATGCTTTGCTCGGTTATACAAAAGGTTGCCATGAGTCAGCGCCAACTCGGTGGCAACTCACCATAATAACAACGTGCGCCTGGTTTCGAGCTGAACCCTTCCCGCAGAGTGCAGTGTGCTCATCCCTCTGTGGGGCTCTATTTTACAGGGGCAGGACTGAAGCTCAGAGAGGTCAGGGGACTTGGCCAAAGGCACACAGCCAATAGCGATGGCCTATGATTTCAAAATCTAGGTCTGGATGGCACTGTGCCTGGAGCCAGGCTCCCCCTGCAGCCGGCCCCTCTCCAAGTTCAGGCTCCCAGGAGCAGGAGCCCACCCCAGCCCCCAACCCCATTGTCCCAGTGATAACCATGAGAGGCCATTGGCCCCTTCTCATCCACCCCTTTGCTCCCCGCCCCACTGGGCGCCGCCAGTTTAGCACAATAGTGCATTCTGTGTCCAGCAGCCTCTGCTGCGGTCCCCAGCCTCCTGCAGCCCCTCCAGACAATGGCAGGGCCCAAAAGTCCTGATAGCCAGTGACAAATGTATGCGAATGAGCGGCTCACAGGAAGTGGCCTTCAGTAGTCCGATAGTTTCCTGTATCCTGACATTGTGAAGGCCCACTTCCTGTGCTGTCTCTGAAAATACAGCAAGGCAAGGCTGGGGGCAGGGTTTCCCTGTGTGCCCCTGCCCAGGCTCCCAGGCTCTCCTACAGAATTCCACTTTTTCTCACCTAACGATGATGTCACACAACTCACCCGGACTTCTAACTCAAGGGGGAATGCAGCCCCTGGCTAAATCCTACCCAAACCTATTCATAACAAAGTTTGATCTATGTTTAAAGGCTCCACAGGTTTCCCTAGTTCCATCTCCCCAACCCTACCCTCAGGCACCCCAATTCTAGACCCTTGGGTCTTACACTGAGGAGAAGCTTCCAAGTTGTGCTACCTGCCTACCACATGCACCCCGAGGGTCTTCTGGTCACCCTGCTCTCGTTGAGAACCTTTGGTGGGCTCACAGATGCAATGAAGTCACCCCCTAAGTCCATCTTCCACAGTGGAGAGTCATGATCCCTCCACCATCCTCCAAGTTGCAAACAAACCACAGCGGGAGCAGAGGTAGCAAGGTCTGCTTGCTCTCCCAGCTCGGCTGAATGTGGCAGAGCCTTGCCCAGCATGTGCCTGGCCTCCCAGAAGATGCTGCTCAAAGAGCAAGACCACCCGCCAAGAAGCAGGAAGACCAGGGCAAGAGGGGGCTAATACAAGGTTACCAGACAAAGCCAAGTGGCCTGCCACTGAGTAGATTTGGAGGCATGACAACTCTGTAGTGATGGTGTGGGATGGAGTAGAACTGCTCCTTAGGATTTCTGAGACTGAAAATCTTTATGGGAACTGTGGGCCTCGTGTGTCTCCCATGGAGTGGTTAGTGGGTTTGAACCATCGACCTTGCAGTTAGCGGCCCATTGTGCCTTCAGAGCTCATCATTACCTAGTGAAGCAGGTAGTAAACCCCCTGATTAAAGGTAAGGGCACAGAGATGAAGAAAAGTCCTTGTCCAGGATCACCTAGTTAATGAGGCAGCTAGCAGGGTGGGGGGTGTTAGGTACTGCGATAGGGATCTCTCTCTAAACCAGGGGTTCTCAACCTTCCTAATACTTGACCCCTTCATACCGTTCCTCGTGTGGTGGTGACCCCCCCCAACTATAACATTATTTTGTTGCTACTTCATAACTGTACTTTTTCTACTGTTATGAATTGTCATGTAAATATCTGATAAGCAGGGTGTATTTTCATTGTTACAAATTGAACATACTTAAGGTATAGTGATTAATCACAAAAACAATATATAATTATACATTGTGAAATATTTATTTCTAATTATAAATAAATGAAAATTTGTCTTAAAGCCTGGTGTAGCATAGGTAACAGTGTTCATGCCAGGTGCTCCTAGGTCGGCGTATCTGCACGTGGGCAGACCTGCATGGAGACGGATAGAGGAGCGATGTCTCGGTTCCTAAGACCATTGGAAATATGTGTTTTCCAATAGTCTTAGGCAACCCCTGTGAAAGGGTCGTTTGACCCCCAAAGGGGTCGCGACCCACAGGTTGGGAACTGCTGCTCTAGACACCCCCCCACATACACACACCCCAGACCCCACACAAGGAGCGGCCTTCACCAACTTCCTGGCACTATAGAAGCAGTGCTGTACAGCAGCTGGTGGCTCCCAGGCCTGTGGCCCCTCCCCCAGAGCATTGTTCTCCACTTCCAATAAAGCAGGCCTGGATCAGCCTGAGGCCATTGTGGTCACTGGTGGGGGCAGAGGGGTGTGTGGAGGTGAGGACAGGTCAAGAAGTGACAACCCATTCATTCCCTGGTGGCCCCTGGAGATTTGAGCCTGCAGCCCAGCCAGGCCGGAGCCCCCGGCCCCGGAGTGTCTGGGAATCATGGGCAGGACAGAGGTCTCTAGAGATGGAAGGGAAGAAGAGGGAAGGAAGTCCTCACAGTGTTTCCCACCGTCCACCTCCACTGGCGGAAAAGAAGGACAAAGGGGGCGGCGAGCTTCACTTGGCATAGGAAAGAGCGCCCAGGCAGCAGACGTGGATGGGACTCCTTCCTGTGTGTGTAACACCGGCGTACACGGTGGCCTCTGCGTCTCAGCTGCCTGAGTTATGAAAGTGGAGTCAGTCTTGCTTTGCAGGGGTCTTGAGAGGATTAGGCAAGCTTCAGAGTAGCACCCTGCCCAGCAGAGCCCAAAGACGGCCCGGGAGTGGACAGAGGCCTGCCTTTCCTTCTTCTCTGGGACGGGTCTGCCTCGGGGTCCACATCCCAACTGGGGCCACAGGCTAGGAGGGTGGCTGCCAGATGGCCTTCTAGAAGCAGGGCGCCTCTGTTCAGCCTGGACTCAAGCCTGACCTAGCCCATCTGCCCACCGTGACCCTCAAGGACAGAGGTCACATAAGACCCAGAGCTGCTGACCCCAGAGGGCCGGGGGAGGGGCAAGATACCACCCAAAGCCCCCAAAATGCTCCCCAGCCCCCTTAACCCTTTCAAGAACAAATTATTTTCTGCTCTGAATTTTGTCCTTGTTGTTGAAACCATGTGTTTTCAGTCATGGGAGGCATTTTGAGTAAAATGGGAAAGGTTCCTAGGGGTTAATGTTGATACCATGAGTGGAACACATATGTCCCAAAGAGTCTCTGGTTCTGAGGTTGGTGGGATGAGGCCTGATTCTTCAGAACCACACAGGTATGCAGGCCCCCACCAGATGGCAGCATGCATCCAGAGTGGCATAGCAGTTTCCCTCTAAACCCCAGAGGACACTACTTTGGCCCAAAAGTCACAAAAGGGTGAACAGGGTTGGATGAAAGATTGAGGGGCACCTCCAGGGAAAGATAGTGCTCACCTGTGGCCATTCCTGAATGCCAGCAAACTTCTGGGCCTCGTCCCTGCCCTCCATTTTCACCAGAAAAGACATGAGCTCAGGGAGGAAAGTCTGGATAGTGGTACTGGAATATCAGCCTGAACCAACCCAATCAGCCAGGTGAATCTCACGGAAAAAATAACAGAAGTGATGTTTGGCTTCTCAGTGCTGTTTCTACCCCTACCCACCTGTCCGGGTGCAGAGAGCCACAGAGCCCCACTGAACCAGGACAGCTGTGTGACCCCCTCAACGTCCATGGCTCCCCCTGGGAACGCCTCGTGAGGCGGAAGGGTGTTCAGTCCTGATAAGGTAGGCGGGAAGGCCAGGACCCATGCCGCCTACTGACTGTTCCTTCACCCCAGAGACCCCAGGGGTAATCAGCTCACAGAGCCTTCCGGCCTCAGGCCCTAAGGTCCCTCGGGGAGAGGAGGCAGGGCCAGCAGCCTGGGAAGCAGCTGGCTGCAGGCCTCAGGAGGCTGGGTGCCCCAAGTCAGAAGCCCTGGGTGTGTGCCCCTTCCAGTTGTGTCCCCCAGATGTGCGGCTACCAGAGATATCTGGGAATCATGAAGCAGGAACTAGGGAGCTGATCCTCTCAAAGGGATAGTGCTTTGGGGACCACGTGACTTCTGCATCCTTACCCCTCAGCTGCCCAGCTTCTCTAGCCTTCCAGTCAGCTGAGGGCAGCTCTGCGTGGAGTTAGGGGTCTCAGGTGGAGCTGAGGGCCTCACATAAACTGCCTGGGGACTTCCTGACGGGGTAGAACTGGATGGAGGAGCATCAAATAGCAAAGTCAAAGCAATTGGCTAAGGATGCCCTCATTGTGCTCCAGCCTTGGCCCGTAGCACTACTGTAGGCCCATACTACTAGCTTTTGGGTGCCTTCCTCTACAGTGTACCAAGGTAGGTCAGGTACTTCAAGTTGGTCTAATCTAGGCCATCTGGCAGTCCATGCTTCATTGAACCAACCAAATAAAGAATTAGATCCTCCCTTAGCCTCTCTCACAGAGACATTGAAAGAAGAGTCTGTGCTTAGGGGTCCCATAACCAGAAACTCAGACCGGTCTAGTATTATATTTCGTGCACCAGTATCCCACACCCTTAGTAACCATTCCCAGGGATATTCCCCATTCCCCAGGCTTCTGCTTGTACGTATTTGAAAACTCGAGCAGATTTTTATGAGTATAGCATGCTTCTTCTTGGGTAATCATCTCAACCTCACCTTTAGGAGCTTTCTGAGACTTAATTTTAGTAACAGAGCTAGCAGAAATCATGGGTGGTGATGGTGTTTCCTGGGTGCTCTCAGCAATATCTTGTAAGGCATCTCCCTCAGGCAATGCTACAGATGCAGCCCCACCTGGCATATCAACTTGAATAGTTTGGCTAATCTGCTCAGGTGTGGATTGTGAATTAATACCTTCAGCTGGGAGGGGTGGATCTATTGATTGGGGTGGGTCAATTGTTTCTAAGCGCTCAATATCCTCCTCTTCTGGACCATCAGCCCATATGTTCCCAACCCATGTTTCAGGGTCCCAACTTTTCCCAATCAATACCCTCACTTTGGTATCAGGCACTGCTCTAGATCTGCAATTCAGCTGCCATTGTAATTCAGCCACTCGCATAATGAGACTCTGGACCTGGTTCTCAGCAATGTCAGCTCTTTTACTAGAGGAGAGAAGGCTCTCCTTTGTAGCACAGACAGAAGCATTCAAATCTGTTAGTCTGCACCTGAGGTGCGCTTCTGAGGCTCTGAGACCATCCCTCTCCTTAATGACACTTTCCACTGTAAGAAGGACCAGCCAACCAGCTTCCCTATACTTGTCATCCTTACAAAACTCCTGGAAAATATCAAACATACAATCACTCAGAGCCTCTCCTTTAACCAGCACCTCATCTATCGGTGGTGCTACTGTAGGCATTAGCTTTGTTAGTTCACACCATGGATTAGGAAGAGTAGCAGACTTATCCATGCTTTGGGATATTGAAGTAGCTTCACTAGTGTTAAGACTAGTCAGGCTGGAGAGCCAATTTAAGAAGCCCATATTTATGATTTTATTTCTCTAGAAGCACTCCTAATACCCAAATGTGAGAGAGTTGTGAGACACTGACAGTCCTTCAAGTCTTGAGGGCCACCAGGTAGTCCTGTAGAGAGATTCAGGCTATCCTGGCACAGGCAGCAAACAGCAAGGCAGGTCACCCACAGTCAGATCACCAACAGTCAGTCCCCAGCTCAAGAGATGTAAATCCCAATGGTGTGGCGAAGCAGGTCTTGAGGGAACCTCAAATTACAGTGACACAGTCCACAGGTTAGTTGTCCCACAGGTAGTGTAGCTTGCAAATTGAGGCACAAAACAAGCAAGGCAGTCGCACACTGGTCCGATGATCAAAGAGTGAGAGACAATAAAGGCGAGGCTCGCAGAGCCATTTATCTCTCCGCCTTTCAATTAATCCCACATGTGTTTATTGGCTAGGCTGGCACCATAAACTAACTACCTTCCCTCTACACTCGGCCCCACTCTTGACTGTGGCCTACAGCATGGGGCAGGAAAGACATCACTGATCAAAACCACCAGCTCTCCTGAGAGCTGCCTACATGTGAGACAGCTGAGCATGGCTGTTCCTTTAGCCCTTGCCCGCTTGTGACCCTGTCAGTCATCCGAGGGAGCCTTTGAAAGGGTCGTGGAAATAGTCATCTTTTAATTCCCTTTCCCCATGAACTCTTTGAGGGTTCATCATTGGACACGGACAATTAAGCCTCAGAGAAGCCAGGACCTGTGGCTTGAAGGGGCAGCTGGGCAGAGCTCTGAGGCCAGCAGGCCACCCCCAGAGCAGAGGCGTGGGAGGGCTTGGGCCCTGAGCCCCGTGAGGCCCCAGCAGACACATCCCTACCACGGAAGGGGGGGCGGGAGCATCCAAGGATGGACTTCAGAAACAACAGCTGCCGCACAACCTGCCTTGTCATCCACGGACATGACAGTCAACACAGGGACTCCATCCGTGGGAAAGACCTTGACCGCTGGCCTCCACACCCCGTGGGGTAAACAGCCCGGAGAACATCAAAGGGGCACAGCTCCCCTCCCCCACCCCCTCGCCGTCGCCTTTGGTCTCTGCGCTGGAAAATGAAACCAGGAAGGGGGCGGGAAAGTCGGGTGTCAGCCTTCATCAAAGGCGCCTTGGTGACACAATGGTGAAGTCCTCAGCTGTGAGACCAAAAGAAGGTTGGAGGTCAGAACCCACCCAGAGGAGCCTTGCGAGGGCCCACGCGCACTGAGCTCCGTGCTGTGCTCAGTCCAGGGCATGCGGGGGCCACTCTGCGATGTCACGGTGGCACCAAACAGCCGCAGCCCTTCCTCCACGTTGGAGCCTGTGAGTCACCTCAGCCAGCAGGCCAGGGTGTTCCCCCTCCTCCGATGGAGCCAACTGGGCAAGATGCAAGGGGGAGGGGAAGAGGGGGGTGCAGAGTGCCCCGCACCCACCCACCAGCTCTGCCAAGAACTCTGGGTTATCTTGGGTGGGCCGCTTCCTCAGGACTCGGATCCCCTTTGTCAACATAAGGTCAATCAGTGCTCTTCCAGCTTCTACTGAATTCCTAGAGAAGGGAGCCAAAAACAAGGTTTTTTTAAAACCCCAAACTCACTGCCAACTCCTAGCGACCCTATGGGACAAAACAGGGTAGAACTACCCCCCCTAGCCCACCCCGTGAGTGTTTGAGACAGTAATTGCTTACAGTAGAAAGTCTCCTCTTTCTCCCATGGAGCGGCGGCTGGTGGTTTAGAACTGCTGACCTTGCAGGTAGCAGCTCAACATGTAGCCACTATGACACCAGGGTTCCTTTGGGAGAAGAGGGTGTCCCATAAATACAAGGTGTTCAGCTTTTTGGTGAGATGGGGAGGGAAAGTGCAGCCTGTGCCACCGGTTTTCGAAGCTTCCAGGCCTGGCCTCTTCCCAGTACTCAGCCAGAAACACCCCCACCCCAAACCCACTGCCTGCCTCCACTGTTGACTCCACGGCCTGCCTCATCTTCCCCCCGGAGCGACGAGTGGGTTGGAACTGCCAACCTTGAGGTTAGCAGCCCAGCTCCTAGTGCACAGCACCACGAGGGCTCTTTACTCAGATGGAAAGAAGGCATCAAGGGGAAACAGCACAAGGGAGGCCCTCCCCAAGGGAGCGGAGACTGCCCATGCCTCCCACCCCTCCCCTCCCTCCTCAGGATCCCCCCCATCAGCTGGGAGGCGGCCCTGAGTCCCACCTGGAAAGGGCATCCAGGGGTTCCCTGGGCTCAGACCTGGGCTGGACTCCTAGAAGTGAGCCCATCCACCCCGCGGGGCTGCGGCAGAACTGATCACTGCTACACGAAGGGTTTCCTGAATCCTTTCCTGAGGACATTGTTCCCCACCACAGAGTCATCAGGGTCAAATTCATCATGGGCATTCCTGGTCCAGGTCCTACCCAGGGGGGAAGCCCAGCCCTCCGCCCAAGCCCCACTTCCCCAGGGAAAATGAGCCAGCAGTTGCTTTTGATTTCCCTTGTAACCAGCTTTGGGGAAAGGAAGGCAAAGGCTGGAGGAGCTAAACAGCTGTCATTAGCGCTAAGCTGCCAGGCAACCCCAAAGCACAAACCTGGTCGCCCAGCTCCCTGCCTCAGTGCCCACCCAGAATCCGTCAGGGGCCTCTTAGTTCCATGGGCATTTCTCAACAGTGACAGAGTGCCAAACACTGTGAGGGTTAAGACCTGGCCCCTGCCAGCTTGCAAGGCACTCCCCGTCTAGCAGGAACCTACAGAAACCAATCACAGTGCCTTGGAACAAATGCTTCGGGAGCCAGGGAAGCAGGGGGAGGTTGGGGGGGGGGGGAGGAGTCTGCTACCGCAGCTATGGGCCCACATGCCCGAATCTCAGTGTAGCAGAGGGGCCAGGTGCACTGAGCATATGCAGGGATCCTGTGAACAGCAGAGCACGTGGGAAAGACAGTCCTAGGATGCCATGGGGAGGGAGGGTGGGCAGTCACAGTGGAGGCGGGGAGAGGTCTTGCAGGAGACATGCAAGAAGCCCCTGTGTTCTTCCTGTCCGTGACCGTGACCGCAGGTGAGTAGGTGAGTCTTTAAGGCCAGTGGCCTCGTTAACTGCGTGCTTTGGAAAGAAAACTATGGCAGAAATGCGGGGAAGAAGAGACGGAAACACACACTGAAGATCGCTAGCAAGGGAACGAGATGGAGAACAGAGACCCTGGAAAAGCAGGTCCCCACAGGCTGGTGACAGGGGCAGGGTGAGGGGAGGGCAGAGAGGCAGAGGGCTGGAGGAGGCTGGACTGGAGGCTGGCTGGTTTACAAACAGAGTCTCAGTCTTCCCAACAACTCTCTGTGAGAGGTAAGCACAGTCGTCCTCGTCTTCCAGGTGCTACTTAGAGAACTGACTTACTTCCCAGCGAGAATACAGAGTTGAGCTTCAACCCTGAGTCTCCGTTGTTAACCACAATCCTCTTCTGGTCACGCTAAATAAATGCCAGCAGCTGTGTGATGTCTAGACAGATGTCAGTGGTTTCAGATAATGGTCTGGGAGTTCAGAGCTAGAGATATGCATTTGGGAAGCATCACCGTAAAGAGATGAGGTGGTGGAAGCCTTCGATTGAGAAGGCTGGAACTTCTCAGGAAATAAAACAGGCAAGAATGAAGCTGAAAAGGCACCCACATTTAGGAGAGGAGGATTGGGAAGTGAGATGGCGATGAGAGGAGGCCGGGGGTGGATTCCAGGAGAGGGTAGAAGGCTGGAGTATGACCAGGACTATGAAGGCCTTTAGCCTTAATGGCTTCACCGTCCATCTCAGTGGTGGACAAGGTGTAGGGTTGCCCAGGGCCAGGAAGCAATTAGCTGGAGCTAAGGGAGCTGTGCGTTCTTTTTCCTAAGAAGAACAGGAAAATGCGAGGATACGCCAAAAAGGATTGATTGCTACTGGGGGTTCCCGTCCACACATGCACGGAGCTATAACAAGATGTATTTAAACATATCGGTGATCGATGGATGGCTTCAAACAAGTTCTCTCAATAACAGACTCAAAAAATATGTCTAATCAAAATAGTGCCTTCTGATGGATTCTGGGCTCCAACTCAAGAGCAGTTAGTTATGACATGGCCCTGCTTGATGCCCGCCTTCATGGAGTGGTCACTGGAGATAGGGGTGCTGCAGTAAAGTGTGGTGAAGAGAGTAGACGGTACTCGACTGTCAACTGGAATAGTGTCTGGGGTCTTTAAGGTTTGTATCCAAACAGCCATCTGAGTGACACGTCAACTACGTCCACACAGAAGAAGCCCACCAGCCTGTGTGAGCCCAAAGATGACAAATAACAAAATCTAAATTTGATGAAAGGAAAGGTATGGGAGCTTAAAAAGTAAACAGCCCATTTGTAGAAGGCTGTGGAGGGCAGTGGGCCCAACATCCGCCTGCAGAGTACCTACTAGGATGAAGCCTCTGACAGATCCCCTCTGGGCGCAGTCCAGGAACATGGGCAGCTTTGCTATCGGACAGAAAGCGTGGTAAACATGAGTTGGTAGATGTAAGTACAGTATAGTGATACCCGGTCAGTTGACCTCCCTCTTGACCCAACCTGAATTTGCTCTCGGTTTGAATGTTTTTCTCTTGATCCCAAACAGAAATTTTCTCTCCGGCTTATCTTACTACTGCTGGTGGTCTTATCTTTCTCTGCCCCGCCCCCTTATTCTGCTTTGTTTTGTTTAGTTTGTTTATTGTTTCTGTTATGGTTCCCAGTTTATGAAGCACAGACAGGGAAGATGCATAGAAACAATGGCTTGATGTAATAGCTTCTGGAGGCTGGTGGAGGGGAAATGAAAGGTAAATAATGAAGAGAGGGGAAAGGGGGCCACTAGACTGACTGTGATGATGGAGACGCAGCTCATTGAACAGCAACTTAACTAGGGAAGTGTTTAACATGTGAATGTTAAATCAATAAAATTACTGAAAATAAATAAAGCTAACCCGATGGGTGGGTGGGGGTGGGTGGTGGGTAGTGGCTTCTGAGGACATCTGCTGGCCTGCTCAACTCAAAGCAGAGAGCTTAGCTCAAGGCTGTGGCACCTGTTTGGGGAATCCCAAAGGAGTGATCCACCCAAGATAATCAGGGGAACTTATTAACAAAGACATTTTCAGAAAACTGAAAACTGCATTGGGTGAGAAAAAGACCGGGAAAGTTGCACTGAGGAATATTGTGTGTGTGTGTGTGTGTGTATCTTTAGTTAGTTAGTTAGTTGGGTGATAGTGGGTTTTTATTTTTTAAATCATTTTATTGGGGACTCGTACAACTCTTATCACAATCCATCCATCCATCTATTGTGTCCAGCACATTTGTACATTTGCTGTCCTCATCATTCTCAAAACATTTGCTTTCTACTTGAGCCCTTGGTATCAGCAACTCATTTCCCACCTCCCTGCCCGCCCCCCAAACCCTTGATAATTTATAAATTATTATTTTGCCATCCATGGCTTACACTGTCTGATGTCTCCCTTCACCCACTTTTCTGTTGTCTGTCCCCCAGGGAGGAAGTTATATGTAGATCCTTGGAGTCGGTTCCCCCTTTCCACCCCACCTTTCCCTTCCCCGCCTGGTATCGCTATTCTCATTATTGGTCCTGAGGGGTTTATGTGTCCTGGATTCTCTGTGTTTCCGGTTCTTATCTGTACCAGTGTACATCCGCACTGAGGAATATTTTTGTTGTTGTTTTTCCCCATCACAACATGGCTGGAGGGAGGCAAGGGCTGTCCTTGGCCCTGATCCGCCCCCTGGAGGCTTCTTTTTGTTGCCAAAGCTATCACCCTGATGTGATGTTCATTGAAGAGCACTGGATTCTCTGGGGAGGCTCTAGAGGGATGGAAACCCACCTTCAGAGGTGTACAGACTCCATGTCCAGAAACAATAGCTGCACACACTGAGGTGTGCGCTTAATAAAGGTCCTGCTGCTGTCTAACAATGTTTGTTTGTTTGTTTGTTTTTACAGTACATTTTGACTTGCTCTGGAAAGGCGTAAGTGGAAGTAGGCCTTGAAAAGATTTCCCATGGGAGAAGTGGGTACTTTTGTGGGCTCTTGGGGAGGAGCAAGATCACAGAGGATACATGGTAGAAACAGAGGGTAACTGATAAGAGTGGAAGGCTAAATATTGGTTTCTGTGTTTTTAAAGGATCATAAAAAGGCAAAAACAAAGAACACGTGACAACAGCCGTACTTGGCTCACAAAACCTGAAATATCACTACCTGGCCCTTTACAGAAAACGTTGGCCACCTCCTGGGTCAGTAAGAACGATGATTCTCGAAGTGTGGTCCCTGGGCCGGCCAGTTGCCCTAGGGCCCCATCCCAAACTTTCTCAGTCAGCTGTGTTTTGAACAAGCTCCCTAAGGGATTTTGACGCACACGTCTATTGGAGAAATCTCCAAGGTGGGAGCCAGAAGGGAGCGACAACAGATGTC
Organism: Tenrec ecaudatus; assembly: GCF_050624435.1. Taxonomy (NCBI): domain Eukaryota; kingdom Metazoa; phylum Chordata; class Mammalia; order Afrosoricida; family Tenrecidae; genus Tenrec; species Tenrec ecaudatus. Next base: position 58,738,518 of record NC_134530.1, read on the forward strand.
AACCATTCAAGTTGGGCTGCTAACCACAAAGTTCGCAGTTCAAAACCACCAGCCGCTCCACAGGAGACAGATGAGACTTTCTACGCCTGTGTGGATGTACGGTCTGGGAAACCCACAAGGGCAGTTCTACGCTTTCCTTTTGGGTCACCGTGACTCGATGGCAGTGAGTTTGTTTTAGTTTTTCCTCTCTGAAACAGAAGAGACGGGCCTGCGGGGTGTTGTGGTGTTTGTCTGTCTTTTAATCCCCTTGAAATATTGCAGTCTAGGCAGCAGCCAGACGGAACCAAGAGCAAGCAAGGACACCTGGCTGTGCCAGTCCCTCCGGGCGCACTGGATGGCTCGGTGCAGAAGTAAATGGGAATGTGGAAGGGCCGGAGGACTGCGTGGTGGTGAGAGGCTCTAACCCCACAAGGAGCTTGGGCTCTGCTGGACACAAGGGCTGCCCTTGCTGGGACGGACAACAGGTATTTGTGGAATGTGGAAGGCCCATTTGGAGTTTCTTAAACAAACAAGACAATGTTTGCTTCTGTATTGTTTAAAAGAGATTTGATAAACAGATAAATGGTGCTCATTAACTCAAGAATAAACAGGTTTTTATGAGTATAATAGAAGCGATACACCAAGAACCGATCAATTTGTACGAGAGGGGTGGATTCCACACAGACTTGCTTTGACCAAAGATCTTTCAGGAACGCTGTGTGTACATAATGAAAGAGAGAGAGGAACACGTTCTCTTATCTCATTATGAAGCCTGGCTGTCATTCCAATTAGGTAACACGGGGCGTGGCTGTAACAGGCCCAGGGCCAGCACACTCCCAAGAGGCAGCACATTGTCCCCATTTTGCAGGTGGGGAAAGCAAGGCCAGGAGAGGCAGAGCATCACGCCCCAGACCACCCTGTTCTCAGCTCTAAGCCCAAGGCTCCATCCGTTCGCATGGCCCCTTGAGTCCTCTGCAGTATTCTGCACCCCATCTCCCTTGACTGGCCTCGAAGACCATCCAGGGGAAACGCTACATGCTCAGCGTCTCCACCCCAAAGCCTGCACTCCCTCTGGCCAGCTTGGCCCTTAGTAAGACAGGGTGTTACAGAAAATATTCCCCAAGCATCCTCAATCGCCAGCCCTTGTGGGGGCCCCTACTATCCACTCTCCCCGACAGCGAGGGTCCTCCCTTTCAGAGACGTGTCAGGATCACAAGGACGTCGGCAACGACTGCAGGGAACACAAGCTTCATCGGCCTTCAAATGAAAGCAGCCCACCTTTCCTGAGCACCGACTGCAGCCATGGACCATGCGACCATACCTACTTTACAACAACTCAGCAAACCAAGGTACTCTGGCTTCCATCCTACAGAGGAGGATGCTGACTGGTCCCAGGTCGTTCAGCGAGTTGTTGAAGCGGTCTCCATAATTCAGATCTCTCAAACTCTAGAGGGCACTTCTGTTTGCGCAGCCCGGCTGTGCTGGCTCAGCACTCCACAAGGACTTGGCGGCCCCCACCAAAGTTGAGGGGCCCAAAAGGAAGAGGAGGGGCGTTTTCATTTTCCATCCCTGCATTCCACTTGGCCTGGCTCTGGGAAGCTCCCTGGCAGGCAGGCAGGCAGGCCTGGCGGCCACCCAGCAAACCCATGCTAACACAGCAACAGGCCCAGGAAAGGGTCCAGAGAGGGTGGGAAAGCACAGGATAACCTGCGCCAGGGCCGCCGCCATTCCTGGGCCCAGAAGAGACCCAAAATCGGGGCACGCAGAAGCCCCAAAGTCCCAGGTACGTGCACTGACTAATGGGATTTCAGTGAAATGGGACTGTCTGGTCAGAGGGCTATGAACCCCCAAGGTGAGTCAACAACCGTGGAATAAAACCAGCCGGTGCCCAGCACCTTGCCAGCACCCCCATCCACAGCCCCCCTGTGGCTTCAGGTGACTGAGCCCAAGCAAGAGGGCTGCCCACCTCAGCAAGCCCAGCCGGAGAGGAGACCCGCTGGAGGCTGAAAATCAGTGAGGGTGTGCCCTTTGAAAGTATTTATAAGGGCCAGAGTGACAATGGAGGGAGGGATGGTCTTGGATTTCTGCCAGGCATTGGGTGACAGGGTTATTCAAAAACATCTGAAAATCCAAAAATGTCCATGGGAAACGTGTTTGGGGAGTGTCTCTGTAGGTTCTTTCTCAAGATGCTTTGCTTTAGCAGATATTATTAAACTATGTATGGCACAGGATACCTGGAAGTGTTTTTAAAATAACTCAATCCTGGATCTCCTATTGACTCTAAGTTATTACACTGCTATGAAAAAATGTCTATTTAATTGCCTCAGATGTCATTTAGACAGGACCAGTTTTAGAGGCCACCAAGTGCCTATGGGGTAGGGTAGAACTGCAGCTCTGGGTTTCTAAAACCTCCCTCTTTACGGGAGTAGAGGACCTCATCTTGCGCTCTCAAAGAGACAGGTGACTTTGAACTGCTGACCGCACTGTTAGCAGCCCAGCACGGAACCACTATGCTGCCAGGGCTCCTAAGATAGCATGCTAAGAAAGGGGGAGGAGGGCGGACGGGGGAATTGTCAACATTAAAAAAAAAAACAGGAGGTTCCACAAAGATAGGGGGCGGGGGTTGGGGCAGAAATATGAATGTCTTAAGTTTAAAAAATAAATAGAGGGGAAGGGAATCTGTTAAGACTGGGCCAAAAACAAACAAACAAAAACTCTCACTGCCATATAGTTGATGATGACTCATAAGGAGTGGGTTCCCATGGCTGTAACTCCCTAGAGAGGTAGAAAGTCACGCCTTTCTTTCCCCTGTGGTTTTGAACTGCTGATCTTGAGATTAGCAGCCCAACATGTAGCCACTATGCCACCAGGGCTCCTCGAGCACAGGGCAAGTAATCCAAATCAGAAGGGCTAGACTAGCCAGTGTTGCCTGCAGACTGGCCTGCGAGTTCCTAGCTGGCCAGTTGCCCCGGCCCAGGGCCAAGGCATCTGTTTGCCAGTTTGGTTCAGCCCAAGTGAAGGGCTCCTAGCCCTAGTAACGCTCCGCACTGCCACACGATGGCAGCACTGGTCCAGAGTACCAGCAGCTGAGGCTCGCAGATCCATTGAGAACCAGGAAACTCATCCTTTTGCTTCAGCAGCAATTTGCTCCTGTCCACCCCAGCAGCTTTGCCCCGAAGGGCAAAAGCCGCTCATTTCCGCAGCCCCATTATCCTTCAATAACACTAAAGGCCTGCTCCCTCCCCTGGCAGATCCTCCACGCACCCCAGTGCTATTAACATTCTCACCTAAAGAATGCCAAGCCCTAGCTCAGAACAGAGGAGCATCTACAGGACAAGCATGCTCCTGCTGAGGTAACGGGTCCTGGCTCCACCTAGTGCTCACCACTTCCCGTGCCACTTAGGTGCGCCAATGGGCAGCCTCAAGAGGCAGAGTCTAGTGCTCCTTCCTGTCCTCTGCTCTCCCCACCCCCCCCCCACAGCCTCCGCAGCAACATCCTAAGTATAGCACTTACCCAACCCCCACAGTTCTTTAGAAGAGTCTTGGTATTGTTCCGATCCTTCAAATTGCTCTATCTCATGCAAAATACCAGATATGATTCCCACCATTTACTCCAAAAGGTAGGGGGGAAATCTTCCATAAGGCGCTCTGGTGGCATAGTGGTTACACATGTGGCTGCTAACCACAAGGTCGGCAGTTCAAAACCAGCAGCCACTCAAGCGGAAAAAGAACTGAATCTCAGAAACCAGGGGCAGGGTTCCCCTGTCCTGTAGTGTCACTATGAGTCTGAATTGATTTGATGGTAGTTTTACGCGGGGGCGGGGGCTGGTTTATAAGATAGTCTTTGCAGTAGAGGGTGACCCTCAAAGAGATGGGTTGACATCGTGGACTGGCAGGACTGGCCAGTGTTTCCTTCTGTTGTGCACAGGGCCGCTGAGTCGGACTGCTGTGAGGACACCCAACAGCATGTTAGCGAATAGCCCAAACCCACCCAAGCATCCAGCAATCAACTGTCCAACACAAACTAGGGCAGCCTTCCTGATGGACTATTAAAAACGAAAAAGATTTTGAAGACCATGTGATAAGATGGAAAAATTATTGCAATGTGAAAAAACGTATAGTAGTGAGGAAAACAAACCCATGGCAGTCTAGTGGACACCAATTCGCAGGGCAGCAAACCTCCCCATAGGCCTTAAGCTATGAGGAAGCAGGCTGCCACAGCTTTATCCTACACAGCGGCTGGTGGACTAGAACTGCCGACCTTTCAGTTAGCAGCCAGCACTTTAAACACTGTGCCGCCCAGGGCTCCGTAGTCATGGCAGCCACCAAAAACACAGAAACAGGAAGAGAGCGGGTTAGCTCGTGGTCGGGGGACATACTGGAACGCTGAGAGCATGGGCGGCCTTTTTCTTATCCTGACCCAGTTTTCTCTGCTGTATTTACTTACCTGTGTGTGTGAGAGTATGAGTGAGAGACAGAGAGAGACGGAGGGAAACGGGGTAACTGGACAGCCCATTTCAAGCTCCCAGATCGACTGCAATTCGGACTGAGAGGTACTCTGTGCTGTGTCATCAAAGGGAAAGCTCTTGGGAGCTGTACCTCCAGGGCTCGCTCCACATAGCCAGGCTGGTAAACAAAGCTTCCAGGGCCCTGGGGCCCCTGGTTAACCACCAGAGAGACCCTACCCGCAGTGTCTGCACTGAGGAGGCCCCAACCACATGGAAGGCAGGCCACAAGCAGCATGATTCTCAGATGCCAATTTAATCGGGTTTTGCACTATACAGTGATGGGCAGTGGGAGACAGTGATCATCTTCGTGACAAGTCACCAGGCAAGCTGGAAGCCTCTTTCCTTGCCCCGAGGAGCCTCATTCCTTGGGAAGAAGGCGTGCAAAGGGGAGCCCGGCAGGTCTTCTCGGCTTCCCCTCTGCAAAGAGAAAACAGAAAAGCCAGTATTCCGGCCATTGCCATCTGAGGCCCTTTCACAAGTCACCGATGGGGTGGCAGTGGCTCCCCCGCCTCCAAGCAGAGTTCCCAGGTGAGAAGCCTGAGCACCTGAGGCTCCCACACAGCAGTCTCAGCCTTCAGGCCCGAACCCCCAGGAGCTTCCCCTCCCCTGGCACCTCAGCTTCCGGGCCAAGGAGACATGCAGGTGTGTGGTGTGGGGGCAAGAGCAGGAGGAGCCACCTTAACACAATCGGAGGTGGGAGCTGGGGTTGTGCTGGCCGGTGCGCTGCCAGAGTCAGTCTCAGTCTCGGTCTCGTTTGGCCGTGGAAGGACCCAGAGCGCCCGCTTTCCTCCATTAGTTCTTCTCTGGGCGGTTTCTGTTCAGGGCAGCTTTCGGGGCAAATTCCAGCTTGTCCTTAAGGCTCACCACCTGTGTGTGGTCCTTGCCTAGCAGCTCGTCCAGCTTGCGGTCCTCCCGGCGCTCGGAGATGCTCTTCTCCTCCTCCACGGGCTGGGGGCCCTTTCCCCGGATGAACCACTCCAGGTGGTAGCCCACAGCCCCGACCACGAAGGCCACCGGAAATGTGACATAGGGAGCATAGGTACGCACCACGGTCCAAAGCACCGGCCACATGGCATCTGCAGAAGAGGACGGGGCAGCGTTAGGGAGAAAGCAGTACTTTCCCCAGTGAATATGGTCAACTCACCAGGGCTCGCCACTCACCAGGCAGCCAGCCCCCGCTGCCTGAGCACTCGGCCTGTGCAGACCAGTGCCCGGCTCTCTGCTCTGTTCCGCAGCTGGGTTCCTGAAACTCTAGGGCAGGGGTTCTCCACCTTCCTCATGCCGCGACCCTTTCATACAGTTCCTCCTGTGGTGGTAACCCCCCAACCATTACATTATTTTTGTTGTTACTTCTTCACTGTCATTTTGCTACTGTTATGAATCGGGTGAATCCTGTGAAAGAGTCGTTTGACCCCCAAAGGGTCGCGACCCACAGGTTGAGAACCGCTGATCTAGGAAGTTCTGCAAGATTCACTTGTTGGGGAGTAGAGAGACACGTCTCCCGTTTCTCTGTGCTACTACCTGGTCACCAGAACAGGCTCGATGGCAGTGATCCTGAGTCCATGAGTGCTCCCCGACTGCTGTGCCCACCAGGATGGTTGTGTCCCCTGGGAGGGCCTCTGCACTTGATCTACCATAGCCCCAGCCTGGAGCTGAACCCAGGCCCGCCCTCTCTGGTCCGCTGACATTTCAAGACGGGAAAAGAAGTCTTTCTCTGCTCTACACAATTTCTGCAGGAGCACCGCCAGGTGCAGCCCTCCTTGCACAAGCCCACCAGGAGAGTCCTAACTGCAGGTCAAGAAGGAGCTGCCTTTCCCACGTGATGGAACAGACGCATGTTTAAATGGCCAAACTTCTAACCCGTTACCCGACCACTCTGAGTTCAACCAAGGGCTGTTTTGGTTTTTCTATTCTGAGCTTAGTTTTTCCAAAGCAGAAATGGGACAAACCTGTACTGTATCTATCTGCCGGCCAAGGCACGGTCAAAATGCACACACTTCACCAAGCCCATATCCTCCTCCGAGTTGCGTCATAAACCCCCAAAAAGCAAACCCAGTGCCATCAAGCGATTCCAATGCATAGAGACCCGACAGGATAGAACAGGGCAGCTCCCTTAGGGTTTCCAAGACTCTGTGTCTTTACAGGAGGACACAGCCTCAGTTTTCCCCCGTGCAGCAGCGGGTGGGCTCGAGCCACCAATCTTGCAGTGAATAGCCCATGCTGCAGCCACAGCATGAGCCAAGTGCCTCTGTGCATAGTAAGTTCCTGGCAATGTCACCAATCTGGACACCTACACCAAAGGCCATCCTGATCCCACTGTGTCCAGTCAATTCTGGTTCAGAGCGGCCCGACAGGCACAACAGCCCCAGAGGGTCCCCAAGGCTGCGGTCTTGGCTGAACCACTCAGTTATACGCCTCAGTTATCCGCCAAGCCCTTAACCACTGCACCATGAGGGCTCTGAGCCCTGAACCACTAAGTGCTTGAAAAGAAGTGAAATGCCTCCTGAAATGATGTCGGCTAGCTCCAAATAATATAAAACCCCACAGATTGGGTCCCTCTACTGGCCATTTAGTCTCAAATGATGATTTACGTTAATAAGGAGGATTCACAAATATCATAATGAAAAATAGGATGAAAGGAGGAAAATATTAAGAAAACCAAAATCCTTACAATAAGTAATGAGTAACATGATAATAAACGGAGAAGAGATGGGAGCTGTCAAGGACGTCATCATCTTGCGTGGATGCTCCTGGGAGCAGCAGTCAGATGAACCGTCGCATGTACTGCGCGGCTTTGCAGGCCGCCCAGAGGCAGTTTGGAAGAAATGCCTGGTGAGATCTACTTCTGAAAAACCAGCCCCTCAAAACCCTGTGAAGGCTCATGGCTTGAAAGCATCCTGGAGCCATGAGGGTTGGATAAAGCCCTAAAACTACTGTAGCCCTGAGATGAACTGTAATCTTAAACCAAAAATATCCCAAACTCCTTTAAAACCAGGTCAGCTTAATGAGTGAAAAAACCTCCCTTGGACACAATGTTCTCCTAGGAACAGTCTGCATGGGACCACGCTCACCAGGGCAACAACAAAGATTAGGAAGGGGCCTGAGAGGTCGGTGGTTTTCATGGGGTTTTTTTTTCTCACTGCTTTGGCAGAAATGTATCATATTTCATAAAATTATCCCAAATTTTGTTGTTATAACTACAAAAACACCTTTCTTAAGCCACATACGTCAATACACCCGTGATTGGTAGGCGCTCTTACGTAACAGAACAAAACACTGCCCGCTCCCTGTGCCGTCCTCACGATCGTTTCTACATCTGATCTTACTGTCGCAGCCACTGCGGCCAATCGGTCTCCTAGAGGCGGTCTTCCTATTTTCCCAACCCTTCTACTTTCCCCAGCAGGCTAGCCTCCTGGGGTCCATGCTTCCTGATAACATCTCCTAAGTATGTAGGACCAACGCTCAGGACTGTGCCTTCTAAGAAACATTCTGGCTTTACTTCTTCCAAGACAGATTGTTCTTTGGGCAGCCGTTGGCAACATTCTTCACCAGGACCATAACTCAAAGGCATTCGTTCTTTAGTCTTGCTTATGCATTGCCCAGTTTCCTCGAGCATCTGAGGTCTTTGAAAATACCATAGTTGCATCAGGCGCACCTTAGTCTCCAAAGTGGCATCTTTGCTTTGCACTGCTTGCAAGCAGTCTTTTGCCGCAGCTCTGGCCATTTGCAATACACGGTTTGATCTCTGGACTGCTGGTCCTATGAGCGTGGATGTGGAGCCAAGTAAAATGCAATCTCTGGCGACTTCTATCTTTTCTCCGTTTATCAGGACATTGCTTGTTGGTCCAGTTGTGAGGACATGTGTCTGATCTGTTGCCTTGTAATCCATACAGAAGCCAAACATCAAAATCTTTTATCTTGATCAAGTGCTTAAAGTCTTCTTTGCTTTCAACGAACAAGGTTATGTCATCTGTATATCTCTGACTTGTTAAGGAGTCTACCTTTGATCTTGACACTGTTCTTGTTTAAAAAGAGGCTTCAAAAACAAGCAGGTATGGGGGCCAAAAGGTTTGTTCGTGGAACGCCTAAGGCACAGAGTCAATGTTCTCAATCTTACTAAAATGCCGAACTGCATGTGTTGCTAACACGGAGTCAGCACAGAAAAGCTTACTGTGTGCCGAACATGGATTCACACTGAAATCTTAATGTGCACTTCCTGGACGGCCTGATCTCACCAGCCAGGTCCACGCACAGCACAGGCAAAGGGCAGGAGAGTCTCTCTGAGGTCGGTGCTTTATGTTAATGTGGGAAGAACAACTCAGGAAAGGCGTCTGAAATGATCACTCAAAGTTTATAGGCCCTATCACTAAATGGGACACAGAACTGGTTGAATTGGTCTGTGTTCTGCTACGTCCATTCTCAGCAGCAATTAAACACATAAAATTACTTTCCTAAAAAGACAAGAGCATCAGATGAAGCACGGTTCAGATACACTTGGGGTCACCGTGAGCTAGAGGCAACTCAACAGCAGCCAGCTGGCTGATTCCACGGCGGGCCTTACATTAATCCTCACGCTACTCTGAGGCAGGTGGCAGTGTCAAAGGTTTAAGGAACTTGGCCCAAAGCGTCAACTGAGAGATCACTGTGTGTGCTTGAGCCCCTGTGTAGGTATGTCTCCAACTAGGTGATCTCTTTTCTAGAGCATGGCAGCAAAACCTCATCAAGGAAGAAGACGATGGCGGTGGCTCTCCCAGGGTTATGGGGTTGGTGGTTCAGACCTCCTGCTTTGAGGATCTGCCCAATGAATAGTGGCCAGGCACTACCATATTGTTACTATTTTAATGCCCTCCTTGCTTTCTTATGACATGTATTAATCTGGGAGACATAGTTCTGCCTTTGTGAGTGTGTGTGTTATTTAAAGTGTTGCCCTATCACCAAGCTCCATTCTTTGTGTAAATAGTCATTTACGTATTTAATCTGTACAAGTTAACAACTCATATATTTTGTTCTGGAAAGCGGCTTATACATGTATAATTTCCTCTTCTCCACAGTGTTTTAAATTTTATACCATTGACATTATTGACACTATCAGTAGAATTACCTTATGCCCCAGGAGGATGACTGAGAATGTTCTCTATGATAAAATGATCACTATGTTTCTAAAGTGAACCAGAGGCATATATATAAACATAGATACATGGATTTTGAGCTTGCACTTATTCTAGCCCCAATCTAGGAACAATTCGTTCTTATGACATGGCCCTGCTCAATGCTCATCCTTACATGAGGAGATCACTGAAGATATGAGTGCTCTAGCAAAATGTGGCAAAGAAACCAGATGATGGCAGGCTACCAGAAAGAATAGTGTCTGGGGTCTTAAAGGCCTGTCTTAAAAAAAGCAGCCGTCTAAGTGAGGCGTCAACTAAGTCCACATGGAAGAAGCATCTTGGCCTGTGTGGTCCAAGCATTGTAAATACTAAAATCCAAATCTGAAGGAGGGAATGGTGCCTCTGGTGAATCCCCTCTGCACATAGTTCAGGGATGTGAATAGCCCTGTTATCAGAAAGAAAGCATTGTAAAGTTGATTATGACAGAGGTTGTTAGGTTAAAATGTGATATCTTATCATTTGAGCTCCCTTTTGATCTAAAGTTGTTTCAGTCTTTAATATTTTCTGCTTTCTTTTTTATTAAGGTTTTTCTGTTTTGTCTAATCATTGTTGTTGTTTTGGTTTGTTGCTTGTTTTGCTCCCGTGTTTTATATAATTTTCTGTATATGAAATCCAGGATAGGAAGATCTACAGAAGCAGTAACTGGACTGTATTGCCGAGGGGCATAGCAGAGGAGGGTGGGGGAAATAGCAGCTCACAAGTATGAGAAGAAAATATTCTGAAGTTAACTGTGGTGATGATTGCATAAACCTTCTTAAATATGATTGGTTAAATTGCATGACATGTGAAGGATATGCCAATAAAACTATTAAAAACCAAAAAACCTCACCAAGAGTAAGATGATTCTCTCCCGCTTTCTTTGGTTCCAATTTTCTCTTTGAATGAGTCCAGTTTTTTGTGAATCTAGGATATGATGGCTGGACCGTCATCAACAGGGAAGAAAAAAAGAAACAATTCTTGCGGCAACTTCAAGATTTCCCTCCTGGTGCTTCTCAGGACCAGGCACCATACTGGACAATTTATACAGGAGTCAACACCTGATTCTCACACTTCCTGAAATAGAACCCAGTAACCTGGTGTCTATCTAAGGCCACACAGATTACGAGAAGCAATGGCGTCACGGATTTTAAACCCAGGTTTCTCCAACTTCAAAGCCTAAGAATTCAATGCGGGGCAGGTATGTGCATGGTTGTCCTACAAATCCTGGATTGAGGGCCAGCTTCCTGCAGTTTTGCTCCCCCCCACACACCCCCTGCCAATCAGCTTAGCATTGCATTAGCTGGGAAAACCTCCCTTTCTGCTAATTTCAACAGTACTCAAGAGATTTATGAAATTCTAAGATTGAGAAGTTCAAAGTGGTCCCCCCACCGAGTCTCAAAACTAATCCTCCTCTGTTTTCTTTCTCACCTTTTGAACAAGTTCCCTCTTTACAAGGAAACCTTTTCCTAAGGCCCAACTTCCCCATCCCAGCTTCCAGTGTTGCCAAATCATACCAAGCATGAGTTCATACTGAAGATTGTCTCACAGGCAACACAGGGTCTCTCTGGTCCTGTTCACATGACAATTACTACTAAACAGCTCCATTTATTCATCTATTCAATGCGACAAAGCACTCTGTGCCTCCGCGCTACCCCAGGCTTATATCCCTCGTCTGTTTCCTCATAAAAACCTAAGTTCCAAGAAGCCAAGAACCGCTTCTCGACCACCTACCGTACCTACCATTATGCCCACCTCATTCATTCCCCTATCCCTTCACCCCGCCCCACCTGGCATAAAGAAGTGCTTGTTGGAATGAATGGCAACTTATGTAACTCACTAGGGGGGCAACACGACCATCACCCCCGCTCCTAACGGTGGCAGGGTCACCGCGGCAGCCGTTGCTGACTAGAGGAAGTTACAGCCACCCCTTCCAGTCATTCCCAAGCTATTTTGAGTGATGGATGTGTCTCGTACGTAAACACATGACGCGGATTTCCAGCCCAGCGCGGAGAGCACGTGCCAAAGCGTCCGGTAAAGGTCAACGGGGCGGCTGGTCAATGGGGCGTCCGTCCTTGTTCGGGGGCCCCGGAAGCTGCAGTCCCAAATTCGAGAACTGCTAACAGGGGGAGAGGAGGCCTGGGCCGAGTGGGAGAGGTAACCCTGGCCGTCACTAGAGTCCCTGTCCGGGAAGCGCAGGTGCGAGCAGGGCCAATCTACCCTTCCTCCGCTATAGTGTTCCGTCCTCTGCCTCTCTTCCTCCCAGTTTACGGCCCCGCGGCCTCCGGCCTCAACCGGGAGCCTGAGACCGAGCGCCGGGGGCGGGGCCTGGGGGGAGGGGTAGCCGGTGGGCCCTCAGATTCGGATCGAAGCCCCAGAAAGGGGAGAAGTCCGACCTGGGCCGGGAGGACCCTCGCGATCACCCCGCCCCTAATCCAGAGGTCACTGCCTGGAGCCGTCATCTTGGTAACAAACGCCCCGGCAACCCCCGCGGCCAGCGAGCTACCCGCCGGGGACCGGAGGCTCACCTGTGCCCCAGCCCCACTCGGTCCAGTATCCGCGAGCACCGACCTCGCCGTTCCCGGCGGCTCGCGGGGCCCCGCCCCCTGGCCCGCCCCCTGGCCGCCAGCTCTCTCGGAGCGTGGGGATTGGCTGAGCTCCCGGCCGCAGGAGAAAGCCATGCGTCTATAGCGGAGCCCCGCGCCACTAAATTAAGAGCAGCGCCCTCTCCTGGCCAGGAGGTTTCCCAACGGTGCCGCTGCGAGCTGTTCACGTGGAGAAAGTGAATAGTCTTCATCCATTCAATGATGTTTATCAGGTCTTCTTAAAGCCAGATCCGAGCGCACAGGAAAAGACCAGACATGATTCCCTGACCTCAAGAAACGTTCCTTAGTCGGGTGTAGCATCCAACTTAAAACCTCTTCCTATCTGAACTACCTTTCTATCTACGTGACCTTGGAAGCAGGACTCACCTGTCTGGAGCCTCCTTCCCCGCTTCTGAGTTAAGATCATAGTACCTATTTCATAGCGGTGCTGTGCACGACAGATGAGATGATAGATGTAAGGTGCTGTGCCTGCCGCTTAGTGTTGTTGTTTTTGTACCTGATGTTAGTCTGAAGTCCCTCCGAGGTGCAAGTGGTTTGCTAAGCTAAGGGTTGTCAGTTCAAACCAACCCAGCAATACAGTGGGGAAAAAGCCTGGAAGTCTGCTTCTACAAAGTCTATAGCCAAGAAAACCCTACGGAGCTCAGTTCTGCCGTAGCACACGAGTCCACGTGGCACGACAGCAGTCTGTCTGTTCCGTTTGGGGTCCAGGAGTCCCTGAGGAATGCACATGCCGAAGGGCTCGAGTAATAACGGAAAGGTTGGAGGTTGGAGTTCATCCTGAGGCCACTCAGCAGAAATGCCTGGCAAACTACTTCCCAAAAATTCAATCCTTGAAAACCTGGAGAACACGGCTGTACTGTTGATACATATGCCATGGTAAGTCAGGACAAACTCCATGGGAAATGGTTTGCTTTGGGCATTGTTAGTGTACAAGTAATTGAAATCTAGTAGAACTTAACCCAAGTCTTAACCTGATTCTTCAGGTACAAGTAGTTATACTTGCCTCTGTGCCCCTACTGTGCCCTCTACATAACCTATTTCATCAGCTACTGAAGGAAAAAAGCCTTCATCACATAAGCTCCTTGGCACGGTTCAAACAAACAAAAACCATAGTAGCCCCCAAGCCCATTTCCACTCACGCAGCCCCGTGTGTTATAGAGCAGACTGCTCCGTTGGTTTTCTTAGCGATAATCTTTACAGAAGTAGATCACCAGTCTTGTCTTCCCTGGCACCTTTGGGTGTATTCAAACCAGCAACCTGTAGGTCAGCAGCCAATGGAAAACCATTTGTACACAAGGCTCACCAGAGTCTCTTTAACATCCCTGCCTAGCCCTGTCTTTCCAAACTAATCCCACTGATCTCTGCTGGCACGATCATTTGCCTCTATTAACGCAGCCCTAACCAAACCAAACCCACTACCACCAAGTGGATTCAAACTCATGACTCCTGTTTTCCCCATCCCAGACTAAACTTTGCCTTCTTGTTGTTAGATGGCATCAAATTGACACTGACCCATTGCGACCCTATGCACAACAGAATGAAACATGGCACAGTCCTGCGCCATCCTCTCAATTATTTCTATGTCTGAGGGCCCACTGATGCAGTCACAGGGTCAATCCATCTCACTGAGGGCCTGCCTCTTTTTCACAGCCCCTCCTCTTTCATGAGCATGATGTCCTTCTCCAGGGACTGGTCTTTCTTAACAGTATATTCAAAGTATGTAAGACAAAGGCTTGCCATCCTTACCCCTAAGGAGCACTCTACCAAGACAGATGGGTGTGTTCTTTCCAGGGTACTTTCTGTAGTCTTCTCCAGCACTGCAATTCAAACGCATATATCCTTCCTAGGCCTTGCTTACTCAATTTCCAACTTTCACGTGCATATACATGATGCAATGGGAAATATTGTGTCTTGGGTCAGGTGCACCTTCTTCCTCAAAGTAGCATCCTTGCTTTTTAAGGCTCTCAAGATATCATGTGCAGCAGATTTACCTAATGTGATACAATGTTTGATCTCCTGACAGCTGCTTCCATGAGCATTGATTGTGGATCCAACTAAGACAAAGTCCTTGACAACTTCAAACTTTTCTCCATTTATCATGATGTTACCTATTGATCCAGTTGTAATGATTATGGTCTTCTTTACATTGAGTCATAGACCATACTGAAGGCTACAATTCTTGATCTCCATCAGCAAGTGCTTCAATTCCTCCCCACTTTCAGCCAGCGAGGTCGTGTCATCTGCATAGCGCGGGTTGTTACTAAGCCTTCCTCCAATCCTGATGCCGCACTCTTCTTCATGTAACCCAGCTGCTCTGTTGAGCTGCTCAGCACACAGGTTGAACAAGTATGCTGAAACACAACTTGCTGACTTTAAACCATGCAGTGTGCCCTTGTTTTCCCTTTCTTGGTTTTAAGCCATGCAGTATTGCCTTGTTCTGTTCTCACAACCGCCTCTTGATCCCTGTACTAATTCTGAAGGAGCACAATGAAGTGCTCCGGGACTCCCGTTCTTCTCAAGGTCATCCAGTTTCTTACGGCCAAACAGAATCCCTTTGTATAGTCAATCAAATGCAGAAGTTACATAATTCCGTGTCAATTTTAAGATAAAGTGTAAGGATGGCATTCAACCTGTCACTCAAGTCACAGTCTGATGGTACCTCCTTATGGGCGTGGCCTTCTCATAAGGAAGGTCCTGGGAACGTCCTCTCTCTGCCTTCACCTTCCTGCTGGAGGGCCACTCTGGGACCTGTCAGAGCCCCGTGATACTTCCACCACCATTGGACCCACAAGACTTTGTACCCATTGGCCTGTGATACTCCTGCATTCTGCATCACTGCACGTGACTTCATGAGCCTGTAGAAGGACTTAGGTGACTAGTATCAGACTTATGGACTTGAATTGGACTGGACTGAGATGTGTTCTCAATATATAATTACTTCTTGATATAAGGCTGTCTCATACATATATATGCATCTCTGAATTTTTCTCTGGTCAACCCAGCCTAATATAACATCTTTCTGGTATTCTCTGCTTTGAGCCCAGATCCATCTGACATCAGCAATAACATCCCTGTTTCATATCCTCTTCTGAATCCAGCTGGACTTCTGGCAGTTCCCTATCAGTGTTCTGCTGCAACCTGTGTCGGATGATCTTCAGCAAAACTTTACTTGCATGTGATATCAATGATACGATTATATAGTTTGAACATTCTGTGGGGTCACTTTTTTTTAGAACAGGCACAAATATGGATCTCTTCCAGTTAGTGGGCCAGGCAGCTGTCTTCCAAATTTCCTGGCATAGATGAGTGAGTGCTTCCAGGGCTTCTTCAGCTTGCTGAAATATTTCAATGGGCACTCCATCAATTCCTGAAGCTTGTTTCTGGCTAATGCGTTCAGTGCATTTTAAACTTCTTCCTTCAGCACCACTGATTCCTGTTCATATACTAACTTCTGAAATGAGGGAATGTTGACAAGTTTTATTTGTTTTTTTTGTAGAGTGACTGTGCATTCTTTCCATCTTCTCTTGATGATTCCGGAATCATCCAATAGAATCTACAGAATCTTTCAAAATTGCAATTCAAGGCTCGAACTTGTTCTTGAGTTCTTTCCGTTTCAGACATGCTGAGTGTGCTCTTCCCTTTTGGTTTTCTAATTCTAGTCCTTGCACATTTCGTTAAAATATTTGGCTTTGCCCTTTGAAATTTTCTGTTCAGCTATTTGACTTCATCCTTGCTTGCATTTGCTTTAGCTGCTCTACAACTAACGAGCACGTTTAGAGCCTCCTCCGACATCCCCTTTGATCTTTCTTGTCTTTTTAATGAGCTTTTCCTCTCTGCATGAATGGTTGTCTTAGCATCCCCCACAGTTCACGGGTCTTCTGTCATTAGTGTTCAATGTATCAAACTGTTCTTGTGATGTTCTCCAAATTCAGGTCAGAGACTCAGGGTCTTATTTTGACCCTTGTGGATTTGTTTTAATTTGCTTCGGTTTTATCCTAAATGTACATATGAGCAATTGGTGGTCTGTTTCACAGTCTGCCCCTTGGTCTGGTGTTAGCTGCTGAGCTTGACCTTCTCCATTGTGTTTGCCCACAGATATAGTCAATTTGAATTCCGTGTATTCTTTTTTTTAAACATTTTATTAGGGGATCATACAACTCTTATCACAATCCATACATATACATACATCAATTGTATAAAGCACACCGTACGTTCTTTGCCCTAATCATTTTCAAAGCATTTGATCTCTACTTATGCCCTTTGCATCAGGTCCTCTTTTTTTCCCCTCCCTCCCCGCTCCCCCCTCCCTCATGAGCCCTTGATAATTTATAGATTATTATTTTGTCATATCTTGCCCTATCCGGAGTCTCCCTCCCCCCCCCCTTCTCTGCCATCCATCTCCCAGGGAGGAGGTCACATGTGGATCCTTGTAATCAGTTCCCCCTTTCCCAGCATCGCCCCTCACACCCCTGGTCCTGAAGGTATCGTCCACCCTGGATTCCCTGTGCCTCCAGCTCCCATATGCACCAGTGTACAACCTCTGACCTATCCAGTCCTGCAAGGTAGAATTCAGATCATGGCAGTTTGGGGGAGGAAGCATCCAGGATCTCGGGGAAAGCTGTGTTCTTCATCAGTACTACCTCGCACCCTGACTGACCCATCTCCTCTCCTAAACCCCTCTATGAGGGGATCTCCAGTGGCTGACAAATGGGCCTTGGGTCTCCACTCTGCACTTCCCCCTTCATTCACTATGGTATATATATATATATATATATATATATATATATATATATATATATATATATATAATATTTATTTACATTAAAAAATTTTTTTGCATGATGCCTTATACCTGGTCCCTTTGGCACCTCGTGATTGCACAGGCTGGTGTGCTTCTTCCATGTGGGCTTTATTGCTTCTGAGCTAGATGGCCGCTTGTTCACCTTCAAGCCTTTAAGACCCCAGACACTATATCTTTTGATAGCCGGGCACCATCAGCTTTCTTCGCCACATTTGCTTATGCACCCGTTTGTCTTCAGCAATCGTATCATGGAGGTGTGCAGCCAATGATATGATTTCTTGTTCTTTGATGCCTGATAACTGATCCCTTTGGGACCACATCCTCACACAGGCTGGTGTGTTCTTCCATGTGGGCTTTGTTGCTTCTGAGCTAGATGGCCGCTTGTTTATCTTCAAGTCTTTAAGACCCCAGACACTATCTCTTTTGATAGCCAGGTACCATCAGCTTTCTTCACCACATTTACTTGTTCACCCGCTTTGGCTTCAGCAATTGTGTTGGGAGGGTGGGCATCGTAGAGTGCCAATTTAATAAAAGAAAGTATTCATGCATTGAGGGAGTGCTTAAGTAGAGGCCCAAGGTCCTTCTGTTACCTTAATACTAAACCTATAAATATAGACACATAGCTCTATTTCTATATATATATATATTTGCATTCTGTGTATTCTATCTGGGGAAGTCCAGGGATAAAACCACCTTTGTGCTGTTGAAAAAAAGGGTATTTTCTATGAAGGAGACATTAGTTTTGCAAATTCTATCACGCAAACTCCAGCTTTATTTCTATTACCCAGTCCATATTTTCCAACTCCTGTTCCTTCCTCTGTGTTTCCAGCTTTTGCATTCCAATCACCAGAAGCTATCAATGCATCTTCATTGTAATTCTGATCAAAATCTGTTGGTAGATTTCCTCAATTTCTTAATCACTAGCTTTTGTGGTTGGTGCATAAATTTGAATAATAGTTGTATTGATTGGATTTCCTTGAATTCGAATTGTTATCATCCAATCACAGATAGCATTGTATTTCATGGTGGATTTAGCAAGATCCTTTCTGACAATGAAAGCCACACCATTCCTCTTGATTGTGTTATTTCTGGCACATAGTCCATTTTGAGTGCCCTCAGGCCTGAGGGGCCCAGCTGTTGGCTGTATCTCTGACAAGGTTCTGCTCCCTTTGTTTAGGCTTTCAGTATTTAACAATGCTTCAAAGCTCTGCATACTTTTTTGGAGATTTCTTCCTCCAAAGTGAGGAGCTGAGTCCTTCTTCATTGCTTGTTCCCAGTCTGGAAGCTCTGCTGGAACCTGTTCACTTGGGGTGACTCTGCTGGCATTTGAAATACCAGTGACATCGCATCCAGCATCACAGCAACATACAAGCAACAGTAATGTCACAGTATGACAAACCGACAGACACGTGGTGGATCTTTGCCTTTACTTATGTTTTTCATCTACTTAGGGTGTCCTTCCTACTACCAAAGTAGCTCTGGCTCATTTTTCAAATTTAAGGATTACATCCTGCAGGGAATCTAGTAGAACCTAAGTCTTAACCTGATCCTTCAGGTACAGTTATACCCTCCTCTGGATATGGAGTATTGGAAAAGAATCAGTCCATTTGAATTATAACGCTGGCAGTGAATATTGAAAGTGCCCTAGACTACCAATCTGTCTTGGAAGAAGTACAGCCAGAATGTCCCTTAGAAGGAAGGGCAGCAAGACTTCATCTCATGTGCTTTGGACAGGTTATCAGGAGAGACAGGTCCCTGGAAAAGAGCATCATGTGTGGGGAAGTAGAGGGGCAGTGAGAAAGAGGAGGACTCCTGACAAGATGGATTGCCATAGTGGCTGCAACGATGGGTGACAACGTAAGAACAATTGTGCGCAGGACCGACAGGGTGGTGTTTTGCTCTAGGTGTCGCACCTAGGGTCATTATGAACAGGACCCGGCTCGATGACATCTGACAACAGCGACCCACAGGAAGCCCCTAGATTACATGAACAGTTGAGAGGCTCTTCCTCTGTGATCTCAAAGAGCCCAACACAAACCGCTTTCAGTAGAGATGGAGAGAAAGACCCCGTGTGCGGTGTTTAAGATACGGTATTATCAGAACTTGCTCACTAATTGAGCACATGGAAGAAGGAAACAATTTCCCAGAACCACTAGCACTCATTCGGCCAATCAACGCTGAGGAAGTAAAAGTGATCAAGACCATTCCTAGTCTCAAGAAATTCTCTGACCAATGAAGCAAACAGATGGGTCAACAAAATGTCACTAGAGTAAAATGCCATGGCATTGTACAGAGTTAGAATGCAGAGGTATCCATCCACAGGTAGTCACAGTCAGCCAGGAAGAATCTAGGGAGGCTTCTGAGAAGCAGTTACCCTTGAGCTGAATCTGGAGTGATGGCTTCAAGCAGAACTAAGTGGAACGTGAGAGCACAGACTTACCGATCAGATAGACCTGGGTTCAAATCCTGACTCTGCTGCCTGCTTTACTCTTTGTTTTCAAAAGATAGTAATAGTACCCACCCATCCCCTCAAGTTGTTATGGGTATTAAACGATCTCATTCACTGCCGTGGAGTCAATGCTGACTTACAGCAATGCTATAGGACAGGGTAGAACTGCCCCTGTGAATTTTGGAGATTAACTCTTTACAGGAGTCGAACGCCCCACCTCTCCCCCAAGGAGCAGCTGGTAGTTTCAAACTGCTGACCTTGCAGCTAGCAGTCCAACACATAACCACTAATGAGGATAGAGTGAACTTGGCTCAGTACTTGGCACCTATTAAATGTTCAGCAAATGTTCTTAACATGTTTCATTGCTCCTGTTGTCATGACCTATGTCCATTTACGGTATTAGTCATTATAAAGCCAAAGAGCCTGAGTGACGTCTTCCAGACTTCTGTCTCCTAGATGTTCTCAAATTCATCATTGTGGGAACAGAAAGATTCCTCCCAAGTTGTCTCCCCCAAATCTATGCCAAACCCAAGATGCTGCTTGCTACACATGGTAAATGACTGTACACTAGAAGATCAACGAAAGTAGGTCAGAGGCTGTTCTCCGTAAGGGTATCTAGAGCAACCAGACTGTACAGTCTGACTCACCCTCAGTAGGGCCCACTCCCTTCTGGTATTGTTGCCTTGAAGGAGTGCCCGAAGGCAAGCCCGGGACCACTCAATTGTGCCTACCGAACCCGTGATTAGTTGTGGGGGGCTGGCTACTCCCACACATCATCATCTCTTATCTGGGCCTCCTTAGCCGCTCCTTCAGTGGTCTCTTTACCTTTCCCATCCCATTCTGTTTGCAGTCTTCCAAACCCGTGAAGAAAATCATAAAGCCTCCAGCTTCTCAAGCGCGTCCCCTCCTGGCCCACATCTCCTCCAGACCCTCCAAATCTCTGGCCCAGCCGACACGCATCGCCAACCTTGACCTCTTCCCACAAATTGCCTGCGCACGTGCCCTTCTATGCCTCTGCCCATAATTAGTATCTTCTCTTTCTTGACTGCAAAATTCTAATCATCCTGCAAAACCCAAGTTCAAAGGCCCATCTTGCAGAAGGATGTCTGGATTGCCTAGCTGTAAATGTCCTCTCTTGGTCTCCCCAGTCCCTGTGTGCCCCGTGTGCCGGGCTCCAGTCAGCGTGAGACCAACGCAGGCACGGGGAGGGTCTAATTCTTCACCTACCTATGGGGTTCCATGCCACCACCAGGATGCAACACCCCAAAGAGACCTCGAATCACATGGGAATATTGTAGGCACCATGTCCACATCAAGAGGGCCACACAAGCGACACGGACCTGTTCCTCTGTGCCCACCCCCAGAAACTTTATGATCCCATAACCCTGGCCAGCTTTTGACCCATAAAATGATCATGGAGAGCGCCCTTTTGATCTGGAGTAAGTTGTTTAACTTTGCCAGGCCTCAGTTTCCTCCTCTGTAAACTTGGGGGGAGGGTGTTGGGGGGTGAGAATCATGCCTGCTCTGAGATCCATCTCTAGTGCAAACCTCACCTATATCTCAATTTCAGAGATGAGAAAACTGGCTCGTAGAGGGGTAAAGTGGTCCACACAAGGCCTCACTTGTTAAGCCTGTGAGATGTGGACAGCGAGCAATGAGAAAGCTATGGACGGCGATTCCAAATGGGTGTTCCCAAACGGGCCGCCCATCATTAGACACTTGTGAAAACTCCCTCTAGAGCAGAAAGCCGCCGGCTCAAGTCTTAGGCAGGGCCCAGGAATCTATAGGGATCGGTTCCAAGGTGATTCTCTTTGGGGAATTTCAATCACGTGGGAGTCCACACTCCCTGCCTGTGGTCTCGTGTGAGCATGTGTGTGACCTCTTGTTTTCCATAAAGGATCTTCCCAGTTAGCTGACATCCGTTCATGCCACTACTTACAACCCTTCGGTGGCTCTCCACCGCCCCTGGGGTCCCAGTCTGACGCTCCTGCACTTGACTCCTGACCCTGCACGATCAAGCCCCTGCAGCCCCAGTGCCCCCGTCTCCTCCAGGACTTGGCACAGTTCTTTGTTAATCTGGAACATCCTTCCCCGCCCCCAGCCCCTGTCAGTGGGTAATTCCTAGTCACTTTCCTGGTACTCCCCCCTGTATTTGAACTACTTAATGAGTATTTGTCTGCTTTTTCCCACACCAGAGTAAGCCCTGAGAGTGGAGACAGCCCGTTCAGGAACGTGTTCTTGATAAATGTTTGCTAAATCGATGACCGAGAACCTGTTGGTTCCAAGTTGGCCCAAGTGATAGTCAACCCACCCTGGAAGGCTTCTCCTCCTGCCTCAGGGTGACACACCAACCCCTGAGGAAGACCAGACAGGGAGCTTTCGGTGAAGGGGCTGCCGTTCAACCTTCAGCAGCCCTTTCTGAGCTAAGGCAGCTGTGGTGTCTTCAAGTTCATGTTTGACATTAGATAGATGTGAATCCAGCAGTTTAGCACTGTGACTGGATATATGCCTTAGTCTGTCCCCAGTCAGCTTTCCCAGCTGTTGTAAGGATGAGCTGACTGCTCAGGGCACCCTCTTGCCTGGCGTACAGCGAATATTGGATGCAGTCTAGCCGTCACAATGGGGGTTTGGTTGGCAGTAAGCTTCCCGGGAAAGTTCTGTGTTTGGTTCCCTTTCTTCTCTCCCGGATCTCTCCCTGCCCCAACACCACAGTGCCCACTCAGAGAAGACATCAGAAACTGTGGCAGGAAAACATGAACTTGACCAAGCTTTTCTGAGGTCCATCCACAAACGCGGACCAGAGGGAGCACTGGATTCAACAAACAGCATTTGCTGACTGTGACAATCATCATCATCATCATCATCACCACGGTTAAAGGAGCCCTGGTGGCATTGTTGGGTAAGTGTCACGCTGCTAATTGCAAGGTTTGCAGTTCAAGTCCACCAGCCTTTCCCCGGAGAAAGGTGAGACTGTCTGTTGCTATAAAGAAAAGTTGCCTTAGCAACCCCTCACAGAGTTGCTAGGAATCAGAATCAACTAATTGGCAGTAGGGTTTGGTCGTCATCACAATCACACAGAGAACCCTCCGTTGATCCGGATAGGACTCTCCGTGGCCCGCGTGTCTTACAGTCGATTGATGAACTGCATTCCGCTTGCTGTGACCTTTCAGAAGGAGCTCACCAGGCCATTCATTCGTCTGAGGGCCCCATTACGTAGCCAGCGCTTAACCCTTTTCATCACCCAGGGACACCGCTAATAACCACACTTCCGGTTTATTGAGCACATGTTGTGTGTCAGGCAGTGAGTGCTGCGCGTGTCTCTGGGCGAGCCCTGAAATGACCAGAAGGTAGAAGGGGCGATGGCCTGAACCATGGGAGCGGGGGAGG
Source organism: Tenrec ecaudatus (assembly GCF_050624435.1). Taxonomy (NCBI): domain Eukaryota; kingdom Metazoa; phylum Chordata; class Mammalia; order Afrosoricida; family Tenrecidae; genus Tenrec; species Tenrec ecaudatus. The sequence continues at coordinate 58,761,392 of NC_134530.1, forward strand.
GGGGAGATTCACACCGTCTTTGACTTCCTCCTCCCTCGCCCCTCCGGGAGGGTCCAGGTGCTCAGTGGGACCCCAGTGAGGCGAGATCCCTTTCTCCCAGCGGGTGCGTGCCCACACCCAGGGCGTAGGCTCCCGCCCCTCACCCGGAGCCCCTAGGCCGGGCAAGAGGCGGCCTCTTCTCCAGAGAGCAGCTGGCTCCGAGTGCAGTTCCGCCGTTTTATTTTTCCTGGGATTCTCAAGGGGGTGTGGGAACAGCCACGGGTGTGGGGAGGGGAAGCCCCCATCTCCCCGCCCCAGCCGCTAGGAAAGGGGAGAGGCCCAGGCGCCCTGGTCCTGGGTTGGCCCAGCCACTGTGACCCCTGGGCCCGGTGGGCTGCGGGCTGAGGGTGGAGCCCCGGGGAGGGGTGGGGGTAGGGGGCGGGCTCCCAGGTGGGGTTGGGGGGATTCTTCATAAAAAGCCACGAAGCTTGATCCCCACGAAGCCCAGCCCCGCGGGGTGGGGGAGGGACGCAGAGCCCAGAGGAGGGACCCAGCCCGGCCTGGCCCCTGGGGGGAGGAGGTGGGGGAGAGTGGCAGAGAAGGTGCCCCGGGCGCAGGAGGTGGGGACAAAGCGTCGGGCCAGGAGGGAGGGGGTTCCAAGTGGTGCGGGGCGCAGGGCGGAGAGGCCCGGCCCCCGGCCCGGCCCTGGCGCCTTCTCGTGGGGGTCAGGAAGGTAAAAAACCCACGAGGGTGACGGGCGTGCGGGGCCGGCGGCGCGGCGCACGGACGGACGGCCGGCGTTCACAGTGACCTCGACGCTGGGCGTACAGTACGGGAGAAGGCCGCGGGCCGGGCCCGGGGCGGGCCGGGCGCGCCGGGCCGCTCACAGCCGGGTCTGGGCCTCGGGGATGTAGATCTCGATGCTGTCGGCGCTCTCGGTGGCCGAGCTGTGGCGGAACGAGGCGGCGCGCTTGGCCGCCAGGAGCCGCTTGCGCGCTTCCTGCCGCTGCCGGTCCACGGAGTCCAGGGAGCGCTCCTTCACCGGCACGCCCCGGCCCCGCGAGGGCTTCTTTGGTATCGGCGGAGGGACCTTCTTTTCCTCCTGCCGGGACAGAGGGCGGCGGCTCAGGCCCGGGCCGGGTGGCCTCCCGGGGCCACAAACGCCGCGCGTAAGGAAACGCCACCGCAGCCGCCACGGGTCTCCCCGGCCGGGCCCGGAGCCCCAGGTGGGTCGGTGCCGGCCAGGTCAAAAGGCTGCATTCGAGCGCCACCTGGTGGTCACCCCGCTCGCGACACCTGGGACCACACGGTCCCCGGAAAGGGTCTGCAGTTCGCCTTGCTGGCACCCGCAACCCACCACCCCGGACAGAGTCATGGAAGTCCCTACACCACCAGGTCGCAGGGTCCGTCGCTGACAAGGTCTAGCTGCACAGCCTCGGAGCTGAAGGCCCTGCCCCCGTGGGCTTGGCCAGAGAACAGGTGGTCTGCGCCCTCTGGAAGCACCAGCTCTGCTCCCTCGACCCCCAGCAGACCCAAGCTCAGGCAGTGATGAGCACGGAGGTCGAGAGGGCAGTCTTTCTGGAAGAAGGACGTTGCCCATCACCAGTCCATGGATGTCCCTGCTGCCCATGGTTCTCTTCTCCTTCCACAGCACACCCCCAACCCCCAGCACGCCTCTCCAGGAAGAGCACTTGGCAGGGCCTGGCCTCCTGGCCTGAAGCGCTACCCACTGTACCTTCTGTTCCAGGAGTTTCCAGCTGTTGGCCTTGAGTTGCTGCAGCTCCAGGAACTTGAGGGTCACATCCTCGATGGAGAGTTGCAGGAGGTCCCAGAAACCCGCCAGGTCCTGGAAGGTGGGCACGGGGAACGCAGTGGGGTCCTGCCAGAGAGGAAGTCAGGGGAGAGACAGTGGGTTTGGGAGGACTGAGCATGAGCCAGGACTAGAGAGAGCCCCCGCACCACACCCCATCTGGTGCTGCTTTCTTGTTGGGGTGGAGGCTAAAAGAGAGACAAAAAAGCCAAGGCCTCTCCCTCTTGGGTCACAAGCATCTGGTCCCACTTCCACACACAATACTCAGAGGTACCTGTGCAGCTACCTGGTCTCACCTCCAGACAGACAGACAGACACACACACACACACACACACACACACACACACACACACACACGGTTACCTGTCAGGTACACAAAGCCAGTCAGCTTCCTTCAAGAGCACTCACCATGCTTTGCTGGCACAGCCGGAAGAACTGCTGAACCTTCTGGGACAGGAGGAGTTGTGTGCTGCCCACAGCACTGCGAATCTTCTCCAGGACTAGAATGCAGAAGGACACTCAGAGAAGGGAGCAACGTGGTTCCTCCCTGGCCCCCAGGCACCCACCCTGAGTGCTGTGCCTCTTCAGTGCATTGGAATATGGATCCATTGTCCAAGTCCCTCCCAGTCCCAGTCCCAGCCCCGGCCCCAACTCCCAGCCAGCCACTCCTATCCCATTCCACCAGACACCAGACATGCTTTCCTTCGTACAACCTATACTTACAGTTCTCATTCTCCTGGTGTCAGAGAAGAGCTGGACGCCAGGCCAGCCTTAGCCAGGGAGAGGCGCCAGCTCAATGGCCACCCATTGACAGAACTCTGCCACTCACCAGTATACAACTACTTGATCCCTTAAGAACTACCAAATAATCTCCGACCCTTGACACTTGTCTTCCCTGTCGAAACCTGGGAGTCGAGGGCAAAGCTGTGTCTCCCTCTGACAGGTCTTGCAGGGAAAGGCCACACCCTCCCTTGGACTAAGGGTGTGTCTGCCTGGCTAGATCTCCGACCTGATCTCAGAGTGATCCACAGTGATCCACATCCCCTTTCTGCCTTGACCTCGAACTCAGTCCTCCCACCTGGATCCTCACACCAGCCAGACTGTAACAATGTCCCCATTGCCACCAAGGGCTTGGTGACTTGGTCACCATCTCCTTGACGGCCCAGTCCTTCTGCCGCCTCAGTTGCCCCTCGCTGCCTCCTTTCACGAGCTCCCAGCATGGTGGACTGCCAACGGTGACCCATCAAGCTCCGGTGCAAAAGAATCAGTACATAAGGCCAGCTCATGCCCGGGGCCAAGGGGATCTTTCATTCTGCTGCTGCTCTGCCGCCCACCACCACCAGCTCTCCGCGGACGCCCAGAGCCCCTCACTCACTCTCCTCCGGCAGCTCATAGTCTTCCGCCTCGCGCTCCATCTGCCGGGACCAGTGCTCCAACTTCTCCACCTCTACTCGCAGCATCTTGATGAACCACTCGCCATCGCGGGGGCAGGGGGACGTGCGGCCCGAGTCGGGGAGGCTCCGCGAACCGCGCTCCATCCAAGAGTCACGGCGGCCGGCCCCGGGGCCGGGAGCGGGGACGGGGGCAGGCCCGGGGGACCCATCGGCGGTCGGTGGCTCGTACGGCAGTGGGTAGCCCTCGCGGTAGGCCCACTGGCCCTGCGTGTGGACGGTGCGGAAGACTGAGTAGGTGGGGGCCCGGGGCCCAGGCTGAGGCTCAGAGGCGTGTCTCTGGAAGGAGCGTCCGAACTGCAAGGCCTTGTCTTCCGTGGCGACTGCGGCCAGACCAGCCAGGCCCTCCAGCTCCAGGTCTGCCTGCACCCCGGCCGTCACGCTGTTGGAGCGCTTGAATCTCGCCCGCCTGATGAGAGAGGTGGCTGTCATCTCTGCCGCCACCCCTCGTCCCCGCCCCAAGCCCCAAAGGAAAAGAAGCCTACAAAGTGATGGGTATTAATCCACACACTGCAAACAGGTTAGGTCTGGCAGCGGGTAAGTACGTGATCTCCCTACCTGTTGCCCGTGTGGGCAGAGCAGATGCGGGGCCTGACAGAAGCGGGATTGTGGGGTAGACCAGAGGATCCAGAGAACTGGCTAGTTCTTAATGAAGCCAGAAAGATTTCACTATTTTTATAAATGATACCGCTGGGCTACTATGGCCTCCTATCTGTCAAGAGGGCTCTGCCCACCCAGCTATAAAACAGCAGAACCAGAATTTGGACCCAGGTCTGCTGGGCTGCCCAGCCCCACCCCCTAAGCCCCATTGCACCAGCGGCTAGCCCACAAGAAATGCCTTGCTAGAAAGGGGGCTGGAAACTCAGTAAAAGAGCCCGTCCCTAGGGATCCACTCCACCCCCTCAGCCCAGAGTTTGGTCAGCCATGGCAGTGGAACTGAATTAAGTTGTTAACAGAAATTTCTTGTCTTTGAATTAGTGGTATGCAAATGATATGCAAAACAGAACATCAGTTGGCTTTGTTCTTTTTTTCACTGGAGTTCAGAGTAGGAGTGCTTTTTTTCCCCTGTGAAGTCCATTCCTGACCCCCTCATACCCCACCCCATCTCCCACCCACCCCAGTACCCGATACATCAGACTGGGGCTAGACGTTGCTTTAAAAAATGGTAGTCAGGGATGGGAGTTGAAACCAAAGTTTGAGATCTAGAAATTCATAGATTGAAAAGAAAATCCATGTCTCCTAAGCTACCGTCACCCACACAGGGGCCAGGGTCAGAAGAGGGAGAGGCTTGGAGGTCCGTTCTAGGGTCCCCTACATCATTTCAGGGATTCCCTCCATCCCACCCTACAATTTGAACCTTCCTCTTGCTGCCCAGGCCTTACTGCTTGCCTGTCTGCTTCCCTCCAGCTGGCGGGCTGCCTGCTGGGAGCCTGTTGCCATAGCAACCAGGCCCAGAAGGATGCTGCAGGACCCAGGCAAGAGATGCACTCATGTGCAATCTCCAAAGAGCACTATGTCCCAGCCCCCACCAAGAGAGAGAATGCATTTGCATTGCCTCCCACGTGTACCACCCTGCCCTGGTCAAGATTTGCAGCATCCTCTCTACCTTGACTACGAGACCGGCCTCCTTCTGGTACCTTTGTCTCCACTCTGTGCAGCACAGAACTATGAATCAGACCAGAGCTCCATCTAGGCCAACGATTTATTTATTTATACATACAAACATAGAAAAGTGTGTGTGTGGGGGGGGGGATGAACTAGCAATTGCCAACATGCCTCGTTAGCTCAAAACCTTGTATATTTTAAGATCTGGGACGCAATGATCGCCCATCAGTCTACCCAAGACCAGAGTGTCATCCTAAAACTGAATTCAAACCCTTGTTTGAAATCCTCTTGTTGTTCCCGCTGCCAACAAGGTAAAGTTCAAACTTCCTAGCCTAGCATTCATCTAAGGCTCTTACGCTTCTCTCCAACCTCCGGCCCCTGCATTTTCCCTGTCCCCCAAGTATACTTTGTCCTGACTCTAAACCTTTGTACAGCCTAGTCCCACCTGAAGTGGCCTTCCTTCTCTTTGTTTCCTGGCCATTCCTGGGATTGAGCTTCCTCTTGCTCTGAGAACCTTCCTGACTATCCCAACACTGATCCTCAACAATCTCCATGCACCTAGCAGCAGCCTCCTTGTTTGGTTAAATCCTTCTCTGTTTCTGATGAAAGGCTTCTGTGTCTAGCTGAACTGGAAGGATGCACCTTGGCTCCCTTTGAATATGTTGGTGCCTCTGAGCTTCTGTGTTCTGTTGGTTTGTTTGGAGCTCCAGCAGTTGCAAATCACATAAGCGAAGGTGAAACTTACCCTGATAAATACATTATTTAAGATCTTCCATCGCTGCTTGCTTTCCTGTTGCCACCAGTAAACACAGATCTGGCTTTTGGTACCAGTGAATTTGCTGCCTTTCACCCCATTCGCTGAGAGGTCCTGAGAGGACACATGCTGCCTTGATGGAAACAGGCCACTAAGTCCAGAACAGAAGTATACATTCCCCAGGGATTTCATGGCTCTCAGGTTGGTGCCCAACTGAGCTCCCTGCATCTGCTTCCAGGAAGATCAAAGACATTGAGATGCTTATGGGATTTCTGGGAGCACAGTCCTCACTAACACCTCCAGCCTGGTGCAGAGATCTGCACAGCACCCGCAGGAGCAAGTCCTCCTTGCACAAGTGGTTTTTAAAACCAGCCGTCTGGGACAAGGTCTCCCCCCAAAAAAGATGAGCAAAGTAATGGGTCCAAGAAAAGGGAGAAAAGGTGTGTTTCCAAGATTAAATTCAAACAAAAACGGTCCAAAGCCCTAGGGAATGCAGACATTTTCAGCGGCCGGTAGAGTCTAAGCCAAAGAAGATGATCAAGTAAACCAGGGGGACGTGATCTAATGGCAGAGAGGAGAGATGAGAATCTCATGAAGAAATGGACAGCCAACCACAGCTGGTGAGGACAGAAAGTGTCCGTGGATTTGGTGATCCGGGAACCAGCAGTAACCAGGGCTGGTAGGACTGTAGTAGAGTGGTGGGAGCAGGCACAGACCACAGTGGGCTATGAGAAAGCGGAGAAAGCCAGGAAAGACAAGGTTTCCAAGAAACTTTTCAGCCAGCAGGATGCACCACCAAGGGAGGGGCCCAGTCCTTGAAAGAAAAGCCTGCTGATCTACTTCCGTAAAGACCACTGAAAACCCTCTGGGCGCAGACCGACTCTGACATACGTGGAGCCATCATGAGTCAGCATCGACTCCATGGCAACTGGTTCGGTTCATTCTGAGATGGTTCCTGAGCCCCATTGTCTTGAAGGGAAAGAACCTACGGGGTCAATAAAAGGCACCCTCAAAGAGATCCACGTGCTAGCCCCTACAGGAGCTGACCTTGCACGGCATCTGAACCGATTACCTGACGAAGAGGTTACCTTGCCCGACAAAAGGGACTTTGTAGGTGTGATTCAGAAATGGGGACATCAGCCTATATTATCCAGATGGAACCTATGGGATCACCCACAAAACCCGCTGCCAAAGAGAGGATTCCAACTCAGAGTGATCCTATAGATTGAACAAAGTAAAATTGGCCCCTGATGGTTTCAGAGACTGTGCCTCGTCAAGGTGTCAGACGGCTTAATCTTTCTCCCATTGAGTGGCTGGCATACTTGAACTTCTGACCTTCAGTTACAGCTGAGTGCTTAACCCATGAGGCCACCAGGGCTCCTTAATGTCATCACATGAGTCATTAAATGTGAAAGAGGAACCAGGAAGGCCAGAGAGTGAACACGTAATAAGAGAAGCAAGGTTAGAACAATGCCATGTGAGAACTCAGCCCCCCATTTCTGCCTTTGAAGATGGAAGTCTGGAGAAGCTGAAAAGGCACCTGGCCCTCCCCTCAAGCATCCGGGCTGAGGGTACTGATGGGAGTCAAGTCAGGCGAGGGGAAAGGGAGAGGACACATCTAGGGGAGCACGTGGGTGGGGAGCGGGGAATAATGAAAAATATGCCACATTGGCCCAGGGTTCTGGGCGCATCCTGGGGACCCAAGCCAAGTGCCCTTGAGCACCGGGGCATTGAATCCTGGGTCTTCAGGGGGCACAACACGCTCCAAAGGGCACACAAGAGAGGGCCGATGCGGAAACGCCACGAGGAGAACGGGACTCTGCCTCAAACCCGCCTGACCCTGAGGACCTGAGACTGAAAATCCAGGGTGTTTGAAGAGGCAGAAGATGGCTATACCAAGAGCATTGAACTGTGGGTAGATGGACAATCATTGCCTTACTACATCAATGCCCGATACGCTGTATTAAGATATATATTATTCCTGCAAACCTGGGACTGACATTCTCAGTGAATATTATTGTAAATTTTCCCTGCCAACCAGCTCTCACTGTTTGTGTAAATAGAGTCCAGCCATGAAAGGATTAATTTTGCATAGGTGAATAATTCTGGTATTGTGATATGGAGTTCCCCTATGTTGGCCCAATATCCCACTCTCAGCAGTGCTTTTAAAAATTACTACCAGGAGCTAATCAATGACAATAGTAACCAAAGATCTTTATGCCCCAGGGAGGTTATTGATAAGACTCTCTACCATAGATTCACAAGGAGGTCGCCATAGGGAGCCAAAGGTAGATTTAAACAAACAAACAAACAAACAAACCATAGATCCAGGAATGGGTTTGGGTTTTCACTAAATCCTAGCTTAAGAACAATTAGTTCTGTACATTCTTTGCCCTGCTCGATACTCACCCTCAGGAAGGGAACACAGAAAATATGGGTGCTATAGGAAAATGTGATGAAGACATTAGAAGGTGCCTAGCTATCAAACAGAAGAGCATCTGGGGTCTGAAAGGCTTGTTTCCAAACAAGTAGCCATCTAAGTGAGATGTCAACTAAGTCCACAAGGAAGCAGCACACCAACAACAGTGATCAAAGGATTGCAAACAATATCATCTGAAGCCGAAGAAGGGAATCCTGTCAGAGCCTAAACTGTGAGATTCTGGTTTGCAGAAGGCTATAGGTGACAGTGGGAGTCCGAGGTACATTTGTGAGCTCTACATAGGAAAAAGCCTCCACTGATTTCCCTCTGTCCATAATACAGGGATGGGAGGAAACTGGTTACCAAACAGACTGCATTGGAGAGATGACTCCAGAAGATCAAAACGATAAACCTGACTTGAACAGTTAACCCTTGTCAGTTAACCCACGCCTCTGATGCACGTTGAACATAATCTGGTTTTCAACACTTTTGGTATGATTTTTTGTTTGATTGTTCAAATTGGGATTTATCTCAGATATATTTTGTCCATCCAAGGTGACCCTCTTAAATTTTTGTTATACGTTTTTCCAGTTTGCAGTTTATGAAACCCAGAACTGATGACCCTATAGCAAGCAAGTACAATAAGGGTTCAGTAGGGTGAGTGGGGCGGGTTAAGGGAGCTGATGTCAAGGAGTTCAAGAAGGAAGCAAATGTTTTAGAATTGATTGTGGCAACAATTGTACAACACTGCTCGATGTGGTTGAACTATGGAATGATATGCTATCTGTATTAGCTTTGAGTGAAACAATTTGGGGGGAAGAAAAATGTGTATGAATTGTTGAATGGAAAACTTATTTGCTCTGTAAACTGTCATCCAATTTACAATAACAATTAAAAAAAAAACTAAACTCTAATTCTCTGGGCACCTAAGATGGGCTAGGCTAAGCACATTACATGGGTAAGCATGTTGGGTCCTCACTGTATTTACAGATAAGAAAACTAAGGCATGGGGAGGGCAAGTGACTTCCCTAAGAACAAGATAGGGACAGCTGTCAAGTTAGCAGCTGACACACCACAGAGGACACTTCATCAATCATTACACTCCATGGTTTGCCTAAGATGAAGCTGCCGGAGGAGGCCAAGGATGAGATGCAAGGAAGTTGGGAGCAGAAAGCTTTCCCACCAGGTGGCCTCCAGCATCACAGTGAAGTGATTGGGACCCTTGGATGCTGTAAGTTCCTGGCAGTCAACGGAAGAATGAGAATGAGCAGCCACTGGCGGGGTGGTTAGGCATGAGTACTCTGGAGCCAGACTGCTGGGGCCAAACCCCAATTCTATGACTTGTACCTCAGTTTCCTCACCTATACATGAGTATACTATTCCATTCTGTGTAGAGAGCTTGGACTGTCACCTGGCTCATCATGGTAACTGTTAGCTCTTACAGAGAGGGGGACAAGTTTGGAGCGCTCGCTGAAAAGAAAGGGTGATGGACAAGCCAAAATGATCCGGCTGCGGCTCTGAGGACCGAGCCTGAGCATTGTCGTCCATCAAGATCGCTGTTGCTCATTCCCATCTGCTTTCCCATGGCACTAACACAAATCCTCTTTGATACTCCATATCACGTGGTATCAGTTATTTGCATATCTGTATCCCAGGCTCAACAGTATGTAGGACAATGGCTCACATATAAACACTGGTTGGTTGATTGGTTGGTTGGTTGGCTGGGAGGAATGTGACTGGAGACTACTAAGTATCATCTCCTCCCATTATCCATTCTCCCTTTCTTCGTTATAATAGGATGCCACAATTTTATAGCTTGATACATGCTGCTTAGAATAAAGATATGTTTTTACCGATCTCCTTGGAGCTGAAAGCAGCCCTGTGGCTAGCTTCTAGCACACTGGGTATAAACTGAAGTGGTAAGGGAGATGTTCTTAAAAGAAGAGGACACACCCTATTTCGTCCCTTCCTCCTTTATGCTGACCCACTTGCAGATGTGATGGCTGGACCTCCAGCAGCCACGTAGGAGCAGGAGGTAGAAGTCACATGGTGAGGCTAGGAGAGCAATCAGATAGAAGGAGCCTGGGTCTTGACACTGTGAGGACCTAGCAGTCCTCAACTGACTTGCCCCGCACGTCTTCCAAGCAAGAAAGACATGAATTTCTCTCGTGTCGAAGTCAGTGGCAACTGGGGGTTTTCTTGCAGCCAAACCTGAGCTAACTATTTTGTTGTTGTTGTTGTTAGGTGACAGCAGGTCAATTCCAACTTACAGTGGCCTCATGTGTGCAGGACAGACGTACTGACATATGGTCAGGAGAGACCCGGCCCTGGGGAAGGACCTCATGTTTGGTAAAGTGGCAGAGAGTGAAAAAGAGGACGGCCCTCAACAAGATGGGTTGACGCCGTGGCTGCACCAATGGGGATCAGGCAGAAGAACAATTTTATGAGAACAGCGCAGGGCTGGGTGGTGTTTTGTTCCGTTGTGCACGGGGTGGCTATGTGGCAGAACCAATTCTAGGGTACCTCGCGACAACCACATGTGTGCAGAGCAGAACTGTCCCACAGGGGTTTTCAAAACTATGACCTTTCGGGAGCAGACTTCCAGACTGGTCTGCCAAGGCACCTCTGGGTGGATTCAAACTGCCAACCTCTCAGCTAGTCATTGAGCTCTTAACCATTTTGCACCACCAAGGACTCTAACTGTAAGGGATAACTTTTCAGGGTAGTTAATGTCCCTGTTTCGTTCTGGATTTGGCAGGCGTCCTTCCCATTTGCTGTGGTCCTTCAGCCGAGCTGGATGGAAACGGGCTTCAGTTATGAGTCATCAATAATCCATAACGTCTTCCCCCATGATTTTCTCACAAGGCTGAGGAGCTTCATCCCCTGAGCCCACCTTGAGTTTCCCAGGGTAACAGTGATCGATTTCCTGATGATTCTGAGAGCTGCGATCATGGTTGCTTCAGGGAGACTTGACTACTGTGATTCTCTAAGGGATCGCACAGAAAACCTCTGGGAAGAAACTGGATTGTCCCAAGAGACACAGTGCACAAGAAATGCTTAGCATCCAGGAGCTGTCAAAAGAGGTTTTTTCCAGGGGTATTTGTCAGCAGGCTGGGGAGCAGCAGGGAGGGAGGTGGGCAGGGAGGAAAGGGGCAGTGCCGTTTCAAGCACTGTCCCCGTCTCTGTAGAAACCCACCCCCCTCGCGGAGACAGTACCTTGAGTGGCTGAACATACCATCACTCAACAGCCCCACAGCCCATCTCCCCAGCCTGGGGCCTGGGAGGCTAGACTAGGCGGTTTGAGAGGAGCCGTGAAGGTCAAAAACTGTCCTTGGAGCTGAATGCTGTGGAACAGAGGCGGTGTGCACGGTAGGGGTGTGTGGCCAACCAGCTCTTCATCTTTTCAATTTTTAAATGTTTAAATTCTTGGAATTTAATTTCACAAGGATGGACTCTTCCTTCTCTGGGCTCACGGGACTCTGCTCTTTTAGCACGGCCTTTACCACTGCGCCAACACTGGAAATGATCAGGACGGGGGTGGGAGAGGGTCTGCACAGAATCTTCCACTGCACTGGGTGGGCACATGCAGGTGTAGAGAAGGAGGCCATGTAAAAACGACATGGACATACTTGTACCTTTTTTTTTTTAAGGCCTTAGTGTTTATGTGGTAAACAAATTGAATCGGGCATCCTGGCTTCTTGTGGTTTGCTAAATCTGGAAACACAGGTAAAAGGTAAGGTCTTAGCGAGAGGAGTTAAATATGAAAGAATCGGGGGGTGGGGGGATCCCAATGGTTTGAGAGGTGGAGGCCCTGGGAGCAGTCTTCAAATTCTCAGGACATCGCTGCATTCTTTCATCAAGATCCAGAGTCTGCGGGGTCTGGGGGAGCAGGACTGGTAGGGCACCTTGAGACAGAACGGGTAACCATCTCTTAGGTATGTCCCCTCCCACCATGGGTCCCTGACATATGCTATCTCAAGCACTCTTGTCTTCTAATTCTACTGCATTAATTACTGCCCATCCTGCTCAGATCTCTGCTCAGATGTCAATTCCTCTGCGAAGTCATGCCTGACCCCTCAGACTCTTTCTAATCGTGATGCACATACCTCTTCTTTGTGGTACCTGAAGACATGAATGACACCGAAACCATTCTACCTCATTTATGAAATCCTTAGAACACGGCAGTAAGCTTCACACGGGCAGGGATTCAGGGTTCTGCTCACAATTTGGTTCCGAGTGCCTAACACAGTACTTGACGGCCATCAAGCGGACAAAGCAATCTCGAGCGGGAGTGGAATGGAGATGGAACTGGCAGGGTATCATCCCCACCCTTGTATATTTCCAGACCAAGTCACCCATAAGGAGAAAATGGAAAAAGGGACAGGTCGCTATGGACAACTCCCAGGTATAAGTGGGACAAAACTCAAAAAATTAAATTCACTGTCATTGAGTTGGCTCCTGGTAACCCTAGAAGACAGAGTAGAACTGCCCCCGTGGGTTTGCAAGGCTGTAAATCTTTACAGGTAGAGAACGCTTCTTTTTTCCTCCAAGGAGAGGTTAGTGGCTTCAGACCGCTGACCTTACAGTTAGCAGCCCAAAGCATAACCCAGTACGCCACCAGGGCAGCAAGTTTGATTTTCTCACCCACGGGGTTGGCAGAGAACTCCTTGAAAAGACAAGGAAGGAGAGGTCTTGCCTCTCTGGCAATTTTTAGTTGAGAGACAGACAAACAGACAATGGGACCCGTTGAGATGGGAGAAAGGACAAGAGAGTCCAGGAAAGTGGGGCAGCATTGGCTAAGAGTTCCGCCCTGGAGGTCTGCCCAGAAAGTTTCTGGTCTTCCTGGCTCCCTTTTATGTACCAGTTGGGGAATGGTGTGGGGTGAGTCAGACTTACCGTGCCAGGGACATAAGGGACAGAAAGGCAGGTGCAGGTGCACGACGAAGGATGCCTGTAGCTGACAAGTGAGAGAGCCTAGCCAAAGACAAGTGCCAGCATTCTCTCCCCACCTGTCAGTCCTCCTAAATCCCCGCTATAACCTGTCCTAGGCAATTGGGTTTTTTCACACATTGATTGAACACCTCTTTGCCCTCACCCCCCATGTGCCTCCACGCCACCAAGACCTCCGCTAGCACTGATAAAGACCTCATGCTCAGCCTGTCCTTACCCCTCCCGGACTTGTACTCCCGAATGCTTCATGCATTAGTGCACTCCTCTCTCTCTCTCTCTCTCTCTCTCTCTCTCTCTCTCTCTCTCTCTCTCTCTCTCTCTCCCTTTCTCTCTCTCTCTCTGACACAAACAGCCAAGTTCAGACAGCTGATCAACAGAGTGAAGTGAACCAACTTCAGCAGTTCCCACCCATGCCCCAAACCCAGAGAAGTCCTGGGTGAAAAACAAATCAAAAGGTCTTACCACGACAATGCCACACTTGAGAATGGGAAGGAGGAACACTTAGGTGTCAGAAACCAAGAGGAAATCAAAAGCCTAAGTCGCTGAGAGGAAGTCTAAGCCAAGTGTCCACAGGAAGAGCGGACCCGTCATAGGCTGGAGTCTAGATAGTCATGCCGAGGGAGGACGAACGCAGAGGGCGCTAGCCTGTGCAGCACAAGGCGCTGGAGGCAGACCTCTGCCGAGAGCCAGCTGCCCAGAATGGCCGTCTCATCTACAAACCCCGGCTAGAAAAACCCTTGCCTCTGATTCAGGATTGGGGCCTGGAAGTAAGGTGCTGGGAAATCAGAACATGATGGATGTTTGGTGTGGAGATGTGGCGTTCTAACAGGTACTACCAGGGAAATGCGGAAACCACAAGTGGAGCTATTCGCTTGAAAACTGGTCCCAAGCTTGAGAAGTACTTCAGCCTGAAGGAAATTGAACCCAAGGGAAAAAAGTGAGCAGCGGCTGGTCCGACTGCAGCGGGGTCACAACCAATGATCACAGCCAGTTACAGTTCCTTTGTTCCTTCGCCACCTCCACTGCTTCACTTGACCGGTCTTTAATAAAAAAATTTTTTAATAAAAAGAAAAAAGTGAGCAGTAACAAGCAATAGAGAAAACAAAAATAGTTAAAATGTGAGTAAATCTAAAATATCGAACCATCAAAGAAGGTAGACAAATCATGTCAGACAGAACATTTAGATAGAAGTCTAAATAGATCGTTAATCAGAAAATATACAAATGGAATAAATCTGTAGCTCCATGCTGCTTACAAGCAAGGTATGTCAAACACAAGGATAGAGGAACACTGAAAATAGAGGGACATATTGGCAAAAAGAACCAGAAGAAAGCAATAATAGGCTGAAAGCAAATCATTAGCAGAGATGGGAAGCCCCTGTTCCGTGATGAAAAAGCCAACCCCGCGAGAAGGTACCACAATCTCAAGCCTGACTGCTTCTCAGCAACACATCCTCCAGGCTAAAGTGGAAATTAATAAAATTACCAGGGAAAAGGACTCATCCACAATCCTGTTGAGACATTTTTAACACCCCTCTCTCAGAGCTGGTAGACCACACATTCAAAAAAAATCATGAAAGATAAACATTTGAAAAATACAGTCCATAGTCTGATGTATTATTGAGGAAGCCTCGGCAAGCTCTCAGGAGTGTTCATCATTGGAGCACATCCGTGCCTGATGCTCCTCCAACTCTTCCCTGCTTTCCGCTCCCTCCCTGGGACACTTCCCCCCAAACAGCTCCAGCCATTCTTCCAGTCTCAGCTTAAATGCCACTTCGACTACATAAAGCCCCTCTCTCTTCACTCACTCACTGCCATGGACTCCATTTCAACTCGTTGCAACCCCACAGGACAGGGTGGAGCGGTCTTGTGGGTGTCAGAGGCTGTAAATATAGACCAGAGGAAGGTGCCGCCTCTTCCTTCAGCAGAGCAGCTGGTAGTTCCGAACTGCTGACACAGCAGTTCGCAGCCCAGTGAGTAACCCACCATGCCGCCAGCACGCCTTCCTCCCTCTTAGCATCTTCTTTATTTCGTTCATCATCCAACCATAATGGAAAAAAATTCCATTACATATCATCTACGATATGTAAATGTATATATAGTTTTAATGACATGCAATTTACATATCATACATTTCAATGGTTTAAGTATATTAGAGTTGTGTATTCATCACCACAATCAATTTTAGAATTTTTCTTCATTCTTCTATCCATTATTATTAGCTCCACGTTACCCCTCAGTATCCTCTGCCATACCCCTAAGGAGCTATTAATCTAGTTATTGTCTCTATACATTTACCTACCCTGGATTTCATGTAAAGCAAATCATACCAAAAGCCCCAGGCAAAGCAACAAAGTAAAGCACAAAAGAACCTCAATCCAAAAGACAGCACAAAACCCCAAAAACCAAACTCACTGCCATAAAGCCAATTCTGACTCATAGTGACCATACAGGGTAGGGTTTAACTGTGAGTTTCTAATACTGCATCTTTTTACAGGAGTAGAAAGCTTCATCTTTCTCCCAAGGAGAGGCTGGTGGTTTTGAACTGCTGACCTTGTGGTTCGCAGCCCAACTCAAAACCCACAATGCCACCAAGATGGCTCAGAGAAAGCAGAAAATAAAAACTATAACAATTTTAAATGGTTCAAAAAGTAGAACCATTTAGATGTGTTAAATGTGTTTAACCTAACAGTATCTTCAGTAATCCACTTTCTAATGCACTCTGCCTCTGAGCAAGACGATTCACATCCCTGGTCAATGGTCTAAAGGAATTCAATGGAGACCTACTCCAAGTGAGGACTCTCAAATGGAGTTAGGCTCTCACTGTCATGGATAGCCTTCTGCAAGCCATGTGCTTAGAATTTACGTTCTGATACAATTATCTCCTCTGATCTTGGATTTTTATTAGTGTAAATATGTTTTTATTTATGAATTATTTATTCATAACCTCAATTTCCCCCTAGACCATAAATTCTAAGAGGGCAAAATTCATGTCTCTGATGCACTTGAAACAATGCATGAGATCTTCCACATGCTTTGAAAGCCAATTAATAAATGCCAGATGCTTAATAAATATTCTCGGCCAAACTGCATGGCAGAATTTGCTGATTTAGCAGGGGTCTCAGCTAGATGCCAGCTGCACTCTTCCCCACATTCAGGCTTGTCAAACGGGTAGGGGAACCTTAAGCGCCTATCTGGACGAGGGACCAAGAAGTCTCCGGAGGAAGCGCGAGGAGCACCTGAGCTTGCTCCATGGTCAACCTGGCAGCTGGAGGGTGGGGACAGGCTGCTTAGCACAGGCCTGCAGCCAGCCATGACTCCCATCCCACCTCTCAAGCGTTAAGTCGTAAGCTCAAGGAATCATGTTTGCCAATAAAATACGGCTTTTCTGTGATCTCTGTAAGATTTAAAGGAATGGCAGTCCAAGCCTGGGGAGGGCCACACGGGCAGCTCGCGATCACTCTCGATGAAGGCATTTACAGCCCCAGGAACGGCCGAAACTGTGAGGAGCCAAAGCAGGAATGGAGAAAAATGGTGAATCCTCGCAGGAGCTACAAGATGTAAGCAGCACATCCCCAAGGTTCCCAAAAATAGTCAGGAGAAGCTTGGGGTCCAATAATAGCAACTGGGAACAGCTGCTGGGACTGCTACTATGACTTTTGTTTTATTTCTCTAGTGGACTTGGCCTGGGAGAAAGAATACCTTAAGCCCCTTCTTGCTTGCCCCAGGCCGGTTCTCAGACAGCACACCTAAGGTCACTGAACTGTTGGCATCACAGCCTGAAAAAACAGATGGGCCAATCTGGTACTGCCATGTGGCCAGTAGAGAACGTGCCTTCCCCCAGGAGCTCAACCATAGAGCGGTGCTTCCTAGTGTTGGCGCTAGAGCTTCCAGGGCTAACTTTTCCATCAGAAATTACAGAAGCTATGTTTCCGAAGCCACCTCAAGCCAGCATGGTAACTGCCATCGCTGGTACACCCCAGGCTCCAGCATATAACAGGTGCCCCGAATGCTTAAGTGCTCGTGTGAGCCAAGTGAGGAGATGCGTTATGTCTGCCAGGGGGCCCTGAAAGGCAATCTCCATGCTGATTTTCATTTTGTTGTTATTTTAAATTGCTGTTGTTGAGCTCACACACTCGTGCAGCACATGGTCCAACAGGGGGTCAGGAGAATCCTAAAAAGGACAATTTTTGGAGGCCTGCTCAGTACCTATCTATACCTCTGGCCCTCACCTCCCCACACTAACCAACCAACCAACAACAAAAAAATGCAAGGCCATAAAGTTGATTCGGATTCACGGGGACCCGCACATGAGCACGCCACACGGGTTGCTTGACTGATCCTTATGGTAGCAGATCACCAGGCCTTTCTTCCACGTCATTTCCGGACAGCCTTGATCTGCCAACCTTTCAGACAGTGGTTGAAAACAAACCATGTAGGCCCCTCCGGGACACCTGGCCCTTCCATAGCATCCTGTGTATTTCAACCTGGTGTGTCTGCCTCAGAGCACCTGGGACAGGCCTGGATACAAGGACTCTCTACTGCCCTGATGGTACCTCTGTGGATCGCCTCTATAGCTATTCTGGCTCCTCCCTAGTCAAAAGCCTGGGTCTCCCTTCTCAGAAGAATGAGCAACAGGGCTTGGTGAAGGCCTCTCTTTCCTCTTCCCCACCCCAAACCAAACTCAAACCCAAACCCGCAGCTATCAAGCCAATTCTGACTCACAGTAACCCTATATAGGATTAAACCCCAAAACCAAACTCACTGCCATAGTCAATATTAACTCACAGTGACCCCTGTGGGTTTCTGAGACCATAACTGATTACGGGAGAAGAAAGCCCAGGCCTTCTTCCTCGGAGCGGCTGGTGGTTTCAAACTGCTGACCATGGAGATTGTAGTTCAGCGCATCACCACACACCTACAGGGTTAATTTTTCCCACCTAGAGGTTGTAAATCTTTCTGGGAGCAGACAGCCTCATCTTTCTCCCTTGGAGTGGCTGGTGGTTTTGAACCACTAACCTTGGGTTTAGCAGCCCAACACTTACCCTACAGCACCACCAGTTCTTCCACAAGGAACCATGGGGTGTGCCCCCCCTCCCCCCCCCTCCGGCTTACCTCTTGTCCTCTTCCACCTGAACGCCGATGGAGTGGAACTCTCTTCGGCTCCTGTTCTCTGTGTCTGAGTCTGAGATAGTCTCCACCTGGGGGAAAGGTGGCTATGTCCATGGCTGGTGTGGTCCAGGTGGCCCTACCTACCCTGCAAACCTTCCCAGGGAGAAGGGCCAGCAATGGATGAGCCCTAAGCCAACTGGCAGATTCTGCACGGTCAGCCCAGATGAATGAGAGACCCACGCGATGGGGGCGGTAAGGTGGCACCGTGAGCGCATTGAGAGGGGTGATTGTGATAGGATAACGGACAGTGAGGTGGAGTGGAACTGGTTGGAGCAGCCTGGGTGTGGACCTGTCACCGAGTGCACCTGCAGCTCTGAAAGCAAACCCTGGAAAAGGTTTAGCTATCCCAAAGGTTCCGTTGCCAAACACCCCTAAACTATTCCCAACCGGCCAAGGATGGAGTTTCCCTTACCTGCACCCCAATAGACGGCCGCCACTTCCGCTGCCGCGCCAGGCTCCGCAGCTCCTCCCTGCCAGGGATGGTCTTGATGATGAGTGTGGGGGGCTTGGGGCTGGCCCGGGGTGGGACCGGCGCCAACTCCAGCGTGCGCGCGCCCATGGCGGGGCCGTCCAACCCATCCGCCGAGCTGCAGCGCCGGGCGGGCCCCTCCGCCGCAGTGAAGCTCTCGTGGGCGGAGTCGGTGCTGCTCTGGGCGGTGATGGAGATGCGGGGCGGGGCCTGGCTTCCCGGCGGGATGGGGGGCGGGGCCTTTCTGAAGTTGAAGGCTGTGGCCAGGCAAAGGAGAGACAGCAAAGGAGAGCCGCGAGTTTTGCAGACATCCCACGTCCACCAACCCGCCCAGGCGCGGTCCCACAACCCTGCAGCCACGTATCCCACGAATGCCACTGCTGCTGCCACGTGCAGAGCCCATACTTGTTCCTCCAGTCACCAGGCCAGGGGAGGCCAGGGGCCTGCGCAGTGTCACACAGCACCGCGGTGGCTCGGGCCAGAACCAGAACCCGAACCCTGAGGGCACCCGGCTTTCCCGCGCAGGGCCAGGCCAGAGGCAGGGGGTGCGGACTTACAGGAGCCGGGCCTCCCTGAGACAGAGGCGGGGGCAGCAAGGAGGGGCAGGCAGTCGTCGTCTTGCGAGCAGCCGGCCTGGATGGCCCGGAGGTAGCTGTGGCTGCGCATGCGGAAACAGCCGGGCAGGTCCAGGGCGTCCACCGCCTGGGACTCGAGCTCCCCAAACACGGACCCGCACACGGCCTCCAGCTGCTGGTTCAGCTCCTCGCTGAGCTGGTGACAAGGGCCAGAGGACAGTTATGAGGAGGACTTAGGCTCAGTGAAACCCTGACCCGAGAGCAGAGGCAAAGAAATAGGAGGTTCCCTCGGCCCTGGGCTGCTCCCCGGCTCAGTCTTGGGGCTTCATCCTACACTGAAATACCCTCACCCCACCTCTAGGGCACCCTGGTGCTTACAGCCACAGATGGCTAAGCGCCGGGCAGCTAAAGGAGAGGTGGGCAGTTTGAGCACACCCTGGGGAAGAAAGAGCCCTGAGATCTGCCTGGGCAAGGATTGCGGCTAAGAAACCCCCGGGGGCAGGTCTACTCTGTTGTGCGAGCTAGGACTGACAGAACAACCCATCTGTGCATTTCCCAAGTGTCTCCACGCCATCTTCCTCCGTCTACCTAGTCCTAGCCCCTTGGAACAAGGCACCTGAGAGCAGCCCCCCTGCCCAGACACGAAGGATAGGGGATAACTCCACATGACAAGAGTGACGGAAAGCGTCCTATAGAGATACATTCCGAGTGGCAGGAGGGAAATTCGTGGGTAAGGAAGGGATGGAGCAAAAATTACGCAGCTCAGAATGTTCTAAACTGTCCCCCGCCCTCTGCCCACAAACCCCGTCCAGACTTGGCCTGCTCGTCCCTCCCTTACTTTCATCATCCGGGAAAAGCTCACTCATTGCCAGGGGCGGTTTTGGTTTTTGTTTCCCATACTTTGTGATCCTTGGTGTTAAAAAAAAAAAATCAAAACCAGTAAGAAAGAAACCAAACAGGGTGACCCGGAAGCAGAAGTGATTCTCCACGGGCGGCAGAAAGAGCAGCGCATCCGTGTGCAGCCCCAAACTGGGAAGAAGGTGCCCATTAAAGAGAAGACGCTGACCGGCAAGGAGATCGAAATTGACATTGAACCCACGCACAAGGTGGAGCGAATGAAGGAGCGTGTGGAAGAGAAAGAGGGATCAACAGCGCCTCATCTCCAGTGGCAAACAGATGAATGAGGAGAAGACAGGAGCGATGACAAGATCTTAGGTGGCTCAGTCCTCCACCTGGTGTTGGCTCTGAGAGGAGGAGGTGGTCGTCTTAGGCAGTAATGGGCCGTGTTCCCTCCTCGCCCTGTCACTCGACACCATAGATCCTCTCATTCTCTGGGACCCCAGAGCCACTGTCCCCTCCCCTGGATGCCCAGCCCTGTGTATCTGCTGGGGGGCAGGGGGACTGTGAGGATCCCAGGATGCAGTGGTTCTGGTCCCAAGGGCTCTGCTGGCTATTAGGTTTTAGTTTGCGGTCCTGCGTGCTCCTCTCTCACGGCTGTGTCCCTGCTTGTCAATAAAACATTTCCTGGCCTCCTAGGATCTCTTTTGGAAGGAAGGAAGGGAGGAAACAAAATGTTGCTCATGGTTCCGTGTTGCACAACACTGACCTCAGACTACACTTACCACAGTGAAAGAACAGGCCCGAACGGGAAAAGGACAGGCGGAAAGATGGTGCCGGAAGTAAGCTCTGTACCCACGGGCACAGGCAACAAGGTCCTGTGCATTGCTTAAGATGGGGGCACAGTTGACCCTGGGCTTCTGAACAGCCAAAGCAACGAGTGGTATCCTTGGTGATGGCCTACACAGGTTGTGGCGTGAGAACCAGCTGGCGCTGCCACTTCCTAGCAGTGGTATGGCCTTGGGAAGCCATTGAACGTTCGTGTACTCTGGTTTACTCACCTGCAGAGTGGGAGTGGTAGAGAGTGGGGCCAAGATGCTAGGGCTATTGAGAGGACTTAAAGAAAAACATAGGAAGCATGAGGTGCATAGCACCCACATAGGCACTCATTCATGAGACCCACGGAGGCTCCTGTCACTGCCTCCCAAAGAAACCCCACCCCCACCCCCAGTGAATGATTACCTTGAGGTCAATGGATGAGGGCCTCAACGTGGGCAAATATCCCAAGCTGTATCTTGTGGCATCTTCTTAGGAAAGATGCTCAGCATCACATTTCGGTGTAATCAATGGAGGCCCTAAAGAGTGGCTTGGTCCATGTGTAACATGTAGCTCAAGGTTCCCTTTACTTGGCCTCCAAAGCATAACATGATTTCACTAGAGCCTCCCATTGGAGAAAGCAGAATTTCCATCCCTTTCTCCTGACGGGTAAACCAAGGCTCAGAGAGGATAGATGAACTCTCCAAGGATGCCCAACGGGTATGTGGTGAAACCAGAATGAAATGCCAAGTTGTCTGGCGCCCATGTCGGGCCACCTGAGCATTAGAATCTCCTAGGAAACTTTGAAACCTGTGTTTACTCAGGTCACCCCTAGAATCCGACTACATGCCTCTCTTTGCTTTGGCTACTTGAAAGCTCAGAGTCAACTTTTCCGAAGGTTCATATTCAGAGATGCCAACGTATAATTCCAAAAGACTCTCCAGACATTCAGGGAAAAGCTGGAGAAACTTCATTCTGAAAACTCAAGAGAGTGTAAGTCATTAAAAAAAAATCAATCCAGGATTCTGTGAAAACAAGTACCAGTGGGCACTCAGAGTTGCTAGGTTGCTTCCTGTAGCTCAGAAGTAATCTAGCTCCTACTCTATCTGGGTCAACATCATGTTACTCCCAAACAGAACCAATCCAGCCCAGAGGGGCTCACTTGGACCAGAGGGGAAATGATCTAACTCCCGCTCTGAGGGTTCTGGTCTCCAGCTGGAAACCAAGTGTGGGCGAGCCCTTCCTGTGCACATCTGGGTCCCCAGCACTCTGCTGGGTAGAAAGCACTAGGTGTGACATCGAGATGCAGTCTAAAACAAGCCACTACCACCTAGTCAATTCGGACCCAGAGTGATCCCACAGGGCAAGGGAGAGCTGTCCCTGGGGGTTTCTGAGACTAACCAGTTAGACCCACAGAGCAGCTGGTGGCTGCAACTTACTAGCCATGTGGTCAACAGCCCAACCTGTAACCACGACATCACCAGGGCTCCTATTAGGTGTAGCCACAATATTCACGAGACCTCTTTTTCCCAGGGATCGAATGCTCTTGGAATCCTACTCATGACCATCCAAGGTGACAACTGTCCACTGCTACATACCCCCTATCACGACCGGCCACGAAGAGTTTCTGGGGATTCAACAAGGGATGGTAACAATTCCTATCAATGAGCCCCACAGCAAGTCACCCGCCTCCATGGGTGATTATGTAGATGCCACTGGATGGACATTTGCATAATCATCCACAGGCAAGGACTCGAAGGAAGCACACACTCATAGGAAGTCTCAAAAGAATATTGTACCTAAAATCATCATGACTCTATTAAGATTATGAAATTATAACACGGTACTATGAATTCTATCACCCCCCACCTCTTTCTATCAAATTTTCCCCAAATCCAGCTTATAAGAGGGTACTGTTAAAGAGTCCCCTTGAGGAATGAGATGCTTAGCCTGTCTCCAAACCAGAATTCAGAATCAGCAGCCATTTGCAAAATCATAGAAAATCCCTCGTGTGGATCAAATTGAAAATGTCCATGCTGGAGTTGGTGGGTCCAACTGAGGGCCAAGCAACATTGTGTGTTTTTTATATATGCTATTTAGTTTAGATAACATTCTGAAGGCCCTCCCATTCCCAAATGCTTTAAAACACTAGATGAAATACAGCAAACATTGCTTTGTATGCATAGCTGAGCTCACAAGGAAGCAAGAGAAGTTCCCAGGGGACAAAAGCAAAGAAGAGACAGAAAATCAGAATATTAACTGGGTGAGCCAATGCTGCAAGCAGCACAGTAGGGTGGGCACAGGGGGCAGAGGTTGTCGGTCTAAGTAACCACAAGAGTTGGGTTTTAACACCACTCGGACACAGGGGTAAGGCGTTGGAGCCACATGAAGCAGGATATTAGAAATGAGAGCCTGCATAAAGCCAAGTAAAGAAAAACCTTTGGTGAAAAGGTAAACTAGAAAACAAAATTCCATCATCAGCACAGACTGATGACATGGAAGCTGGTCTGTACGCTTGGCTCTGGATGGAAAGTGGCAAAACTCCTAAGAACATATCACCACAAATTGGCACAGAGTCTATGTATACAGCCTGCATGAACAAGGCCTCAAAATCAAACATTAACTTCAGATGGTCCTAGACCAGGAATACTCCTAATGGAAGCAATTGTGAGACCTTTCCTGGGGAGCTTCCTCCTAACTCAGGCTGCTCAGGATTCTTAAAGACAAAGCTCCACTAAAGAGGGGCTTCCATTGGGCTCTGTGATAGACAGGCTCTAAGATGGGCCCTAATGACCTGCATCTCTTGCCGTTCACACCCTGAGCGATCCCTTCCTCTGGAACGTGGACTGGCCCCTTTCTCAAGAATAGAATATGGCAGATGCAATGGGATGGCATTTCAGAGTTAGGTTAAAAAAAGACTTAGTCTCTCTCTCTCTCTCTCTCTCTCTCTCTCTCTCTCTCTCTCTCTCTCTCTCTCTCTCTCTCTCTCTCTCCCTCCCTCCCTCCCTCCCTCCCTCCGTCCCTCTCGGAGTTCTCCCTCTTGGGAAAGCACACTGCCATGTGATTCACTCTATGAAGAGTCCCACGTGGCGAGGGGCTGATGTCTCTGACCAATAGCAGCAAGCATCTGAAACTTAGGGTTGCCAAAAGCCACACGAGCAAATTTGGCAGCGGATCTAGTCAAGTCTTGTGATGCAGATACCTTCATTATCGCCTCGTGAAACATCTGACTCAGGTGGCACCCAGCTGAGCTGCACTCAGATTCCACAAAGTTTATGGAAAATAATAAGATCACAGACAACTAACAGACGTCCCAGAAGCAGAGACTACATAGAATGTGGAAGCGGCAATATTTGATAAGATGATGATAGTGGTTGAGAGTTTTCCTTATTTAGGATTTTGGGAACGACAGTGTAAAGAGAATACTAAATCTTATACCCCAAGACAACTATAAAACTGGACAAAAGTGTCTAAAACAACCACTTCTTCACCCTGATAATTGGCCAAGGGCACACAATAAAGCACCTAGTCAGGAAAAGTACTCAACTTTAAGCCAGAATAGTGATGTCCTTGCTACGACTTCTCCTGTTGCTCAACCCTTAGGCTCTAATAGCACAAAGCTCCACCAGATGGGGCAAGCTACGAAAATCAGCTGCGTGACGCCACTGCCAGAGGGCTCGCTTGACTTGTAGCACTGTCAGCTAGCGTGTCTACATGGAGGACTCGCAGCTCTGCTAACTTAGAGTCCGGTACTGCTCGAGGCAAGCAGTGGACAGGTGGGCGAACTGAAGATTTAATGTGCAGTTCCGGGAGATGAGACAGCCCTAAGGGATGTGTATGAGAAGCTCTTCACTCCTCCCAGATTGACTAGAGCCATGCACATGAACGGCAGAGAATGGAGAGTCCTGTGCCTCTATGATGCAGTGAATTACTTCATATGGCTCTTCCGGTCCTAGTGTAACTCATACCAACTGTCATTTTGGATGGTTCAAAATAGACCTGACAGGTCCAGGTAAGAGAAGGTGAGGGACAATGCAAATCGTTTTACATAATTCGGTTGTGAGCTTCTATTAACAGAGCTAGTCATGATGGCAGACATTTGGATGTCTTGAGGATGGGTCAGTTTTGCCCTCCTGGTGAGTGTACAATAAGCTATCTCGGCAGCAGAAAGGAGGACTCTCACTATGACCAAGAGTTAACAAACAGTGGAGCACGTCCTTTGGACCCTGAGATGCCTGTACATTGAACCTCTTCAATCCAGAGCCAGGAGGCTGTGCCACCAGGGAAGGGCAAAGAACAATAAGGAAGGTGGTAGAGGACTTGCAGCAGCAGAACCCAGAGCCAGAGTATAAGGCAGAGCAGTGGGGGTGGGTGTCCCAGTCCATGGAGTGAGAAAAGCTGAGTGCTCTCAGGAGGGGGCTTGCTTGGGAAGTGGGGTGTCTCCAAGCATTTCATTGGGAAGCTAAGCCTAGTGACCCACAGAGCAGAGCCAAGCCCCTTCAAGTTGAGCCTTATGGTGGAGTCGGGTGCCCTGTGGGCATTTATCAACAATGCTAAAAGATCTTTGTAATATAGCCAGAGCAGGGCAGCGGCCAGGCCAAAGGACTACGGGTCAGAGAGAGACTTGCCTGCAGGCACAGTCGAGAAGAGGCTCTCAACTGGAAGAATGGTGTGCTGAACATTTCTGATCCTGAATTGTACCTGTTGACTTCTCTAAAGTTACATAATCTGGTGTTGTTTGAGAGGATCATGAGTGAAGGGGTGGAGCCTGGCCTGTCAATCAAGATATAACCAATGAAGCCTCTGTGTGGGCATGGTCTTCTCCTGAGAATTCTGGGAACTCCTGGGATTCCTCGTTGGAGGCGGGAGCCTCTCTCTCTCTCTCTCTCTCTCTCTCTCTCTCTCTCTCCCCCCTCACTTCCTGGGAGAAAATGCACCTGACAAGACACATGGAACTACACTAATGCCCTGACCTGGAGAAGCCATACGGAGACCGCTGCCAGCGCTGAGATGCTTCTACCACCACGGGATCCACAAGACTTTGCACCCACTGGCCTGTGATCTTCCTGTATTTGGCGTCATTGCATGTGTTTCATGAGTCTGAAGAGAACTTTATAGATTGGTATTGGACATATGGGCTAGTATCAGACTTATGGACTTGATCTGGACAGGTCAGGGATGTTTTCTCGATATTAGCTGCTCTTGTATGTAAAATTCTTTCCTATATACGTATATGTCTTATGAATTTGTTTCTTGAGTCCACCCAGACTAACACATCTAATAAAGCACATCATCATGAGTATGCTCTGTGCCTCCTATGGGGCCCCTGAAATGAATTCTCCACCTAATCTGAGCAGCAGGCTGCTGTGAGAGAGATGGTTGCTCTCGGCATTGGCGAGGAAACGCGGAGGACGGAGGCACATCTCACCTCAGCCTCACAGAAATCAGCATTGGGTGGATGCTCTGTCTCTTCCTGCCCCCTTATGAAGTCAGGGGAGGTCAGAAGTTGTCCTCCATATTTTATTTCATAGCCACCCACACATACCTGGCCAATGGAGACTGTGCACACATGCAGAGGAGACATGAGAGAGCCTGGGCAGATTTTAAACTGGTCAGAAATGAGCACTACCCAGCCTACACATAGAACTATACACAGAAAGAGGATGCTCCTACTAGCCCGAGATTGTTAAGCACAATCCTGGGCTGACTACGAAGCTGTATGGCCACAGAGACAACCCTGAGGAAGCCGGTCTTAGCATTAAAACCAGAAGAACAAATACAAGCGGAGACACATCTTGCACGAAACAGACTTCATAGATTTCGTCCAGGCAAACAAACAAAGGAACAACAGTTTGGAGGCATAAGAGATCCAGAGTTGCTACAGTATATGATCTAAAAATATTTCGTATCCACCAAAAATTATGGGACATGCAAATAAACAGGAACGTGTGAATGTCTCCAAATGTCGACTCTATGAGACGAAGATTACAAGCAGTCATTATAAACATGTTTAGAGCACTAAGTAAACCCTGTTGAAAGTAATGCCTGACAACAATGACTCCATTTGTAGCGAATCTGAGAACAAAGAGACCGAAATTATAATTTTTAATTAACCCAATTGAATCGCAGGAATGTCTGGAGTTCCTCACAATAACATAATTGAAAGTTTTTCCATAGGGGATCAACAGAAGAAATGACATTTGACGACAGAGCGGTAGAAATTATACAACCTGAGAAATGGGGAGGAAAAAAATGGATAAACACAGATCTTCAGAGACCGTCGATTCCTGTGAAGATTGGCCAGTTTGGAGAGGCACAGGGGCAGTTCTAAGCTGCCCTGTAAGCTCACTCACTCTAAGTCAGAACTGACTTGATGGCTGGGGGAGTCATGCCCCAGGGGGATGACTGATAATGTTCTCTAACACTAAGTGACAAAGACGTCTCCAAGTGAACTAAAGACACGTAAACTACAGATGCATGAGTGAATTTTGGGGCTTGCATATTTAATTCTGACCCCAAAGAAAATTAATTCTTAGGACATGTCCCTGCTTAATGCTCGACCTCAGTGAAGAGTTCACTGAAGATATGGGTGCTATAGCAAAGAGTAGTGAAGAAACTAGATGGTGCCCAGCTAGCAGAGAGAAGAGCATCTGGGGTCTTAAAGGGTTGTTTCCAAACAAGCAGCCATCTAAGTGAGACATCAACGAAGTCCACATGGAATGAGCACATGAGCCCGTGTGATCCCAGGATTGTAAATAATATAATCCATATCAAAGGAGGGAATGGCATCAGAGTTTAAAGTGTGAACACCTGGTTTGCACCTGGATGACAGTGGAAGCCCAAAAATCCATTTGCAGGGACCGCACATGGATTTCACCTCTGGTGAATCCTCTCTGATCATAGTTGAGGGGTGTGACTAGGCCTGGTATCAGACAGACAGCATTGTAAAGTTGATTATGGCAGATGTAGTGAGGTCAAAATGTAGCACCTTATCACTTGATTTCCCTTTGAAACTGCTTCAAATTTTCCAAAAAAGCGAAGGGGAAATATATGTGGATTAAGCCCCTGGGGAATCCCCTCTGACTACGAACCAGGATGTGAGCGCCTTGCTAACAAGCTAAATTCACTGGAAAGTGGGTTTGTTACGGATGCAGTTAGGTTAAAATTTAACATGCTATCATTTGATCTTCTTGAGGATCCATTTAAATTTGGCCGTTTTTAATACTTTCTGCTTTCTTTTCAATTGAGATTTTTATCTGTTTTACTTTGTTCTCCTTGTTAGGATTGTTGTTGTTGTTTGTTTCTTAAAGTTTTTCTATATATGAAATCCAGGATAGGAAAATCTATAGAGACAGTAACTGGATTAATGGTTCCTTGGTGATACAGCAGGAGGGGTTGGGAGGAAATGGAGAGCTAATAAAATGAGTACAAGAAGGAATAAAATATTCTAAGACTGATTGTACAACTCTTCCTGATGTGATTGAACTATTTAATTGTACTATATGTGAATTATATGCCAATAAGACTGTTGGTGGAGAAAACAGAGCCTCAGAGACCTGTGAGACATTGAGCATGCCAAAACACATGTAATGGGAGTCCAGACGAAAGAAGAGAGGGGAAAAAAAGGGGGGGGGGAGATTTGAAGAACTAATCACCATAAAGTTTTCAAATGTAAGAAAAGCATTATTCTACCGATCAAAGCAGCTCGGTGAAACCAGAGCAGGCAACACAGAAAGATCCACATGGAAACACCTAGCAGTAAGAAACCAGCCTGCAGTGAAGTGAGATTACTTAGTTTGGCTCTTATCTGCACAGCCCTTGTAACAGGGTGAGAATAGCAGTTACTGGGATGGGGGAGGGGGATATGTAAATAGTGTCAAAGACTCTACAGCAGAACTGGTCAGTTTTGCCAATTCACTGAGTGAGCCAACACAGAAGCAGGAACACAGGAAATCTCACAACCATCAGAAAGAAGAGCCACCAACAGAACACAGGTGAGATCCCTTTTTGCATCGGTAAAGGCAGCAGAAACTCCAGAAGCCTCAGCAACACGAGACAGAGCAGAGGAGCAACCATGAAACAAAGTGGGCAGGCCTTACAGAACAAGGAAAGTTGAGTGCCTTGGGCCAGGATGCTTGGTCTGTAGATTAAGGTAGGTGCCTCTGGACGTTATCAGTGCTAAAGGAGCTTTGAACACTTGCTTAAGCCGGGCAGAGGCGAAGGGATCCCAGGGCTGAGAAGTTGAGGCTGGGGCCTGCCAGGATGGCTAAGAAAATGTACATTTGTCGATTTGAGGATTAAGAAAGTAGGGGTGGAGTCTAGCCTGTCAATAAGATCACAGTCACTGAGGCCTCTGTGTGGGCATGGCCTTCTCCTGAGAATTCTGGGAAATCCAGTATTTCCTCCTTGGAGGCAGGAGAGACTGTCTCTGCCACTTCCCTGGGAGACACTGCCACTGACAAGACACATGGAACTACCCTAATTCCCTGAGCTGGAGAAGCCACATGGACCTACCCTGATGCAACCAGTCCTCTGAAGCTAGAGAAACCACAGAGAGACCCCTGCCAGTGCTGAGATGCTCACAATGCCATTGGATCCAAAGACTTTCTACCCACTGGCTTGTGATTGTTCTGCATTTGGCATCATTCCATATGCTTCGTGAGTCTGAAGAGGACTTTATAGATTGGTATCGGACATATAGGCTAATATCGGACTTATGACCTAGGACTGGACTGGGTTAGGATGTTTTCTTAATGTACAATTACCCTTTATATAAAACCCTCTCTTATATACATATGTGTGTTTCTTTGGATTTGTTTATCTAGTCAACCCAGACTAACACAAGTATGGACACAAGAACTGTATCCTTACCATTTTGTAACCTGTCACTCAAAAACTTCCAGCCTAGAGTTGCAATCTTGAAAGCTGCTATGGGTAAGAATCACGGAATGAGGCAGGAATCCTCGTGCGAAGATGAAAAGGAGACACAGCGTCGCTGTACCAAAATGAACCGGTCAACATTCCACAGGTTGAGCAGGTAGCATAGGACCAAGAGCAAAGGGTGCTGAAGGAAGATGAAGTTCAAGCTGCACTGAATGCATTAGCCCTAAACAAGGTTCCAGGATTTGATGGAATACGAATTTAAATGTTTCAACAAGCGGATGAAGCAGTCACTCATCTATGCCAGGAAATTTGGAAGACAGCTACTTAGTCAACTGACTGGAAGAGATCCATATTTGTGCCCATTCCAAAAATGTAACCCAACAGAATGCTAACTATAGAACACTATTATTGATATCGCATGAAAGTAAAATTTGGTGAATGGGAGGGGTGCGGGGGGGGGGTCGGGAGGAGGGTGAAAAGTTAAAAAGAAAGTGACATTTTTCTGGAGATCATCTGACAACAGTTGCAGCAACACGTTAACAGGGAGGGACCAGAGGTTCAGGCCGGATTCAGAAGAAGACATGGAGCAAGGGATCTCATTGCTGATGGCAGATGGATCTTGGTTGGAAGCAGAGAATACCAGAAAGGGGTTTACTTGTGTCTTATTTACTATGCAAAGGCATCTAACTATAAAGATCAAACTAGGGATAATCTTGAGAAGAGTGAATTCCAGAAAGCTTTACCGTGTTAATGCAGCACAGAACAAAGGAGTACTACATGGTTTACACTCAGGAAAGCCGTGCATCAGGATTGTGTCTCAGCGTAGCAGCCAATGACTACCCATCCCTGTACTTATCTGGTCTGTATGCTGAGAAGACACTTAGAGAAGCTGGATTATATGAAGAATATGGCTCTGGGACTGGAGGAAGGCTCATTAACAACCTGAGATATGCAGATAATACAATCTTGCTTGCTGAAAGTAAGGAAAACTTGAAGCACTTGCTGATGAAGATCAAGGACTGTAGCCTTCGATATGAATTATGACTCAATGTCAAGAAAGCTAAAGTCCTCATAACTGCACTGATAGGTAAAATGATAAATGAAGAAAGGTTTGAAGTTTTCTATGATTTTATCTTGCTTAGAGTCACACTCGATGCTCATGGAAGCAGCAGTCCAAAGAACATGTTGCATTGGGTAAATCTGATGCCCAAGATCTCTTTAAAGTGTCAAAAAGCAAGGATTATTCTTTGTGGGCTAAGGTGCACCTGACCCAAGCGATGGAATTTCCCATGGCCTGATATGCATGTGAACGCTGGACACTGAATAAGGAAGCCTGAAGAAGAACGGGTGCCTTTGCATTGTGGTGCTAGAGAAGAATGCTGAAAGTGCCAAGGACTGCTGAAGGACAAACCAACCTGCCTTTGACAAGGGAGGCCAGGGTGCTCCTAGGGCAAGCATGGCAAGACTTCATCTGACATACTGTGGACATGTTATAGGAGAGACCAGTCCCTGGAGAAGGACATCATGCTTAGTAAAGTAGAGGGGCAGTGAAAAAGAGGAAGGTCCTCAACGAGATGGACTGACACAGTGGCTACAACAATGGCTTCAGGCATGGGAACAATCGTGAGGATGGCACAGGACCATGTAGTGTTTGGTTCTGTTGTGCGTAGGACCACTGTGGATCATAACCAACTCCATAACCTCTAACAAACAAGAGTACCTCAAAAACCAGGCTCAGTGCCATCGAGTCAATGGTGACTCACAGCAACCCGATAGGACAGATGAGCCCCTGTGAGTTTCCAAGACTGTAACTCTATACAGGTATAGAAAGCCTCATCTTTCTTCCAAGGAGGGGGCTGGTGGTTTCCAACTGCTGACCTTTCAGTTAGCAGCCAATGCCTAACCATTAGGCTACCAGGGCTCCTTCCCACATCAATTCTCTATAACATGAGTGCTATCTGTTGCGAGTTCTGTGTGGCCTCTGCAATGAATTATTGAACCCAGCAGAGTAGGATGCTGTGGGAAGAACTGTTGGTGTCAGAGTCGAGTAAAGAAGGATGGAGAGTGGGGGCCTTTCTGACCTCTGCTTCACCAGAGTCAGCCTTGGGCAGCTTTGGAATTGGATTCTTGGTCTCCCTATGAAAGTCAGAGGTAGTCAGATGAGGCATTCATGCTACGACAAAATCCATTTCATAGAGAAAAATAATATAATTAATAGCTGACCCCTCTTCAAAAATCATGAAAGCCAGAAAGAAGTGCAGTGGCACGGTCAAAGTGCAGGCAGGGGGAAAAAGTCAACCAAAAGTTCAGTGTCCAGCAAAACTATATATCCCCCAAAAGAATGATATTCCCAGATAAACACATGCTGAAGAATTTGTTGTTGATAAAATCTGTCTTACAATAAATACTAATGAAGTGCACTGTAAATGGCAAATATAAAGGTAGATTAAAAAAACTTGTATAGATGTATTTTTCTCAAATCCGTTAAAGGACACAAGATTGTACAAAACAATAATTATAATACCATACTGTTTGTAATACAATGTATGTAGTATTTATTACAATCATGATACAAAGAAGAGGAAACAAAATGGAGGTCTATTGGAGCTATGGAGCAATATTTCTATATTTTACCCAGAATGAACTTGATAATCCAATTTCACATGCCCATTTAGTTCATAGGACAACCACTTAGAAAGTGGCTCAAAAGTATAGTGAAAACTTAGCAAAGGGGTTGAAATATTACACCAAAAAATTATCCATCAATGGGGAACAAAAGAACAAAAATTATATGAGTTAATCTAATCAGATCAATAATCATATTGAATATGAATGAACAAAACACTCTGGTTTACAGGTAAAGATTATTAGACTAGATAAAAAGCAAGATCCAACTATATGCCATCTACAAGAGAACGTCTTGTAACACCTGTGTTAATTTATATGGAAGATTATCCATTATTAAAAAAAATTAAGTACCATTACAGGTTACAGTGGGTGAACCTCGAAAACATGTGAAGTGAAAGAAGCTGGGCATACAGGTCATCATATATTGTATGATATATTTGTAGAAGAAATATCTGTAATAGGCAAATCAATAGATACAGAAGGCAGATTCTTGGTTGCTAAAGATACAATGGGGAATAATTATCTAATGGGAAAAGATTGTTCTTCGAGGACACTGAGAATGTTTTGAAACTAGGGAGATCTTTCAGTGGGTTCAAGGTCCAGGAGATACCAGGGGGACCCTCATTCATCAGCCCTCATTCTCCCCACCCTTTCAGTACCCCAGAGACTGCTCAACAAAGTGGTTTGACCACAACTCCATACGCAAACAGAAAAGAAGTTACAACACTGTGAGTGTTTTGTAAATGTGAATTGCACATATGTAGGTTGCTCATTGCATATGTCTTTCACCTGAATTAATGCAAATTTAAAAAGAGATATACTTTAGACTCAAAACACAAATAGGCTGAGCATAAAGGATGCCATATACACAGCAACCAGGAGATGTTTTCCCAAATGAACTGCCAAAAGATACAAATCCTTGTAGCCAGGGTGCACACAGGCCCACGTATCAGAGTGAAAATGCAGGACGTCAAAAATAAAGACAAAATCTTAACGGTGACCAGATAGAAATGAAAATTATCTACATGGAAAGATAATTGGACTGGCAGCAGATTTCTCAAAAGCAATAATAGAAGACAAAAGATTAAGGAATACCTTCAACACACTGAGAAAACAAATGTTGACCCAGAATTCTCTAAGAAGCTAAACTATATTTAGTGAGGGTAAAATACTTTTTTTTCATTTTAAAAATGGAGTTTTCTGCAGACATTTACAGAAAACATTTACTAAGGGATATGAAGAATTGTATCCTTTCGCTATATGCATCCAATCTAAATTCTGAGCAATAAACGGACACTCTGGATGAAGAAGAACATGGCATCAGGACCGTGGGAGGGTTCATTAGCACCCTGTGATGTGGAGATGACACTTTGCAGAAGCACTTATTAATGAAGATCAAAGCCCCCCTGTCTTCAGGATGGATTCCATCTCAATGCAAAAGAGGAAAAGAAAGCTCTCACAAACGGAGTCAATAGACAACATCACGATAAATGGAGAAAAGACGGAAGGTGTCAAGGATTTCATCTGACGCGGCTCCACAGTCAACACTCATGGACGCAGCAGTAAACAAGCCAAATGACATAATGCATTAAGCCAATCTGCAGCACAAGACCTCTCGAAAGTGTCAGAGAGACAAAGGTGTCCCTTTGAGGAAGACTGAGGTGGGTGTGACACAAGCCACAGGATTTCTCAATCACCTCACATGCATGTGAAAGTTGGACACTGAACCAGGAAGACTAGGGAAGAATCGATCCTGGAATTAGGATGGGAGTGACGCATAGTGACAGTACCATGGACTACCAGAAGAACAAACACATGTGTCTTAGACAGTGTCCCTTGGTGAACGTTTATCTCACATCCTCTGGATGTGTAATTAAGAGACAAGTCCCTGGGGAAGAAGCTCCAGCTTAGTTAAGGAGAGAGTCGCAAAAAGAGGAAGGTCTTCAACCACACGGATGGATACAGTGACTGCCACCATGGGCTCACACGCATCAGGAATTTTGAGGATACTGCAGGCCTCGACAGTGCTCCATTCAGTTGTACATAGGTTCTCAGCGAGTCAGCTTTGACTCCACCGCACCTAACAACAACAGGACCAGGCCCCCTGCTGGTGCTATGGGTTAGGCATTGGACTAAAGCCAGTCGCTCAAACCCACTAGCAACTCCAGAGTGGACAGACGAGGCTCTCTGCTCCCATAAAGATCGACAATCTTGGAAACCCTACACAGGACCACTAGGCGTTGAAAGTGAGTTGATGGCAGTGGGTGTGGCTTTTGGTTTCGCAGCCCCTATGCATCGGGTTCTTGTGTAGCCTTAGATTAGTGCAAGAATAGACGTCGAGCCTTTCACAATGACTTTAAAACTGCACAGGCGACAAGTAAGGGGGATTGTGGTTAAGAATGTATTGTGAGTAGGGGGTTCGTTCGCTCCAAAGTGAGGGCAAATTTACATAATATTAAATGGGAGGTAGAAGCTGTCTGTAAACCGCGTGTTAACTGCCTGTATCTGAAATGGGAAGGCAGGGGAGCAGGATTTCTTGGGGAGAGAAGAGTATCTACAGCGCGGCCCTGGCTGTCTTAAGTGGGAGTCGTCTATTAGACATTCAAGTGAGATTTCAATACATAGACAGAGATGCATGCCTGCCATCTTTGCAAGGGCTTGGGTTGGTGATATGAACTTGAATGTCACCAAACTCTAGAGCGTATTTAAAATCACGAGAGTTGATGAGGACCCCTGAGGAGGGAGTGGGGGCGGGGAGTCCAGAGATTTCTAAAGGTCAGTGTTCCGATTCCAGAGTACTGAAGAGGCCTCCGGGATGGAGACGGAAGGTGCACAGCCAGGAAGGGACTTGAGGAGAAGCTAGAGTGTGGTTGTCCCAGAAGCCAATTGGCTGATGGAATTCCAGGAAGGAAAGAGTCACCGGTTGTGTTGGGTACTGCTAACAGGCCGAGTACAATGAGGACTAAGCATGGATTAGTGGGTTTGGCAACATGTTCTTTTTTCTGTTGTCACGTCCACTCCCAACCTATGGTCACCCATGCAAAATGGAAGGAAACACGGCCAGTCCTGCGTCATCCCCATAAATTGGTTGCAGATTGGACCATTAAGTCCTACAGGGTTTCCCTTGGATCTCCTTTTTGGAAGTAGACGGCCAGACTTTTCTCCCTAGTCTGTTGTCCAAGTCTGAAAGCTCTACCAACACCTGCTCAGCACCTTAACCACTGCTAGATGGATGCATGATGGCTGTGCGTGAGGTGCACTGGCTGGGAATTGAACCCTGGTCTCCCACACAGAAGACAATAACTGTATTTGGGAACCACCAATGGCCCCATGTAGGCTGGTCTGATCAGATTCCCTCAATTGGGAAACATACCAAAGGCACGCAGGCTGCAGCAGTGTACAACAGGAGCGTCGTCTTTGGCATTGCTTTTTTTGCATTGCTTTTTCTTTTTCCAGCAAACAGTAAAAATAGCTAACCTTTATTGAGTGCTGGCCATGTGCCAAGAACATTATTATGATGCCTATTTTTAAACAGAGAAAGTGGGGCTCAGAAAAAGTCAAGTAATTTGCCCCCAGGTCACTTAGTCGGTAAGTAGCTGAGGTGGAATTCAAACCCATCTCATACAGTTAATTGCTAAACTGTGCTGTCTCCATTTCGTTTGAGGGGGAGAAGGTTTTCTATCTATAACTCTGTATGGAATTCACATTTATCAAATACCAGGCACTGTGTGAAGATGGCACAGGATTAGGCAATGTTTCACTCGGATGTACATAAGGCAGCCCTGACTTGGAGCCAATTCAACAGCCAAGAACCACCGCCACCGCCTCGTGTTTCCATATAGCTTATCACTGAACTGTCACAAACCCCTGTGCAGTAACTCTCACTACTATTGTTCTGCACACAAGAGAAGGTAGTTATGAAGGAAAGCGTCTTGCTCGTGGCCAGCCAGGTGGAGGCAGAATTCCAGCTCAAATCAACGCCGAGGGCTCGGCTCTGTCTGTCTTGTTTGGAAATTAGCCCCACCTTTTACACGGAGGTGCGTTGGGAGCATTCGGGTCAGGCCCAGGCTGGGGAACCTCAGAGAATTGATGTTGCGCTTACAAAATCATCACTTTAAGGACACTTAGAGGGTTGAAGAGACGTGATTCTCTGAGAAGCAGCTGCATGAGTGCCAAGTCAGCCTTCCTAGCTTCCTGGGATCCAGATCTGAAGTCTCTCGATAAGAAATCCTGATTCCCATGGCCTAAGCCGAGGATGGATGGAATCCACCCCTTCCTTCGGATGTCCAGGGCCCCTGCATACCTGTCCAGTGGTGAGGGAACGGGTGTAGCCAGGGATGGAGCTCCGGGGATGGATCCGGGGTGGGACACAGCAGCTGGAAAAGTCAAGATTCTAGAATCAGAACAGGGTTCAGCTAGGAGGTGTAGGAGGGGGAACTACAGCACTGGGGCTCCCCCCATGGAGCCCCATGCAGAGTTCTCCCCAGGGTCCCTAGTAGAGATTCTGATTCCCCAATGAGGTACTTTGAAAGGAACATCACCAAGAGTCCCCTTACCAAGACGCAGCGTGAGATCTCCTAGGCTACCCAGGCCATCCCCAGGCTACACACATCTCCTGCAAGGGCCCACCATCAGCTTCCGGTACCCCTCCCCACTGCCCCACAATATGACCCCATTCTTACTTGAGTCGGGCCTGGTCCACGCTGGAGGAGCGGCGGGCGGTGAAGCGCCGGGCAGCTGCTTTGGGAGATGTCTTGGGGCTGCCATCGGAGTCTCCACTCTCCTCGTCCCCCATGGCTTTGATGTAGCTGCCGCTCCGCATCCTACGGCAAGGAATCTCCCCATCTTTGCCACCAGTCGGGTAACCCCCCCAGTCATCTTGCGGCACCTGTGGGGACAGGGCCCTCTGTCTCTGAGACCCAGTCCTACTAAAACTCGAATCAGAACCCTTTCTCCCCACCGCCAGCAGGAGGTGCTCTGCTCTGATCACACCCAGAAGCATGCAGCTGTAGGGTCAATAAAGGTAAGGCCTCTGGCTATGCCCCCAGGCTCTCCTTCACAGGAAACCATGTGTCCTCACCCTCCCCAGACCTTCTGTGCCCTAATTGAGAGGCACCTCAAGAATCGACTGCCCCCTTCCTTCTTATGAGGAGCCAGAGAGGATTCTGGGCAGGGGTGTGACACCAGATGTATGTTTCAGAAAGAGCACTCCAACCATCCGAGCGGAGGATGGATTGCAGAGGGCCAGGGCCAGGGCAGAGCTCAAGTGGTGGCAAGGAGACCTATTAGGAGGTGGATGCTATTCTCCAGGCAAGAGATGATGAGGCCTAAATTAAGACAATGACAATGAGGGGGATGAGGAGGAGATGGAAATGAGAGATGTTAAGGAGTTTCAGTGAGCTTGATTAGACGTGGGGGATGAGAGGGTGGGGAGGAGTCGAGGATGCCTGTTAGGTTTCTGGCTGAGGACCTGGAGGCTGGTGCTGTGCTCACGGAACCACAGACTCCTAGAGAAATGGTCTTAGCGGGAAAGGTGATGGAGTCAGGGTTGAGGGTCTGGCGTTTGGCATGGAACTATCGAGCAGGGAGTTGGGTTTGGGGTTCTGGAACCCACTGGGAAGATCTGGGCTAGAGGGGAATATCTGGAAGTCACGGGCAGCAGCTGAATCGAAGAGTGAATGAAACAGCCAAGGAGGAAGAAGAAAAGAGAGCCGGGGAGGGATCCTCTGACATTTAACAAGGCCTGGCAAAGAAAGAAAGAGGAATCTATGAAGTTACGTGGAAAGGAGTGGGCAGAGGGGTAGGAGGGAAGTCAGGAGAATGCCATGTCATAGAAATAGGAGGCATTTTGGAGATGAAAGAAGTCGATAATGTCAAGTGCCACAGGGCATTCAGAGGTCAGTGACTTGGGCCCAGGAGTTAGACAGATTCAAATCCCAACAGCCCCATCACTTGCTAGCTAGATGAACTTGATCAAAATTGAGTAATATGCAAGCCTCAGTTTCCTCATCTGGAAAAATAATAGTGATCACTACGCCTATATCATAGGATTGTTAGGAAGAATAGATCAGCCAAAATAAAATGCTTAGCATATAGCAAGTGCTTAATAAATCTTTGCTATTATTAATATGAGCATTGGAAAATACCTTTTGAGGCTAGCACTTCGGAGAGCAGTGCTACCACCACCAGGGGATTCCAGAGGAGAAAGACTACAGAGAAAGGACGAATGAAGGGGAGGGAAGAAGTAGAGACTGTGTTCTAAGAACGTGAGTATGAAGAGAAGATAGTCTATAAAAGGGCACACAGAGAATGGAATGGAGTCTTCGCCCCTGTTTTCCAGGGAAAGAACCAGTAGAGGGAAAGATGGTTTCTAGGTGCCTAGGTCAGGGAAAGATGGTTTCTAGGTGCCCAGGTCAGGGAAAGATGGTTTCTAGGTGCCCAGGTCAGGGAAAGATGGTTTCTAGGTGCGCAGGTCGGGGAGACAGGTCCTGGTCGGAAGAGCTCCTAAGGGGATGATCCCAAGGTCATTGGGGTTGTTTCAGCTTAGCGTTCCCTTTGAGACGGGAGGGGAAAGTAACTGGGAATCTAGAAAGGTCTACAGGAGCGTGGCCAGGAAGGAGAAATTGGCCTACATGGCTGGTCCCCACTGTGAAGAATGAGGTGCACGTGAAGGTGGCAGGGAGAGGGTGGGAAAGATGGAGAAGATGTTTGCAGAGCACCTGCCGGAAGGAAAAGGGTGAGTGGGGTGAGGATGTGGGCTCTGGAGGAGGTCAGGGGTCAGGGAAGGCATGAGATTCACAGATCACATAGAGTCTGGGAATGGGACTAGGTGAGGAGACCAAGAGAATGCAGATCAGAGATGGGACTGGGCTCTGCAAAGCCCCCCAGTCCAGACACAGGGTTCCACAAAAGAACATCCAGTGAAGGAGACACGGGCCCAAGAACACTCCAGGAGGTCATGAAGGAAACGGGCTCAGGGTAGAAATCGGGCGGGGGGGGGGGAGGTTCCAGAAGAAGGTTGATGGAATGCTGGGGTCTGATGAGAGAAATGAGCTCTCCATAGAGAAGCCTAGTCTAGTGGAGCCAGACTCTCCTGCGTTTGTACCAGGGAAGCAGAAGGCTGTTGGGAGGCTCTCGGCAGCCCGCCCCCCCACCCCCACCCAGCTCACTTTCCGATAGAACCAGACTTTCCAAGGCTGACATGCTGTAGAATCTCAGACCTTGGGTGGCTCATTCCCCTGCCCCATACTCTCTGGAGAGGAGCCACAGGCAGGTCGAGAGGCAGGCCAGCAGATGGGACAGCAAGGACATGCTCTGCCTCACTGCAGGGTTCTGGCTCCACAGCCGCTGCAGAGCTCCTTGCTGCTCTGCAGGACACTGTGAGGCGCATGCTAAGAAGGAAGCCCCCGGAGGTCATGGCAGCCCTGGAGAAGCAGCGGGGAGCTGTAGAGTGGCATTGACGCTCCAGAGCTGGCACGGGCCCCCGTATAGGGGTGGAAGTGTGGTTGTATACTCCCCAGACCCCTTCTGCCAGAACCTTCAATTCTCAGCTTAGAGAGCATCCCAACCCAGGGAGGGTGCCATTCAATTCCAAATCAGAAATCTCCACTCCTAGAAGTCTCTCACCACCCCTCTGTCTCTGATCCCCTCCTGCTCCTAGTAAGC
This sequence comes from Tenrec ecaudatus, assembly GCF_050624435.1. Taxonomy (NCBI): domain Eukaryota; kingdom Metazoa; phylum Chordata; class Mammalia; order Afrosoricida; family Tenrecidae; genus Tenrec; species Tenrec ecaudatus. Next base: position 58,801,405 of record NC_134530.1, read on the forward strand.
CTTGTATGCTCTCTTGGGTTTGCGGAGCGTTCCCCAGGGAGGCTCAACCGCGTGCACATTTTACAGGCAAAACCAGTAGCGCCCAAATGACAGCAATGGTCACACGTAGTCTCCAGTCCCCAAACCTTGGAGCATGTGTAGTCTCTTCCTAGAATGTCATTACTCTGCTGGACCAAATCCATATCCACCTCGAAGCCATTCCTAGTCACGTCCAGCCACCATCCCTCCAGGTAGACGAAATGCCTTCGTTGTGCATCACAAAGACCAGGACTCTGCTATCACAATCCCGTCACACTGTCCTCTACCCCCTCCTTAACTGCGAGCGCACCCCAAGCAGTACCTGTGTCTTCCTTTCTGGATTCAGGGCACCCAGGAAGTCTCAGTGAATGAATGGGGGACAAGCAAGAGGCCTGTGAGTGTTGGTGATAACCCGAACCACCTGTAGAATTTGTACTGTTTTTCTCCCTACCCTCTAAAACTTTCGGAGGCCTCATGAAAGCAGACCAGAAGGTTTGGGGAGCCTGAAGCAGAAAAGGAAGAAATAACAGAGAGATAAGCTCCTGATACCTCGTCAATGAGGAGATGGAGAGGGGACAGGGAGAATGGGTAAGGGTGGAATGAAGGCTCCTGAGAAGAAGGGGTCATAACTCCGAGCCTCACCACAGAGGTGGTAACACAGGGTGGCCGTGTCCCAGCTCTCATATGCACCATCCCAGGAGGCCCTGCCTATTACTGCATATGGGCTCAGGCTTCAGCATACCTGTGTACCACACAACCCAGGAGACAGGGCTCTCGGCTAGCCTCTACAGCAGGGATTCTCAACCTGTGGGTCACGAAACCCTTTGGAGGCCAAACAACCCTTTCACCGGGGCCACCCAATTCATAAGAGTAGCAAAATGACAGTGATGAAGTAGCAGCGAAAATCATTTTATGGTTGGGGGGGGGGGTCACCACATGAGAAACTCTATGCAAGGGTCGCAGCATCAGAAAGGTTGAGAAACACTGCTCTACAGGGTAGCCCACTACCAGCACCCCACCACAAAAAAATGCCAGCAGAGGAACCTTTGGAAAGAGGAACCGTTGTGTTTTTGTTTTTTTTCGAAGGTCAGCTTGACCTTCACATTCAAACAAAAGCTGGATCTGTCTGCGGTGCACAAAAAGGGATCCGGAGAAGGCCTGGGGCGGGAGATCTGTGTCCGAATGCTGATTCCAAACTCAGGAGAGGCTACAACCAGGTTGTCTGACACTCTGTTGTCTGGTGTTGACCCTCAACCTCACCCCTGCTTCACCCCCACCAGACAGGCCAACATAGATAGTCCACAAGGGCACATCAAGGGGAAGTCCTTCTGGCCCTGACCTACCACGTCGGAAAAAAAATGTCATTGCACACATGGGGAGATGGAGGTCCCTACAGAAAAAGAGGAATCTCAAGACAGCACCACAAGGTTATCCCTGCCTCTGTTAAATGGGGTAGCAGACCCCCATTTAGCCCTCCCGACTGCTCCCTGGGTGACAGTGCTGGTGAGGGCTGAGGACCCTGTTGCCCACCCGTACCAAAGCCTCACCTGCAGATAGTGGTAAGTCCTGGCTTTGGCCTTGGTCTCTGGACCCAGGAGGCCCTTGCCTGGCCCAGACCCTGGATAGCCATCCCGGCCCTGGCTGACCATCATGGTATGCCAGGCACTTCTCTTGACTGATTGTCCATCCAGTGACATGGACATGCCAGTGCAGGCAAGACAGCGGCCTTCTGACCCGCCTGAGCGGCCCCTGAAGCTCAAGTCCCGGTACGACCCATCTGGAGCCTCCAGGCAGAAGGGCCCACCAGGCTCCCCAGGGGGCTGCCCGCCCACCAGGAAACCACTATCGCTGTCCAGGTTGTCGTCGGAGCTCCACCAGCCTGCCACCTTGGTCTGGTGTCTCCCATCCCCCTTTCGGTCCTTGCTCTTGCTCCTCTTGCTGTGCCGGGACTGGTGGTGGTGGTGGTGGTGATGGTGGTGGTGGTGGTGGGAGCTGTGAGCGCCTCCAGAGCCGGGGCCAGAGTAGCTGTCTCCCCCAGAGCCCCCTCTGCCCTCAGCCTTGGGCCCATTATAGTCCCGCTTCCCCGGTGCCTCCAGAGAGTGGGACTTGGCAAAGAGCTTCTGCACAGAATGAACCAGGTGCCGGATGCGGCTGGGGCTCTCGCTGCGGGCCTCGGGGGTCGTGCCAGCCCCCGGTCCTGGTCCAGGCCCAGCCCCTGCTGGTCCTCGCTGGTAAGGGAGCGTGTGAAAACCATCTTGTTGTACTGGCAGCTGCTTTTCAAACTGGTCCAGGAGGGTGGGAGGCAGGCGGGGGGCGCCCTTGCCCTGTGGGTGGCCCACACAGTCTTCACAGGTGTCAAAAGGGCCCTGGCCGGGGTACATCCTGGGGAAGGTACTGCTACCCCCCCCAACCCCACCCCCTCCTGGCCCGCCCTCAGGGCCTACTGATGGCCCCTCACTCAGGCTCAAGGGCCCTTCGGGAGAAAGGTGTCCCAGGCCAGCTCTCTGGGCACAGAAGCGGGGCTCGGTGGAGAAGGCCTCCCCGGAGCCCAGCAGGTACGGGGCCCTGGCAGCTGGGCCCACGTCCATATGCTGTTGGTCAGCAAAGCGGGCTGGGCGGGGATGGCTGCCTCGGTCGCCATGGTAACCCCTCATGGCCTCAGCAAAGGCTCTTCATAGTGTTGGGGGCCAGGCCCCAGGATCCTCCTAAGAAAAGAGGGAGAAGGGGATTTGAACAACAGGTCACTTCCCGTAAAACCCCCTTCATGAGGTATTGTTTTCCACATTTACTGTCACTAATTGTGCTGTCTTTCCACAAATAGGCTTAAAAAGCCCTGAAAATAGGCAGACTACAAAGAGACACTCACAAGGCCACAAAATAATCCCATCATTCACCAAATGCTGCAAATTTGATAAATATTTATTCACAAGAAAGAAATGCCCTCAGCCAAATGGGTTTTCTAAAATCCTTGAGTTACCCAAAATGAAAGGACACCCGAAGAGAAATATAAATATTCAAAGGAGCCAGCCATTAGGTGAACTAGCTTTTAATAATCTGGCTTTGGGCAAAAGGATCCAGAGCTGGCCCCCTTCCCAACCCAGCTACCCAGTGCTCCCAAGAGCCGGGCTTCAGCTCCCAGCAGCCATGACCAAAGCAAATCCTCAACCCAAATCCAGTACCATTCCACAGAGAAAGCCCTCCCCTTCCTTCTACGCCCTGTTCCTCCCATGTGGCTGCAGGCTCACACTCCCTTCCCTTAGGACTGAGATAGGAATGAAAACCTCAGATGACTCCTTCCCTCCTCACCCCCCCAAAAATCAACTCACTACTATCAAGTCCATTCTGACTCATAATGACCCTACAGGACAAAGTGTAACTTCCCCTGTAGGTTTCCAAAGCTGCAAACCGTTACAGGAACAGAAAGACTCATCTTTCTCCTGCCTTCCCCCCCCCCACCCCTTGCTGGTTCCAAAGATCCCCCCAGTGAAACTGTCCCTTTCACTTTTATCCCCACCTGCCCTATCACTTCACCACCTTGGAAGAGACCACTGCCCACCGGAGGGGGGCGGGGTGAGGAGAGGAGAAATCATAAAGAGGAGGAAAGCTGGGGTGGGGCAGAATCTGAAACTCAAACTAGGATTGGAACCCAGGCACTCCTGACTCCTGGAGGCAGTGGGATGGCAGGTCAGGGAAGTGACAGGGAGAACATTTTGGAACCAGTGCCCCTGGCCACCATCCCAGACTTGCCCAGGCTACAGGACAGAGAGGTCAGCTCTCAGCAAGATCTGCTTCTAATCAGGACTCCAGGAGCTGTCAGGACAGGAGCTCTGGCAGGGGAGGGTATCAGCAGGAGGGGCAGGGATTGAGGAGCTGGCAGACGGCTCTCTCCCTCACCCGAGACGAGGCTCCTGAGCCATCTGCTGACAAGGAGCGGATGACAGCCTCCAAGACTCCGGACAGTTACATCTCAGAGACTCAGCCCCCTCCCTTCCTGCCCTTCCCACCACTTCCCCATACCCACCCTATCTCAGACTCCTTCCAGAGCTTCCCTGCTCACAGCTCACTGCCTATTATTCCTCCGGCACTTGCTATGTGCCAGACACGGCGCATACCCCACTGAAATCCTGCGATGTGGGTATTAGCCACCTTTTGCCTATGGAAAAATTGAGGCTCCACAGGCTGGTAAATGGGTGAGTCACTTTGAATTAAGATTCAAAGTAAGGTGTTCTGCCTTGAGAACCTGAACCGAATCCCCAACTCCCATACACCTACCACTCACCATCTGGGGTGTCCCATCCTGGGTTTCAGGGCCCCACCACCAGCAGGATCCTAACTTCAGAAGGCTCAGGACCGCTGACTCCTGGCAGAAAAGAAAAGGACAGTGAGTAAAGAAAGAGCAATGTTCTCCCAGAGTCCTCAGGGAGCCATCTATGGCCCTGACAGTCTCCCTGCCCAACCTCCACACCAGAACTGATTGGATCCCCCATGATGCAGCGCCTTTGGACCCCAGGGAAATGAAGTTAGCTTCATTATGCAAATGCATGTAAATGAGCTTACAGGTTGGACTACCTCCAACTGCAGGTGTCTGTGTGATCTGTCCACGGTGCTGAAAAACTGCTATTTCATTGCCTTTAAATATGATTCTATTCCACAAGCATTTGTTGAGTAACTACCACAAGCAAGATTCTGGGTAAAAAATATATAGAGATGATTTGAGTGCTTTCCCCATCTTTAAGGGGCATATAGCCTCACATAACAAAGTTGTTTGAAGTCCTTATAGTCTTGCACAAGATGTTCCCTCCTACAAACGTCCTTTCACCCACCCTAAAACCCTTCCCCTAACACTGAGCTAACATAGTTATTATGCATGGCCTTCCCTCAAAAATCTTATACACTCTGTAGGATGCTTCGTGGGGCTTTATCGGGGGCAATGTAACCGAGAGGAATTACTGAAACCTGAATGAAGGCCAAACATGATAGTGGGATAAGAGGAAAGGAAAAGGAAATAGAGGAAAGAACTAGGAGGCAAAGGTCATTTATAGAGGTCTAAATACAGGCATGTACATACGTAAATATATTTATCTATAACAATAGGGAAATAGATCTATGTACATATATTTCAATGTTAAGTATTAAGGTAGCAGACAGACATTGGGCCTCTACTCAAATACTCCCTCAACTCAAGAACACTTTGTTCTAATAACCTGGCATTCTGAGATGCTAACCTTCCCAACACAATCGCTGAAGACAAATGAGTGCATAAGCATATATGGTGAAGAAAGCTGATGGTGCCTGGCTATCAAAAGATATAGCATCTGAGGTCTTAAAGGCTTGAAGATAAACAAGTGGCCATCTAGCTGAAAAGCAACAAAGTCCACATGGAAGAAGCACAACAGCCTGTGTGATCATGAGGTGTCGATGGGATCAGGTATAAGGTATCAAAGACCGAGAACAAAAAAAATTATATCAATGTGAATGAGGGGGAGGGTGGAGTGGAGTTCCAAAGCCCATCTATAGACAATTGGACACCCCCTTACAGAGGGGTCACAAGGAAGAGACAAGCCAGTCAGGGTTCAGTGTAGCCCCAATGAAACATGCAACTTTCCTCTAGTTCTTTAAAGCTTCTTCCCCTCCCCCCAGCGGCCTCCACTATCATCACCCTAATTCTGCCTTACAAATCCAGTTAGACCAGAGGATGGACACTGGTACAGATAGGAACTGGAAACACAGGGAATCCAGGAGAGACCAACCCTCAGGACCAGTGGTGAGAGTAGTAATACCAGGAGGGTGGAGGGAAGGTGGGGTAGAAAGGGGAAACGATGACAAGGATCTACATATAACCTCCTCCCTGGGTGATGGAGAACAGAAAAGTGGGTGAAGGAAGACACCAATCAGTGTAAGACATGAAATAATAATAACAAATTATCAAGAATTCATGAGGGAAGGAGGGTGGGAGAGGGAGGGGGGAAATGAGGAGCTGATACCTAGGGCTCAAGTAGAAAAAAATGTTTTGAGAATGATGATAGCAACAAATGTACAAATGTGCTTGACACAATGGATGGATGAATGGATTGTGATAAGAGTTGTACAAGCCCCCAATAAAATGATTTCAAAAAAAAAAAAGAGTTGCAGCCTTCGAAACCCACAGGGGCAGTTCTACCCTGCCCTATAGGGTCACTTTAAGTCAGAAGACTTCATGGAAGTGAGTTTGGGTATATATTTGAATATATACATATATAGAAAAACATTGGGTATTGGGTATATATATGTGTATATATATGCATGGAAACATACATTAATGTGCTTCTCTAGTTTTAGCCTATGGAGAACCCAGCCTGAGACAGTGGCCATGATTAACAGCAGTGGAAGAGATGAGCCTGACATCAGGAAGAGAGACATGAGACTATGAGGAAGATTGCAGACTCTCCTGCAAATCTTCCGTGGAGAAGCACGGGAAGGGGAGGGCAGCCTTGCCAGTTCCTGACCCCGCCCGTGGCTTGCTCTGGAAAAGTTGCTGGTTACCTTCCCTGGAGGGAGATGGGGTGAGCTCACAGATACCAACTGCCTGGTTCTACATGACAATGCTGTTCCTCCAGTGGTCTTCTCTGGGGAAGCAGCTGGGGCTTCATATCAAGATGGTTTCCCAAGTCGTTGTTGAAAAAGCAGGCGGCAGCCCCCCGACCCACACCTTGGAAAGAAGTTTTGAAGGACTAGTCTCTGCTTGCTCCTCCTCTCCTTCCCATGCCATTTGCTTGGCTTCTGGCTACCTCCAGCTGGAGCCCCACTCTGAGCCTCAGCTCAGGATGTTCCCAGGTTCCCCCCACCCACACCCCCTGCCAGCCCCTGAGCTTCTTTATCAAGGCCTTATCAAACCTCAGCCTCCTTGGCATCCATTTGTGGCCTTCTAGTCTCAGGGGAGATAGGTCCCTGTAATTGCTCCTCGCCAGACAAACAGCCCCCTGGCCCCATTACATTGGGCTCTCATGGCCTCTACAAGCAGCAATATCTAGCGGAGAAGGCAATCATGCTGGAATCAGAAGATCTGACACCCAACACGTGACCTGCCGTCTCTGAGCCTAATGATACCTGCTCACCTCTCTCCCAGAGTTTTAATGAATATCAAATGACAACATGCATATTTAATCACTTATATAAACTCTAAAAGATTACACAATATAACCCTTCATGTGAAGTCTTTGTTTTAGATTTCAAAAATCCCCAGTGTCCAAATATTCAACAATAATATAATCTAATTAAAAACACTAGGGGAAAAGATAACCAATTTATGGATTTAATCAATGGCTAGCTTCCTCCGATATATTATACTTTAATCTCATTCCCCCACCCGCTGGCCCCATTGATGAACATAATCAATAGGAAGAAGCAAGAGAAGAGAGGACTAATATTTCAATCTGTCACCAAATCTGATGGACTTTGCCTCAGGCATGCCCTCGTATTTCCAGATGCACCAAATCATTGTGGACTGGCTAGGGAAAACCCATTCCCACCCACCTTTTGTCTCTCCCAATCTTCCTGTAACTAAGAAGAAAAGACTGGGAACCGACTTCCAACAATCAGCCAATGAGAATCCTTTGGGCCACAAGTGATCCTGAGGATGGTCCCGGGACCAGGCAGCACTGCCCCGTTGCACACAAGACTGCCAGAGTCAAGGTCAACGCCACGGCCACTGACAACACACAACACTGTGGAACAGACAGCAGGTGTTTGCTGAGGGAAAGTGAACCCAGAGAACAAGCTCTGTTCCCTTCAGATAGGAATCCGGTTTGGCCAAGGAGGTATGTGTAAAAGGCTGATGAGGGTGTCTGAGAAATGTTGCCATCCCTGCTCTTTTTCTCGGTGTGAACCCAGCCGTGGTGGCTGGGGCGATGGCAGCTCTTCTGCTATCAGGAGGGAAAGGCCTAAAGATTAACAGAGATGCTCGGCCTGACAGTGCTGGGTCATGGCACCAGGACCAGCAGTTGCCTTCCTCCAGACTTGTTTGTGATAAGAAATAAACTCTTAATTGGAACCACCGTTGGTCATCTTGGCGGGTATTGGCAGTAGAGAGCACTGCTACAAATCCAGTCACCTCGAAACATCATCTCCTACCCGGACTTCTGCAAACCCTCCTGACTAGTCTCCCTGGTTCTCTTCTTGCCCTTCTCCAACCCACATGGTCATTTAGAAACACAGATCTGACCCCGTCATGTCTCCACTCAGAGCTCTTTATTCAACTGATTGATGGCCTCAGAATCAAACACCTTGACCTGTCCAGCAAGGCCTGCCAGATCGAGGTCTCCTTTCGTGTCTCCCTTGCTCTCGCTCTCTCTCCAGTCATTGCGCTTCTTTTCTCATCCATGCTCCCTCACATCACAGGGCCTGGTCCCCCTGAGCAGAAAGCTCTTCCTGCCTACCTCGGCCTGGCTAACTCCTACACACCCTTCAGATCTCAGCCCAGTTGTTGCTTCCTCGGGGATGCTTTCTCTGGCCTCCCTGACGAGGTCAGATCCTCCTGCTGGTTGCTCTCAAGGCACTATGTACTTGTGCAGTTACCATCATCCCCGTTTCAAACTGGTGTGAGATTCTGAGAGTTTCCGTCTCTCCCAGGAGAACAGAAGCGCGTGGGATCGCAGGAATCCTGTCCATATTAGTCACCGCGTGATTCCCAAGCCCTAGACCAGCGGTTCTCAACCTGTGGGTCGGCGACCCCTTTGGGGGTCAAATGACTCTTTCCCAGGGGTCACCCAATTCATAAGAGTCACAAAATGACAGTTATGAAATAGCAATGAAAATAATGTTATGGTTGGGGGGGAGGGGGTGACCACCACACCATGAGGAACTGTATAAAAGGGTCTGGGCATTAGGAAGGTTGAGAACCACTGCCCTAGACCAACGCTTGGGGACAGTGCGGCCCCGTGTTAGACTTCGGACCTTCTGTGCTGGAGACCCGGGTTCAATGACCATTTAACGCACTTCATGCACAGCCACCGCCCACGCTGCTAGGAAGTAGGAAGGAAGTTCATCTAAAGGGAGATGAGCCAGGAAGAAAGCCTTGAAGAACTCAGCCGGCGAGAATTCGAGGGATCACAAGTGACCACGGGGATGGCCCCGGACCAGGCACTTTCTGACTTGTTGTGCATGGGCCTGTCAGAGTCAGGGGCCAACTCAACAACAACCAACAACAACAAAGAACACTGCTGCACAGACAGCAGGTGTTTGCCGAGGGAAGGTGAACTTACAGAGAACAGCTCTTTTCCCTCAAGATCGTCTATCTGGTTCCCACATCTATTCTAAGAGGTAAATATCATTCCCCAAATCCAATGTACTGTACTGAAGCAACGGAGGTTGGAGAGGTTAACCGACTCACCCCAGGGCACACTGAGAGCGGAGGCTCAAGGCCAATGCTGCCAGGTTCTCATGCCTTACCTTTTCTCCCAGCTGGGCGGCAAGCCTAGAGAAATCAAGCGCACGAAATCACCCCATTCGGAAGTCAAAGTACTCATGAAAAGGGAGCCTGCTTTTTTAAAGAGCAAGCCAGCAAAACCACCTCACCCTTGCCGCACGCTTTAGAGCCACCAGGATGTGGTGTAGCCTTTTCCCCTGGGTGGTGAGCACTGAGTTTGTTCTGAACCCAAGGTCAGCGAAGCACAGCATACCTAAAGGAAGCTTCTGGAAGCCCTATGACAGCTCTAGGTGCTGGGTGTAGGCTCCCCATTCTGGTGCACCCGGTCACCCTGCTACTATGCCAGGACACGGAGTGGTCCCCAGCTGGTGAACCTCGGTGCCCAGGGAAGCACCCTTTGTGCTCCTGCCTGGGGCTGGCTGGGAAAGCGTGGAGTGAAGGCAGCGGCGAGGAGGGTGCCCTGGGTGACAAATGCTGCTGATGTAACTCGACTCTCTCTGGGAACGGAAGAAGTGGCACACACACCGTCACCAAGAAATTACCCAATTTAGCACCAACTACACAATCCAGCAATTAGTCTCTTAAACCGGAACTTGCTGGGGGCTGCCAGGCTGGCGGGGCTGTTGTTACAAATCTCCCTGGGAAACCAGCTGTGTAATTCGCCAGGAGGCTGTCACTGCCCCAAGCAATTACCTTCCAGAAAAAGAATGGGAAGTGGGGGAAGGAAAAGGGCTGCGGAGGAAGGAGTCCAGCGGCTTCTCTTCCTCTTCCCTGGGGCCCTGCCCAGCCAAGTCCCTTGATTTGCCTTTACGGCCTTTGCTGCTCAGAAGCTCCCAAGATCAAAGCCGTTCGCTGTAGGTTCTCTGCCATGAGGAGATCTGGGTTCAAAGCCTTTGGGGCTCACAAACTAGCCACGCGTACTTTGGGAACTTCTCCTAGGCCGGGTTCTCATCTGTAAAATGGGGAGAATGTCTAAACCATCATAAAGGTACTAATGATGTGAGTTAATGAAGTAAAGCACATAATTCACAAGCACTGTACCTGGTGCTTAACCTGCTGGACCACCAGGGCCCCTATGAAGGTGACTCTTGTTATTTGCACTTTTACTACTTCCAGAATTATTTTACAGTGTGACCTTAGGTCGTTCACTTAATCTCCTTGGACCAGTCACATAAGACCAAAGGCACACTGCTGGGGAAAAGGAGGGAGGGTGGGGAAGGGAAAGGGAAAAAATGAGGAGCTGATACCAAGGGCTCAAGTAGGAAGAAAATGTTTTGAGAATGATGATGGTAGCAAATGTATAAATGTACTTGACACAATGGATGGATGGTGATGAGTTGTATGAGCCCCCAATAAGATGATTAAAAAAAAAAAAAGGATTGTTCACACTTAGGT